>NC_071989.2:184370714-185047857 GCF_028885655.2 Pongo abelii
GGCATTTCCATCAGAGGGGCTTGTGGGTTTTGCCTTGTGCCAGCTGAGCTGCACTGGGATGAAGGAGATGAGTACAGACAAGGTCCATGCCACACTGATCAGGATGAAGGCTGCCTTGGGGGTCATCTTTCTCTCATACCGGAAAGGGCTGGAGATAGCCCAATACCTGTCCACGCTGATCACACAGAGGTTGAGGATGGATGCGGTGGAGCACATGATGTCAAAGGCCACCCAGATGTTACAGAAGGACCCAAAGGGCCAGAAGCCAGCAATCTCAGCCACTGCTTTCCAGGGCATGACCAAGACGGCCACCAAGAGATCTGACACAGCCAAGGAGATGACAAAGAAGTTGGTCACCTTGGACCGCAGGTGTCGGAACCTGATAACCGCAGCACAGACCAGCGTGTTCCCCAGGAGCGTGGACAGGATGAGCAGCGACAGGAAACAGGCAGTGAGGATACGAACAGAGAAGTCCCTCTCTACCACCAGCCCAGTCCCATCCATGGCAGAGGTGTTCAGAGTCCTCATCTTCCTAAGGGAAAGCACATCAGGGGCTCTGACACCCCTCAAGTTCCTAAGCAGGGAATAGGGGTCAGTCAGATTTCCAGGAGTCCTCCCCACCAGGCAGCCCTTTGCACAGCCGGCTTGCTTCCCTGGCAGAGGACCTCACCAACATTCCATGAGAGGACCGCTTGAGTGGCAATCCAAGTCAATCCCGTGGACGGTCACTCTTGATTTCTACATCTGTCTTCTGACTCCCTTGCTGCAGGTCACTGTCTTGGGCACCAGAAAGCCCCTGAATTCCCCAAATAAAGCACTGGCTTTTTAGCATATTCTAAATCATCAATCCAGTGACTCCTGGGCCTCTGCTCTGCTAGTCAGTTGCAATCACATTTCGGGGCTGTTGCTTTTCTGGTGGTGACAGGAAATTCCCCCCTTCTGAGACTCAGCTGAAAATACATGTCTTCTCGCTCCTCCAAGCCCCTGGCTCCTCAGCAGCTCTCCAAACGCCTTCAAAAGCAAAAGGGAAACACACGGTCTTTCTCCAAGACTTAAGCAGATGGCATCATTACTCACGTCAAGCCCAACCTAATAATTCCCAGGGCAAGCCCGTCCGAGCCACCTACCTTGCCTTGGGGTCGTCTCTCTCAAAGCCCCTGGAGCTTGGAATATGGACTTCGCTGGGGGCAGCGGCTCCGAAACGTTGAGGAAACGCGCCTGAGCCCAGCCAGCTGCGCGCAGCAGAGGTTCGGCCCCCGTTGCGCAAAAATCGCCGGGGTGCGTTTGGGGAAAGGATCCCAGGCCAGGTCCCAAGAGAAGCGGCGGCGCCGCCCCACTTCCTTGAACAGCTAGAGATTGCTCAAAGGGCACTGGACCCCGGCTAAGGGCTCCTGGGCGCTCGGAGCTTCCTTGGGAGAGAGCACTCCCAGGACTGGTCACCTGGGCAGCTTCTTTTCTTGGCTTCCTTTCGAGAGCCCAGAGCCTTGGCGAGCCTCGGGCGGCCTTCAGCCCTACAGAGCAGGGCCCAGCGCCTCCCCGCAGGCACTGCCCGCGACCTCTCAGGAGCCTGTGGCAATGCGAGGCAGCGAGCCGAGCTGGCACCGGTAAGCGCACAGGCCGGCGGGGTTCCCGCGGGGCACAGCCCACCCCGCCCGCGCGTCCCCTCCCCTGCCCTGGGGGCGGTCCTCGCTTGACAGGCAGAGTTGCGGGCGACAGCCGCACGTGGTCCCCCTAGATGGTTCTGCGGGCGAGGTGGGCGGAGGACGCCCCGGTGAGTGCTTGCCCTCCTTGGTTACCTCGCCAGTCTCCGGAGCCCCGCGCAGCACGCGCAGAGCCCGCGAGACAAATCCAATGTCAGAACCTCAAGTAAGCTTGAGTCCCCTGAAAGCAAATCTCAGCCCCGACATCCAGCGCCTCTTGGGGTCAACCCCTAGCCGGACCCAAAGCCCTAAGCGAGCGGGAGCCCTCCCATTCTCCGCACACCAACTCCTAGAACGGCCGGCCGACGTCCGACCTGCGTTGTCTCCAAGTGCCACTAACTAGGGTTGGAGATGCCCATGGGCGCCTGTACTCACCGCTCGCAGGGAGGGCGCGGCGCAGCTGGGATCCGGGCCAGCGCGCGCCGCTGCGCCCCGAGGGAACTCACTCCTTCTCCGCCACGGTGGCGGGCGCGTCCCGGCTGCGGTCAACGCTGGACTGCAGCCGGTGCCCCGCACCTCCTAGCGCCCCAACCCCAGCGCCGCACGCTCCGTGTGCCCGGGGCGCCCTCTGCCGGCGGCTGCGACTTCCCGAGCCCCCTCTGTGCCCTCGTAGGTACCAACCTCACTCACAAGGGTTCCAGCGACCGCCAGGGACCCGCGCCCCGACTCGCTCTTCCCGGTCCATGACTGCCAGAACCTGAAAACAGGGAAGCGGAATCTTCTTCACTCAGGACTCCTCTGCTTGAAATACCCTGAAAAACGGAAAAGTGTGAAAAATTTTACTTTGCTGGCGTTGCACTCGTGAATCAGTGTTTCCTCCTGTGCGCCCACTGCGTTCAAACCTGGGGCGCTAGAGCAGGCAAGACGCAAGCCTTACTCTCAAAGAGAACGGCAGATGGGGCATTGACTCAGCAGCATCCGTGTTCCCGGTGCACGCCTTAAGTTGTTCCCCCGTTAAAACAATCTTTCCCCCCCAGGACGGCTCATCCCGCTTCGCCCAGGTGGAAATGCGGCTCGGAAAGGTAGTGGGGCCTGCCCAAAGTCACACAGCTAACGCGGGAGCCGCGCCGCTGCCCACCTGTTCTTTTAACTCACCACATGTGGTACAGGAGCCCACAAACTGGAAAATTACCTACAGGGCTAAAATACAAGGAAGAGTCATATGGAGGCAGCGGGGCCTGGTGGAGAAGGAGCCCCCAGCCTCTCGTGGTTGCACCAGGCAAGCTCACAGGTGAGACTTTGCACAAATTGTGCATAAATTGCGACATTGTGGTGCCTTCCTGTGCCTTCTGAAAGGTGGGAGAATAAGCATGGAGCCCCCAAGTCACACTGCCTGGCTTCCTGGTCCTGCCCTGCCACTGTCGGCTGCATGTGCACTCTCTCCTCTCTGAGCTCGGGTTCTTCCTCTGTGAAAGGGTGAGGACATAACAGGATTGTCATAACTATTAACTGAGACGGTGTTTCCAGAGGGCTTGGCACCAAACCTAGAACTCCGTCAGCCCTCCATGGGCAGGAACCCCTGTAACCCATTAACAAACCAACAGTCCAGGCCAGGCACTGTGGCTCACGCCTGTAATCCCAGCACTTTGGGAGGCCGAGGAGGGCGGATCATGAGGTCAGGAGATAGAGACCATCCTGGCTAAAACGGTAAAAATACAAAACAAAATTAGCCGGGGGTGGTGGCGGGTGCCTGTAGTCCCAGCTGCTTGGGAGGCTGAGGCAGGAGAATGGTGTGAACCCAGGAGACGGAGCTTGCAGTGAGCCGAGATCGAGCCACTGCACTCCAGCCTGGGTGACAGAGCGAGACTCCGTCTCAGAAAAAAAAAAAAAAAAACCAACAGTCCAATCTCCACGACAGCCATGCACCATATCAGAAGCAAGAATTTTCTCTGGAAAAAAAAAAAAAAAAAACCCTAAACCAAAGTAATAATTCCATTTAGTTAGCCAGCACAAACTGTACCTTGCTCTGTCACCCAGGCTGAAGTGTAATGGCTCGATCTCGGCTCACTGCAACCTCCGTCTCCAGGGTTCAAGCACTTCTCCTGCCTCAGCCGCCCAAGTAGCTGGGATTACAGGTGTCTGCCACATATCCGGCTAATTTTTTGTATTTTTAGTAGAGATGGGGTTTCACCATGTTGGCCAGCCTGGTCTTGAACTCCTGACCTCAGATGATCCACCGGCCTCGGCCTCCCCAAGTGCTGGGATTACAAGCGCAAGCCATCGTGCCCGGCCTTTTGCACCTTGGCTTTAGATGAAAGGACCATATTGCTGGCACAGACCCTCCTGTGCCTGTGCTCACAGCTGTCTCCTCCCACCCATGGCCTTGCCATCACACACAGCATCCAACAGACTGGGGGTCAGCGACACAATTGTTGCCACACACATTCCCCAAGAACTGCATGTCTGTAAAGCCCTAAGTCATGCTTAACGTAACACTTTCAGATCACTTTCCCCAAGGCCGTCATTCTCCAAGCTTCTTGACCTTGTTTCATTCTCTTTCTTTCCCTTTTACTAATAAACACAAATTAAAGGTATGTTTCTGGTTCAAGACCGTCATGTAAGCCTGAGCATTTAACTCCTGACCTACCCTGGCATCTGCAATTTTCCACTGAAACTACCCAGAAATAAAATAGGTAGGGAAATTCAGCATTAACCTTGGAAAGCAGGAACAGGTGGGATCCTGATCTGTGGGATAACAAGCCAGTGGAATTGGACTGGGGGAAGCAGGACTCTGTAGGAATATTCCATATGGCAAGAAAATGTACTTCAGGAAGTAACCTCAAAACAACACACTAACTGCCCTGCCACCCCAAAATCGAGGTAGCGGACACTGGAGGTGAAAATGAGGCCAATTTGAGGGGTAAAATTTCTGTCTAATGACTGTCTTTCAGAAGTGCCCCCAATTCCCAAGTCTTCTCAGAGCCAACAACAATGCCACTGCTCTTGTAATTAGGATGACAAGCACATCACAACACCTGGGCTTCAGGTGGTATCATGCTCAAGAAAACATCAGTTTAACGGTGGAAAAATATTTGACACGACATTTAAATATTAATCAAAATTTTGTTCAAAGGAACATTCATAACATGCTTCATATTCTCATTTCTCTCAAGTCCACCAGCTGCTCAAAAAAACTTTTTTGTTTTGCTTGAAAAATCACCTAAATTATTTCAAACTAGCCCATACTGACCTTTATCTTTTTCTCTCAACCCATTTATCTGAGAAGTCCGGGTGATCAAATCAACACATATCATTTCAGTAGTGATTGAGAACTATTTCTCAACCACAAGTAAATTTCTGTCATTTTCATTGTCAGATATTAAATCTCCTCCCTACCCATATGCTATGGTTTGAATGTCTCTGCCAAAACTCATGTTGAAATTTAATTGCCATTGTGATGGGATTAAGAGTTGGGACCTTTAAGAGGTGATTAGGCCAAAGGGTTCTGCCCTCCTGAATGGACTAATGCCATTACCTCGTTATCTCTGGAGTGGGTTGGGTTAGTTACTGCTGGAGAGAGCTCCTGATAAAAGGATAAGTTCAGCCTTCATTCGCTCCCTGCCTCTTGTGTACTCTCTTCTTCTGCCAAGTTATGATGCCACTCCAGGATCTGAGATTTCCCAGCCTCCGGGAACTATGAGCCAAATAAACTTACATTGTTTATAATTTACCCAGTTGGTGGTATTCTGTTACAGTAGCAGAAAACAGACTAGACATGGTAACATACAAAAAAGGCTCAGAAACCCAGCCAGCAAAGCAAAAACTGCTAAACAGGTAGAGAAGGAGAGAATCTGAGAATAACCAAGGAGGTGATTTTGTTTAAGATCACCAGGAAAACCAGAGTGTTGGACCAGTTTCTCTATCGTGCTATAACTCAATGCCTGAGATCCCTTCCTAACAGATGTAGGTCACTGGCTTTTGAACGTCATTGCTGAGAGAACAGGAAAGAGTAAAATGGAGCTGAAATCTCAGTGTTTCACTTTCCACAGAGTGTGAATTTCAGAGGAACTTACAGTTTTGCTACAGGTTTGGAGTTTTTCCTATTTTCTTATTTGAAGCTAAGGTGAAACAAAGCCTTCTATTTTGTTCTATAAAAATCTCCCCCACAAACATCAAGAACACAAATATAAATGCAATCAGGTATTAGATCATGCTGCGAATGTAAACCCAACACAAAAGCACCTTTGTTTCCCAATTTAGTATGTCTTTTAAGCTCTACTGTGTGTGATTTACGCACTGCAAAGAGGGGGATGTCAAAATGATGCTTTTCAACAAATCTTTATTTGGAGTATGTAAAAGTCAGTGAATACAGAAGGCACACTATCAAAGAAAGGGGAGCTTAATCTCATAAAAGAATAAATAAAACAACAGAACTGTCAAGTATATCAAATGATGTATTTAAGAGTCTTTGGGATTATTAAATCGGACTTTATACACAAAATGATTAGCTTACGATGTTAGTGAAAAAAGATAAAGTTTGGCTGACCTTGACTAAGTAACTAGAATGCTTGTTTCAGGCAATAAATGTAACTTTTCTGAAATTCCTAATCCCACGTCATATTTTCCTCTCCTATAGTTATGCAATTCAAAAATCAACATTTTAAAATTTCAAAATCAATATATATCAGTTTCTGCAGTGGTTGGTGGGTAGTGTAACACGCATAATGTGTTTTCTACTGTTGCACCTGCTCTTTGTTCCCTTTTTCCCCTCTTTTCTTCCTTTTATAGGCTTAACTGAGTAGTTTTTATAATTCCATTTTATCTTTTTTATTGGTTAATTTTCTATTTTTTTGTTATTTTCATGGTTGCTTTAGAGTTTATATCATTTCTCCGTCTATATATATATACACACATACACACATACACATATATATATTTTATAATATACATATGTAATATTTTTCAAAGCCTGCATTCAAGTGATATTATATCATTCCATGTATCATTAAGAACATTACAATAGTATTCTTCCAAGTCTTCTTAAATGGTCAATTATCTTTTAAAGAACTCTAAGTAATAAGAAATAAATACTATATGTTTCCCATGTGCCATTTCTGATGTTCTTCCTTTTTATATAGATCTATATCACCATCTGGGATCATCTTTCTGCTAGAAGGACTACCTTTAACATTTCCTGAAGTACAGGGCTGCTGGTGGTTGATTTTCTTCAGATTTTATATCTCTAAAAAGTATCCATTTTGCTTTCATTCTTGAAAGATATTTTTGCTAGGTATAGGATTCTAGATGGACAGATTTTTCATTTTAATGGTTTCAGATGTTGATCTGCTATCTTCTTATTTATATTGTTTCCAACAAAATATCTGCTATCACCTTTATCTTTGTCCCTCTCTACATAACATGTCTTTCTTTCCTCTGGCTATTAAGATTTTTTTTCTTTATCACTGGTTTTGAGCAATTTGATCAAGATCTACCTCAGAGTAGTTTTCTTCAAATCTTTAGCATGTTTGGGATTTGTTGAGTTTTTCTAATCTATAGGCTTACAGTTTTTGTCAAATTTGGAAAACTGTGGTCATTATTCCTTAATTTTTTTTTTTTTTTTTTTTTTTTTTTTTGAGACAGAGTCTCACTCTGTCATTCAAGCTAGAGTGCAGTGGCACGATCTCTGCTCACTGCAATGCTGGCCTCCCGGGCTCAAGTGATTCTTCTGCCCCAGCCACCTGAGTAGCTGGGATTACAGGTGCACGCCACCACACCCAGCTAGTTTTTGTATTTTTAGTAAAGATGGGGTTTCAGCAGGTTGGCCAGGCTGGTCTCGAACTCCTAACCTCAAGTGATCTGCCCACTTCGGCATCCCAAAGTGTTGGGATTACCGACGTGAGCCACCGCACCTGGCCTAAATATTTTTTTTTAATCTTTCCCCTTTTATTCTCTTCTTTGGGTTCTTTAAATGCATGGACTGCTTGCAGTTGGCATCCAACTCACTGATGCAGGTTATCTTCTCTTTACTCTCTTTTCCCTCTGTATTACATTTTGGATAGTTTCTATTGTTATGTCTTTGAGTCAACTAACATTTTTCTTCTGCAAGGTCTAATGTGTTGTCAGATATTATTCTGTGTATTTTTCATCTCACATTTTGTAGTTCTCTTCTCTGGAAGTTCATTTTATGTCTTTTTTACATTTCCTGTGTATCTACTTAACTTTCTGAATATATGAAATATGGTTATAATAACTATTTTAATGTCCTTCTTTGCTAATTCTAACCTCTGTGTCCATTCAGTTGATTTTTCTCGTCATTATGGGTCATATTTGTCTAATTCTTTTCATGCCTGCTAATTTTTTTGGATGTCATACATTGCAAATTTTATCTAGTTGGTGCTAGCCTTTTTTATATTCTTAAAAATATTCTCGAGCTTTGCTCTAGAACATAATTAAGTTATTTGGAAACAGTTTGATCCTTCAGTTCTTGCTTTTTTCCTTTTTCTTTCTTTTTTTCCCTCTTTTTTCTTTTGTTCCTTTTTTCCCCTTTTCTTCCTCACATCAGATGAGTGACATGCTGACACTGTAACAAGGTTCAAGGCAACACATCTCACACATGAGCATGAAAACCAAATCATCATGCTTATGAACCACAAAAGGATTCATGTATTGCTTTTAAGAGGTGCTAGGTAGAACCAGAGCAGAGTTTAATCTGGGGTTATTTATTTTGTGTGACTGAAGCAAGATTCTTTTTCAGCATATCTGGCTGGTGGTGGCAAACCCTGTTCATGGCCCTGCATCAGTTCCAGACACTGAGATACTGTTCCTTATAATTTCCACACTTATATTTCTGCACACTCATGTACTGGTTAGTCCTCTGCTGAACGCTCAAAGAGGACTCTCTGAAGATCTCTGGAGTCCTTTCTGTCTCTCTCTCTCTCTCTCTCTCTCTGTCTCTTTCTCTGCAGGTCTCTCCTTTGCAGTACTCTGTTCTGTGACCTCTGGTTGTCTTGATCTCCCTGGACCCTTAGTTCTGTTCACTCAACTCAGGGAGTCTCCCAGACTCCACCTGTGTTCCCCCTCCCTGCACCATGGCTTGGAACATCTTTTGAGGTGGAAAGCTGGGTGACAGGAAGTCTCACCTCATTTTTTCCCCATCTTTCAGGGATCACTGTCCTTTGTTTCCTGACATCCAGTATCTGGAGAAACATGTATTTTGTTCATATTATTGGTTGTTTCTGGTGGGAGGGCAAATCCAATCCCTGTTATTCCATGTTGTCTGGAAACAGAGATCAAGAAAAGTCACAACTTTTAGATTTAAGTCTCAACTTTTTAGGTTTTAAATCTAAAAAGGCAAAGGAATCTAATCAGGCAAGAAAAACTGAGGTTAGAAATGGAGACTAATCCAGTAATACTTTAATACCCCAAAACTGCTCTTGGTTCATGGCTCTGGCCCACCATAGCATCAAATCTAGCCCTGGCCACACCTGTCATTACGGTTCCAGCATTCTCATCTTCCCCCATCTAAATCCTTCACTTTTAGGAGACATAGAGGGTCCGTTTGGCTCAGCCTTGTTTTTAGGGGCTATGGGGAGTGCCAATGCTTTGAGAAGGGATGGAATGGTTACGAACACCACCATGCCTTCCCTAAGTATTTTTTGAGTACCTATTATTGGCCAGGTACTGTTCTAGGTTTTGGGATCATAGCAGTGAACAAAACAAACCTCTCTGTCCTCATAGATTTTATATCCCAGTGATAAATGATAAATACCTTTAGCACAACACAGTATAGAATTGCTATAAGCTTTGATTTTGTTGAAAAAGAAAAATGCACTTGCTAGCAAAGTCATAACCTAAGCTGAGATGAAAGACAGGCTAATCCACAAAAATTGTTTATCCTGTGTAAACACAGAATCTATTTAAGTCACCTTAGAGAGTCTTCTTTAGGCCATTTATAGAAAACATGAATGAAGCCCAGGGGAGAGTCTCTGCAATGAAAAATGCTGAAGTGGGCTCTTGAGGCTGGAAATCAGTGCTTTGTGAAGAAATAAAAGCTGCTAATTTGTCTGCTGGGCCCATGAGATTATATATCACTGGAGGAGCCCAGAGAGTATCCTTCAATTCACAAAGGGCTTTCCTCTCAGCCTGCCTCTGCATTGATTTAATTACTTCCCCTCCCTAGAACATAAGCACTGGTCACTCTCACCCCCAGCTTCAGGTATCCCAATTCAGGAGACGAGCCTGGGGCTGCAGTAGAAGGAACAGTGGGTCAGACAGACCTGGGTTTGAATCTTGGCTCCATTACTATCAAGCTGTGGGGCCTTGGTCAAGTTTCTTCACCTACATGCCCTCCTTATTTCCCACCCCTGGAAATGCAAATACAGCTGCCAAGAAGCTTACATGAAATCCCGTCCGAAGTATCAAGTAGGTAAGCACAGATCAGGAAATCTTCCCTTGTATTGCATTTTGTCTTGGCAAAGGCTGTATGTAAAGTGTACATTCACTGGTCTTTTCCAGCCCAGCATCCATTTCACCTTCTCTGAAGAAAACATCCCAGATTATTTTGGGGGAATTACCTGTTCTTTATTGAATACATTCTGGTGGTCTGATAGGGCCTGCCCCTCCCTAGCTAAGGGAGTAGACACATAACCTGAGACAGGTTGACCAGATGCTTCCTCCCTGAGATTTGTATCTTCAGCAGAAGGACAGAAAAATTGAATGCATATGAATGAAATAGCATCAGCCTCATCAGCATCCCTCTGACCAGACTGATTCTGCTGTGAGACTATTCATGGAACTCTTGCTTCCAGAAGGCCTGGTTGCTTTGTTTCTTGTCCTTTCCCAAGCCTGGCTCTACAGCCTCCCCTCCACTCAGTGTTACTTTTCCAGTGAATTTCCATTTGATTAGGTTAGCCATAGTACATTTCTGTGACTTACAATCAGAGAGCTCTATCTGATCAGCTGAAGAAGAAGAGGAAGAGAAGAAGGAAGAGGAGGAGGAGGGAGAGGAGAAAGAGAGGGGGGGAAGAAGGAAAGAGGAGGAGGGAAAAGGGCAGAAGGAGAAAGGAGAGAAGAAGGAATAGGGAAGGAAACACATTTTATGTCTTATTTGGATTTAACACAGCTGGAGCCACAATTTTTGCTTGCCTGGCCAGCAAAGAGAAGAATTAAACACAAGGAACCTCAGGTTTTTTCCTAATTAACAGATGACTGATGACCCTACATAATCTATATAATGATAGATCTTCCCCCAATAATTTATTTCATTTACAAACTTCATTCCCTATAATAAACATATTTAATAGATTAAATAAATGAAGTGTATTACCTGCTTCTAGTGGGCAATCCCCTGCTACCCTACCTGGAATCATCAGAGCTAGCAGGCACCAAATCTCCCAATTTTGGACACTGAGATTGGCCTGATTAGCTGTACCTCCAGAAATACAGCTAACGGAGATGCCCATCCCAGCTTTGGGAGGGTGGATAGAGCACCAAAAGAGACTTTACGGAGGATGCAACCTGAATCTGATGTTAAAGGAAGATCTCATAGGACATGCTTAGATGAAGGAGGAAAAAGTATGTTCGCAGAAGGAACAATGTATGCAAAGACTCAGGTGGGAGTGTGTGGGGAGGGGAGAAAGAGGGTCCTTTTAAAGTCAGAGCACTTTTGAGGTAAATGTACTTTTATCCAGAGATTTATAGAGTCTCAAGGATACCCGAGAGACCTTGTTATGCTCATGAAGTAGAGAAACTGGAAGAAGTCCACATATTTTAGTAGTTCTGTTACTGGAAAAGAGACTCAATCTAGACACCAAGAGAGAGTTCTTGGATCTTGTGCAAGAAAGAATTCAGGGTGAGTCCATAGAGTAAAGTAAAAGCAAATTTATTAGGAAAGTAAAGGAATAAATAATGGCTACTCCGTAGACAGAGCAGCCCCGAGGGCTGCTGGTTGCTCATTTTTATGGCTATTTATTGATGATATGCTAAACAAGGGGGGGATTATTCAGGCCTCCCCTCTTTAGACCATATAGGGCAACTCCCTGACATTGCCATGGCATTTGTAAACTGTCATGAGGCTGGTGGGAGTGTAGCAGTGAGGATGACCAGAGGTCACTCATTGCCATCTTGGTTTTGGTGGGTTTTGACTGGTTTTTTTACTGAAGCCTGTTTTATCAGCAAGGTCTTTGTGACCTGTATCTTGTTGTAACCTCCTGTCTCATCTTGTGACTCAGAATGCCTTAACCGTCTTGGAATGCAGCCCAATAGGTCTCAGCCTCATTTTACCCAGCTCCTATTCAAGATGGAGTTGCTCTGGTTCAACACCTCTGACAGCTTTAATTTGGAAGAGATGGAAAACATTGAGGAGGTCCTGGAGAATGACCAGCAACCTCACAGGCAGAATCCTGGGTACCTTGGGTAAAGGTTTCCTCTCCATGCCACCCACAAGACACTGTGGCCCCAATCTCCAGCCCTCCACCTCTCTGGAATTTTTCTATTATATCTTCTGTCCACTCAACAGCTCCCCCAGATTTTACTTGTGTTTTTTATCAAACTTAACATCTTCCTCCAAAACTCGCTACTCCTCTTGTAATTCCTCCGTTGGTGAAAAACACTCCATCTTCTCCATACACGACAACAATTGGACTTCAAAATGAACTTTTGCACATCAAAGGGCACTGTAAACAGAGTAAAAAGACAACCTGTAAGTCGGGAGCGGTGGCTCATGCCTGTAATCCCAGCACCTTGGGAGGCTGAGGCAGGCGGATCACGAGGTCAGGAGATTGAGAGCACCCTGGCTAACACGGTGAAACCCCATCTCTACTAAAAATACATTACATATAAGCATTATGTAATGCTTCCTCTGCCTACCCCACGTTCAGAGTCATACACTCTTGCTCATTCTTCTGGGATTCGGGGAGACATCTGCTCCTTTCACCTGATTTTAACACCTAGTGTTCTAATCCAGGTCTCAATGTCTCTTGTATGGGTTACCTCAACCAGCCTCTGCATCATCATCTCAGCCTCCCCAAGGGCATACACCATGGACCTGAGTTGTTAGGTCATGGGCTATGTGTCTCTAGCTTTCAGAGCAACTCTGTAAAATCAGATGAGCAGCACCCCTAATTGACTCTTCTGTTTCTACCTGAGGCAACCGGATATGGTAGCAAATATTATACACTATTTGCCCCTTTCTTTAAAATCGATTGCTTCATTATATAAACTTTTACTAGGTCTTAGATTTCTTTAGGTCTTGCCTTATTGGAAGAAATTCTGTGTGCAATCTTGCTGAAGAAGGTCTTCCTAAATGTAGGTAAAGGAAGGAAAAAAGCTGGTGTGGCTTCACCTGTAGATGAAATCCTGAACAGTACAGCCTTTTAGGAAAAAAAAAAAAAATGATAAAATTGGAAGTAGGAAACATTTCAAGAATAAAACTCTGGGGTGAAGTTTAGAAGGGGGATGAGGGATAAAAGACTACACATTGGGTAGAGTGTACACTGCTCAGGTGATGGATCCCCCAAAATCTCAGAAATCACCACTAAAGAATTTATCCATGTAACCAAACACCACCTGTTCCTCAAAAACAATTGAACTAAAAATTAAAAAAAAAAAAAAAAAAAAAAGAACTCCATTCCCTGATTAGAAACCACAAAAGGGGTCTTAAGAGGTTGTCTGTAAGTAACGTACCTTGAATCTCTCAAGGCCTTTCCTGCTGATTGACCATCACAGGAAATGGTATTCAGATCAGCATCTATCATTTTTGGAAGGTTTATAAACTGACATTTTACTTTGCCAGAAATAGGAGACTCAGAATCCAACCTTGTTTGTGTCTTCTCTCGTGTTACAGAGGCAAATGAACTGATGAACCTGGCAGATTTCCCATCTTCAAACAATGATGGTTCATGCTGACACTCTGTCCCTGGCTGCAGAGGGCACCTCTTTTTTTGTTCACCTGACAAAAAACAACAATTGGATTGGTCTCTCCCAGACCACGTGGTCCTGGCAGGCTGCCCGTCATGGGCCTCAACTCCCCTGACCAGGTGGGACAGGCACAAGACCCACAGTACTCTGTTCAGACTCTCTCTCAGGCATCTGAAATTTCCATGGAGACAGAAGGACAAAAGGACAGAGCTGTCTTTTCAACAAATGATGCTGGGAGAACTGGATATCTACTTGCCGAAGAATGAAGTCATACCCTTATCTCACAGTATCTACAAAAACTAGCTTAAAATAGACTAAAGAGCTAAACGGAAAAGTTAAAATTATAAAACATAAGGAGAAAACTTCGTGGCATTGGATTTGGCAGTGATTTCTTCTTTATGACACTAAAAACACAGGCGACAAAAGAAAAAAGACGGAAATTAGACTCCAAAATGAAGAATTTTGCACATCAAAAGGCACTGTAAACAGAGTAAAAAGACAACCTATAGGCCGGGCGCAGGGGAGCTCACGCCTGTAATCCCAACACTTTGGGAAGCCGAGGCGGGTGGATCATGAGGTCAGGAGATCAAGACCATCCTGGCTAACACTGTGAAACCTTAAAAATACAAAAACAAAATGAGCCGGGAGTGGTGGTGGGCACCTGTAGTCCCAGCTACTAGGGAGGCTGAGGGGGGAGAATGGCATGAACCCAGGAGGCGGAGCTTGCAGTGAGCGGAGCTCGTGCCACTACACTACAGAGCAAGACTCCGTCTCAAAAAAAAGACAACCTATAGAACGGGAGAAAATGTTTGTAAATCAAATTCCTAATAAAAAATTAATATTCATAATATGTAAAGGACTCCTATAACTCAACAACAACAACTAAAAACTAGGCAAAGGACTTCAATAGACATTTCTCCAAATAAGTTATACAAATGGCCAATGAGCACAGGAAGAGATGCTCAGCATCACTAATCATTAGGGAAATGGAAACCAAAACCACAGTGAGATCCCACCTCACACCCACTAGGATGGCTACTATCAAACAAGCAGAGAATAGCTGGTGTTGGTGAGGATGTAGAGGGATTAGAAGGAACTCTTGCGCATTGCCGGTGGAAATGTAAAATGGTGCAGCTACTACGGAAAACAGCACAGAAGTTCCTCCCTCAAAAACTTAAAAATAGAATTACCATATGATCCAGCAATTTTGTTTCTAGGTGCATAACCAAAGGAATTGAAGGCTGGAACTCAAAGAGTTATTTGTACACCTATGTTTGCAACAGCATCATTTACAGTAGAGTGAAAAGATCATCGTGGGCATGTTAACATTTTAAAGCATTTATTTGAGCAGACAATAATTCATGAATCAGGTAGCACAAAACTGCGAGTAGTTTGGGCTCCACCAAGAGGGTGTGAGGGGAAAATTGTTAAAAGGTGTTCATGAAAGCAAGACAAAGAAAATATTTGATTGGCTAAGGCAGGAAGTCTCCAGTTAGCGGTCAGCTGGAGGTTTCTGATGGGTAAATTGTGTAGTGAGAGGTTAGTTAGCAATTTCTGAATGGTTAAGCTGGGGTTTCATTTTCCTAGGCTATGGTCACTCACACTGAATGGGGTTTCAGTTTGCTTATGTAGGAATCCAGGGTGCTGGGTTCTCAGCCAAATGGACTCCAAATTAATTTTTTTTAACGATAGCCAAAAGGTTAATCAGCTTAAGTGTCCATTGATGGAATGAGTCAATGAATTTGTTTACTCGTCGATGAATGAGTAAACAAAATGTGGTATATACATACAATTAAATATTATTCAGCCTTTAAAAGGAAGAAAATTCTGACCCACGCCACAACGTGGATGAACTTTGAAGACATTATGCTAAGTAAGATAAGCCAGTCACAAAAATAACAAACTCTGTGTGATTCCCCTCATAGGGGGTCCGTAGTCAAATTCATAGAAACAGAATAGTGGTTGCAGGGGCTGGGTAGAGGGGGAGTCATTGTCTAATTTGTAGTGTTAAATTAAGCTTAGCCTAAAGCTGACTGCTTACATATTTTAAGTTCAGCCTAAAGATCCCTCCATACATGAACTGTCCCCTAAATGGATGTATGAACAGACTGTAACCTACTCTTGTACCAGTCACTGAGTTTCTGCAAATCAAAGGTGGCCAGACCCTGTTTAAATAAGGCAAACATTGAGCTGTAGCCAATACAGTAGTTTCTGCACCTCACTTCCACTTTCTGTACATTACTTTCCTTTTTCTGTCCGGCAATCTTTGACCACACTGCAGCAACAGGGTCTCTCTGAACCTATTCTGGTTTAGGAGACTGCCCAATTCACAAATCTTTCTTTGTTCATTTAAACTCTGTTAAATTTAATTTATCTGAAGTCTTTATTTTAACAATTACAGAGTTTCAGTTTTGCAAAATATAAAGAGTTCTGTGGATAGGCGGTGGTGATGGTTTCACAACAATGTGATGGTAGTCAATGCCACTGATCCGTACCCTTAAACAGAGTGAAAATGGTCAATTTTATATTATTTTATCACAATAAAAAGAAAAGGAGGTCAGAGCTGAGCCATCAGGCAACAGCCTCCAGAGTGTTGCTCTGTCGTTGTGTGCTGTTGAAGACCCTGGTGCTTCCCTGACCCCTCCATGGCAGACCTGAAGGATCGGCGCTCTTTTCTAGCCTGTGAGTGCCCCGTTATGTTTACCATCAAGTCCTCTTTTGGATGAAGTCACCCAGGGTAGGCTTCCTTTTGCCAAAGAACATTCCCTGAAATGCCAGCATTCTACATAAAGTGTCTGCAGCTCTCTGCCTACCAGACAGCCATCCCCAAATTGTTCTACGGAACAAAGAATACCTGCCATTTGCTTGCCACTCCTTATGCACCCTGCTGCCACCTCGTCCCAGGATCATCCTGAGCCCTCCAGAATGAAGATTTATTTGGCAGTACATTCATGTTTTTATTTTGGTTTCTGTCTAATATTCTTTTCTATTTTCATTCCTGTAGGTGACATGTACCACAGCTCATGGGCCAGTAAAAGCTACCAATTGCACCAGTCCTGATTCCTGGGCATGATGTGATGGTCTGCACTCATCCCGTCTGGGTGAGGAGCTTGTGCAGACATCATCTCCATCTTACCCAAGAGAAAAGGGAGGCTCCAAGAGGGGAGGGGATTTTCCCAAAGTCTCAGAATGAATAAGATGATGGAGCCAGTGTCTTGCCCAGCCCTGTCTAACTTGAAAGACCATAATCTCTATTCATTGGAGAAAGCGTGGCTGGGATGTTCTGTGTATCAGAGTAGCTCTTGGATCAAATGCTAAAGAGCCAGAGATAACTCTCCAAATCACATAGATTGCTTTGAGACTAAGACTCATTATTATTACTTAAAAATATATATTTTTAAACTACTTATGGCATGAAAAACAAATTTGCAAATTGAAACAAGGCAGTCAATAGATCAACAGATGTCATTTTTTAAAGCCAAATTTAACACATTCACTAGAGCATATGAGACTCAGTGGCAGAGCCAGAGATCATGAAATTAAATTAAATTTACTTTAATTAATGTATAAATTTACAATTTAATTAATTGGGTTACATTACTGCAAAACACAGCCAATCTCAAATGGAGGGATTTCTGAATCAAAGCCAGTATAAAAATGTTGTTCTAATGAGAACACATGGACACAGGGAGGGGAACATCACACACAGGGGCCTGTCAGGGGTCGAGGGGGAAGGGGAGGGAGAGCATTAGAACAAATACCTAATGCATGTGGGGCTTAAAACCTAGATGACGGGTTGATAGGTGCAGCAAACCACCATGGCACATGTATACCTATGTAAAAAACCTGCATATTCAGCACATGTATCCCAGAACTTAAAGTAAAATTTTTTTTTAAAAATGTTCTTCTATATTTGCTGCAACATAACCAATGTCATGCTATTGCTCATATATGTTGCAGTGAACACACATGCCTAAAAAATAATGATGACTACAAAACCAACACAGTGAGAAGGAAACTAATGTTTTGTTGGTGCCCTCTATGGGCCAACTCTGATGAAAGTTTTATCATCCTTGTTTTGAATATGAAGAAACTACAGCACTGAAATACTTGTTAACTAGCCTGAGGTCATATACTAATAAGAGGCAAAGCTGAGATTCATACTTGATTCTATCTGATTCCAAAGCCTGGCCTCGTTCCATGATCTTTCAAGTTTACGTATTCATTTATCCGATGACGTATTTATACACACACAGTACACACACTGCTCCTAAATCACCGTGGACTTCTTTACAATTTATAATTGTAATAATTGCTATGAAAGAAAGCAAACAATAGGAAGTATTAAGAGAAAATACAGACTGGGGGTGACCTTTTTGGTAAATTATTGTTCATAATATTTGCTGCCTTTCCTTGGGAGAATATTCTACTTGCCCAGCTCATTGACTTCAGGCTTAGCTATGGGACTTTACACATCCCTAAGGAACACATGCTTTGTACTCTATGGGACTATTATAGGTCCCCACCCTGGGGAACTGGGGAGTGTCCATGTGACCTGATTTAGCCAATAAAATGAGGCTGGAGAGATGTGTATTATTGCCAGGAAGAAGCTTGGTTTTTATGCTTATGGCTCACCATCTTTCTTCACTCTGCCCTAAGTCCAGCAATGCCCCAGTGAAGGCTGTTCATCAGCCTGTGTCCCAGAGTGAAGTCTTTGTGAACAGGAGCTGCAGCTGGCCCTTGATAGAATTGTCATTGTTGGACCAAGCACACTGGCTCGCGCCTGTAATTCCAGCACTTTGGTAGGCCCAGGCGGGTGGATCACTTGAGGCCAGGAGTTTGAGACCAGCCTGGCCAACACGGCAAAACCCCGTCTCTACTAAAATATAAAAGTTAGCTGGGCATGGTGGCACACGACTGTAATTCCAGCTACCTGGGAGGCTGGGGCATGAGAATTGCTTGAACCCGGGAGTGGCCAAGATCGTGCCACTGCATTCCAGCCTGGGCGACTGAGCGAGACTCTGTCTCAAAGACAAAACAAAACAAAAAAGAATTGTTATTGTTGTAAGTCACTGAAATTTGAGGATCATTTGCTAGCACAACATAATTTGACCTATCCTGATGGATGAGCCTTCTTAACTTGGGGGTGAGCGAAGACCCCTTGGAAGAAGTGACATTTGAGCTGAGACCTGAATAAAGAGAAGGATTTTATCTGTGAAAGAGCCAGGAGGGGAGAGATTTCCAGACAGTGCAAAACAGCCAGTGCACACGCCGCGGGGTGGGAAAGAACTCAGCACACTTGAGGAAAGGAGGCCCGAGTTACTAAGCTGACAAGAGTGGTGAGGGATGAAGCCAGAGATGTGTCCACACCTGAGCACAAGGGCATCACCAGCCACGTGAGGAGGTTGGGTGGTATTCCATGTGTGACAGGAGGACACCCAGGGAGCCAAGAAGTGGAATGATGTAGTCAGATTCAAGCATGTAAGATTGTCCTCAACGCTGGGTAGTAGAGGAAGCAGAGAAACCAATTAAGAGGCTTTGTTCAGGCCTCTTAAGGGCTGAATGGTGTTCCCCAGTAAATCACATGCTGAAGTTCTAACCCCTAGTAGCTCAGAATGTGGCCTTCTATGGAAATAGGATGGTTGCGTGTATAATTAAGTTTAGATGAAGTCACACTAGAGGAAGGTGGTTCCTTAATCCACGTAACTGGTATCCTTATAAAAAAAAAAAAAAAAAGGAAATTTGGGGCCAGGCATGGTGGCTCATGCCTGTAATCTCAGCACTTTGAGAGGCCGAGGCAGGCAGATCACGAGGTCAAAAGACCGAGACCATCCGGGCCAACATGGTGAAATCCCATCTCTACTAAAAATACAAAAATTAACTGGGCATGGTGGCACGTGCCTGTAGTCCCAGCTACTCGGGAGCCTGAGGCAGAAGAATCACTCGAACCCAGGAGGAGGAGGTTGCAGTGAGCCAAGATCATGCCACTGCACTCCAGCTTGGCGACAGAGCGAGATTCTGTCCCAAAAAAATAAAATAAATGATAAAGAGGAAATTTGGCTGCACACTGCACACAGACACACAGGAAGAATGCCATGCAATGAAAGCAGACATTGGGGTGGTGCTCACACAAGCCACAGCATGCCAACAATTATCAGCAAACCACCAGCAGCAGAGCCAAGGGCAAGAAACAGATCCTCTCTCACAGCCCCAAGAAAGAACCAACCCTGCCGACACTCTGAACTTGGACTTTCAGCCTCCAGAACTGCAAGACAATAAATTTCTGTTGCTTCATTCACTCAGTTCGTGGTACTTTGTTACGTCACCCTAGCAAACTAACACAAGGCTAGAAACAATGGTGCCTTGGACTGGGGTCATAGCACTGGAGGTAGTCAAAAAGTAGATGAATTCAAGGTTTTTTGTTGTTGTTGTTTTTGTTTTGAGACAGAGTTTTGCTCTGTTGCCCAGGCTGGAGTGCAGTGGCACTATCTCAGCTCATTGGAACCTCCACCTCTCCAGTTCAAGAAATTCTCCTGCTTCAGCCTCCCCAGTAACTGGGATTACAGGTGCATGCCACCACGCCCCGCTAATTTTTTGTATTTTTGGTAGAGACGCGGTTTCACCTTATTGGCCAGGCTGGTCTCAAACTCCTGACCTCAAGTTATCTGTCTGCCTTGGCCTCCCAAAGTGCTGAGATTACAGGCATCAGCCACCACACCCGGCCTCAAGGTACATTTTTGAAGGTGGAAATAATGGAAGTTTCCATTGGATTTGACATAGATTATAATGGAAAGGGAGGAATTAAAGAGGAAATTCTCAAAATTGTGTATCACGCACTCTGTTCAATGCTTTCATGGATTATTGCCTCATTTCATCTTCACCAAAGTCCCACGTATCAGTTGGGTCCCCTGGGATGCAGACACTGAGATAGAATTAAGAATATAAGAAGTTTATTAGGAGTAATACCTGTGGATGATAAAAAGGAGAGGAAGCAGGATTAGGTAGGGAAAAGACTGCGATGCAGATGTGACAGAAGATTCAGCCACCCCAACCCAATAGGGATCTTCAGAGCAAAGATTTGCCATCACAAGCATCGTGCATTGGCAGAAATAGGCCCTAGTGTTCCCACCATGCTTGGTCATTGGCTAGCAGGAACTGGAAACAGTGTGGCCTCTGCTCAAAAGTGAAGGTGGACCCTGAAGGCTCTGACAGCTAGAAGCTGTCAGCTAAATTCACTCCTAACAGTGAAACAGCAAGTTCTTATTTGAAGGGAGATCCAAGCCACTCACCATGCTCTGTAACATACAATTTCTAACCATATTTCTCAAATTAGGAAACGGAGGTTCAAAAATCAAACTTTGAAATGTTGCCTTGAATGGGACAACATAGACTCTGGCTCTGCTCCTCTAACATCATGGTCTCTGCTGAATTATGGTGAGTACTTGTGGCAGAGACTGAAAGCTGGCTCCCTCAGCACCCATTCCAGTGCCATCGAAGCTTGCCTCACAGCATGATAGGGGATGAGGAGCTAAAAAGCAAAGTCTCAGATTCCTTTGCAGTGTGGGTACAGGTGTGTGACCTGGTTTAGGCCTGTCTGATGTATCACTAGACTTGGTCATGACTGTCAGAAGTGAAAGGTAGGACTGTGGCAGATAAGAGGCTCACCTGGACAGCTCTGTGGCTGAGTCTCTAGACCCACAGGTGTGAGTGGCAGGTGGTTAACAGCTGCATTGTTTTTGCTAGAACAACCCTTGATATGACTGACTGATTCTCCCAACTGTGCTGTGCCTGGTTCTTGAAACACGCCAGAGTTTTGCAAACTATCCAATATCCTTTAACAAATTACCTTCTGTTTACACTAGGAGGAAGGACCTCTGTTGTCTGCGATAGAAAGCCTTGAGATTCACGATGCTGGCTAGATTACACTGAGCCATACAGACACAAATGCACTATTTAGCAGGGAAATTGAATTGAAATCCAAGTGCATTTTTTAATCTCTGGCATACTCCACTGCAGCATTTCTCCTAAATGAATCAAACGCATTTTGGCCTTAGCTGCATGCAAACATGTCTAAAAAATCAAGTAACACCTGGCAGGCAGTGTGTTGGTTAAAAGGGTCTCAGGTCTCCTAGGAATTGCCGTGCAAGAACCAGACCTTTTTCCAGCTGTATGCAAATTAACTATCAGCATCTTTAAACAAAGCAAAATACTAGCTGAAAAATCGAGTGCCTCAGCTACAACATAGAATAGGTGTTCCCAGATTTTTGTTTAATACAAGGCCCTCTTAAAAAGTCCCATTTTTATCTCTGATGTAATTCAAAGAATGTGTATGATTTTTGTCCTCCCTACCTGTCCACCAAAAGCAAATCAAAGGCCTTTTTCCTCAAGGAAGATTCCACACTATGCAACAGCCAACAATGTCAAGAGCTGATTTGCAGGCTGAGCTCAGTCATATTAGGGACTTCTTCCTATGCAAGCGGGGCTGTTGAAGGCAACAGTGAGATTAGTAAGGGAGAGAGTCATGCACCTGGAAACAAAAACCTGGACCCTCCTCATAGCCCTGCAAAACGACACCGACTGAGTGTGCAAGCTCATCCCTTCCCTGAGCCTCTCTGTCCTCCTCTGCAACCCTGCCTCAAGTGGTCATTGTCAGAATTGCGCTGAAAATCTGACAAAGCAGGAAGCTGATGTGGTCTACAGAGGCACTGAATTGAGGTAAACAGAAATTTCAGAGGCCACCTCTGCATGGAGAAGCCACAAGCAGAACAGTCCAGTGCACCACCACCTCGGACCACACCTCCCCAAGTCATCCAGACCCCAGAGCCGCCTTTTCCTGTTGTTTTGTTTTTTCTTTAGAGACAGGATCTTGCTCTATTGCTCAGGCTGGAGTGCAGTGGCGTGATTATGGCTCACTGAAGCCTTGAACTCCTGGGCTCTAGCCATCCTCCCACCTCAGCTTCCTAAGTAGCTAAGGCTACAGGTTCTCACCACCTTACCTGGCTAATTTCTTTCCTTCTTTTCTTTTTTTTTTTTTCTTTTCATAGAGACAAGGTCTGGCTGTGTTGCCCAGGATGATCTCAAACCCCTGGCCTCAAGTGATCCTCCCATCTTGACTTCCCAAAGTGCTGGGATTACAGGCATGAGCCACCATGCCTGGCAAAGCCTCTTGGCCAAAAGCCCCACTCCAGTGGCTCCCAAGAAGCTGGTCTCAAAAATCCTATCTGTTCAATGGATAAAAAATCCAGCAT
Organism: Pongo abelii; assembly: GCF_028885655.2. Classification (NCBI taxonomy): domain Eukaryota; kingdom Metazoa; phylum Chordata; class Mammalia; order Primates; family Hominidae; genus Pongo; species Pongo abelii. The sequence goes on from NC_071989.2 coordinate 184,393,519, forward strand.
CCTTATACAATGGAATACTACATGACAATGAAAAGGAACAATGCACTGATGCACGCGGCAATGTGGAGGAATTTCACAGCCATTGTGATAAGCAAAACAAGACAGACACAAAAGACATGCTATAGGGATTCCATTGATTGGGCATGCTAGAAAAGGCTAAGCTAATTTAGAGTTATAGAAAGCAGACTAATGGTTGTTGGGAACGGGGGCTTGACTGCAAAGGGACACAAGGGAAACTTTTTTGGACACTGGATATATTCTAAATTTCGATTGTGATAGTAGATATACAAAGGTATATACCTTGGTCAAAACTCAATGAACTATACAACTTACCATGAATTGTGCAGTGTGTGATATATAAACTATGCCTCAATAAAGTCAACAAGAAGAATCCTGTCAGGATGACTAAGACTTTCTATGTGAAAACCCCCTTTCTATGTGTTCCTCTTTAAATACCTGCCGCCTTGTTCTCTCTGAGGGCATAGATAGTTTTGCTGCCAGTTAAACCTGAATTATAGTTATCCTCATCACAAAATGTTGTCTGAGAAAAATATGTAGGCTCTGCACTTACTTTCTGTGTGACCTTGAGTATAATACTCCACCTCTCTGTGACTCAGTTCCCACATGTGTACTATGGAAACAGCCGTACAAAGAGGGCTCAACAACACAGCTTCCACAAGAGAGCCCAGCCCAGAGCTGGGTATATGCTGTGTGCTAAATAAACCCTGGTTTCCCATCTTCATGCCATCAGTTATGGCTCTTTAGATTGCATATAACAGAACATCTGGCCCAATTTATTCAGAGGCGAGACTAATGGCAGAAGAGCCCAGAGCCTGTACTGATTCCAGAAGGTCAGCATCGAGGCCAGGCACTGGATTTCTCTCCCTCTCTCTGCCATGCACTTGGGTATGTCAGCATAGTCCTCTGGCCCCATGTGGTGCACTCCCTCCCAGCAGCACCCGCCTCTCCCTTTGGGCCTCCAGAGCTTTCTGCCTCCCATGCCATCCTGGAGGCCCTCTCTCTGTCCCCAGTTGGAACACACGCCTTTTGTCTTAGCCAAGAACTGCAGCTACGGGCATGTAACATGCTAGTAGGATTAAGCAAATCATCCTGGAGCTGAAATCTGGATTCTACACTCCCCAACCAAGTGGCTGCTACAAACTGGGGTACTAGTGACTGCTTCTCTCAGCAGAAGAGGGGGAGTAATGATATGGGAAGATAATCAACAAATGTCCATCGAACACATTCTGTCTGTCAGGGAGTTCATCGGGAAACAGAAAATACAGAAGTTATTTTAACAGAGGATTTAATCTAAAGAATTGTTTAAACAGGTGACAGAACACTGAAGCCATCACAGTGTAGCAACTGCAGGAATCAGCTACCATTCCTAATACCAGGGGAACGAAGAGGAGAGGCTGGGATTATGAAATCAGAGAGACTCGGGGAAAAGAGAGCACTCTTTGGCTGGTGCTCCTGGCCCTGAGCTTAGAGAAGAGGCCCTTTGTTTCCAGGACCCAGAACCCTGAGGAGAGGTGCTGGGATCTCTAAAGGGGTGTAATGGGGCTGAATCAGGGTGTGTGGAAAAAACCTAGCTCTTGGATGAAGAAGCAAGGCTGTAGTGATGCCAACAAGAATAAGACGCAAACAGGAAGGGACATGTCTCTCCTTCTGCATTCAGTCTTTCCTCCCTCCCTAGGCCTGCATTAGAGCCAGCTGGCAAAGCACAAATGTGGCTTACAGAGTCATAGAATCACAAAGCATTTACAAAAAATTGGGTTTGGAGCAGAGAGACGATTACTTAACAACTAGCCCCCAAACTATTCCACAACCAGAGTATCAGTGAGGACGTTTTCGCTGCACAAAGTAGTAACTCCAACTTAATTAGCTTAAGCAATGAAAACATTTTCTTCCCCAGGAAGAGCTACTCCAGATTTGCTTAATAATTGAACTGTTCAACATTGCTGTTAAAGACAAGGTTCTTTCCATCTTGGAGGAGACGCTTCTTGGTTCTGTAACCCAGAACACTAAGGGGGAGTACTGGGGTCCACACTGTGGATATGTGTGTGGATATATCACATATGTGGATATGCATATAGGCACCTCAGGAGGTTTGCTGTCATGCATATACATATATACTATATGTGTATATATATGCTGTATATATGTGTGTGTATAGAGAAAAAGAAAATTTATTTTATGTTTTAATTTTTATTTTTAGTTCTGGGGTACACGTGCAGATATGTGCAGGTTTGTTACATAGGTAAATGTGTGCCATGGTGATTTGCTGCACCTATCAAGCAAATTTATTATAAATATACTGACATAAATGATGTGTAGAGCAAAATTTACAAATGATAATAAATTATACAATACTCCTTATTCTAAGTTTCATATAGGCAACTGGTTCTCACAGGATGCTTTCATTGATTTTTGCCAAACTCTTGGATTCTTAGCCAACCTATAGCTGCAACTGATCAAGTTTAGTTCAGGAATCACCTTGCTTGATGTAGTAAGACAAACTGAAACCATAAAGATGTATGTGTGAACTTCACTTATTAGCCAATAACATGAGCATCTCCCATAATTGAGCTAAAAAAAAAAAACAACTCTATCTGGAGCCCTCCTTCCACCGGGGTGATTGAATGTTTATCTTAGTTAATTCAAAGTTTACCTATCTCCTCATTTTCTAGGGATTACATCTAATTTCCAGGACATAGTGGGAGGGCCCATGTGATCTTGCAACAGTTCAAAGAGCTCACTGTTTACATAGTTGCTCATCCGTCTGTCAGTACTTGTGTTTACACATCCCTCATTCCCGTCCGTGGGATGCTTTGGATCTGCTAGCTCTGTTTTCATATCCCACACTGAGAGCCCAAGAATCTCCATGAAGCGAAGTCCCCATCTCCCAAGACTCACCACCATGCTCTGTCAGGGATGCAGGATGCAGATTCCTTCTCCCTGGAGCACATTAATGTCTGAGTTTTCCACGTTTTCCATCTGCTCTCCTCTTCCTTCAGCCTGATGAAATCATTTCCATTCTGTGGGAGTAGTAAATCCCTACATGCCTTACATGCCCTGATCCAGTTTAGCTGAGAGCACAAGGGAAATCGGCTCACTCTTTGAAGAAAAATAAAGCCGAATTCCTACCTCTTATACTGCCTACAAACTCTAGACAGATTTTAGATTACATTTTACTTTCTAGATGAATGAAAGACCTGAATGTGAGGTGTAAACTATACAACTAAAGCATTAAACATTAGAGCAAACATTTTAAGCCCATGTTGAGGGAGACCTTCTCTAATAAGACGTCAAAAGGCCAAAACAAAAGAAAAACAAATTAATGGATTTAATTACACCAATGTTCGAGATAATCTGTTCAACAAAAGTACACTGTAGACAAAACTAACAGGAGGATGACAGGTCGGGGGAAGATATTCACAATGTTTTTGGCAGACTTGAAACACTTACAAAGATATAAAGAAAAGGAAAAAAAGGCAACAAACATAAAGAAGTGCTAATAAGTAGATGAGAAGATTCTCAAATTTTTTAATAACCAAAGAAATACAAATTAAAATGACAATATAGCACTTAATTCCCATCAGATTGGCAAAACTTAGAAAGAAGAATAACACCAAGTCTTGGTGAGACATGAAAAAAAAGGAGCATTTTTGCATACTGGTGATAAGTTATACAATGCCATCATTCTGCAAAGTCCTCTGGCAGTGCTATCTAAATTAGACAGGCAGGTATCTACAGAAATTTCACCCTTGGATATGTTTCTGGAGTCCTTATTAAACAAGACCATAATTGGATATACATTAATAAGTTTTTGCAGGGTTTATGGTACTGAGAAGTACCATAACACATCCTAGGTAGTAGATAAGTAAAATGCATCCTAGGTAGTAGATAAGTAAAATGTGGTGGGTCTACGCCAGGGAATTTTATCAGGAGTTAGAAAGAACAAACTAGATCTATACAAAACAACATAAACAGATCCCAAGCACTCAACAGTGAGTGACAAGTGAGAAAGCAAATGGGATCTCCATTTTTATAACTTAAAACCATATGCCCAAAGCATTACATATTCTGCAAAGATATTTTGTAACGTGTTAGAGCTGTTGCCTACAGAGGACAGGAAAACAGAAATGGAGGGTGGGAATAAAGTGAATAATTTCTTTCAAACATCTTGTCTCCATTCAGACTTTCTCCATCCCCCTAAGGATTCAGATTTATTGACCCTAGAGTTCTGAGTCTAGAGCCTTTCTTTCTGCCTTGATGCAGCTTATCATTGAGAAAATTAGCCCAGAGCAGCTCAGTCATTTGATGAGGAAGAAGAGGAATAGCAAAGGCAGTTGGGGGTTGGATCAGTTAATCAGCTAACCAGCCAAAATCTCGATATATTATCCCTCCACGAATGTTTCAGGGTTCTTGGTGAGAGTTTTCAAATCCATAACAAAATAACCAGAAAAAGAATGTCTACTCTGTGTTGCAATTTGCCTATGACTTGGGTGAGTCTGTTTCAAATGACCCTCCGTGAGGACTGCCACATTCAGTTGTGCAGCCTGTGCACTGCACAAAGATGCTCCTGCCCAGGGGAGCAGGAGGAAGCTGGAATTCACCAGGGGCTCTGTTTATGAGCTGGACCTGCCTGGAGCTCTTTCAATCATAGCCTGGGGCTCTTTCAATCTTAGAGAGGAGCCTCAGGAGGTCAGCTGTAACTTGTCTGCCAGAAAGGGTAACCTTGCGAAATTCCTACAATGGTGCTGTATGTACTTGCTGGAGCCCTGACTTAGTTTACCCTCAGCCTCCCCATGTCTCAGTCTGGTCAACATACTTATCAGAAATTCACACTAGCTTCCTTTACAATCTGCCTTTAGGACAGTCCTGAGGCAAATTTCACTTGTTCTTCCCTCTGCCTGGAATGCTCTTCCCCAGATAGCCACATGGCTCACTCTCTTCCTTCACTCAGGCCTCTGCTCCAACATCACCTCTACAGAGAGGCCGTCCCTCCACATCTCCTCTAAAATAGGCCCCCATCCTGCCTTGCTCTCGCCTCTCATCCCACATTCTTCATCCTGCTTATCACCCGTGGAATGTGTGTGTATTCATTTATCGCAAGCTTCTCAAAAGGAGAGACTCAGTCTCACTCACTAATTGGTGCCTGTCCTGCGCTGGCACAGAGTAGGTACTCAGCAAATACATGTTAGATGAATGCATGGATTGGATCTAAACAGCAAGCAGAGTATGGTATTCCTCTCCAAAGAGTGCAGGAAATAGAACAGCAAGTGCTGAACCAGGGCAAAAAGAAATGTGAAGTATTACTTCTTCCTTAATTCTGCCCTATTACATATAATAAGATTAATTTGACTAATGAACCAGTTCCTTAAAATCCATAACGGAGTGGCTCAGTTTTCTCGGAATGATAAACATTGTCTTTAGCCTCTAGGAACTATTTCAAACACATAATTGGCTTCTAAGCGATGCTTAGCACGCTTTATTTTTAAACAAAGAGCCAATTCATGATGTGTTCTTCAGATGCTTTGTATGTGAGGCTTACTGGGCTTTCACTCTAAAATAAGAAATGCTGGCCAGGGGGATGGGAGAGGGGTAACATTAGGAGAAATACCTAATGTAAATGACGAGCTAATGGGTGCAGCAAACCAACGTGGCACATGTATACGTATGTAACAAACCTGCACATTGTGCACATGTACCCTAGAACTTAAAGTATAATAAATAAATTAATTTTTAAAAAAAGTTTGTGCTTGATTGTTCTTGGCTGCTTTATTCATAATAGCCCCAAACTGGAAATACTGTAAAGGTCCAACAATTGAAAAATGGATACAAAAAGAAATGTGATATATAACAGAATTCTATGCCACAATGGGAAAAGAATCCAACACCGTGGATAAATCTCGAAAATATGCTGCGTGAAAGAAGCCGGACATATACACACACAAGTGTGGCCGTATGATTCCATTTATATGAATAATAAATGTTTCAGAGCATGAATGAGTTCCAGAACAGGCAAAAGTATTAGCTTGGTGCAAACGTAATTGTGGTTTTTGCCATTGAAAGTAACGACAAACAACGCCATTACTCTTGGCTACTCCAGACAAGTGGTTAGGGAAGGCACCTCTGAGGAAGGTGACACTAATAACTGAAGATTAGTGTCAGAAATTATGGAAAGCCGGTGACAGAAAACAGTATGATGTGATGTCGGGAGTGCGGGTATCCTGACTGAGACAGGGCAGGAGGTGACTTCTGCATCTGAGTGGGAGGCAGGTGTCATTGGCCTCTACAGGAAAGGTCTGATGTTACCTGGTATGTGACCTCAGCTCAGCCAGTCAGATGCTCCTGCCCAGACAGTGGAGACTCCATTCTGGTAGTGGCTGCAGCAACCAGTTTCGGGAGAGGAGTGACTTTCGTCCAGTGTTCAGGGGTGGAGACCACAGAGTCCTCACCACAATGGTTCCGTGGCATAATCTGGGCTGTGACAGTAACTGCAGGCAGTTTTCAAGGAGCTGAGAATATAGTGGGGGATAAAGAAGACAGGATTCTTGCCCTTATGGTAGAAAATTCTAGCTGAAAACATAGAGAAGAAACAAATCAAAAATAAGTAAACAAGGTAATTTTTTGTTTAGTTTGTTTTTGGTTTTGTTTTGAGAAAGAATCTTGCTCTATTGCCCGGAGTGGAGTATAGTAGCGTGATCTCAGCACACTGCAGCCTCAACCTCCCAAGCTCAAGTGATCCTCCCACCTCAGCCTCCCAACTAGCTGAGACTACAAATGTGCCACACCATGCTCAGCTAATTTTTAAATTTTTTTGTGGAGATAGGTTTTACTATGTTGCCCAGGCTGGTCTTGAACTCCTGGGCTCAAGTGATCCTCCCATCTCAGCCTCCCAAAGTGCCGGGATTACAGACGTGAGCCACCATGAGGCTAAATGAGGTAATTCTGGCCTAAATGAGGTAATTCTGAATAGTAACAGTATGACAAAAGAAATAAACAAGCAATGAGCTCCAGTGTGAGTGAGAGGGGCTACTCCAGATAGGTGATCAGGGAAGGCACCCCTGAGGAAGTGACATTTGACCTGAGAGCATTCCAGGCACAGGGAACAGCATATGCAAAGGCCCTGCGGTAGGTAAAGTTGCCCTGTTGAGCCAGCATTACCGTGAGCATGGGGAGCAGTGGTATATGGTAAAACTGGAGAACTGGAACAGGACAGATCATAAGGGTCCACAGGCCACAGTAAAGAGTTCAAATTTTATCATAAGTATAACTGGAAGCTGTTGATGATTTAAAAGCAGAAGGTGCATGATTTTATTTACCTTTCCAAGAGATCAGGGACTGAACAGTTAGAGGCAAGAGTAGAAATGGAGGTGTAAAATCAGGTGTAGAGTAGTGTGACGGTTGCTTTTATGTGCCAACCTGGCTAGTCTATAGAGTGAATTAATCAAACACCGATCTAGGTGTTGCTGCGAAGGAGTTTTGTAGATGTGGTTGACATCTACAACCAATTGACTTTAAACAAAAAAGATTACCCTCAATACTGTGCGTGGACCTCATTCAATTGGTTGAAGGCCCTAAGAGGAAAACCTGATTTTCCCAGTGAAGTTCAGCCTCAAGACTACAGCATCAACTCTTGCCTGAGTTTCCAGCCTGCTGACCTGCCCTAGAGATTTCAGACTTGCCAATCACAACAATTATGTGAGCCAATTTCTTAAAATAAATAATTCTAGACAAATAGATGGAGAGAGAGAGATGGATGGAGATATAGTATATATAGAGAGATATAGATATAGATACAGTTTATTGGTTCATTTCTCTAGAGAAGCCTGACCGATATAAGTAGTTAACCCCTCAGGGTTCCAGTGAAGATGAGAGAAGATATTTGTGCAAGTGGTTAGGGTATGTGTTGCCTGCCCCACTCACAGTGGACACTCAGTTACCGGCATTCCTCTGCCTCCCTTCTGTAAGGCTCTGCTGAGTTTCTGGACCCAAAATCTCCAGGTCTTTCCTCAACTGAGAAAAAAACACACTGAATCCAATGTGCATGAGTGGGTAGTGCAAAAAGATTTTCTTCGAGAGGTCAGGTGGAAGCTGACACACCTGCTCCATGAAATGTTCTACAGCCATTCAAACAAGAAAGGGCACCTTCCCCTAGGTCTTCCCTGACCTGGCTCCCTGTCACCCCCACACCCCCTTCTTTGTTTACTTATAGGACTTACTACCTTCTAACATGGTATATATTCTACATTTTTTTTTTTTTTTTTTTGAGACAGAGTTTCACTCTTGTTGCCCAGGCTGGAGTGCAATGGTGAGATCTCAGCTCACCACAACCTCCACCTCCTGGGTTCAAGCGATTCTCCTGCCTCAGCCTCCCAAGTAGCTGGGATTACAGGCATGCACCACCACACCCGGTTAATACTGTATTTTTAGTAGAGACGGGGTTTCTCCGTGTTGGTCAGGCTGGTCTCAAACTCCCAACTTCATGTGATCTGCCCGCCTTGGCCTCCCAAAGTGCTGGGATTACAGGTGTGATCCACCATGTCTGGCCTTATATATTCTACTTATTCATTGTGTTTATTATCTGTCTTCATTTCCTACACAATCAACTGCGTGAGGGCAAGGGGCTACATGTGTTCCATTCACCGTAGACTCCTTAGAACTTAGAATAATGACTGATGTAGAATCAGTCAGTGTTCAATAAGCATTTAGTGAATAAAAAGCATGAAAGAATGAATAATGAAGATCATGATGTGACTTGAGAACATGTTTATAAAATATAACTTTGAGTGAAGAAAGCAAAACATAAAACACATGGACCAGGATTCTCACCACATATTTAACAAACAAATACAGCATTCACTGGATGTCCTGCTAGACACTGGGGACAGAAAGTTGAATGACACCGAGTTCCTTGTTTGAAAGAGTTCATGGTCCAGAGAGAAGATAGGACAGTAAAACTATGCAGAGAGAGTTTATGAAGTGCCGCAGGAGCCATGAAGCTGGAACTCTAAGAAAAACGGCTCTCAATTAACAAGGCTCACCATTGACCAGGCACCCTGCTCATCTCTGCACATATGTAATCTCAGGTAATGGTCACGATGGCCCCAGGTAAGTGTTAGTCTTACCCCATTTAGACATAAACCAATGCCCAGCAAGATCAAGGAACTAATCTGTGTAGGGTCTCACTCCCGATCCAGGCAGAGGTGGAATCAGCACCCAGGCGGACCCGTCTGCAGATCCTGTGTGCTTAAGCACTGTGCCGCTTGCTTCTGGGTTTCTGCATACAGAGAGCTGAAACTCAAGCATGGGATGAACAGAAGTTTGACGGGTCAGAAAAGGAATGAAAATATTGGAAGGGAATACACTAAAAATCTAGCAGGGAGATTTCTGGGGAGTAGCATTGAGTGTACACTTGTACTTTTCTGTACTTTTCTGTACTTTTCAAATTCATTTGATTACGTATTTCTTTTATAATCAAAAACAACATGGCGGCCGGGCGCAGTGGCTCACGCCTGTAATCCCAGCACTTTGGGAGGCCGAGGCGGGCGGATCACGATGTCAAGAGATCGAGACCATCCTGGCCAACATGGTGAAACCCGGTCTCTACTAAAAATACAAAAATTAGCTGGGCATGGTGGCGTGCAACTGTAGTCCCAGCTACTCGGGAGGCTGAGGCAGGAGAACCGCTTGAACCAGCGAATCAGAGGTTGCAGTGAGCCGAGATCGCACCACTGCACTCCAGCCTGGTGACAGAGTGAGGCTCCGGGAAAAAAAAAAAAAAAAAAAAAAAAAAGGCTAATATCATCCGGAATTTAAAGTTTTCATTAAAGAGTTCATTTAAACAAACAACAAAAAATATAGTTCTCATTGGATTACCTTTCCTGTCTTGATGAAAACTTCACTTTGTGATACATTCAGCAAGATCTTTCCTCAGCATCCTGAACTTTTGCTATGCTCAGAAATGCCCCCAACCTTTGCTGATTTAAGCATTGTTTTGTTTTTGCTGTTCCCTGAATGGTCAAAGTCCATATCAAAATGCAAGAGTTTTGCAACTTTTGTTGATGCAAGCCTAGCAAGAATTCCCAAGCATTCGTTTTCTGAATCAAGGAGAAATGTCATTTTAGCTTTATGGAAGCTGTTTCTGAAAGGGTTGTAATTGAAACAATGACTGGAAATCATACAAACCCTTGCTTTCCACTTTTAATTCCCTCTCATCTTTCTTCCTTCATCCATCTGCTTTTCCCGCTTTTTCAAATCTGGTCGCACTAGCTCGGATGTCACCACCTCTGTGAACATCTCCTCTCCCCAGTTAGTCAGGGATGGAAATTCAACTCACAAGAGTTTAAGATTTTAAAAAGAAGGAAAAAAGAAAAGGAAGGGAAAAGGAAAGAGTTGGGGTGGGGGATGGGGGTTATTGACTCCCATAGCTGGAAGCCCAGGAGGTAGACCAGGAGGCAGATCTAGCCTCGGGCTTGACTGAGTCTAGGGCCTGACATGATGTCATCTGACCTCTGTCTCTCTCACATCTTTTAGACTGGCTTCACTTCCACAGCTCTAGCAGCCCTTAATCCACATTCTCTTAGATTAGCTGTCCCAATATATGTGTGTGGTGGGGAAGGGAGGCAGGGAGGAGAGGTTACTTCTCTTCCCCAGCGCCTACATATAAATTCAGGGCAGAATTCTGTTTGGCCCAGCTTGGGCCATGTACCCATGGCGTGGCAGGCAGGAGGAGATCAAATACCATGATGATAATCGGACAAGATCAAATGAAATGCGGGAGGGGAATTCCCCAAGAGAAATTGAGATGCTGGAAAGACGAAAACTACACGTGACAGAATTTTTGAAGAAAAAAAAATCCACAATTCTCCACAAGTCTATATGTCTACACCTGCTTACCATGTTGCTTGGCAGCTCCTCTCAGCAAAAGATAAAGTCTATTTCACCCTGAATAGGGGCTGGCCTTGTTGACCTGCTTTGACCAATAGGATGCCTTGGAAATGAAGGTTTGCCAGTTTCAAGCCTTGGCATCAAGAGGCCTTGAGTGCATCTACTCTCTCTTTTCTCTGCCTTTGCCATGTGAACATGTCCAGGCCAGCCTGCTGGAGGAATGAGACATGGAGCAGAGCCATCCCAACCCAGTTATCCCAGCTGAGGCCCCAGACACATATGAGAGAGCGCTGCCAAGATCGACAATGCCACTGATGGCCCAAAGGTGACCACAGACACATGAGCAAGCTCTGCAGAGCCCAGCTCAGGTCAGCAGAACCTCCCAGCCAGCCCATACATTCAGGAACAAAACTAAATGTTTACTCTTGCATAGTCCCAAGGTTTTGTGGTTGTCATATAGCATTACTGTGGCAACAGACAACTGATACATTTGTATCTACTAAACCTCTGCCACATGCCCATTCTGCAGGCAACTAGTCAATCCCTTCTCTGTGTTCTCATGGCACTTAGTTATACAATATATTCCACATTCTACTGTTGCAAGTTTTCTATTGAATTGTTACGATTTATTTTAAACAAGTATTTACATGTCTATCTCCTTGCTCATAAGCTCTTTGGAGAAACTGGTTTTGGTTTTTCCTTTTTTGAATTTTTTTTATAATTGTTAGTTTTCTTTTGTGTGTGTGAGAGAGAGAGAGACAGGGTCTCACTCTATCACCTAGGTTGGAGTGCAGTGGCACAATCTCAGCCTACTGCAACCTCCACATCCCAGGCTCCAGCAATCCTCCTACCTCAGCCTCCTGAGTAGCTGGAACCATATGCCACCATGCCTAGGTAATTTTTTTGTATTTCTGGTAGAGATGGGGTTTTACCATGTTGTCCAGGCTTAAAATTCTGAGCTCAGATGATCCACCCACTTCGGCCTCCCAAAGTGCTAAGATTATAGGCATGAGCCACAGTGCCCAGCCAAGAAGGGGTGATCTTTCATATATCTTTTTGAGCCCAGCACTTGGCACAGGGTATGGTACAGAGAAAAAGCTAGTTAAACATTCATAGGAATTTGGAGGATGAGGAATACCACTCAAAATATCTGTGACATATTGCTTAAGTTTTAGAAGTTTTATTTTTCACTTTTGGATCATTAATCCACCTGGAGTTCAGTTTCATGTATTATACAAGCAGGCATTTGGCTATCCCAGTACTGTTTAATGAATATCTAACCTTTTTCCCCTGACCTGGGATGCCAACTCAGCAGGTTTCTACATGTGCAGGTTTCTACATGGATGGCAACTCTATTTGGCTCTGCGAGGCTCTTTGTTGACCCTGGAGCAAACACATCACTTTTCTTTTTTACCATTGTTTTATAACAAGTTTTGTATCTGCAGGACAAGTCACTCTGCCTTGCTCTTTTCTTAAAAGCTTGTTTGGCTATTTCTGGCTCTTTATTTTTTTCATATACATTTTGCAGTCCGCTTGTGCAGTTATAACACACACTCCACCAAGCACAATAGTGTTGTCGAATTTTTTTTTTTTTTTTTTGGAATTGTCATAGGTCATTTGGGAGAGAATTTACGTCTTTAAAAATGGAATCTTCCTATGTAATTTATGATGTAATTCGCCATTTATTAGATTTCATTTGCCCTTTAAATATGCCCAGGTTACCCACCTGGTCCAAAACACCATGATTCCTCTCCTGGATAACCACAGCATCTCGCTAAACAGCCTCTCTGCCTGCACATCCCCTCCCACACAGTCTGTTCTCCATAAAAAAGACAGAGTGCTGTTGTTGTTGCTGTTATTGTTGTTGTTGTTGTTTAAGACAAAAATCAGGTCGTGGCACTAAAGTCCTAAAATCGCCTTGTAGCGCCAGTCTTGCCAAGCTCCACACTTTAATTGGGTGAATGAGTGCGTGAACGGATGCTGGCTATGCCAAGGCCCTGGGAATAAAGAAATGATAAAGAAGCAGTCCCTTAAGGGAAACCCAAATGGAACATAGTGGCCCCAGCCCGTGCAGAGCCCCATACCACCATGAGGATGGGCTTGGAGTTCCTCGTGGAGCCGGGGCGCGGTCGCTAAGCCAGAAGCGGAGTCGCGGGCGCGGGGCGGGGCCTGGACCCGGGCCTGGACCCGGAGGGCGGGTCCTTGGGCCTCGTAGCTCCCGGGCCCGGACGCGCGCTCGCAGGCCCGCGCGAGGACGCGCTCCGGGGACGCGCTCCGGGGACGCGCGAGGACGCAGTGGCGGGAGAAGCGTTTCCGGTGGCGGCGGAGGCTGCACCGAGCCGGACCTGCGAGCAGCGCGGGCGGCAGCCCGGGGGAAGCGGTGAGTCGCGGGCGGCAGGCCCAGCCAGGTGGGTGGGAAACGCGCAGAGGGCCCGGCGGAGGCGCGCAGGCTTGGGCAGGCTCGGGCCGTGCACCCGCGGGCCGGCTGCGGGGAGACCCCGGGCTCGGAGGTCGGAAGCCCCTTTGCGGGCAGGGGATGCCTCGGGCCGGGGGGGTCCCTGCACCTGGGGATCCCTGCCCTCCTGCGGCCGGACAACACCACGCTGCCAGCATCCCGAGGCCCAGCATCCCGTGGGCCTGGTCCCCGGTGGGAAGGGCCCCCCTCCGCCGCGTCCCCGCGCGCCTGGCCGCGCTGTCTTCGGCGCCTGCGTGGCGAACTCGCCCCGGGGACACCAAGATGGCTGCCTCGGGGGCAGCGGCAGCCAGGTGGCCCGGTGCCTGGCCCAGCGCTCCGCGCTCTCGGCTTTGCCTCCTGGTGCTGGGGGTCGGAGGGGAGACCACCTGGTTCCTGCCCTAGAACTCGCAATCCAGTAGGGAGGTGCTGTGCAAGGAAGTAGATTCTTGGAATAGTAGTTGGTCCTACGGGGACCTTGCATTTTCACGCTTTTCTCCTGAACTTTCACATCTGTCACAGGTCTCTAACCTGCCCAGAATGACAATAAACAGTCTACTAAGTGCGTGCCAGGTGACGTAGGTCCATATACTTTTACACTCTTCCGGCCCTGCGAGGTACTGGGTGTTGGCTCTATAATCCAAATGAGAAAACTGGGGCTCTGAGAGGTTGAGTGCCCAAGGTCACACAGCTGGCCATACGTAGTCCAAGGCCATCTGAGTCTCAGTCGTAAATGCTGCGTTCTCAAAGACGCTTTTCCTTGGCTATACTGTCTAAAATTGCATCCCCCGTCCCCACACACACCCTTTGTAACACAAACTCTGGGTTTTTTCTCTTTAGTGTCTTTTGTCACTAGTTGAAATTAACGGTGTTTACTTGTTTTCTTCTCCTCATGTGAACAGGGCCTATTTTGTGTTGCTCAACCTATCTATCCCCTGCGCATAACAATTGCCTGCACCAAGAAGGCCCTCAATGAATATTTGTTGACTGCCTGAATGAAAAAGCCTAGCTCTGCTTCACTCCAGAGCTTGGGCACTTAGCTGCTCCGTAGGCAACTCTTTTCTGCGCCCCCATAGCTTATTCCTTGTACATTTCTCATAGTCCTAGTCCCTCTTCTGCCTTGACTTCTAAATTTTGACTTGGGTGCCTCTGGATTCTCCCTTCTTTGTCCATCCCCCTTTTACTGATCTGCTTCAATGTTCTAGGCATTGTTATAGGTGCCCAGGGAGGATGCAGGTAAATGAGGAGGCTTTGCAGCTCCTACAACTTCAGACTTGATATAAAAGATGAGAGGGAACTGTTTGGGAGGATGAATGGGGTGGCTACCAAGAAGTTCTGGGACCTCAGGCAGGTCCTTTCTCTCCTCAGCAGTGAGCAGGTGTCTCACTTTCAAAAATACAGTGTTTGGGCCGGGCGCGGTGGCTCACGCCTGTAATCCCAGCACTTTGGGTGGCCGAGGCGGGCGGATCACGAGGTCAGGAGATCAAGACCATCCTGGCTAACCCGGTGAAACCCCGTCTCTACTAAAAATACAAAAAATTAGCTGGGCGTGGTTGCGGGCGCCTGTAGTCCCAGCTACTCCGGAGGCTGAGGCAGGAGAATGGCGTGAACCCGGGAGGCGGAGCTTGCAGTGAGCCGAGATTCCGCCACTGCACTCCAGCCTGGGCGACAGAGCAAGACTCCGTCTTAAAAAAAAAAAAAAAAAAATACAGTGTTTGGCAGGGAGGAGCTATCAGCTCCCATCTCAGCTCAGTACGTATTCAAAGGTTAGATTGCGGCTTTCAGGCCTCATGGATGTTCAGAAAAGGGATGATATCTGTGGTTACAGTTGTCAGAGAGGAACCTATATGGCAAGGGGTGTCATAATTCAGGATCAGTGAAGTGTTTAGCATGTTCTTAATTTTCTGTAAAAGTTCTATGAAATCCCATGGGGATGGATACAGAAAGGCACCAACTGGCAGGGAATATCCCTTCCTGCCCCTCACTTCCTGCAGAGAAAGCTGAGAGGACAGCCAGGGCAGCAAAGGTGGTAAGAGCAGACGCGTCATCAAACGTTGTTCTGGAAGACTTACGTTGAAGTCAGGCGTCTGTATCCTGTTGTGTAGCAGTGGTGAGCTGCATTCAGTTAGAGCAGAACCATGAGTGTGACCAATTTTTCCTTTGTGGTTAAAGGTAAGAAATCAAAAGTAGTGAATCCATTTTTTAAAAAGGGGGGAACAAAGGGCTGTTGTCCAGAAAGTGAAAAGTCCTTAAATTAGACTATGTATCAAACCTGCACTTAATTACACAAAGTTCAAAGTTACTAAGTTTTTCTTTAGCAGCTGTTAATTTGTAAAATAGTTTTATAGACTTTGGTATATGGCATCTCTGAGTTGATTCTTATACATGGATGGTAAAACTTCATCCAAATATGTCTAAAATACTAGTTTGGTGTTGTTCATCATTTTTTGCAGGCTGATATCACCATCTCAAACAGAAATCAGTAGATTTTTTTTTTTTTTTAGCTGTAGTAACATCACCCATCCTAAGATACTGCTTAAGAAATCCATGCCCATAGTTGATCTTGAGGACTGGAATATGAGCAGTGGTTGTAATGTTACATCCGTGTTTTTGTTTTTTGTTGTTGTTTGTTTGGTTTTTGAGATGGAGTCTCGCCCTGTCGCCCAGGCTGGAGTGCGGTGGCATGATCTCAGCTCACTGCAACCTCTGCCTCCCGGGTTCAAGTGCTTCTCCTGCCTCAACCTCCCGAGTAGCTGGGATTACAGGCGCGTGCCACCATGCCCGGCTAATTTTGTTGTATTTTTAGTAGAGATGGGGTTTCACCACGTTAGCCAAGATGGTCTCGATCTCCTGACCTCATGATCCGCCCACCTCAGCCTCCCAAAGTGCTGGGATTACAAGTGTGAGCCACCGCGCCTGGCACATGGGTGTTTTAAAGTTAATAGAATAGTGGGATCTGTGTGGGAGGGGAGAACATGGCAGTGGGAAAGGCAAGAGGCCTTGATTCTCCATGTCTTCCTGATTCTAGGCAGGCCCCACGTCTCCATGCAGAACTGTCCTGGAACAGGGAAGCATATGCAACACAAATCCATTGCTGAGTGGAAATAGAATGAATCTAATGCTTTGCACAGAATTCAACTCTCTGATCTATAATTCGATCTCCTGTGCGGCCATGCCCATAACAAAGGAATACTGTATGCAGATGACCAGCCCAACAGAAATCAGGGAATTCGATTTTTAGGCTCCTTGAGTTAGTGTGATTGTCCTTGGCAGACACATCTTCTCTGGCCTCCAAAGGGTCGGAATTGAGTTTCAAAGTCAGATAGAACTGTGAAGGCTATGTCATCTTGGGCGTGGTACTCAATTTCTCAGAGTGGCTCTATAAAACAGGGGAAAATATCTTGGAGGGCTGTCATAAGGATTTAGCAATCTAACAATGCATGGAAAGCCTAGTGTCTGGGTGCTCTGTCATGTCCCTTGGACAGTGGACAGCAGTGACTGACCGGCTGTCTCACACCTGCCTGGCCCTAGCTAAACAAACTGGGCAATCAGACTCTTTCAAAATACAGTAGTTTCAACCAACAGCTTTCCAGCTTAATAATGCAGTTATCATTGTTAATCTTTAGCCAAGATTAAAGGTCTTTGTACTAATTCCTAATAAAGCACATTCTCTGCTAACTTGTTTTCTACAAAATTTTGGAAAATTCTTTTTTTCTCCAGTAGTTAAGCATTTTCTTAGCATGCAGCTAAAAATTTGAAATAAAGTTTATCTTGGAGATAAATTCTTTTTCTTACACGTTTCTGATGATCTTCAGGAAGCTCAGGAGCCATTCCTGGCACCAGGAGCTGCATTTATGCACAGGACGGTGGCCAGTGAGGACAGAAGCTTCCACTCGCGGAAAACCAGCTTGTTAATAATGATCCCACTTTTGTTTGGCACCTTAATAAAGATTAATAAAGGCCTCTTATACTCTTCAGTTTGCTGATCCTACCAACTCTATGAGCCAACTCTTATCTGTGTTTTATAGATGACAGAACTGAGGCTCAGAGGTGTAAAGTAATTCACCCAGTCACATGTCTAGAAAGGAAATGACAGAATCAGGACTGAAATCTAGATTATATTTGCTTAAATCCGGTTCTCATTCCATAGGTTATCAGGGTAGATGCTGGGGAGATTACACCACAGAGCGGGGGGCCTCCATCAGCAAAAACCAGCCAGAAAAAAACAGCTGTGTGTTCAGTCTTTCCAAACCCAGGACCAAGCCAGTGTTGAGTACATAAGAGGCCTTCGGTGGATATGGAAGGCATAAGTTAATTTTGTGGGTGAATGAATAAATAAAAAGACTTTGAGAAATCTATTGGGATGAGGCTCCATGAAACTATATTTACTCAAAACCTTAGTTAAAAGATTGAATTTAAACAGTTTTTAATTTCTCTATGAAATTATTTTTGTCTCTTTTTAGGGGTAAAATAATTTTTCAACATATATCATCTCTAAAATAATTTATTCACTTAAATGCAGTATAATGTCATAATTATTAACAGTTCCAGATAGCCAACATCATTGTGAGAATGTCTTTATGTGATAAAACCTTGAAGTCATTTTTCTTCTTAGCATAAGTGGCATCAGCCAAACACAGAATTTTTTTAAGTCCCACTTTTTTCTCATACCCCACCAAAATTTCTTAATACCGTTAAAATCCAAAAATTTCTTTAAAATCATTCATGAAAAAGATTCTTAGAATTAACACCTCAGTTGGCCGAGCACCAGGAAGCCACATTACAGCTATTGCAATACACGGAGACCGTCTGTCACCAATCATTTTCTTCTAGCGCGTCTGTTCTAGCCCCGTTCTCTTCCCTCCATACCCCATTGCACCATTTCTTCAGCTCATGAAAACTGAGCTTGCTGGACATGAGAAACCTGCCAGTGTGCCGCTGTGTAAACCATAACATTTTGCTACTGCCTTTCTGCAGTCCTGAAGCCAGCTAATAACTGCTCAGTAAGCACCTCTTCCACAGCTTCCCTAGGTCCCTCTGTGTCTGTGGTGGGCTGGGGCCTGCTCCCCTGTCTCCTAGCCTCTCTGAGTGCCTGAAGGCACCACCCCAGCGCTTCTGCATAACTCTGAAAGCCTCAGGTGAACAGGGCAAAGAGAGCACCCTCCCCACTGACTGTCGCCTCAGTCTCCCAGGCATCTTTCACTTGCTTCAGGTGCCGTGAAGCTGATGAACCCACACACTCTGGAACACATTCTTTGGCATCCTGTGCAGTCTGTCCCTCTGAGGGACATTCTTCATGATCCTTGCCGCATCTGCAGTGGGAACGCAGATATCTTGTTCTCCAAAACTTTCTTTTGAAGCATCTGTGGTTTCATGATTATTCACACTGTTCCCAGTGTCAGCACAAGGCTGTGCAGCATGACTTCCTCCAGCGCAGTCTGCAGAAATCCGGAGTCGAGAAGCCTCTGTCCTAGCACTGTCCCTATCCTAGGTCATGAAAGACTGTGATTGATGTTCAAAACACCTCTGTAACAAGATGTCTGATCTTTACCCAGTTTCAACCTTCCAGACAAGCCCAGGGGCCATAATTTGCCAGATGGATGGCTGCATAAGCCAGACCATGGAAAAACAAAGGCCATTCCTGCACAGTCACCCCCACCCCAGGACTTCGTTCTCTCCCCACGATGGTGGACCGCAGCAGCCCCGACCCTGCTGACCCGTCACTACCAGGTGTGCGGGGCACATGCCTTCAGCGCATCTCTGCCTTGCCCGGGGCCAGCAGGTGCACGCTGGAATGCTGCGGACCAACCAAGTGGCCCGGCCAGCCCTGACCCCAGCGGGTGGAAGGGGGTGCACCCTGGGGATCCCCACATAGCGGCCAAGGCCTTAGGGATACCAGCATCTCACTCTCTGAATAGACTCTAGACACAAAGTGGAGCCAGCCCAGGGCGCGCCTAGGCACACCCTCCTCAGCCCAGGCCCCATGCGTAAGGAGCGCTCCATGTCAGCGCACTTGCTAGACCCCATTGATTTTTAGAGACGGGTTTTACTATGTTGCCTAGTGTGGTCTCCAACCTCCTAGATTCAAGCAGTCCTTCCACCTCAGTCTCCAAGTAGCTGGGATCACAGGAGCGCACCACCATGCTCAGTGCTGTTGACTTTAATGTGAATAGGAAATAAGTTTTGGTGTTTGCTTTTTTTTTTTAAGTGGGACTCCTGTTTTTTAAAAACGGATCAATTTATCTGGAGTGCAGGCTGCTCCTGTGCTTGAAGGTGGAAGTCAGTTCATGCGTGAAAGAAGTCTTGCCTAATTGAAACATGGCATCATGTTTAATAATTAAAATGTTATCTGATTTGATATCAGCTGTTTTTGTGAGAATGCTAATGTGGCATTCCTGATTAGTCTGTATGTTTGTTTGTTTTTTAATTCTGGGTGCAGAGGAACACAAATTATCAAATCCAGTTGGTATTTCTTATGCCACTATAGTACAACTTGAAATCCTTTTTAAGTAGAGGAAACAGTGTTATATTCATTTCCTATTGCTGTTATAACAAATTACTACATATTTAAGTAGCTTAAAACAACACAAATATATTATCTTAGAGTTCTGGAGGTCAGAAGTCTAGAATAAGTGGGCCTTCCTTCTGGAGGCTCTAGGGCAGAGCCTCTTTCCCTGCCCTTTCCAGCTGCTAAGAGCTGCAGCTCACAGCCCAGCATCACTCCAACCTCTGCTTGTTCCCACATCTGTTTCTCTGGCTCTGCCTCTTCTGGCTCCTTCCGTCTCTTATAGGGAGCCTTGTGATGACATTGGGCCAACCAAATATTCCAGGATCATCTCCGCATCTCTCAAGATCCTTAACTTAATCGTATCAGCAAAGTCCCTGCACCATGTAAGGTAACATATTCACAGTAGTAGGTGCTCAATAAATAGATATTAAAGATAGCAGCATTTTTTATTAGATCTTCTCACAGCTTCTGGGGATTAGAATGAGACATCTTTGGTAGCCATTGTTCTCCCCATCACAGGTACATGCAGTAGGTGCTTCCAGTGCCAGGATTTCGGTGGATTTAACTGGAGTGTGCAGATAAGTAGTTGGAGTCAAGAACTCCTGCTGCTTCCCTTGCTGGAAAGATGGGGTGGCTTTGAATGACATCCCAGAATCTGATTCTTCCATCTGCAAAATGTGCATACGATGTCTGAATCACACTATTGTTGTGAGAAATGAGGTAGAATATTCTCTAATGTGGCAAGCTTAGGCCAGCATCTAGCCCAATTCCTTGTACACAATGGAAATTCTTAAGATGTTAGGGTTCCCCTCTCCATCTCTCTCCTTTTTCCTTGCCTACTAAGGAAGACATTTTTTGTGAGGCCTCCACAGCATTCTTGATCACTTGTACTGTAGAGTAACCTTAAGGTTATTGTGGTATAGAACTTCGTAGTATAAAGGTCAAGTTTTTATTTAAAGGAAAAAAGGGGGGGCCTCCAAGATATCATTTATCTGCAGACATTAATTGGTGTCATACTTCAAGAAAAATGGCTAGAAGAGAGTGGTGAGTGGAAAGCTGGCCAGTGCCCTGGAGGCTGGTCCTTCTTTGAGTTCTCCCAGACTTGTTTCTGCCGCCAGCATCCGCCATGCAACCTGGGCAAGTTATTTCCCCTCTGGACCTCAGCTTCCGCATAATAAGCACATTGGATAAATCATTTTTAAGACTATCCAGCTCTTATACGTGATAATACTTATATTTTATAGAGTAACCATATTTTTGGCTGGGTGCAATGACTCACACCTGTAATCCCAGCATTTTGGAGGCCAGGGTGGGCAGATCACTTGAGCCCAGGAGTTCGAAACCATCCTGGGCAATAGAGTGAAACCTTGTCTCTACAACCAGTACAAAAATTTAAAAAAACAAAAACTAGCTGGACATGGTGGCAGACGCCTGTAGTCCTAGCTACTCAGGAGGCTGAGGTGGGAGGATCACCTGAGCCCAGGACGTCAAGGCTGCAGTGAGCTGTGATTGTACCACTGCACTCCAACCTGGGTGACAGAGTAAGACCCTGTCTCTAAATAAATAAATAATAAAGTAACCAATTCTAAAATGAGACCGTGATGGCAGCAACTTGCCCTAAAGGTTGCCTTATATTTAACAAATTAGGGATAGTTTGTTATTAGGAGCTAGAATTATATAAAAGCTACATATTAATTTTTGTTTTCATTATTTATGTTAAGCATAAAGGAAAAACAGTGATAGTGAGAATTATAGTTAAAAGGGAAGAGAGATTCCTTGGTATTCAATTTCCTGAGAAAAACCCATATCAGATCTCCACCGGGGAACATCACAGATCACCTAGGCCCAAGGACAGGCACAGGAGGGTAGAGAAGGGTGCAGGGAAGGAAATGGCTCACGGCCTCATGTACAGCCACAGCCTGGTGTCCGCCCAGCGTGAAGTCCACACCCAGAGCGCGTGCTGAATCCCACGCCCAGCCTTATGCTGGACCTCCTGGATCAGAACCTCTAGAAGGAGGATAGCATTTGTCTTTATAAGAAGCTCTCCAGGTGATTTTGATGTGTTCCATTGGTGCAGAACCATCAATCTGCACCAGCAGCTTTGCAGGAAATAAACGGTTTCCCAAGGAGGGGAGGTTTAACGTGTTGTTCCTCTTGCTACCACCATCATTGCTGTTAAATCCACCTCCTCCCGCTTCACTATCCAGAAATGGAAGTGACCGGCTACCAAGGTATCTTCCTTTTGGCCAGTCGGGCTACCAATAGATTTACCTCTCATCTTTCAGGATGCCACTCTCTCCTGGTTTTCCACCCACCAGTCACTCCCCAGCCCGCTTTGCTGTGCCTTCAGTCCTTTCTGACCTCTTCACACCAGAGTCCTTGGATCTCTTTATTTACCTTCACTTCCCTGGTGATCTCATCACATCGCATGACTTTAAATATAATCTCTGTCTGACAACTCCCACGGATAGTCTCCAGATTACACTTCTCCCCTGAACTTAGACCTGCTTATTCTGCTGCCCGCGGGACATCTCCACTTGCTGCCTCCTAGGTGCCTCACACTTACTCCGTGCAAATCTGAGCTTCCTGTCTTCTCCCTCGGCCCTCTCCTCCTCCAGTTTTTCCAACCAAACACCTTAGGAACCGTGCTTTTTCTTTCTCTCACATCCCACATCTAAGATGTCAAGAAATCCTGCTGGCACCATTGAAGAAATACCCAGAATTCCAGTACCTCTTGCCACCTGCGCTGCCCCCCAGCTCTGTCTGGATCTCTGCAGCAACCTTGCCACTGTTCCTCCTGTGTCCACTCTTATCTCCCCACTGTTTGTTCTCCACACAGCAGCCAGAGAGATCCTTTTAAATTGTGAGTCCGTTCATTTCAGTCCTCTGATCAGAACCTTCCAATGACTCCCATTTTTTGCAGAGTGAAATGCAAAGGCCTTGCAGTGGCTACATGACCCACATCATCTGTCTCCAACCTAAGCCATTACATCTCTTACCTCCTCATCTCCCATCTCCCGCTTCCTCACTCCGCGCTCCAGCTCATGCCTTCTTGCTATTCTTTGAAGACATCAGATGCATTTCTTTTTTTTTGAGACGGAGTTTCACTCTTGTTGCCCAGGCTGGAGTGCAATGGCGCGATCTCGGCTCACCGCAACCTCCGCCTCCCAGGTTCAAGCGATTCTCCTGCCTCAGCCTCCCGAGTAGCTGGGATTACAGGCATGCACCACCACGCCTGGCTAATTTTGTATTTTTAGTAGAGACGGGGTTTCTCCATGTTGAGGCTGGTCTCGAACTCCTGACCTCAGGTGATCCGCCTGCCTCGGCCTCCCAAAGTGCTGGGATTACAGGCATGAGCCACCGCGCCCGGCCGACACCAGATGCATTTCTGCCTTAAGGTCTTGGCAATGCCTTTTCCCTCTGCCTGGAATGCTCTTCCCCCAGATATCCACATGATTCAATTCTTCACTTTCCTCTGATCTTGCTGCAGTATTACTTTCTCAATGAGACGTGCCTTGACTACCCTGGACGTGGTGGCAGATGCCTGTAGTCCTAGCTACTCGGGAGGCTGAGGTGGGAGGATCACCTGAGCCCAGGACGTCAAGGCCCTGCTCATGATCCTTCTTATCCTATTCTGGGGTATTTTTGTTTGTTTGTTGTTTGTTTGTTTTCCCCAACCATTTACTTCCTTCTAATGTAATGAATAGTTTACTTTTGTGTTTTTTGTTTATTACCTGTTTTCCTTTCACTCTGCCATCCCAGTGTCAGCTCCAATAGGGCAGGAATTTTTGTCTTCTTTGTTCACCGATACAGCCCAAGAGTCTGTCGTGTAGTAAGTAGGTGCTCAATAAATAGATATTAAAGATAGCATCATTTTTTAAGACCTTTTAGAAAAAAACAAAGCCAACAGATTTTTTTTCTCGTAAGTATTTATTCTGTTATGCATTTAAACTATGGTCTACTTGAAGGTAGGAATTATATCTTTTATTGGCTCATTCAGAAATGGGAGGAAATTAGGCCAGATTATCTGTCTTATTCAGTTGTATGATTATGTATGGCATTTATTTGATGACCTCTAAGGATAGAAACAAATGCTGAGTAATACACGTAATTGTAACTTCAAAATGTGGCCTCATGGACAGGGGCCAGCATGTGAACCCACCTGCTTGAATTCCCCTGCACGCCCTGCAGGTTGCTAAGATGCCTCAGCGGAGCCCAAGCCTCTGTAGACAAGTCTGAAGAGCACTGCTTTTCAGAATAGGAACTGGACTCTTTGCTTCTTGTAATACACTTGATATATTCTAATTCAAAATTTATTTTTTGAATACATTTCTTGTATCCCCATGTTGGTGGCAGCAAGAAGGAAGACACTGCAAAACACATTCAACTCCCCTCCTTGGGGAACTGTTTATTCCTGCGAAGCTGCTGGTGCAGATTGATGGTTCTGAACACAGTGGAACGCATCAAAATCATCTGGAGAGCTTTTTAAAAAGACAAATGTTATCCTCCTTCTAGAGATTCTGATCCAGGAGGTCCAGCACAAGGCTGGGCATGGGATTCAGCCTGCACTCTGGGTGTGGACCTCGTGCTGATGGGCACCAGGCTATGGCTGTACATGAGACCATGAGCCATTTCCTTCCCTGCACCCTTCTCTACCCTCCTGTGCCTGCCCTCAGGCCCAGGTGGACGGTGATGTTCCCCGGTGGAGATCTGGTACAGCTTTTTCTCAGAAAATTTAATACAAAGTAATCTCTCTTCCCTTTTAACTATAATTCTCACTATCACTACCACATCCCTATTTCCTTGGAAACTACAAAGTTAAGATGGACTTGCAATGTTGTGTCCAAAAGTTTCCTAATCTGAAACTCTGCACCTGGGCTGGAAATCCAGGCCAGCTTTCTGTGTCAAGAGTGGGATGTTTCACTCTTCACGTTATGATTTCAGGTAGCAAAGTTTCTGACCCTCTGTGATGACAGAGAACAAGGTTTCTCAGTGAGATAAGAAACAGTGGTCACAAAAAAAGAGAACTGTTAGGACACCGTATAGCTGCATTCCGACCTTGGGGAAATAGGCTTCCTGTTAGCTTTGTAGCTGGCCTTCTCTGTGTTTGTTACCCCAGCCTGCTCTAGGAATAGCAGGGCTGATTTTTACCTTCTCACTAGATTCCTCACATCTGTGGACCTAACATGCTCAGTTTTGATCCTGTGGTCCATGATATGTGTTAATTGGAGATTTTGAGAAAGTATACAAGAATGCCCAGCATTCACATCCGACATCTTAATATACCTCCGAACCTGTAAAGCACTAAGAAAGTAACTTAAGGAAAAGTGACCTGAAAAGAGAATTAAAATTAAAACTGGTATTAGAAATGTAGGGAAGGGAAACAGGTATAAGGAAGCAATGGTTTGAAGCCTTTATAGTGGTTAAAATCCTTTGGCCTGCTAATATCATGCAAAGAGAGCTAGTCTGAGGAAATCACTAGCTGTAAGGACAAAGATGCATAGACAGGGATAAGCATTATATGTCATGGTGAAAAACCGCTTAAACATTAAAGATGTAGTTATATATCCAAAATGAACAGCGGCCACAAGGGTGCTCGTGAAATAAGTGCAAAAAAATCAGGATCTTAAAATACATAGTATGATATCAACTAATTTTTTAAATTGTATAATAACATGTATAGAAAATGTCTATAAGGAAATGTACCAAAACAGTAACGATGATTTCAGAGTGCCTGGATTATGGGAGATTTTGTTTCTTTAGTCTTTATTTTCTATAATAAGCTTGTATTTTTCAGAATACCACAGTAAGCATCTATTACAACAATACAAGGCAGTTCTAAAATAAACATGTATTACTCAGAGAAAGAAATTAATTACTTTTGGAAAAAAAAGTAATGGCTCTTTAGCCAGAAAATAAAAATTTTATGAGGATAATTACATGCTACAGAGTTATTCCTATTCATGGAACTGTGCAAATGTGTTTTTCCCAGTATGTTCCTGGTAGCTTGAAGAACGTAATTTTAAATTTTTGATTGGTGGTTTATGTGCTAAACAAGGCTGAATGAATCTGCCATCTTTTTTAGTTGTGTAATTTTTAGCATTTAAACCTTTTTTTAATCATTAGTCATTTCTCCTAGTAGGAATAACAACTTTAGTAGGCTTCAAACAACTTTAGTAGTTTGACATTGGTTGTTTCACTCAGTAAAATGGGTTCAAACTTCAGACCTTGTTACTGTTATTATTTTTAAACTTTTTTTTTTTTTTTCAGAGGCATGGTCTTGCTTTGTCACCCAGACTGGAGTGCAGTGGCGTGATGATAGCTCACTACAGCCTCCAACTCTTGGGCTCAAGCGATCCCCACACCCCACTGCCACCTCAGCCTCCTGAGTAGCTGGAACTATAGGCATGCACCACCATGCCCAGATAAGTTTTTAAAATTTTTTGTAGAGATGGGGTCTTGCTGTGTTGTCCAGGCTGGTCTCAAACGCCTGAGCTCAAGGGATCTTCCCTTCTCGACCTCCCAAAGTGCTGGGAATATAGGTGTGAGCCACCGCACCCATCCTAAAACTTTTCATACCTTTATTTTCTCCAGAGTCATTCTAGGTATCCAACAAGTAAATATTAAAATACTATGTACTTATAAAGATAAATATCTAGGAAACTATTGAAATTTAGTTAAGATCAATTGAGATTTATAGACAAACTTAGCTTTGAATTTAGATGGCCTTTTTGCCATTTATAGCAAAATTATCTTTATAAATAGGAAGAGTATGTACATCTTTACTTGAAAATGTAAGGTGACTGTAAAGTTTCTAAATATGTAGTGACATTGTAAGCCTTACACGAACTTGCCTTTTTGACTCCTTGCAGTCCGGGACCATGTCTGGAGAACTACCACCAAACATTAACATCAAGGAACCTCGATGGGATCAAAGCACTTTCATTGGACGAGCCAATCATTTCTTCACTGTAACTGACCCCAGGAACATTCTGTTAACCAACGAACAACTAGAGAGTGCGAGAAAAATAGTACATGATTACAGGTAACATTAATTATTGTTTTTTGGTTTAATGTATAAGTAGCTCATCATGTTAGGCTGCTATCTTTAAACCTTCACTTAGTGATTTTACAACTTTTTTTTTTTTGCAATGGAATTCTTTTGACCAAAAAAAAAAAAAGAAGAAAAGAGTAAAAAGACCTGTTATATCCCCCATTGCTCACCCTTAACACAGATATCTAGGGTTCATATTAACCTGACAATGGGAGTCATCCCTCTTAGTTGTAGATACCAATCCCTTTTTCCTGGCAGCTTGCCTTCTGTTCTCCGATAGCACCACCACCTCCGCTACGACATCCACAACCCCTCCATGCATTTTTCTGTCTCTGGACAGAAACAGCATTATGCAAAAACAAGTTGCCAAGAATCAGGAGTAGGTTGGTTCCTTCTGAGTTACAGGCCCAGTAAGTAAAATCCTGTAGGTGGGAGCTCAGATGGGAAGGGTGCTGGTGGCAATGCCTACAGGGAATGCAGATGTGGGATGCACGCCATCAGTTGAGAGAACGATGTTGGAGGGAGGAGAAGATGCTACCGGTGTAGAGATATTCCAAGGCAGCAGTTGGCCCCTTTTTCTGTAAAAGATCATATAGGAACTATTTCAGCCTTTGTGGGTCTCTGTCACATATTATTCTTAATTTTTTATTTGTGTTATTTTTTGTTGTTGTTTAACAATCCTTTAAAAAGATGTAAAAACCGCTGGGCGCGGTGGCTCATACCTGTAATCCCAGCACTTTGGGAGGCTGAGGCGGGTGGATCACAAGGTCAGGAGATCGAGACCATCCTGGCTAACACGGTGAAACCCCGTCTCTACTAAAAATACAAAAGATTAGCTGGGCGTGATGGCGGGCGCCTGTAGTCCCAGCTACTCGGGAGGCTGAGGCAGGAGAATGGCGTGAACCCGGGAGGCAGAGCTGGCAGTGAGCCAAGACCGTGCCACTGCACACCAGCCTGGGCGACAAAGCAAGACTCCATCTCAAAAAAAAAAAAAAAATGTAAATACCACTCTTACCTGGTGGGGCACACAGGCCACAACCAGTAGTTTGCTGACTCCTGCACTGGGGAAAGTCAGTCCAAAGCTGGGGATTGGATTGTTAGAAGCTTCGTGCCTAAACGTGCCCAGAAGTGATACATCAGAAGCAGGTCCTTAACCATCATCTAGGTAGAGAGAGAACCAACGACAGTCAATAAACACTGAGTCTGGCCAAGTTCTGCCGTGTGCCAATGTGCGTAAAGAGGGAATTCACAAACAGCAGATATACAAACAGCAGAACATCCTGGAGCCTTACGAGAAAATAGTGAAGACAGGCAAAAGCCATAGAAAGCAGAGAGGTTGAGATGAAAAGACAACTACATGGTTGAAGAAAAGATGGCATAAGGAAGATTGCCAAGAACATACAAATGTAATTGAAATCGAAATGTTTACTGGAGGCAGTGATAAAGGACCAACATCAGAAATCACACATAAGAAAAAGTAGAATTACCGATGGAGAGAATGAACCTGAGAAGCTTCCCGGGGTGACCAGAGGTCGGCAAACTTTTTCCGTAAAGGGCCAGACGACAAGTATTTTAGGCTTTGCAGGCCATGCATTCTTTGTCACATATTCCTGTTTGTTTTTACAACCCTCTAAAACCATAAAAGCTATTCTGAGCTCACAGGCATAGAGAAACAGGCCAGGCCGTGGACTGGTGTTCGCCAATCCCTGATACAGATGGAAAAGAAGGGTATGAAAAAGACTCTCTAAGAGGAAAAGAGAATGGAGACCGAAGATAAAATTAATTGGTGCTCCTAAAAGGGAAACTAGAAAAAATGCAAATAAGCAATATTAAATATATTTCATAGCAACAGAAAGTAAAATGGAATTTTCCTCAGGTGAGGAAAACCATTTCTCTAATTAAAGAGACCTGCCCTATTTCAAGCAGAGACACCCACACATGGCAATTTTTTTCCTTTTTTCTATAAACTTTTAAAACTTCCAAAAGCATCCATGAACAAGAAAACAACCAAAAGCTATTAAAAAGGAACATGTCAGAAAGGGCTCAATCTTTTCATCTCTATACTGAATGCCTGAAGATAGTAAGCAATGTGTGCAAAGTTCTCAGGAGAAAGAGTTGTCACTTGGGAATTTTAGAGCAGATTGTCTTTATTTGCAACAGCAACAGAAAATATGCAAGTGTGGCTGGGCACAGTGACTCATGCCTATAATCCCAGCACTTTGGGAGGCCAAGGTGGGCAGATCGCCTGAGGTCAGGAGTTCGAGACCAGCCTGGCCGACATGGTAAAATCCCGTCTCTACAAAAAAAGTACAAAAAATTAGCTGGGCATGGTGGTGCATGTCTGTAATTCCAGCTACTCAGGTGGCAGAGACAGGAGAATCGCTTGAACCTGGGAGGCAGAGGTTGCAGCGAGCCGAGATCATGCCACTGCACTCCAGCCTGGGCAACAAGCACGAACCTCCGTCTCAAAAAAAAAAAAAAAAAAAAAAAAAAAAGAAAAAGAAAATATGTAAAATATGCGAGTGCATCAAACATAAACTCTTCATAAACCCTTCTTGGGTGGTCAAAAGATAATACAAAATAGAGTTAAAAAAATAAGCTGTAATATAAGGTGATTCCTCAGACAGTTAAACATGAATCACTGTGTAACCCAGCAGCTCCACTTCTGGGAATATACCTGAAAGAAATGAAAGCAGGAACTCGAACAGATGCTTGTACACTCATGTACATAGCAGCATTATTCACAGTAGCCAAAAGTTGGAATCACCCCAGGTGTCCATCAGCAGATGAGTGGATGAACAAATGTGGTCCCGCCATACAGTGGAATCCCATACAATGAAATAGTATTCAGCCTTCAAAAGGAG
Source organism: Pongo abelii (assembly GCF_028885655.2). Classification (NCBI taxonomy): domain Eukaryota; kingdom Metazoa; phylum Chordata; class Mammalia; order Primates; family Hominidae; genus Pongo; species Pongo abelii. Next base: position 184,423,296 of record NC_071989.2, read on the forward strand.
GGAGATTCTGATGCATGCTACAACATGGTTGATCCATGAAGACATTATGTTGAGTAAAATAAGCTAGTCACAAAAGGACAAATATTCTGTGATTTCATTTATATGAGGTACCTAGAGTAGTCAAATTCACAGAGACAGAAAGTAGAGGGGAAGTTGCGGGGGGCTGGGGGAAGAGAGAATGGGGAGGTAGTGTTTAATGGGGACAGAGTTTTAGTGGGGGAAGATGAAAATGTTCTAGACGTGGATAGCGGTGATGACCGCACAATAATGGGAATGTACTTAATGCCACAGAATTGTATACTTAAAAATGGTTAAAATGGCTGGGGGTGGTGGCACACGCCTGTAATCCCAGCACTTTGGGAGGCCAAGGTGGGAGGATCACTTGAGGTCAGGAGTTTGAGACCAGCCTGACCAACATGGTGAAACCCCGTCTCTACTAAAAATACAAAAATTAGCCGAGCATGGTGATGCATGCCTATAATCCCAGCTATTCAGGAGGCTGAGGCAGGAGAATCGCTAGAACCCGGGAGGCGGAGGTTGCAGTGAGTTGAGATCGCACCACTGCACTCCAGCCTGGGCAACAGAGCAAGACTTCATCTCAAAAAAAAAAAGGGTTAAAATGGTAAATTTTATGTTACAAATCTTTTACTACAATAAAAAAAGAAAAATATAAGAAAGTCATATAAATAGACAAGTGATGAATGTTGAAACACATAGAAATAGTTGTATCTCTAGTGTGAAATACTGTATAGAATAAAAGAAATTAAAAGTGGCTTTTTTTTTTTTTTTTTTTTTTGAGACAGAGTTTCACTCTCGTTGCCCAGGCTGGAGTGTAGTGGTGCAATCTCGGCTCACGGCAACCTCCGCCTCCCAGGTTCAAGCGATTCTTCTGCCTCAGCCTCCCGAGTAGCTGGGATTACAGGCATGTGCCACCACACCTGACTAATTTTGTATTTTTAGTAGAGACGGGCTTTCTCCATGTTGGTCAGGCTGGTCTCAAACTCCTGACCTCAAGTGATCCACCCTCCTCAGCCTCCCAAAGTGGTGGGGTTACAGGCATGAGCCACTGCGCCTGGCCTTAAAAGTGTTTTATAAAAAATTGTAATAGATAGCCAGGCATGGTGACGCGCACCTGTAATCCCAGCTCGGGAGGCTGAGGCAGGAGAATCTCTTGAACCCGGGAGGCAGAGGTTGCAGTGAGCCGAGATCGCTCTCTGCACTCCAGCCTGGGCAACAGAGTGAGACTCCATCTCAAAAAAAAAAAATACTAATAGCTGTCTGTATCTAAAGCCCTAGATTGTAGTGTCAAAAAACAAAAAGGAAATGGAAGAATTAAAACATCTTGTCTCAAATAGGAACAAAACTCAGAAATATACATGATTTTGCTCCTTACTATATTCAATAAATGCATTAACATGTTTCATTTTAAAGTTAGTAGAATATGCACGAACAGAAAATTGTAAGCCTTGATAATTTACTAACATAACAACAAATTAAAAATTTTTTAAATCAAATCAAAGACTTTAAAATTGGGTGGAAACACTTAAAAAGCTCAGTGATGATATGACATCCCACTTAGAATACCTGAAGCTTGCATGATGTAATTGTACTTACGAAATTACAGTACATTTTTCCAAAAATCCCTAAATGTCTCCCTTTTTTTTCTCTTCACCTTTTTAAAGCATATAGACTCTTAAAGTCTGGGTGATAAATTGCCTAGGCCTGTTCCAAATTAGCTTTGGAGTATTTGTTAGGTTCTGTGCTGATATATACTCTTTCTTTTTTTTTTTTTTTTTTTGAGACAGAGTCTTGCTTGGTCACCCAGGCTAGAGTGCAGTGGTGCGCCAGCTCACTGCAACGTCCGCCTCCCGGGTTCAAGCAATTCTTCCTGCCTCAGCCTCCCAAGTAGCTGGAATTACGGGCGCCTGCCACCATGCCCAGCTAATTTTCGTGTTTTTAGTACAGATGGTGTTTCACGATGTTGGCCAGGCTGGTTTTGAACTCCTGGACTCAAGTGATCTGCCCACCTCAGCCTCCCAAAGTCCTGGAATTACAGGCGTGAGCCACCATGCCTCGCCTGTATATTTTTATATATATAAATTAGTAAGCCAGTTGTTAAATCAGTATGTAAGAAATAACTCAGAGTTTCCTACCTCCCCATCAAGAGATAAATCAGCCATCAGCCTTCAGGGCAGATTAGTTCAAGGGCTAGTTAGGGTTGAAGAGATACCATGTTTTAAGTATGACTGCCAATATATAGTTCTAGTGGGATTCCCACAATGCTATTTGAACAATGCTATATGAACCAAAAAGAAAGTAATAAAAATGGCTAACATTAAAAATCAGGACAAAGGTAATTGCAAATAAAAAGTAAGAAATTACAATTCTAGGCAAATAGATCGAAATATTTTGATATTGATAAAGATATAGTGAATGCCGAACAGACAGTATTCATGAGCCGGTGGTGTTCCATCAAAATATACAAAGAAAGGGTGGTTAGCAATACAAATAGAACTCGATTAAAACACAATCATAGGGCCGGGCGCAGTGACCCATGCCTGTAATCCCAGCATTTTTTAAGGCCGAGGCGGGTAGATCACCTCGGGTTAGGAGTTCGAGAGCAGCCTGGCCAACATGGTGAAATCCTGTCTGTACAAAAAACACAAAAAGTTAGCCGGGTGTGGTGGCGGGCACCTGTAATCCCAGCTACTCGGGAGGCTGAGGCAGGAGAATTGCTTGAATCCAGGAGGCGGAGGTTGTAGTGAGCTGAGATCGCGCCACTGCACTCCACTGCAGGTGACAAGAGCAAAACTCCGTCTCAAAAAGAAAAAAAAACACAATTGTAGTAGGAAATTCTAACATACCTTTTATCATCTTTGATAGATCATCTAATCACATTAGAATTTTTATGCTCTTTTAATTCTTTGATCAAAACAAAAAAAAATAAAATTACAAAGTAAAAACAATGAGAAAATTAATAAGAAACCTTAAGGAATTGTACTCAGGGGAAAGTTTATAGCTTTACATATCTCTGTGATTAAACAATAAAAGCCAACAATGAATGAACTGAGAATCCAGCCTAAGAAATTAGAGAACAACAGAATAATAGGAAAATAGTAAACCCTGCAAGGTACTTCCTGAGTGCTGGATACTGACTGCTTTAATCATTTCACATTTACTAATTTAACCCTCACAAGCTTTGAAGGTAGATAATGTTATTTCCATTTTTCAGATTAAGAAATGGAGGCAGTAACAGAATCCTGCTGCAGTAGGTGGTAGAGCCAGGATTAAAACCCAGACGATCTGACCGCAGAGTTCATGCTGTTAACTGCTACCTACACTGCTTTTCAAAACAGAGAGGAGTTCATTTTAAAAGCCAGAAATTAATTAATAGGATTAAAACATAAATGTAAGAAACTGTCCTTTGATAAATCCAGAAAAGGATAAGCCTCTGGTAAGTCTAACCAATCTAAAGGAAACAAATAAAACTCAAAATATATAACAAAAGGAGTAAGAAAGCTACCTAAAAGAGAAATAGAATATAAAAATAAAGCCTACTATATAGCTTTTTTGCTAAAGATTTTAAAAATCTTAGTGAAATATGTAACATTCTATGAATACAGTATATAGGTTACCAAAATTGACTCAATCCAAAAGAAGGCAGGGAAAGGGGGGAAAAAAGGAATGAGGAGGAGATGAGACAAACAGAAAACAAATAGCAAGATGGTAATAAAATAAAAATCTTTCCCACAAAAATCTCAAAGGCCAGATGGCTTTACACAGGTAAAGAAAGAATTTTTTCACAGGAAGAATATCAAACCGGCCAGGCGCAGTGACTCACGCCTGTAATCCCAGCACTTTGGGAGGCTGAGGCGGGCGAATCACCTGAGGCCGGGAGTTCGAGACCATCCTGGCCAACATGGTGAAACCCCGTCTCTACTGAAAATACAGAAATTAGCCGAGTGTGGTGGCTTATGCCTGTTATCCCAGCTACCCGGGAGGCTGAGGCAGGAGAATTGCTTGTACCCAGGAGTCGGAGGTTGCAGTGAGCCGAGATGGCACCACTGCACTCCGGCCTGGGTGACAGAGTGAGACTCTGTCTCAAGAAAAAAAAAAAAGATATCAAACCACAAACTCCAGCAGAAAGCAGAAGAGTGAGGAAACACTTCATCATTCATTTCATGAAGCTACAAATACCCTGATGCAAAACCAGAAAAAGGGATTAGTGGAAAAATGACTAATACCCCTCATAAACATAGACACAAAAATTCTTAACAGAATTTAACAAATCTACCCAGAAAGGGCAATACCCAAAATAAGCAGAACTCAAGTGGAGTTATGACAAGAATGCAAGATTGGTTTAACATTTAAAAATCACTGTATCAGTAGACTAAAACAGAAAACCATATTATCATATCAATAGATGCAGAAAAAGCAGACAAAATCCAGCATCCATTCATGATACAGCTGTCAGCAAACTAGGAATAGAAGGGGAAGGTACAACTACAAAAACCCTACAACTGACATCAAACCTAATGGTGAAAGTATGAACACATTCCTCCTAAGACTGGGGAGCAAGGTGAGGATTTCTGCTCTCATTACTTTTCTTCAGCATTGTGCTAGAGGTTCTAACTAGGGCAATAAGAGAAAATTTAAACCTTTTTTTTTTCAAAAAAGACAAAGATAGGATATGAAAAAGTAAAACTTTCCTTATTCACAGAAAACGTGATCATCTATATAGAAAGAATTTACCAGGCCAGGTGCAGTGGCTCATGCCTGTAATCCCAGCATTCTGGGAGGCCAAGGCGGGTGGATCACCTGAGGTCAGAAGTTCAAGACCAGCCTGGCCAACATGGTGAAACCTTGTCTCTACTAAAAATACAAAATTAGCCAGGCCTGGTGGCGCATGCCTGTAATCCCAGCTACTTGGGATGCTGAGGCAGGAGAATCACTTGAACCTGGGAGGTGGAGGTTGCAGTGAGCTGAGATTGCACCATTGTACTCCAGCCTGGGTGACAAGAGCAAAACTCTGTCTCAAGAAAAAAAAAAAAGAATTTACAAAAAAAACAACTAGGATAAATGGGTTTAGTAAGGTTACGAGATACAAGATCAGTATAAAAAATCAATTTCATTTCTATCTAGTAGCAATTAATGACTATAATTTTGAAATTTTTTAAATAATGCCATTTTCAGTAGCAACAAAAATATTAAGTACTTGGAGATCACTTTAACAAAATATAGAAAATGCCTGTACACCAACACACACACACACACTCACACAAATTACAGAGAAAAAAAACAGAGCTTGGGTTTTTTTTAAAATGGAGAGATATACAGTGTTCCTGTATTGGAAGACTCAATAATGTTAAGATGTCATCTCTTCCCAAATTGATGTAAGATTCATTGTAATCATCAAAACCCCAGCAGGCTCTTTTTAGACACTGACAAGCTACTTCTAACATTTATGTGGAAATACAGGGAGCCTAGAATATTGGAAACAATTTTGAAAAAGAATGAGGCTGAGAAACTCACACTACCTGGTCTTAAGACTGACTATAAATTAGCTCTCGTAGTACCGACAGTTTAGCATTGTTGTAAGGAGACACATTTAGATCCATGTAATAGAAGAGAAACCTGAAATAGGCACAAATATGTATAGTTAGCTGATTTTACGTCAAGGAGCCAAGATAATTCAATGAGGAAAGGATACTCTGTTCAATGAATAGTTCTGGAAAAATTAGATTGTTATGTAAAAGATGGATCTTGATCCTTATCTCATCCTGTAAACAAAACTTAGCTTGAAATGGATAGTAGACCTAAATATACTAGCTAACACTATTCAACTTCTAGAGAAAACGGGAGAAAATCTTTATGACTTTGATATGGGCAAAGATTTTTTTTTTTTTTTTTTTTGAGACAGAGTCTCGCTCTGTCACCCAGGCTGGAGTGCAGTGGCACGATCTCAGCTCACTGCAACCTCCGCCTCCCAGGTTCAAGCTATTCTCCTGCCTAAGCCTCCTGAGTAGCTGGGATTACAGGCGTGTGCCACCACGCCCAGCTAATTTTTTGTATTTTTAATAGAGATAGGGTTTCACTGTGTTAGCCAGGATGGTCTCGATCTCCTGACCTCGTGATCCACCCGCCTCGGCCTCCCAAAGTGCTGGGATTACAAGCGGGAGCCACCGCGCCCGGCAGTATGGGCAAAAATTTCTTAGATAAGATATAAGAATGAACAATGATCAATTGAAATGGAAAGAAGAGAAAAACACTGATAAATTGGACTTTATCAAAAGTAAAGTCTTTTTATGACAGAAGACACTGTTTAGAAAATAAAAATGCAATTCACAGACTGAAGGAAAATATTTGCAAAACTTATATCTCATGAAGAATTTGTATCCAGAAGATATAAAGAACTCTATCAATATTGAACTATATCACTTGAACTATATCCATCCAGTAATTACTCAACCCAATTTTTTTAAATGGACAAAAGATTTGAGTAGACTGAGGACACTTCACCATAGAAAATACAGGAATAGCAAGTAAGCATATGGAACTATGCTCAGCATATTAGTTACTAGGGAAATGCAAATCCACAAGAAGATGCTACTTCACACCTACTTCATAATCACCCAGTGGGTTCACCTTACCTGCTGCCTAGACAGAACCGATTTATCAAGACGGGAATTGCAATGGAGAAAGAGTAATTCACGCAGAGCCAACTGTGAGGGAGACCGGAGTTTTATTATTATTCAAATCAGTCTCCCCGAGCATTCGGTGATCAGAGTTTTTAAAGAAAATTTGGCAGATAGGGGCTTGGGAAGTGGGGAGTGCTGATTGGTCAGGTTGGAGATGGAATCATAGAGGGTCAAAGCGAGGTTTTTTAATGTTTTCTCTTCCTGGGTGCGATGGCAGAACTTGTTGGGCCAGATTACTGGTCTGGATGGTGTCAGCTGATCCAAAGTGCAAAACATCTCAAGCACTGATCTTAGGTTTTACAATACAGTGATGTTAGCCCCAGGAGCAATTTGGGGAGGTTCAGATTCTTGAAGCCAGAGATTGCATGACCTCTAAACTGTAAATTCTAATCTTGTAGCTAATTTGGTAGTCCTGTAAAGACAGACTGGACCCCAGGCAAGACGAGGGTTTTGGGGGGTGTTACCAATTTTGTTTCAGAGTCAGACCATGAACTGAATTCCTTCCCAAGGTTAGTTCAGCCTATGCCCAGGAATGAACAAGGACAGCTTAAGGATTACAAGCAAGATAGAGTTGGTTAGTTCTGATTTCTTTCACTGTCATAATTTCCTTAGTTATAATTTTGCAAAAGCAGTTTCATAATAACTAAAAAGAGAATTGATAAATAACTGGTACTGGCCGGGCACAGTGGCTCATGCCTGTAATCCCAGCACTTTGGGAGGCGGAGGCGAGAGGATCGCCTGAGCTCAGGAGTTCAAGACCAGCCTGGACAACATGGAGAAACCCTGTCTCTACTAAAAATATAAAAAATTAGCCAGTCGTGGTGGCACATGCCTGTAATCCCAGCTACTTGGGAGGCTGAGGCAGGAGAATCGCTTGAACCCGGGAAGCAAAGGTTGCAGTGAGCCAAGATCATGCCATTGCACTCCAGCCTGGGCAACAAGAGCAAAACTCCATCTCAAAATAATAATAATAATAAATAAATAAATAACTGGTACATCCATCCATCGAACGGATTAACCAACTCATATAAACAACAGGGTGCATCTCAAAAGCATTATGCAAAGTGAAAGAGGTCAGACACAAAATACACAAAATATATATCCACTCACTGTATCATTCCATTTGTGTGAAATTCTTGAAAAGGTAATATAGTGTTAGAAAATAGATCCATTGGCTGGCAGGAAGTGAGGAAGTAACTCCAGAGGGGCCCAAGGGAACTGTTGGAGACATGGAAATATCCTGTACCACAATTCTGGGGCGGTTACATCACTGAGTACATTTTTTCAAAACATCAAATTGGACACTTAAAGTGGATGACTTTTATGGCATTTAAATTATACCTCAATAAAGCTGATTTAATTTTAAAGTGTTACGAGATCATAGGAAAAAAGGAAATGCTTCCCGATTCATTGCAACCCTGATACAATAAATGATAAAAAAAAAAAATACAAAAAGAAACAATGGCCTGTCTTACAAATTGATAATGCAAAAATCCAAAATAAAACACCAACACATAACATCCAACCTTGTGTTAAAACATGAACTGGTAGAATTTATTCCGAGAATGAAAAGGTGATTTATATTTAGGACATTTATTAATGTAATTTATCACATCAGTATGTCAGAGCAAAAAAGCCACAACTTGATAGATGCCCAAAAGAAGGTAAAATTATATATCTGTTTCCCATAAAATAATCAGCTAGGAATAATGTGTAGTACTTCTTTAATTATTAAGAATGCATATCCCACATCGGTAGTGAGCAATGCACGAAATAATGGAACACTAGAGCTGAACTTCCCAAAAAGACCTCTAAAGAAAAGGAACCCTGGCCGGGCGTGGTGGCTCACGCCTGTAATCCCAACACTTTGGGAGGCCGAGGCGGGTGGATCACCAGAGCTCAGGAATTCGAGACCAGCCTGACTAACGTGGTGAAACCCTGTTTCTACTAAAAATACAAAAAATTACCCAGGCATGGTGGCACGCACCTGTAATCCCAGCTACTCGGGAGGCTGAGGCACGAGACTTGCTTGAACCCGGGAGGCAGAGGTTGCAGTGGGCCGAGATTGCGCCATTGCACTCCAGCTTGGGAAACAAGAGTGACACTCCATCTCAAAAAAAAAAAAAAAAAAGGAAATCCTATGGAATACTTAGAGAAAGAAAAGAGGGGGGCGGGGGAAGGGAGAGAGGGATCAAGGGAGGCAGAGAGAAAAAGGGAGAGGGTTTTGGTAGTCAAATTTGAGAAAGTTTGCATTCCACTCTTGAGAATGTCACATTCTATTAACTGTTCAAAGTTTCCAAAAAGTCCAGGAGTGAAAATAAAGCTACTTAATCATTTTTCCCAAACTTGGACATGAGCCCTTTCTTTTTTTTCCATAATGTATGTAATATGTATGAGAATACTCGGCCGGGCGAGGTGGCTCACGCCTGTAATCCCAGCACTTTGGGAGGCCAGGGCAGGCAAATCACCTGAGGTCAGGAGTTCAACACCAGCCTGGCCAACGTGGTGAAACCCCATCTCTACTACAAATACAAAAACTAGACGGGCGTGGTGGCGCACACCTGTAGTCCCAGGTACTCCAGAGGCTGAGGCAGGAGAAGCACTTGAACCTGGGAGGTGAAGGTTGCAGTGAGCCAACATTGCATGCCTGCACTCCAGTCTGGCAACAGAGCAAGACTCCATCTCAAAAAAAAAAAAAAAAAAAAAAAAAGAGACCATAACCAACTGAAAAACCATAGAACAAATTAAAATACAATGAGGGGGCTACTTACAATAGACACAAAACAACAGTAGTTGCCTGTATAACAGCAACAAGCAATTAGACATTGTTTTTTATTCACTTCATAAGAACAATTTTTTTTTTTTTTTTGAGACGGAGTCTTGCTCTGTCGCCCAGGCTGGAGTGCAGTGGCGCAATCTCGGCTCACTGCAAGCTCCGCCTCCCAGGTTCACGCCATTCTCCTGCCTCAGCCTCCTGAACAGCTGGGGCTAGAGGCGCCCGCCACCACGCCCAGCTGATTTTTTGTATTTTTAGTAGAGATGTGGTTTCACAATGTTAGCCAGGATGGTCTTGATCTCCTGACCTCGTGATCCACCTGCCTCGGTCTCCCAACGTACTGGGATTACAGGCATGAGCCATTGCGTCCGGCCAGAACAATTTTTTAAAAATGTAAAGTACGTGGGAAGAAACGTACCCAGAAATTTGCGTCAATGATGAAAACATCTGGAATCATGTTAAGTTTGAGTAAATGGAGAAATGGAGAAATGTGCCTGGGTAGAAAGGCTGGAGAGTGTAGCGGTGTCAGTTTTCTCCAGATTAATACAATTTCAGTCAAATTACAATTGTGATCACCTGTAAAATTGATAAAATAATTCTGACCGGGTGCAGTGACTCATGCCTGTTATCCCAGCACTTTGGGAGTCCGAGGCAGGGGCATCACCTGAGGTCAAGAGTTCAAGACCAGCCTGGCCAACATGGTGAAACCCCATCTCTACTAAAAATACAAAAAAAAAAGCTGACTGTGGTGGCAGGTGCCTGTAATCCCAGTTACCCGGGAGGCTGGGGCAGGAGCATCACTTGAACCCAGGAGGCGGAGGTTGCAGTGAGCCAAGATCGCACCATTGCACTCCAGCCTGGGCGACAAGAGCGCAACTCCGTCTCAATAATAATAATAATAATAATAATAATAATTCTAAGGTTTATCTGGGAGAATAAATTAGTATAAAGCATTTTAGAAAAACAAAAAGAAGAATAGCGTGTGGGACGGTTGCTCTACCCAACATTAAAATTGACTGTCAAGTTAAAATGGTGGGTATTGGCATCAGAATGTGTAGATAAGTGGAAACACAATAGAAAATCTAGAAATCAAGGCTAATATTCACAAACTTTCAACTGATGCAGGCCAGCCGAAAGAGAAAATTAAGAACGTTTCACATTTTATTTTCTTTTCTTTTGAGACTTAGTTTCGTTCTTGTCCAGGCTGGAGTGCAGCAGCACTGTCTTGACTCACTGCAGTCTCCGCCTCCCGGGTTCAAGCAATTCTGCCTCAGCCCTCCGAGTAGCTGGGATTACAGGTGCCTGCCACCATGCCCGGCTAAGTTTTATATTTTTTAGTAGAAATGGGATTTCACCATGTTAGCCAGGCTGGTGTCAAACTCCTGACCTCAGGTGATCTGCCCACCTCGGCCTCCCAGAGTGCTGGGATTACAGGCGTGAGCCATTGCGCTGGGTCCACATTTTCATATTAAGATAAATTCCAAATTCATTAAAAACCTAAATGACAAAAAGAAAACAACTATTCTGAGAATGCTAGAAATATCGGTGAACATTTGTATAATCTTTCTAGATAGAAACTTTATTCCTACCTGATTACATAAAAATAATAATTTTCAGGACAGCAGATAACACAACCAAAAAAATAAAAATTGGGGTTAATCGCAGTGTATCAAGTATGCGTACAAATTACATAAATAACAATGATGCTGCTGTGGATGGTGATTTTTTAAAAAAAGACTAGTCAAGTAGAGAAAAAAGATAGAAGACATAGCCAAAGTTTTAATGTTGTACATAGCTTTTGTTCCAGCAAATTTACTCATTTCTTTCAGAATAATCTTGAATGTGGGGATAGATTTATGTATGAGGATTTATTTACTTCCTCATCCTTTACAAGTGGAGTAAAATTAGAAGCACTTAATATGCCCAACACTAGGAGATTGGTATATATTGCAGTATCTTATAATCATATAGGAGAATACTATAAAGTACTTAAAAAGATGGTGTATTCATTTCTTTTTTTCTGAGACAGAGTCTCACTCTGTTGCCCAGGCTGGAGTGCAGTAGCGCAATCTCAGCTTACTGCAACCTCCGCCCCCCAGGTTCAAGTGATTCTCCTGCCTCAGCCTCCTGAGCAGCTGGGATTATAGGCACCTGCCACTGCACCTGGCTAATTTCTGTATTTTTAGTAGAGATGGGTTTTCACCATGTTGGCCAGGCTGGTCTTGAACTCCTGACCTCGTGAGCCACCACACCCAGCCTATTAATTTCTTAAGGCTGCCATAACAAATTGCCGCCAACTTGAGCCTCACAGTTACGGAGGCTCGAGGTCTGATATCAAGGTGTCAACAGGGCCGTGCTCCCTCTAAGAATCCTTCCTTGGGGCTTCCAAGGTTCTAGAGGCTCTAGGAATGTTTTGGTGCACCTTGGCTTATGGGTACATTGCTGTCATCTCTGCCTCCATCACTTGGCCTTCTGCTGTGTCTGAATGCACATGGCCTTCCTATGAGGACACCATTCATTGAATTTAGGGACCACTCTAATCCAGTATGCCATTTGAACTAATTGCATCTGCAAAGACCCCATTTCCAAATAGGGTCACATTCTGAGGTTGCAGGTGGACATGAGTTTTGGGAGAGACACTGTTCAACCCAGTATAGATTATATAGAAGAATATCTGAAGACACAGAGAAATCGTTTACAGTATATTACTGAATAAAGAAGGTGGTTATAAAGCAGCAGGTCTGGTGTGATGCCTTTAAGTAAACACATCACTTTTAGATTCTAGAAGAGAGACTGAAAATATACGCATGAAAACATTACCAGTGGAGATGATTAGGTAAAGACTCGAGTGATTTTAATTGCTCTAATGGATTCCTGTATTTTCTCAATTTTTGACAATGAATATGTGCTTCTTTGATAAAGGGAAGAAGAATGATGTACCTAATTTTTTTTTTTCATCGAGAGTCTTCTGAGGCTGGGCATGGTGGCTCACGCCTGTAATCCAGCACTTTGGAGGCCATGGCAGGCAGATCACCTAAGCCCAAGAGTTCAGAACCAGCCTGGGCAACATGGTGAAATCCTGTGTCTACAAAAAATGCAAAAAAATTAACCAGGCATGGTGGCGCATGCCTATAGTCCCAGCTACTCAGGAAACTGAGGTGGGAGGATCACTTGAGCTCAGCAGTTCAAGGCTGTGGTGAGCTGAGATCATGCCATTGCACTCCAGCCTGGGTGACAGAGTGAGACCCTGTCTTAAAAAAAAAAAAAAAAAAAAAATTCTTCCTGAACTAGCTTTTCATTCTATAGGTATAAAAATGAATTAATATCCTTGATTACCATAACTTTTGTCTAATTGTTTAAAGTATTTTAGAGTTTACAAATTCAAAATACATTATAAAATATGTCACTTGAAGAATATTTCAAAATTGAATGCTTTCCTATTCCCTATATAATTTCTTTTCTGGCTTTTCCAAACTACAGATAATTTGAGATGAATAGGTTTGATTTTTGTTTGTTTGTTTGTTTTTTTTGAGAGCGTCTTTCTCTGCCCAGGCTGGAGTACAGTGGTATGATCACTGCTCACTGCAGCCTCAACCTCCTGGGCTCAAGTGATGCTCTTGCCTCAGCCTCCCAGGTAGCTGGGACCACAGGCATATGCCACAATGCCTGACTAGTTTTTATTTATTTTTATTTTTTTGTAGTCACCATGTTGCTCAGGCTGGTTTTGAACTCCTGGGCTCAAGCAATCCTCCTGCCTCAGCCTCCCAAAGTGCTGAGATTACAGGCATAAGCCACCGTGCCCAGCCTGAAATGTTCATTTTAAGTGTTTATTGTCCTGTGTGTTTTGAAATTTTTACTGACTATATGTAACAAATTTGTCACTCCATCTAGGCACAAGTGTTTTAGCTGAGCATAAACTTTTTTTTTTTTTTTTTTTTTTTTTTTGAGACAGAGTCTCGCTTTGTCACCAGGCTGGAGTGCAATGGTGCGATCTCGGCTCACTGTAACCTCTGCATCCCAGATTCAAGCAATTCTCTTGCCTTAGCCTCCCGAGTAGCTGGGATTACAGGCGTGCACCACCACACCTGGCTAATTTTTGTGTCTTTAGTAGAGACGGGTTTCACCATCTTGGCCAGGATGATCTCGATCTCTTGACCTTGTGATCCACCTGCCTCAGCCTCCCAAAGTGCTGGGATTACAGGCATAAGCCACCACACCCGGCCAGAGCATAAACTTTTAAAACCTTGTAGCCACTTGTCTCTAGGGCACTGGGGAGATATTTGAAATGAGCAATTGCCATATTATTTGTTGTTTTCTCAGGCAAGGAATTGTTCCTCCTGGTCTTACAGAAAATGAATTGTGGAGAGCAAAGTACATCTATGATTCAGCTTTTCATCCTGACACTGGTGAGAAGATGATTTTGATAGGAAGAATGTCAGCCCAGGTTCCCATGAACATGACCATCACAGGTTGTATGATGACGTTTTACAGGTATGTTATGAATATGTAGCAACAGTGTGTTCACCATTACAGAAGCTCAAAGTATATTTTTGTATGTAAATAATTTTGTTGAAATAAGTATTACTTCATAAGTATATGAAGTGACAAACAAGGTATTTAGCTTGATTGAATCGTTCCGTAATGTACTTATGAATCAAAACATCATGTTGAACTCCTTTAGTATATACCATAAAAAATAAAATTGAAGACAATAAAAAACAAAAAATGGGATATTATCGATGTAAAAGAAAAAAAGTCATTTCACTTTTAGTTCCATTATGTTTGAATGTTGCTACTCTGGGACTCTTTTTTTTTTTTAACCCTTCCCCTCTGCTAAATAGCATCTTCTTAGTTGTTCAAAAGGAGGTTGAATTTTTTTTCTAAATCTTAGCCCCAAAAGAGAGTGAAGTGGAGAAAGAAAATAAAAGAGTCTGCAGGCAAATTCTCCTTTGACTCCATTCATATAGATATAGGTATAGGTGTAAGTGTAGATATAGGCACATTAAAGGTGTATGTGTAGACATAGACATAAAGCATTGCAAGTGCTGTTAGGAGGGCCCAGGACCATTTAGCCTACAAATTGTATCTTTTTTCCCCAAGAGAAGGGATCTGGCATTTATTGAATGTCTATTCTGGACCAGGCTGTCTACAAATTTTATCTTACTTCATCCTCATAGTAACCCTCTGAGCTTGATGTTATCTATATCTACGGAACGAGGAAACTGATGATCCCAGAGGATAAAAGCTTGCCCAGCAAACAGATCCTAAGCCTGTGGCCTTGTGGGTTTCTCCCTTCCCCAGTATGTCTCCTCTCTGGTTACTGGTGTTCACGTTTTCTGTTCCGTGCAGCGGCTGGGCCCAGTGATAGTGGGTATGTGATGGATGGCTCTGTTTTAGGACTACGCCGGCTGTGCTGTTCTGGCAGTGGATTAACCAGTCCTTCAATGCCGTCGTCAATTACACCAACAGAAGTGGAGACGCGCCCCTCACTGTCAAGTAAGGCCAGGAGATTTGACCACTCTCTGCAGTTCTCCAACCTTCATTTTATTAAGTGGTGATACTCTCCTATTTAAAAAAGCCTATGTGTGCATATTTTTATATTGTTCAGAATATTATGTAGCATCCTTTTTTGTAGCTTTTTTTCTTTTTTAAAGTAAAGTGTTTCATTTTCTCTCTCCCTATCAAGAAAACAGTCTTCTTCCAGCCTGCCTTCTCAGACATTACTCGTGCCTTTGGAGGTACTGGTAGGATGATACCTCCTTCTCACCCTGGAGCTCATGGCCCTGTAGAACACACAGCAGGCAGCACTGGTCTGGCCTCTGATAAGTGACAGGCTGTTCCCCCATCTACCCTGCCTGAGTTGACAGACACCAACGTTAAAAGTAGAGGAGACAAAGTGTGGTCTCTGCAGAAATCAAGGGGAGACCATGGCAGTGTGACCTTTATATCTGATATGTTTTTAAAATAGCTCCTCTGTGGAGTCCAAAAGAAAGCAATGAGTTTTAATTTTTTGTCACCTGTTAAAAAAAAAAAATAGGCTCACAAGATTAGTTAACCAAAAATGTTAGTTAGCATAATTGTATTACACTTGAAAGAAAAGTGCTTCTCTTTTTTATCACTTAAAATTGCTTTTGACAACCCATATTCTTCTACTATTGTTATATGGAGCAAAGGATCTTGAAATCTGCAACCGAGTGGTGTTTATCGCAATTAAAATTTCTTTTAAAGGAAAAGAGAATTGCTTGGGCTTTATAGTTTTGGGATGATAAGACTTAGTATTTTTATACAGTTCAGATATCATTTTTTAAATGGCAGCACTTCATTTTTGCTTTCAGTGTGTATATTAATATTTTGAGAAATATTTTTAAGCAAATATGCCCCAAACATTTAGCCCAATATGCACTCCCCTGTATTCATAGCTTCCTGCACACAGCTTCCCTCCTTCTCACCAATACAAAGTCTGTATGTTTATTTATTTATTTTAACCAACTCACTTCAAAGACTATATGTCTACTTTTTTGGAGTTATAGTCAAGATACGTGTGAAGGATCCCATTTTTTATGGATCTGCTTGCTTTTTCTTTAGATTCCCCTATTTGTGGAGTGATAGTGAATGTTGTTTTGTAGACTCTTCATTCTGAATCATGCTCTTTTATATTTCCCTTTTATTTCTCCAAATAATGTTGCACCAGAGTTTCCTGACATGCCCTCGTCGTCTACACGATATCCTTTTTCCTTTTCAGTGAGTTGGGAACAGCTTACGTTTCTGCAACAACTGGTGCTGTAGCAACAGCTCTAGGACTCAATGCATTGACCAAGGTACTCAGATTTTTATTTCCATAATAAAGCTGCTTAATTTGTGATCACCTGCCTGGCTCTAAATCCCTCTATTATTTCTTAAAATAGTTCAAGTCATAGGGATTTCTTGTTATAGTCCTTATCTTCAGCTGCATATTTTAGTTATATCTTCCAATAAGTTTGGGAAGAGTTGTCACCAATAACACCTACCAGGACTGTGGTCTGTGCCTGACTCTGTGTACAAAGTGCTAAATGTTCACCCATCCTGACAGCCCCCCAGAGGCATTGCAGAGGGCAGTGTGCCTCAGGCCACAGCTCTGAAGAGAGGCAAGAGCATTTCTCTCTCTCTCTCGCTCTCTTCTCTCTCCACTCCAAAGCCCATACTACTGCAACCACACTTAGCTACAATGCCTTAGAAGCTTGCATGGTCCCAGCACACCCATGTGGGAAATATACAAATACTGCTAGGAAAAGTTTTGAAAGTGTTCTTGGCCTGAGTTTCTATGCAAATAGGACTCTGCATTTTTCAGAGTTTTCAAGAAGAAATAAGTTATTTCCATTCACTAGTGCAGGAAAAATAAGATAAAGCTTTTGAAATTTTCTCCTCTGCAGCATGTCTCACCACTGATAGGACGTTTTGTTCCCTTTGCTGCCGTAGCTGCTGCTAATTGCATTAATATTCCATTAATGAGGCAAAGGTAAGATGAATATGCACTCTTAGTAGGGATGTGTGCTTGACAGGGGAGTCTCTTGTAATAAATAGCTTTGTTGAAACTTTCAAATGTTTGTTTTAATATGTATAGGTGAAATTATACGAGATCTTGGATTTCTTTCAAAATACTGTGGGGTTGGCAATGACGATGGGCATGTTGATAAAACAAGCTTAGCGATGAGTTACTGATTATTGAAGCAGACTGAGGAGTGCGGGGAGGGGGCTGATGCTGGAATAGTCTTTCTGTGTCTGTATGATAAAAAGTTTACAAGATATATCTCAAGCTTACATTGAGTTGGGCTTGGGTTGGACAAAGTCTATCCAAAGAAAGTTTATTCTCTAAAATAGATTCCTTTTTTTTCCTCCAGAATTTTCTTTTGGGGCTTAAAGTACATTATTCTATATGTTTGGAAGTATTGTTTTAGAACTGGCAAAAATTAAAGGAGAAGAAAGAACAACAAAAGCATTTTGGAATGGATAACGAAAAACAGGGGTAACGGTAGAAGTTATACTTAGTGTTAGTAAATGTAGTTAATAAATATACAATAGGGCCATGTGCGAGTGACTGTTTCCCTGTCAGCATATTAAGTTTGTTGACTTAATAATGCTGTGTGTTGTATCTGTTTCTTATTTGGAAAGTTGCTCAAATTTGCACATGAGCATAGATTGAAGTTCGCATATCCACCCTTTGAATTGTATTGTTCCTGAAAAAGGTACACCCTGTTTTAAAAGTTTACTAGTGTTGTTTTACTTTTATTTCTATCAAAGGAGAATTAAACTTGTCCATGGTATTTAAAAATAGATGTGTCTGCTGGGGGCAGTGGCTCATGCCTGTAATCTCAGCACTTTGGGAGGCCGAGGCGAGTGGATCACCTGAGGTCAGGAGTTCAAGACCAGCCTGGCCAACATGGCAAAACCCCGTCTCTACCAAAAATACAAAAATTGGCCGGCACACTGTCACACACCTGTAATTCTAGCTACTCGGGAGGCTGAGGCAGGAGAATCGCTTTGAACCCGGGAGGCGGAGGTTGCAGTCAGTGGAGATAGCACCACTACACTCCAGCCTGGGCAACAGAGTGAGACTGTAAAAAAAAAAAAAAAAAAATAGATGTGTCAGTACCAAAAATGACACTTGAGTGGGTATTTGCATTAAGTAGAGGCTTGATCTTTCCCAACATAGTACTATTTCAGGACGTTTATTGAAGGCATTGGTGGAGCTCTCTGTATGTGTTTTGCTCTGCAGGGAACTCAAAGTTGGCATTCCTGTCACAGATGAGAATGGGAACCGCTTGGGGGAGTCGGCGAACGCTGCGAAACAAGCCATCACGCAAGTTGTCGTGTCCAGGATTCTCATGGCAGCCCCTGGCATGGGTTAGCAGGACTTTGTCATTTATTCCATAAATACAGGTTGAACCAGCGTTCACGGATCCGTGAACCAGAAAACAAACACAAATATCGCACCTCTTAGTGGAAATTGCCTTCCAGTGGGGGTGGCAGAAAATAAACAAGTAAATAAAGTATATAGTATGTGCAGTGGTGATGAGGGCAAGGGGGCTAGGGCGTGTGGGTAGGGCAGCCAGGGAAGAGCACTGGGTGGAGGTGTGGGAGTGAGCCAAGTGGGTATCGGTGATGAATATTCTGGCAGAGGGAACCACAGGCAGGGGTTTGCCTGGTGTGTTGCAGGCATTACAGGTGCAGGTGCAGCTGGGGCACAGTGAGAGGGGTGGGGAGCAGTAGGAAGGGAGTCAGGAGGCCACAGACGGCAGAGCGTGGATGGCAGCCCTGGCGTTTCACACTTGGGTTTTAGTCTGAGAGGTAAGAAGCCAGGCAGGGTTTTGAATGCAGGAGCAGCACAATCTGACTTAGGTTTTATCTGTGTGACTCTGGGTGGTGGGTTGAGAATGGGCTGAAGGAGAACGAGAATGTTCAGTGGAGGCTGTCCAGGAGGCTGCCTCAGTAACCCAGGCAAGAGGCGGTGATGGGCTGGACCAGGGCCATACAGTGGGACTTTGACCAGAAGGGACTGATGGAGCAAATTGGAATGGTTAGAGCGCTACTGATAAAATGTGTGCCAAGCAACTACTCAGTTTTCCCTATAGGGACTGGGGTCAGCATGACCAAAAATAGAAAGTCTACATTGTATTTAGTTCTGCTGAGAATCTCTAGTCCACCCTAAGGCTGCTTAGAGCTACCTTCAGACCAGGGGCCTAAAGAAAGTTCTCAGACTGAGAAATCAGAGGGCCTGGGAGTTAGAGTGCTCTTCACAGAAAAAAAAAAAACAGAAATTAGTGTGTTTAATTTTCATCATCGAAACTGAATGCAAACAGCACTTGGCAATTAAAATGAAGCTCTCCAATGAAGTATACTTCATCAGCTGCTGTCAAGTCATCCATTAATACTTTTTTGCGATTTTTAAATTCCTTTTGTCACTGTGACTGCTCATCAGCAGGCAAGGAAGAGCAGGCAACAAAAGTTGAAGAAAAGTGCGTGAAGGAAAACTTTGAGGAACATTATATTCACATTCCAGCAAATTGGGGAAAAACTGCTATTATCTGATTTAACACAGGAGTGCCTTGGTGCCCTGTCTGAGGCTAATGTGTTCCGTAGGGGTGGCTGCACAGCCACGGTCCTGAAACATGAGGAAAGTATCCCCTGAGTCCAGGGACCAGCACGTTTGTCACTAACCTAAGAGGAGGCTATGGAGCCCACCCCGGTGTGCCTACTGAGCCCTGATTTCCAGATTTGCTGAAATCGAGGTTGCAGCTCCAGCTTCTGCCCTGGGTTTGTTTTGTTGTTGTCGTTGTTGTTTTTGAGACAGGATATTGCCCTGTCCCTCAGGCTGGAGTGCAGTGCTGTGATCATATGGCTCACTGCAGCCTCAACTTCCCTGGGCTCAGGTCCTCAGCCTCCCAGGTAGCTGGGACTGCAGGCATGCACCACCACACCCAGCTAATTTTTATATATTTTGTAGAAACGGGGTTTTGGCATGTTGCCCAATTGGTCTAGAACTCCTGGGCTCAAATGATCCGCCCACCCCGGCCTCCCAAAACGCTAGGTTTACAGTTGTGAACCACCGTGTCCGTGTCCGGCCCTGGGTTTGCTTTTGATTGTGATCTTTTCTGTTTTGAATTGCCTTACTCCTCTTAGAGTTCAGCCAGCCCAGACGGACAAATCCATTTCTAATGATTTGGTTATTTTAAACACTATTTAGTCCCCAGAGAAGAAATACAATCTTTCTGTCCTAGTGCAATTTATAAGAGTAATTGACATATCGAAGTAGTGGATATGACAGTTTAGCCTGATAAAAGTTGTCAGCAAATGAACGAATGGTGTCCACTGCATACCCAGTGTTTTACATGCATTATTATATCCAATTTCCTCCATTTTATAGAAAAAGAAAACAGAAAGCTGAGGCTCAGAGAAGTTAGGTAACTTCTCCAGGGTCACCCAGCTAGCAAGTGGTCTAGCCCAGCGGTCCCAAACCTTTTTAGCACCAGGGACCCATTTCATGGAAGACAATTTTTTCATGGACCGGGGATCAGGGGGGTGGTTTCAGGATGATTCAAGCACATTAAATGTATTGTGCACTTTAGTTCTATTATTATTACATTGTAATATATAATGAAATAATTAGACAAGTCACCATCATGTTGAATCAGTGGGAGCCCTGAGCTTGTTTTCCTGCAGCTAGGCAGTCCCATCCGGGGGTGATGGGAGACAGTGACGGATCATCAGGCACTAGATTCTCATAAGGAGCGGGCAGCCTAGATCCCTTGTATGTGCAGTTCTCAATGGAGTTCAGGCTCCTGTGAGAATGTAATACGGTCGCTGATCTGACAGGAGGCAGAGCTCAGGCATAATGCAAGCAATGGGGAGCAGCTGTAAATACAGCTAAAGCTTCATTCACTCGCCCATTGCCCTCCTCCTACTGTGCAGCCCTGTTCCTAACAGGCCAGAGATCCATATACCAGTCCATGACCCAGAGGTTGGGGCCCCTGGTCTAGCCTGTACGGAAGCAGTTTCTGCCTGACTCCAAGGCAGGATTCTTTACACCATCCTCCCTGCCTTGTACCCTTTGTTTCATTAATACAGGAAGAAAAAGTTCCTGATATTTTTATTTTTGCCTATTTAAACTTAAAGTTCTTTTCAAGATTATAAAACTTTCTGGCTGGCAGAGGATGTGATGATAATTTTCAAAAATTTAGAAAATCAGAACAGTTTTCAATTTAATGAATTCAAATGTAATAATTTAAAGAATTGCTACAAACTGTTTTTACTGTGACAGTGCAAATAGCCTAAAAGTGACGGAAGCTTTCTGTCAAACGGTTGAAAAAAAAGTGTAAGCTGAAAATTGGCATTAAATAAAGATTTAAGTGGATCTATCTTTATTTCCAGCCATCCCTCCATTCATTATGAACACCTTGGAAAAGAAAGCCTTTTTGAAGGTAAGCTGTGGTCCTTTTGTCATTTTCTCAACCCTTTTTATTCCTTTTCAGATTTCAAACTGTACAGACTATTTCCTACCTAAACAGTAAAGAAATTGAAGGCCAGTTTCCTGGGCTCTTATGTAAATAAAAAGATGTTCCCAGGAAGATTTTATTTCTAATCTCAGATATTTGAAAAAGCTTTTTGTAAATAAAGACTGCCACTATTGAGAGGTTGTAACTCAGTTACACACACAGTCATCTATTGGATGCCTGGCTGGGTAAAAATGAAGAGGTGATGTGAATTTGGAATGACATGTGTACAAGTCAGTAGTCATCCTATCAGGAATGAAAAAAATCATTCGGAGTAGCAGCTTCATGGGGTCTCAGTTTGGGAACAGTTACCACAGTTCCTCTCGTCTCATCTCAGTGACAAACACTGAACAGAAGACATAGTTGGGCATGTTGCATAAGTTTCTTGCTGTGACAGATGGAAATTTCTGTAGATGTACCTTGGCATTTTCTGATGCGAAGGAGCTGGCAAATGATAAAAGCAGTTAGCCCCATCTTAGCCCACCATTGCCGCATTGTTCCAGGCTGTTACACAATGATAAGATGAATAACTATTGTGTTATTCCCCACTTTCATCTTAAGTTGTGGTTTTTTTTAGCTTTGCTTGATATCATACCCTTTGATCATCATTTGGAAGTGTGCCACCATGCCTACTCTTCCCACTGAAGCCCCCTACCTGCCCCACTCCCCACAAGGAAGGGCCCACTGGCTTCAGAACCCCATTGTGAAGGTCCAGAGAGATGATCAGGATGGCTCATGGCTCAGTCCTGGCACCTCACTGGCTACAAGGGGGCCTGGTTGTAGCTGTACTCCTTCAGACCTCAATGAGAGATATTGCTCTAAAAAAGTAATGGCTAAATACCATTAAGGTACCCATACATACCTACCACTCCCCAAGTTCGTGGTTGCTGGTATATGTCGGTGTTGCATTTCACCCACGTAGAGAGGACCACAGGACAGAAATGATAGTATAGTCATTGCTAAAATAGACACAGAGGCAGCTTATATTAAAATCCCTACTTTTCCACGTTCAAAACACTTTCACATTCTATTGTGAAGGTGGGCTTCACCATGCCTCTTCCGCAAAGCCTGAAGAGGTCACTTCCTTGGCAGCTCATGATGCCCATGGCAGTGGTGTTCACCTTCATTGGCCTTCTGCTTGTTCCCACTGCCCCAGGGCCAGGTGTGCCTCCTCTGCAAGGGGGTACTTATCTGGGCTTTTACCTTAGAAATGACCAGACTCCTCCACAAACATGAAACTAATTGAACATTCTGGGCTTTTTTAAATGGTGATGCTTGGGGAGCATTCAGCATGACTCATCCATCCCCCCACGCCTTATCTCTCCCCAAGTGGAGAGCTGGAAAAAAGGCATCAGCTGTGGGCAGGTGACTCACGGAAATTTTTGCAGTAAACCAAAAAGTTCACCGCCTAAAATCTGGTGCTTCTGTGAACAGTTTTCTTGAAGAATAGTTCCTGTTGTCTCTTTAAACTTGGATCATTCTTGATGGCACTTTCATTGGGAGTGAAATTGATATGGTTTGGGTCCTATGCTAATTCTTATTCCTTAAGTTCTAATTCTTTTATATTCCCTTTTATAAAAGTAGACTGCTGTGTCTACTCAGTAGGCTTTCAGGACTGCTAATTGAATGGGAATGTAACATTTATTTTGTTCATTCATGTTTTTTTCAGCAGCCCTTTGCTGAATGCTTGTTTATGCCAAGCAATATGGTAGACACTAGAGTCCCAGAAAGAGGATATGACCCCTGCTCTCAGGGAGCACGTAGCATGGTATGGGGAAGAGGCGCAAGACACATTGTTAAAATACACAGTGTTTAAAGTTTGGGGCACAGAGGGAGCGCATAGGAGGTATCTTACCCAACTGGTGCAGGTGAGCAGAGACTTCTTTGAAGAGGACTGGCTGAGGGCCACATGCTCTACAAAAGCTCAGCAAGTACACAGAGCATGAATTGTTGGAGATTTGTGGATGGTTAGGTTGGCTGGGATGTAGGCAATGTGTAAGGAATTGACTGTACCATATATAAAAATTAGCTCTCAGTGATTCGTAGACTCTAATGTAAAAGTCTACAACTGTAGAACTTCTAGAAGAAAATACAATAGAACACGGGCTAGGCAAAGACTTATTAGACTCAACACAAAAAGCACAGTCCATAAAAGAAAAATTGATGAATTGGACTTCGTTGGATTTTTTAAATTCTGTTCTTTAAAACTATACAGAAAATGCAAAGAGAAGAAACAGCACGGGAAAAAAATGTTTACAAGGCATGTATGTGATAAAGGACTTGTGTCCAGAATACATAAAGGACCCTCAACACTTAAGCTGGGCAAAAGGTTTGAACAGACACTCTACCAAGTACATACAGTTCTCAAGCACCTAGAAAATGTTTAGTATCTTTAGTAATTGGGAAATCTAAATTAAAACCACAGGAGCTGCCATTAAACGCCTATTAGAATGTCAAAAACTAAAAAGATTGATCATAGCAAGTGTTGGTGAGGAAATGGAAGAACTGAAACCCTCCCCACTGCTGGTGAGAATGTGGTACGTTATTTCTGTGAGAAAATAGTGAGGCAGTTTCTTACAAAGTTAAACAGATGCTGCCCTATGATCCAACCATTTCCTTCCTAGATCTTTACCTAGGAAAAATAGAAGCACATGTTCATAAAAGACAAATGTTCATAGCAGCTTTATTTGTAATAGCCAAAAACTAGAAACAGCTCAAATGCCAATAAAAGGAAAATGGATAAACACCTTGTGAATACAAGGGAATACTTAGCAATAAAAAGTAACAAACTAGTGCTACACACAACATGAAGGAGTCTCAAAGTAATTACACAAAAGAATAGATACTGTATATCGAGTCCTAGAAAATGTAAACTAATATCTAGTGACAGAAGATAAGAGGTTGCCATATAGTGGGGTGCAGGGTTTATGGAAGAGGGAGGAACTGCAAAGCGGTACAAGGAACAAGAAAAACATTCAGGGTGGTGAATATTTTCATTATTTTGGTTGTGTTTATGGCTTCACAGCCACATATGTATGTCAGAATTTACACATATTAAATATGGGCAGTTGTATGTCAATAAAACTATTAGAAAAAGATCACTGGGGGAGAAAGAATTAGTCATTAACTTTTGAGGGGGTTTTTTGCTTTTTTTATATTTTTTTTATTTTTGAGACCGAGTCTTGCTCTGTCACCAGGCTGGAATGCAATGACACAACCTCGGCTCACTGCAAATTCCGCCTCCCGGGTTCAAGCAATTCTTCTGCCTCAGCCTCCCGAGTAGGTGGGACTACAGGCATGTACCACCATGCCTAGCTAATTTTTATATTTTTAATGGAGATGGGGTTTCACCATGTTAGCCAGGATGGTCTCGATCTCTTGACCTTGTGATCTGCCTGCCTCAGCCTCCCAAAATGTTGGGATTACAGGCGTGAGCCACCACACCCAGCCTAACTTTTGAGCTTTTTACTTCATTGAATATATATATATAAATATATATATACACACACACACACACACATATATTTATATATCTTTTAAACATATAATTACTCTCTTTAATTCATTTGGACTTTTCATCTAAACATCCTCTGTTTGCACAGTTCTGTTAGGTAAGATATGTTCCTACCTTGAGAAATGTTGTGAGTATCTAGTGAAACACCAAACATCCTCAGCTGACTAATGTAGTATCAGACTTTCTAGTTGTGAGGTAGGGGTGAATAAGGCAGGATAGGGTGCTGGGGTAGGGGCTGGAAGAAGACATGGCATCAGGTTGGGTTTTGCAGGATACTGAAATTGTCTAGGAGCCTTGTCTGTGCGAGGAGCCTTTCCATCAGAATGCCCACCTCCAAGGTGGTACACAGCTGCTCTCTTTTGGGTAACAGGTTAGCCCAGTTTGCTGCAGACCAGAGTCTACTTACAATGAGGAGGCTGCTCTCACAGGGTCAAGTTCATCCATGCACAGGCTCTCGCTAAGTACTATGTTTACCCTCCCATCACCAAGTCTGTCCCGGCCCAGATGTCACCTGGCTAGGAAGTGCTAGGGGAGTATTTAGCATCTCCTTATGACAATCCTTCATCATCAAACAGAGACAGTTGCCAAAGATACAGTGTTTTCCTTTTCATTCTATCTTTTGAGGAGAGGGGCCCCTCTGTGTAACCTGTGAGGACTAGTTTCCTTGACGATGCTTCTCCCTTCCTCTCTAATCCACCCCTTTCCCCCCTCACGCCAACCCTCCTGATGAACCTTTTCTCCAGAGGAGTCTCTTTGGGGACCATGGTACGCCTCCCATGCACATTGTCTTCTAACAGCTTGTGTTGACTCCTAATTAAGCTGGCTGATTTCATTACAACCAGCTCACACCTTGGTTGCAGTGATTTCTGTGGCCTTATTTATATAACCATATATCTCATCACTCTTTATATTGTGTATTTAAGTACCACTCCTTTTTTAAAACTAAAAATCTAACAGCGTTTATTCTCCAGAAGACCAACTTGTTCATTTCCATTAAAAAAAAAAAGTGTGACTAGCAAAAATGTTTTATGCCAGAAATAGTTTTAACCATACTGACAGCAACTAAAACCAAGAAAGACGAGGTGCAAAGTGGGGTGAGGGATGGTAAGCATTTGTTGGGTTTCTGTTATGTTCCAGCCACCATACTAGGTGCTTTATGAATGTAATCTGGCATATCTTCATCCACACACTTTTAGGAAGCTGTTAATGATGTTCATTTTGTACCATAACAAGGAAACGGAAGCTTGGAGAGGCCAGGCTCTGCCTGTGGTTCTCCACAGTCAGGAACTAACCGGAAGGCTGGAGACTTGAGACCTTGGCACCAGGCTGTCCTACCTCCCCAGCCAGGGGATTCATTACAATTAAAAGACAGATACCTCCCCACCTCCATTATATACCCAAGCAGTGCTCAGATTAAATGCGGGAGTGGGGGAAAAAATAGAAACCACTTGATCTTTGCATGTGTGCTGATTTACAGATCAAAGAAGGTTACAGGAAGTTAGGCTAACACCCTTGTTGCAGCGTTTCCCCCAAATTTCACTAACCACATTCTAACTGGATCTTGAAATGTGGTGAGAGGTTCCTTCCAGTTAATCAGAAGAAATTGCCTCTAAGACCCTGTATAAAAAGCATTCAAAGCCATTTATTTCTCAACACAGAGGTTCCCATGGATGAGTGCACCCATTCAAGTTGGGTTAGTTGGCTTCTGGTGAGTAGAAATTACTTTTACATAATTAATTTCTTTTTAAAATATAAATACACAGCGTATGAAAGGTGACTGGGTAATATGGGATACAAATTTTGAAAATGAGGCCATCTCAGAACATCTGGAATGCATGGCCCCAAATAATTAAATAGAAGTAAACTGTCTTTAGAGAAACCTACAACATGGGGGACTATTCGTGTGATTCTTTTTTCAATTGTTATCTCTATGCCTTTTTCATTATTTTGGCAATCCTAGGTAATAAAACTTACACAAACAGGACTTATTTTTGTTAGACAACACAGAATGCAATGCTCTGAAGAAAGAAGGGATTGTTATAAAAGTAAAATAGAAAAATAACCTGAAAAATTAACCATTTAAAATGGTCTGACTTTTTTTTTTTTTATTTTTTTTAAGTTTGGTGTTTGCTACACCCCTGTGTTGTGCACTGTTTCCTCAGAAAAGGTATGTATTTGTTATTCTTCAGAATAATCATGAGTATTAATCCTAAAAACCAATTGAAGGCGCAGGTGCCATTATTCCATTTCATTGGCAGGGAAGTTGAGACTCAAAAGATACTGAAGCCAGGGTCTCTTAAAAGGAAGGGATGGAGGCAGAAATCAAACCCACATCTGTCTAATTTCAGATGTACCCAGCTCTTTTCTACCCACTTCCATTAAATTTGAAAATGCTTTATTCTTTTGTAAGAATCAGATTAACTCTGATGCAAATTTGCTTTTATGAAAATTTAAAATATGGTCCAATCCACTGGCAAATGCATCTGTAATACAGATATGATAGGATGCAAGTTCCACCCCCAGGGACAGCAATTATGTGCACTTAGCTTAGGTGGTTGGTATATTTGCTTCCCTTCTTCCCACTTAGTTTTTTGCCTTAAAAGCTTTCTTGTGCATGCCTTTCATCACAAACTGCCCTTGAATCCTGCCTTTGATGTGAGAACAGGACTAACTGGCGTTAAATCGGCATTTTCTACATCAGGTCTCCAGCCTGCTCTTGACCTGACACCAACACACAAAGCAGCGGCATTTTGTTGTCTGTCATTTTCTGTAAGTGTTACCAGGCCCCTTGCCTTGGTAATACCCTTTCCTTTGTGGGCCGGTAGGTCCCGAACATATGGTCTTTAATCCCCTAGCCTTGTGGAGTTGGTTTTGGATGAGGTGTTCTGTTCTAGAACTAATGCTGTCAGATCCCTCTACCTGATCAAGAACTCCACCTTGTATCTGCTCTCCCACTCTGTCTCTGACCCTGCTGTTCTTGAATAGAAATTTAAACCTCATAAGACAGGAGCCCTTCATCACCTTGGGGCCTACTGAGGAGCCCCCCTTGAAGAGGGCAGGACCTTCAGAACTTGCTCTGGGAGCCTGATTCAGATGAATTTCCTCATCTCTACAGAGGGATAATGATACCTGTTTAATTGTACAAACCCCAGAGTCTTGGGGCTCAACCTGAGAATGTCCATTTCTGTAGTATGTGGCTTATGAACACTGGTGTTCAGCAGCTGGCCTTGATTTAGCAGTTTACACTTTGAGCACATAAAATGCCAAGGGGTGTGCCTGATACCAAGTTGTAAAACACCTAAGAAATGTAACAGTAATTATTTTCAGATTGAAAGGGTTTTAGATTTGAAAACCCGTAGAGAAACTTTCTTCTACTTTAGCCTTGATTTTCTTTTGAGTGCTGCAAGAAAAAAAATATAGCCCAACATTTATTTTTTATGATTCATTTAAACTCTAGGGGTAGAAATGAAAAGCTTTCTGTAACTACTAGTGTCCTTAGGTCAAGGCCCTCAGAAAGCGTGTGGTTTTACATTTGAGAAACCAATCCTCTTTTGTTTTACTGTATTTTAAAATAGCTTCTTACTCTGTTTTGTTGTTTATACATTGTTTATATGTTTGGCTTCTTGAGGTCTCTGGCTCCTCAGTTTTTCCTTGGCTCGTAACATAGTATCCTCATTGATCCAAGCATGACCCTGTTTTGCTTATTTTTATTTTACTTATACTAATAATATAATGAATATCCACAAATTCAGTGCCCAATGAGGCAGGAGAATCGCTCGAACGCAGTAGGCAGAGGCTGTGGTGAGCCAAGATCACGCTACTGCATTCCAGCCTGGGCAACGGTGCGAGATTCCATCTCAAAAAAAATATATATATATATATCTCTCTCTCCAATAAGTTACATCTTATAGGCTCCTCCCAACCTGTGTCCCTGCCTCCCCTGCAGATTTAACCACTATGCTGAATTTCATGCTCTTGCATTTTATATTTGTGTATGTATCTTTAGTTTGTCTTAGGAACTTTTTAGACAAGGGTGTCACACTGTCATAAGATGTATAGTCTTCTAGTACTTGTTCTTTTTATTCAGTATCAGAACTAAGATTCATCTACATTATTGTGTGTACCTGTAGTCCGTTCATTGTTATTGTTGTATAATAGTGCATTATATGAATGCACCACAGTTTCCCTTCTCCTATGTGAACAAGTGATAATGAAAACATTCTTTATTAACATTTTTGAGAAGCAGCAAATGTGTTGCTTTGAGAGATATTTATAGCATTAAATGTTTATATTATGAAGAATATAAATGTCCCAACTTAAAAAAAAAAAAAGCACAAAAGAATAAACATCAGAAGAGAAGGAAGGAAGGAGATTAAATCAGAAATCAATAAAATAAATAACAGAAAGAGTAGAGGATCAACAAAGTGAAAACTTGGTTCTTTGAAAATAGAAACAAAAACAGACAATTGTCTGGTGAGATTAATCAAAACAGAGAAAGAGAAAAGCACAAATAATATGAATGAAAAAGAGGTATAACTGTAGATTCAACAGTGATTAAAAATAATATCAACATTATACCAACAGATTTGAAAACAGGCAAAATAGACAAATTTCTGGAAAAAATATTAGCAAAGCTGAAAAATTAGAAAGTCAGAACAGGCCAGATAGTCATTAAGGAAGCTGAAGCAGCATTTAATCTTCCTCCTACAAAGAAAACACAAGAAACAGGTAGTGTTACAGGTAAGTTTCTCCCAACTGTCAAGGAACAGATTATTCCAATTTCAAACAAACTCTCCTGGAAGATAAAAAAGAGAATACTCCCCATCATCCACCAAGGTTTGAATAACTTTAATTCCAAGATCAGACTTGGGCCTTTAACATACATTCATAGTAATTACAGATACTTAGAGATCAATGGCAAAACAGAAAGACCAAGAGGTGGCATAGCAGGGCTTTGGGATCAAGAAAGATCTGCCTTCAACATCTCAGTTGCACCTCAGGTTTCCTTATCTGTACAATTATAATACTGGACTTACAGAGTTTTCATAAGGGTTAAAATGCATAATGTCTGGCCCAGCAAGTGAGCTATAAGTCATAGCCATTATCGTTACCATCATCAGTGTCATCATCATCATTTAAAATTACTCAGAGGCCCACTACATAAACAATAGCCATCATGGGATTTTTTTTCCTACCCTTTTTCTATATTCGTAATTTTTAAAATTTGTTTTGCATATTTTAAATATAAACTTACATCCTGACTTTTTTTTAACCTTACAGTCTATCACATGTCAACTATATTAATCAATTTTTTTATTGTTTTTTAGAGACAGGGTCTCACTCTCTTGCCCAGGCTGGAGTGTAACGGCACAGTCATAGCTCACTACAGCCTTGAACTTCTGGGCTCAAGCAATCCTCCTGCCTCAGCATCCTGAGTAGCTGGAGCCACAGGCATACACCAACACATCTGTCTTATTTTTTATTTTTATAGATACAAAAATTTGGGTCTCACTAGGTTGCCCAGGCTGGTCTCAAACTCCTGGCCTCAAGAAATCCTCCTGCTTCAGCCTCGCAAAGCTCTGAGATTACAGGTGTGAGCCACTGCGCCCAGCCTCTAATATTTTTTTTAAACTAATCACATATCAAAATATTAGCAGTTTTTCTGGTAGGTATTCTGGACAATTTTTCTTCATGTTAATGAGTGTGCGTTTCTCTTAAAGAATAAGCTTTAATATATATACACCCATAATACCTTCAAATACAGTTTTAAGCACTTAAAGACTAAGAGTGGTTATCTCTCAGCGGGATTATAAATGTTTTGGGGTTTTTTTTTGTACATTTTAGTATTTTCTGAAATTTTTTTAACAAGCATGTATTATATACAGTAAACAAAAGTACATTAATGTAGGCAGATTCTCAGTGTTATACATTTCACTGACTGCATATCTCTTTTTTTATCAATGGTGAACATTGCAAATGATTGATACATTTTTCTTAGGAGTGGCATTGCCACAAATGGTTTTTCCAACACCAGCAGGGTCTGAGAGTGTCATCACCATACACTCTTGCCAGCAATAAGAGATTTCACCTTTTAATGATATGAGAGGGAAAAGTTGGGTGTTGGGTTCTCCAGTGCATTTCTTTCATTATGAGTGACATTTTTCTGAAAGGAACATGATCTCGTTTTCTAGCCGCATGAAGCATTTCTCCAACAAGACCCACTGTACCAGTCCTGGGATCTTCACACCTGTGCCTTCTCCCTGCCCTTTCTAGGTCCTGATTCTCACCTCTGCCTGTGTAATAACCCTGTCATTTCTCCCTTATCCCAGTTCCATGTCTGTGACAAGCTTGGAGGCGGAGTTGCAAGCTAAGATCCAAGAGAGCCATCCTGAATTGCGACGTGTGTACTTTAATAAGGGATTGTAAAGCAGGGAGGAAACCTCTGCAGCTCATTCTGCCACTGCAAAGCTGGTGTAGCCATGCTGGTGAGAAAAATCCTGTTCAACCTGGGTTCTCCCAGTTACAGAAACCTTTTAAAGATCCACATTAGCCTTTTAGAATAAAGCTGCTACTTTAACAGAGCACCTGGCGTGGGCCAAGTGCCTGATACTCCCTTACATTGAATCATGTTATGATTTATAGAAATACCCTTCCTGTAGCTTTTATAGTCATTGTTTTTCAAAGACAATATACCAGCCCTCACCCAGGGTTTTAAAAAAGCACTGGTAGACATAGAATAGGTGCTCAGTATATGGTCAGTAAATGTTCTATTGATTATCAATCAGTGAAAAAAGAAACCTGTTTAAAATACTGAATTTTCATCTCACTCCCATTGCAAATCAAGGAGATCTCAGCAGTGAACTGGGAAAATACAAAAGCTCTGGGCTAATCTATAAAAACTTACCCCGAAATATTAAGGGCAGTTTGCTTCTAGTTTGGGGATTGTGCTGGCCCAATGAAGGTGATGAAGTTTTTGAATTTGGAGGGTAAAAGCTCCTTCACACCCCTTCCAAAAGTCAGTCACAGACCACTGCAACATGCCTTCCCTGCTGGATCATTATATACATTCAGATTGTGGGTGGATTGCCTTGGTTGACTTTTAATTTATTGTTTTATGTTCTTATAAAGATGATAATCTTACCTTGCAGTTATTGACTTTATATTCAATTATTTACATCAAATAATGAAATAACTGAAATGTACAAATGTCAAATTTTGGAAGTATATTCAATACCAATGCTATATAAGTGGGCTGAATCCAGTTCATTGGTTTTTTTTGGTAAGAAGTAAGACTACAGTTCCAGCTACCTACATGTCTTTTCTTGTCATCCTTATAGATCTCTTTGGCTTTCAGAAAGATACAGTGATAATGTGTGTATGAATCAGTCACAATGAATTTTACTTGAATATTGTATGTTGCATTCCACTTCATTTGAAAATAATGAAACCATGTACCACTGTTTACAGCATCTGTAGTGATTTCACAGATAATATATTTAATGTAACAGATTATGTTTCAACTCTGTAGATGTTTAACGTCATAGACAGTCGGCCCTCTGTATCCGTGAGCTCTGTATCTGTGAATTCAACCAAGTTTGGATGGAAAATATATATTTTTTTTTTTGAGACAGAGTCTCGCTCTGTCACCCGGGCTGGAGTGCAGTGGCGCAGTCTCGGCCCACTGCAAGCTCCGCCTCCCGGGTTCACGCCATTCTCCTGCCTCAGCCTCTCCGAGTAGCTGGGACTACAGGCGCCCAGCACCACGCCCGGCTAATTTTTTTGTATTTTCAGTAGAGACGGGGTTTCACCGTGGTCACGATCTCCTGACCTTGTGATCCGCCCGCCTCGGCCTCCCAAAGTGCTGGGATTACAAGCGTGAGCCACCGCACCCGGCCTGAAAATATTTTTAAAAAGATAAAAAATATACATAACAATGAAAAATAATGCAAATTTAAAAACCAATACAGTATAACAACTATTTACATAGTGCTTACATTGTATTAGGTGTTATAAGCAATCTAGATATGATTTAGCAGGTATACAGGAGGATGTGCCTAGGTTATATGCAAATACTGTGCCATTTTATATCAGGAACTTGAGCATCTGCAGATATTGGTATCGGAGGGCGGTCCTGGAGCCAAGCATCCACGGATACTGAGGGGTGACGTTTCATGAAGTGTAGATCGTTGTATTCAGAGATTGTAAATGACAAAAATATAGAAACTATTTAGTTTTGGCAGATTTTTTTTCTGACAATGTGACCAGACTGAATTTCCTCATAAAGAAAAAATGGCGTGCCTTGTGTCTGTGTTTCTCTTTTCTCTGAAAGAATTAATAGATCTGAAGCTTTGGGCCACTCGGAGCCTTCCTTGATGCTGCCAGAATCTTCTCATTTAGATATTCTGTCTTAAACCATTGGAAGCAAAACGCTTTTCCGTGACATTCTGGCCTTGGACAGATTCTGTTATCCTCGACGTGTCTCTTTATAAAGTGGTAAAAGCCTGAAATTCAGGGCAGATCTCCATGAGGTGCTGAAGGGCTCTTTTCATAAGAAGCTAAGGCACTGCTGCCTGCCCCAGGTGTCCCGCTCCTCTCAGAGTCCTCCCCCTACCAGGTAATCTGTAGCTCCATTTCAGAATGTTAACCTCCAGTGAAGAGCTAATGACTGGTTAGAAGATTGACAAACTAACCAAAATTTTACACACTCCAGTTATGTGTGTTAAAGGTTATAAAAGGAATGGCCGGGTGCGGTGGCTCACCCCTGTAATCCCAGCACTTTGGGAGGCCGAGGCGGGTGGATCACCTGAGGTCAGGAGTTTGAGACCAGCCTGGCCAACATGGAGAAACCCCATCTCTACTAAAAATACAAAAAATTAGCCAGGCTTGGTGGCGCACGCCTGTAATCCCAGCTACTTGGGAGGCTGAGGTAGGAGAATCGCTTGAACCCAGGAGGTGTGGAGGTTGCAGTGAGCCAAGATCGCACCATTGCACTCCAGCCTGGGCAACAAGAGTGAAACTCCATCTCAAAAAAAAAAAAAGAGATTATAAAAGGGATGATGAACATGGAGCTGTGTCTTTTTAAACGTTGTTTTTTGATGCTTCAGACTCTTAATGCTTTTATATAAAGCTATCAACTATGTATGTTAATCACGGTTTATAACAAAGAACAAATAAACCAAGATTGGCAATCCTTGCCAATCTTTTAGAAATACCTTTTCTGGAGAAAAAAATCCACATGAAGTGCAATAAGCTTGTAAAGCTAAGTAGTTATTAATATTTCTATTAACATGATACAAGGGATTATGATTGTAAGTGTTTACTGACTGGCAGTTTTTATTTCAGTATTAGCACAGCGTCTTGCCAGTGTTGGAGGCCATGTATTATTTCATTTCAACTGGATGAAATGTTAAATAAACTCAGAATGAAAATAAATTCTCTCTTTTATTTGTACATAAAGGATAAAGCAGTTTGTATGTTACAACTGATGGTACTTTTCATTCAAATTTAATATCTACAGTACCATCAGCAACTCCTAATGAAAAGATATTTTTGTATTATGCCTTTAACAAGAAATATATTTCTATTTTGGACTACCAGTCTTCCACCTTTTTGAACCTCATATACATAGAGGCACACCCACCCACCCCCCAAACTCCTATGACAATGTGATTCCAGGAATATTAATGATGGGTGTGGGGGATAGATTTCAGCTTTAAACTTTGATGGCCACACCACTGCACATGACGGTGATGTAAACGTGCTTCTATATTATTGATCTGATTCTAACCTGGAACTGGCATTTACTAACAGAGAAAGTCTAAATTGACCTAAGATTAAGGAGTGCCTTAATAAAAGACTTGATACAGAGCTGAGCATTTTAACTTCCCTGGCCATGTTTCTGCATTTGTTTTGCTACAGTAACTCTGTTGTCACTGAAATTATTTAAATATATGCAAGAGCGTGGGTCTAGAAGTCAGACCGAGCCAGGTCCAATCTACATTGTGCCCATTTATAAAATACGCATTTGGGCCAATGACATTCTCTGTGACCTTCAGTTTTGTGGTTTTTGTTTTGACTGTTTGGAGAAATCATTGAATCATAGAGTTGTTATAAAGATTAAATGAGCTAATCCCTGCACAGCAGCCACCATATTACCTGGCACTTAGTAAACATTCAATGAATGCTTGCCTCTTGTATATTTGCTCTAGAGACAGTGGGTGTGCATGCAAAATGCCAGTATATCATTGCTAAAGGTAAGATTTCAGAACCCTGGCAACTTTGCCAGAGATAGCACACAACTTAACTAAAAATAACAGATTAAAATGGTCAAGTGGAGACTTTAAATCCATCCCTTAAAAATGTCCAACAATTAAGGTTTTGCATAAATGAGACAGAAGTAGGAAGAGTCTCCACTCACAGATGAGAAAACGGGCTTGCATTAGTGAAGTGCATGCTCCAGGCTGCTCCTGGTCACTTGAAAACCAGATCTGACACCCACACCTACAGCCCTGTCCAAAAATGTAGACAACTGGAATATGCTAATAAAATTATTTTTCTTCTGCGTATTGAGAGTTTTACTAAAAGCTGCAGGAAAATAAGATTACATTTGGTGGGATGAGATAAGGCATCACTTAAACCCTGGATAGTCAAAGTGTGGTCCGCAGACCAGAGACATCCAGACTTGTTAGAAATGCAGATTATTAGACCAGACCCCAGACCTGTTGAGCCAGGATCTGACGGATACCAAGAGCCCCAGGTGATATCCCTGAATATGTCGCAGCTTGAGAAGTTCTGGCTACAACCACATTCCTGGTGTTCCCAGGGGTCTGAGCTTCATTGGGTCAATTTGAGGAAAACTTGTGATTTTCCATGAATTTGAATATTTACCCCTCACCAGATTCCAAGAAACCATGGGAAGGGGTCATCATTGACGTACTTGGGGGCACAGTAACAATGAGATGATGGCAAGGATTTGGATTTCTGTTCTCCATTGCCATATCCCCAGCACCTAGAACAATTGACACTAGCCCAGGGGCCATGTGGTCATTGGGTTCAACCTGGGCTATTTCTAGGAATCTGCAAAGTATACTTACCTCCTATCCAAATGTGGAAAAGAATCCGTTTTGTGTTACAAAGAGGTCAGCACCAGCATGTGGAAAGAACAGGGAATATGAGATTTTCTGAGAAGAGGGCTAGAGGGGAAATGACTGTGAGCAACCACATTATAAGCGTTGTTCTAGAATGAGCCCTTTCATCGCAGAGGACACAGTGCCTCTGAGTTTCTGGAACAGAAGTAAACCAGGGCTGATACACATAGGGGCTTGTTTAATTCTCACTGAACCCATAATATCCCCACTTTCAAAGAAAAGAAATTTGATGCTCAGGGAAGTGGACTGACTTACCCAGTGTCACACCATGGCAGAACCACGATCTTTTTTTTTTTTTTTTTTTTTTTTTTTGTGTGTGTGAGACGGAGTCTCACTCTGTTGCCCAGGCTGGAGTGCAGTGGTGCAGTCTCGGCTCACTGCAATCTCCACCTCCCAGGTTCAAGTGATTCTGCCTCAGCCTCCCGAGTAGCTGGGACTACAGGTGCCTGCCACCACGCCCAGCTAATTTTTTGTATTTTTAGTAGAGACAGCGTTTCACCGTGTTAGCCAGGATGGTCTCGATCCCTTGACCTCATGATCTGCCCACCTCGGCCCCCCCAAAGTGCTGGGATTACAGGTGTGAGCCATCATGCCTGACCCAGAACCACGATCTTAATTTGTACCTCCCAAATTCTCATAGCTTCCCCATCAACAGGAATAATTATAACCAGCTTTAGAACAACATTTCACAATCTCCAAAGTGTTCTTTACATACATTCTTCCTTGCAATTCCCCCAAGGGTTCCTGTGAGCATAATCTCCATTCAAAAGGTGGGGAAAGTCTTGAAGAGGTGAAATCGTTTGCCACCAACCTTACCCGAGATATTCAAAAGACCACGAAGGGTTCTGTTCACATTCACATACACACAGATACAAGGTATGTAGAACATGTAGAGTTCCAATGAGCACCCAGCCAAGGTCAAAGGTAATTTCCAGGTGGGGCCTCATATTAGAGTCACAGAAGCAATGGTTCTCAAAGTGTGGTCCCTGGACCAGAGCATTAGCATCACTGGGACCTTAGAAATTCCCATTCTCAGGCCTATCTCGTACTTACCAAATCAGAAACTCAAGCTGGGACCCAGCCAACTTTTAACAAGCCTTCTGAATGATTCTGATGGACATTCAAACTTGAGAACCATTGGTCAGGAGGATGAATGCTTGCAGCTGGACCTCCCAGGCTTGGATTCAGCTCAGTTCTTCAAATTGAGGTAGGCTAACCTCTCTAAACCTCAGTTTTCTCATCTGTAAAATGAAGATATACTACTTCCCTCATTGAGTTATTGTGAGGATACAGTGAGTATTAGCACATAGGCAGCCCTTAACCTGATACCTGGCACAGTGCACATCCAATACATTTTAGCTAAATTTAAGATGGAGTGTGATCCCTGGGACAAAAGGCTGACAACATTTTGCTGGTGACCCTATTGGGAAACAGCTACTCTCATGACTGCTGATAAGAGTGCAAATTGCTACAATATCTCTACAAGACTTTGGCAGTATCTATCAAAAGATATAAAAGCATAACTCTCTTTTAGCAGTTTCACTCCTGAAACCTAATCCCACAGATGTATACACTCATGTTCACAGAAGAACAAGGCTACTCCTATGGAAGCCATATGAATGGAGCCTGTTGGGTATATTTGGAGGAAGGGGAGGTTGGAGGATGTTTTCCAAAGATGGTGAGAAATTTTCAGGCAGAAAAAAATACTAAGTGTATACTACTATGGGGTAATCCAACGTATAAAAATAAATTTTTCTCTGGGCGCAGTGGCTCATGCCTGTAATCCCAGCACTTTGGGAGGCCAAGGCAGGTGAATCACAAGGTCAGGAAATCAAGACCATCCTGACTAACACGGTGAAACCCCATCTCTACTAAAAATACAAAAAATTAGCCAGGCGTGGTGGCGAGCGCCTGTAATCCCAGCTACTCAGGAGGCTGAGGCGGGAGAATTGCTTGAACCTGGGAGGTGGAGGTTGCAGTGAGCCGCGATTGCGCCACTGCACTCCTGCCTGGGCAACAGAGCAAGACTCCGTCTCAAAAAATAAATAAATTTTTATCTTGGGAATTTTTTTAAATTTCTGATTTGAATTCTTGCTAAGTAGATATATATATATAATGATTGACTGTCATAAATATAAACTAAATTGGGAAGGAAGGCTATCTCTACGTGATGAAACTGAAAGTCATTTTTAAATTTTCTTTATGCTTTTCTATTTTTGCAGATTCTTTTCTGCTTCTGCACTCAGGACATATTAAATGCTATTTAAAAAATTCTATGTACATTCTAATCTCAATTTTGTAATAAATACATCGATACGCATAAAAGACATATAAGAAGAATATACACCAAAATGGTTAACAGTTGGTGTCTCTCAGTTTGCAGGTAATCTTTATTTTATTTACACTTTTCTGATTCCCAAATTTTCTGGAATGCACCTGTATTCATATTATTATCAGAAAACCATCCAGTTCAGGCCTTTGAGTAATGTCATAGCTTGAAGCAACACCCAAGTCTCTAGGCCTCCTCGCAGGGTGGGCGATGATTCCGGCCCAGGTTCCCATGCTGGCAGCCCTGGGACAACTCTCAGCTCTCCCAGCTCGAAAGCCCTGGGGATACTGAGCCAATCGTGGACCCTTCCCTAGATTCCAGCTCCCTACTGGAAAAGATGGAAACAGCGTGGACCTCAGGAGCCTTGTCAGGCCTGAATCAGGCTCTGATTTTCGAGCCAGGAGAGCGGCGCAGCGCTGAGAGGCGACGCCAGGGCGCAGCATTGTCTGCAAGATCGCGCTGCCGGAGCCGGGCGCTCCCCGCAGCTGCCGGCAGGTGGCCCAGGGCAACCGCTTGCCGCCTGCGGACGTGCATCTACCAGGCGAAGTCAGGAAAGAGGTAGAGGAAGCTACAAGAAAGACATGGTCTCTCCTGCTGCGGCAAGCTGGAAAGATGCCCTGGCTTGGCGTCCCACAGATAGGAGTGGATTCATCCATTCCGGATGTATTTTTTAGGGTACATTGTACCGGGTACCTGGTTGGGGGTGGGAGGGGAAGACACAAAACAAGGGTGGACCAGCCCCCGTCCTTGCCCTCAGCATCGTCCTTGCCCTCAGCATCGTCAGTACTGTCACACACAGGTCAATTAACACCAGGTTCTGCAGGAGCACGGAGGCTGAGCCCTGAACCTTGGCGGTGGGAAGGGAGCAGGGAATGGGGAGGGCCTTAGGGGATGAAACCTCAGCCACACCAGAAGGATGAGCAGGACTTCCTCACTGGGAGCAGAAAATGGCAGAAAAAAAACAGGGCGTCTAGATAAGGGAGACAGTACATACAAAGACCTGGAGACCAGGGAAAGTGTGGCTGAGTGTAGTGTGCAGGAAGATCCCACCAGGATGCCGAGTCATGAGGGCCCTGCAGTGCCCACAGAAGCAGCATGGATTTCATCCTAAAAGTTGGGGCTCCTTCGGAGAAGTTTTGTGCAGAGAAGGAGCAGTAGTTAAATCTTAGCTCTGCCACTGTTTCTGTGATACGAGACAAGCCACTTGCCTTCTCTGGCCCTCAGTTTTCTCCTCTGTAAAATGAGTACAATAAAAGCTACCTTACAGTCTTTTTGTGAAGACAGAGAACCCTGAGTCAATGCCCAGTATGTGTGACTTGCCTTCCCTTGTCCTTTTATTTCTTTTTATTTTTTATATACTTTAAGTTCTAAGGTACATGTGCACAACGTGCAGGTTTGATACATAGGTATACATGTGCCATATTGGTTTGCTGCGCCCATCAACTCATCATTTACATTAGGTATTTATCCTAATGCTATCCCTCCCCCAGCCCCCCACCCCCTGACAGGCCCCGGTGTGTGATGTTCCCTGCCCTGTGTCCAAGTGATCTCATTGTTCAATTCCCACCTATGAGTGAGAACATGCAGTATTTGGTTTTCTGTCCTTGTGATAGTTTGCTCAGAATGATGGTTTCCAGCTTCATCTATGTCCCTGCAAAGGACATGAACTCATCCTTTTTTATTTGTCCTTTTATTTCTCTGCAATAACATTCAGATGGAAAAGACAGATAAGCGAGCCATCTCCAGCACGGCCACAGTGTCAGCCTGGCAAAAATTAGTAGTCCAGGGGAGTCATCTCAGCTGGTTTCCAGGGGCCAGGAAATCATTTTCATCATGTTTGATTGCAATCAAGAACAAGTTCTGCCCTCTTATTCCTGTTAACAATAAAAATGTATCTTTAAAAATGCACCTTATTCTGATTATAAAAATACTATCTCCAGGAAAGATGGTAGCTGAGAGAACAATTTTTTTAAAAAAAATTAAAAATAGGGAAGAAAATGCCAACTCCATTGAATGCAAAATACCCAACCTCATGATACAAACTCTAAATAATAATTTTCATCCAGAATGTAGGAGGGGGGAATTCTGGGACCCACTTCTGGAGTGGAGCAGCATCAGGTAAGTGAGAGAAGGGCTGGGCGATGGGTAGGACATGAGGGTGCAGGTGCAGACACGTGCGAGGAGGACAGGAACCAAGAAGAACATTCTCCTCTGATCTGGTTCCCTCACTGAGGGGTGAGTCACAACAGGAAGTCCAGTGATAATCAAGATCCGATGAGGAGGAAGAAGATACCACAACCGAGAGAGAAGTTGAGGCTGTATTCAGCTTTCCTGGGAAGCTCAGCTACCTGCACTCGTTTGCAAGACAAAATCTGGGTCATGGAGAATTAACAAAAGAATCCTAAGCAGCTAAGTTGAGCCTCACAATAAAAAGCAGAGAGAGTAAGAAGAGGGGGCAGATAGAGAGGGTCCACAGCAACTGAGAGTGGTAAGTAGGCAAGAGGCAGTTTTGGAGAGAGAGGTTGCAGAGAAAGGCAGAGACGGAAGACGCCATCCTTAAAACTTGGCTAAGCATGGACAGGACATGCCCATTTCGGTGTAGAGCAAGGCTTCTCATCCCTGGCTTCATTCCAAAATCACCTGCCAAGCGTTTCAAAGTATCTGTTGCTGAGGCCCCATCCAAACCTATTATATCTCAATACCCAAGGGAGGCCTGCGAATTGGAATTTTGAGCTCCCCAGGCCGGTCTGAGATGCAGTCAGGATTGAGAATTGCTGTTCTAGAGGCAGAATTGGGCTTTGATCTACTTTAATAACTTTGGGGGTTGATGGATGGTATTTTTAAATGCATTATACTGATGTGAATGCCCAGACCTGAGCTAAGAATATCGACATTTATTATCTCATTTAAATCCAGTGTGTCCCTGTTTACAGATAGTGGTGGCTAACATTCATCGAACAGTTATTTTACTTAGACAACACCTCATTTAATCTCACAA
This sequence comes from Pongo abelii, assembly GCF_028885655.2. NCBI lineage: Eukaryota > Metazoa > Chordata > Mammalia > Primates > Hominidae > Pongo > Pongo abelii. The sequence continues at coordinate 184,464,784 of NC_071989.2, forward strand.
CAACCCTTTGAAATAACTAGTTATCCCCTGCTACACAGATGAAATTATGGCATAGAGCATTTAGGTAACTTGCCCAAGATCAGCCAGTTAATAAACGGCAGAGGCAGAACTGAGCCTACGCATCTGGCTCTAGGGCCTCCTGGTCAATACACCAACATCTGCCCAGGTTCCCCCTTCGCTTGCCTTTCATCAGAGGGAGGGGCAGGCCAGCCTCTGATCCCAAGGTAACCACAACCAAGACTCCACTCAGATTAGCCTGGGAGAAGGAACCTAAATGAGGCTGAATGCAAGCAGCAGATGTCCCCGCACAGCAATTCATTTGCTACTGGGAACATGGCTCGGCAAAGACTCCAGTATGAATGGAGTTTGCAATTTGAAAGATGATGTGTCTGGAGCCCTGCGGCGTGCTCTATTCTGGCGTGCACCTGCCTCCTCCATTCATTCCCATCCCCGCTCCCATCCTCGCTCCACCTCAAACTCCTCTTCTTCCCCCTGCACTCCTTCACACCTCAGCCTCTCTGACCTAAAAAACTTGGTTTATTTTTACTATAAAAATAATAGGCCACACGCAGTGGTTCACATCCTAGCACTTTGGGAGGCTGAGGCAGAGGATAGCTTGAGCATAGGAGTTCAAGATAGGGCATAGCAAGACCCTGTCTCTACAAAAAAATTAAAAATTAGCCAGGCGTGGTGGGCATACCTCCCAAGTAGCTATGGTCCCAGCTACTTGGGAGGCTGGGGCAGGAGGATCACTTAAGCCAAGGAGTTTGAGGCTATAGTGAGCTATGATCGTGCCACTGCACTCCAGCCTGGGTGACAGAGACAGACCCTGTCTCTAAAAAATAAAAATTAAAATTAAATTAAAATAATACTTTCTCATAAGAATAAGATAGCACAGAAGTATATCCCAACCCTGCATGCCGCCATCTCCTGCTGGGTACAATTTCCTGTGTGTTCATCCAGGCCTAGCATAGGCTCATACAAACATTATGCTCATCTGTAAATATTTCTGCTTTTGAACTGTCTGTAAAAATTAAATCATGTTATACAAATTATACTACAACCTTATTTTTTTCTCGTTAAAAATATGCCATGAACTTTTTTCAAGACAAAATATATTAATCTTTCTCATTTTTAAGAGCTTCATAGAATTCTGATATACTAATTCCTATAATTTATTATCATTCCCCTATTGATGAACATTTATTTCCACAATTTTGCTACTATACACACACACGCAAAATGCTGTCGTGAGTCCCCTTGTTCATAGCTTTATATTCTTGTGCTATTGTTTCTGTAAAAGAGGTTCCTAGAAGTGAGATTAGCTAGTTCATAGGATGTGAGCATGTACATTTCTTTTTTTTTTTTTTTTTTTTGAGATAGAGTCTCACTTCATCACCCAAGCTGGAGTGCAGTGGCCTGATCTTGGCTCACTGCAACCTCCACCTCCCGGCTTCACACAATTCTCCTGTCTCGGCCTCCCAAGTAGCTGGGACTATAGGCGCCTGCCACCGCACCTGGCTAATATTTTCTATTTTTTAGTAGAGATAAGGTTTCACCGTGTTAGCCAGGATGGTCTCGATCTCCTGACCTCGTGATCTGCCCGCCTTGCCCTCCCAAAGTGCTGGGATTACAGGCATGAGCCACTGCGCCCGGCCTGAGCATGTGCATTTTTAATGATGATGATGATAATCATCTTGCTAACTGTATTTAGCACTTACTTTGATATGCCAGGCATTATAAGAACATTATATTCATTATCTTATTTAGTCCTTCCAACAGTCCTGTAAGATAGATTTTGTTATTATCTTCATTTTCATGCAATAGCATTAAGGCCTAGAGAGGTTGGGTTCTTGCTTCAAATAATACAGCTAATAAATGAACTGTCTGCCAAAAAGGCGGTACCAATTTTCACCCTAGCCACAGGGCCATTTCCCCAACAGGATATCATTGTCTTTGTGAGAACGAAAATCTAAAGGTACCTCTTTTTGGGTTTGCTTTCTCACCCCTTGAGGTGAACATCTGTGGCTTCCATGATCACCACCCTATTTCAGACCATTTTCTCTCCCTATTGGACCAGAGCCTCCACGGGCTCCTGCTCCCAGATTTTCCCCTTCCAGTCCATCCTCCCCAGTACCAGAACACTCACACTCTCCCCTAAAGCCGTTTGGTCTCTCATTGCCACCAGGATAAACTCCTGGCTCCTTGGTCTACTATTTGAGGTCCTCCATGACCACATCCCTACCAGCCTGTGAAAGTCACTGTCCTTTCTCTGGCCTTTCTGTCCTCTTCCTGTCAGCTTTTCCAAACCATGACCCTGCACCACTTTCACATCTCTGAGCCTGTGCACATGCCATTTCTTCTTTCTGGAAGGCCTTTCCATCTTTGATTTTCCTGGCAAACTCTTACCCATCTTTCAAAGCCCAGTTTAAATGGCCTCTCTTGAAGCCAGGATGAAACCAAGGAGAACACCAAACTCTTAGTGACAGCAAGCTTGCAAGTGAGAGTTATTCTGTTTCATACTTTTTGTGCTTTCTAAATGTTTTGCAATGAGTAGCTGTTACTTTCATAATGAGAAAAAATAAAATACCTTTAATTTTTTAGCATCTTTTCCTTTGAAATTTCTTAGTCTATGCTTTATGAAGTAGTCATAAAGCATACTTGGACATGCTTGTAATCTCAGCTACTGGAAAGGCTGAAACACGAGAATCACTTGAATCCGGGAGGCAGAGGTTACAGTGAGCCAAGATTGTACCATTGCACTAAAGCCTGGGTGACAGAGTGAAACTTTCTTTTAAAAAAAAAAAAAAAGAGTGGATTTGGAGGACAACCACCTGAGACTGCGCTGGAAGAGCTGGAGTCACAGCTTGTCCCACTGGCCAAGTGCCTTATGTCCCTGACCTAGAGAATGCTAAATTACTCTCTGAGAAGAATCTTTGCTTGCCTCTTGGTTCATATTTGAGTCAAAGTAGGCATCCTTTTCCTCTGAGAAAATATCCAGGATGCCTGGCATATAGCCGACCCTCGATAAGGGGTTGCTGAATGCATTAAGTAACAAAGAAGTCAAGCACACACACAGTTTGGCTAACTTCTAAAGCATAAGCTCCTCACGCATCCAAAAGATTTCTCCTTCATCTCCTCTTCCACAGGGACTAGGGATGGGCATGACCCTGAAGCAAGTGCTTCCATGTGATAATTCCAGGATCCTGCTAGTCTTTGGTAGCTGTGCGAGTGTATGTTACACTTCTGGCTCTGTGATGGGCCTGTTTCTCACTCCCAAATGCTGCAGGTACTGTGTGAGAGCAGAGGGGTGGAGGAGAAGGACTCTGCTCCACTGCATGATGTGAAATTCTGACTCCTTTGACCTCTCTGCAGGAGGGCAGCCTTGCAAATATGCAGCAGCCAGGAAACATGTCTTTTGCCCCTGGTGGACTTAAATTGTAAGGTTTCAGAGAATTATCTTTTCTCCTTGGAAGGTGTTTTATGGGTACATGTGTATTAACTATTACTGAGTAATAAACCCCTCCGAACACAGTGCCTTAAAACGACAAGGCCTTTATTATTTATCCTGAGTCTGTGGGTTGGTTGGGCCATTCTCTGGCTGGTCTCACCTGGGCTCACTCATGTAGCTGCATGCAGTTGCTGGCAGTTCCGAGATGGCCTCAGCCACGTGCTTGGTAGTAGGTGCTGGCTGTTGGCTCGGGCACCTCAGTGCTCGTCCACATGGCTTCTCCTCCTGCAAAAGGCCAAACTGGCTTCCTTGCACAGTGGCCTCAGGACAGCATCCCAAGAGACACCAATACACAAGGCTCTGCTTGGGTCATGTTTACTGACGTCCCACTGGCCAAGTCACATGGATAAACCCAGAGTCAGCCAGCCAGGCAGGAGGCTTGGAGCTCGCCTCTTGATGGGAGCAGTAGTAAGGAATGTGTGGCCAATTTCAATTCACCACAACATGTACGAGAGTCAGAGACAGAGGGAAGCGGAACCTGATCCTCACCTAGCGGCTGGACAACTGACATGACAGAATGATGTATCCACGGCACAGAAGTGGGGAGATGTCAAAGAGTGGATTTGGGCTGGGCGTGGCGGCTCAGGCCTGTAATCCCAGCACTTTGGGAGGCCAGGCGGGTGGATCACTTGAGGCCAGGAGTTCGAGACCTGCCTGGACAGCATGGCGAAACCCCATCTCTACTAAAAATGCAAAAATCAGCCAGGTGTGTTGGCACATGCTTCTAATCCCAGCTACTGGAAAGGCTGAGACATGAGAATCGCTTGAATCCAGGAGGCTGAGGTTGCAGTGAGCCAAGATTGCACCATTGCACTAAAGCCTGGGTTACAGAGCGAAACTTTGTTAAAAAAAAAAAAGAGTGGATTTGGAGGACAACCACCTGAGATTGCGCTGGAAGAGCTGGAGCCACAGGCTCCCCCAGCTGTCCCACAGAGCCCTGCTCTCTGAGGCTTTACCTTACACAGAAGAGGAACTGAGGACATGCATTGCTGGAGGAATGGAAGGAAATGCTAGTGAAAGACAGGTCCCACCAGTAGGGAGAGAATTTTCCAAAAGCTGCATGAAGACCGAAAGAAAAACAATCTCTTTAAGGAGGTTGCAGACCTCAGCAAGGCCAAGAACTGGGTGTGCTTCAGAGGCGACTCCCTGGGGCAGCCACAAAGGTGCATGCTCCAATCTCCCTTCAGGAAGAGTGTGCATTTCAGCTACAAGACATGCAACTGGCTGCTCCTGCTGCTACAGCTTTCAGGGTCCATCTCTGCATGCAGGTTCTAGCCAAGGCCATACTCTTCCCAGGAAGCCCCCTCAGCCAGTGACTGAGCATGGTGGGGGTACTGGGGCTTGGCCATTTCTGTCAAATGTGGGATTCTTCTAAAACCCATCTTTGCTCTAGGACTTTGTGCTGCATTCACAGAATGTCAGATCGGCATCACAGTCTGAAGGTTTTCCCTACTTCCACCCTCTTTTACCTTTCATAGCTGCTGTGCCCAATATACCCTTTGCTTGGCTAACATTTGCTGAGCACGTATCATACATCAGGCACTGTGCTAAGGGATCTATGTGCCTTGCCATTTAGTCTCTACAGCAATCCTATCAGATAGCAACTGATAGCACTCCACGTTATAGGTGAGGAAACAGGAACAGAAGGATGATGTGGCTCATCTTGTGTGTGGGGAGAGGGGAAGCACAGCCAGGAAGAGGTCCAATCAAGATTGGGTTTGGGGATCGGATCTGCACCCTCCACAGGGGAGACACACTTCTCGCTGCTCTGTCCTTTCCCCTGGATGTTTTCCAGGCTCTAATTTCCTCTAGATTTGAAAAATGAACTTTCCTTCTTGGAATTTGTCCAATTTTGGAATGAAGTTTCCTGGTCTAGTCACAAATTCATTAGCAAGAGCTCAGATTAAGGGCTTCCCCTCAGTATGGTGTTCCTCAAAGTCCTGCCTTGGGGACTTGACTGACCAAGTAAAGGAAAGCACTCACTGTGCAGATAGCACGGGAAGAACTGCTTTGGCTTCCCCAAGATCAGCAGGCCCTGAAAGGCAAAGACCTTCAAAGGCAAAGGCACCTGAAAGGGTTTGGAAGGTGCAGCAGGTTAGAGGAAGAGTGGGGCTTCTCCGCTTCTGAGAACAGCATGAGGAAGCTCCCAGCAGGGTGCCTGGCTCTCCAAGTCACACAGGGTTAGTCACCCCTCTTGTCCCAGAGGCTCTGCTTAGCTCTTCTGTCAGTCAGAATCTCAATTTCATCTATACCTCACAGCCACAGACTTTCAACTGTAGACTTCCATGGTCTAGATATCCTCTAGCCCACTGTCACCCCCAAGGAGCTGGTCTCCAAAGTCTCATCTGTGTAGGAGATTCAGCAGATCCAATGCATGAAATAGACCAGAGCAAGAATTTGATTTTGAAATGAAATCAAAACAGAATCAACCAGCACAAACCTGGCTTCCAGCCCAGGCACCATGTCCTGGAAAATAAGTCACCGTGTGAATTTGGGACAATCACTTACCTCTTTGAGCCCGTTTTCTCATCTGCAAATGGGAATAATAATAGTACCTGCCTAATGAGGATTTCATAAGGATCACAGGCAGTATGCTCAGCTCCGCACCTGGCACAAAGCCAGCTCTTAATATATCTTAGTTACCATCTCATTTTGGGTCCCTTAAAGAGTAGGACTTCTTGACTCTACTTCAAGGTTGACTTATGAGGTAATCTCAGGAAGCACAGTTGGAAGAGTGAAAGGAGAAAAGCCACTAAAAGTTGTCATCCCAAGTGGCTTCCTACTGTGGGCACCTAGGGCTCAGGCCCTCTGAGAAACAGTGTGGAATATGCATGAGAACTGCCGGGAAGCTGGAGGGCTTGTCCCCAGACTCCCAAGCCTCATTTGTAAGGGATGCCCTGGGAGGCAGTGACAAGCCCCACAGCACATCTGGGTGCACCTGTGTGAAGAGGGAAACCCTCAGCCCAGTGAAGAGAGCCCAGTGTTCGAGAAGGAGCGTGGTCAGCTTGCAGGCCAACTCAGGAGGGCCAGGAGTGTGTGGGGGGCATTCTTTCTGCTCCAGTTCCCATTATTGTTACTGTAATGACAAACACGGGTAACAGGGTATATTATCTTGTGTTACTCACATAAATATATATACCACGACAACTCAGTCCAATTTTCATTGTCTTCTGTGATGCTTGAATTTCAATAAATACCCTAACAGGCTTCATGGAAAGAAGAGGAAAGACCAGTTATTTTACTAAGGGCTGTCATGGCCAGGGACTGTGCTAAGCATGTAATCCACATACAATTCATGAACTTGGATATGAATATCCCCATTTTGCAGGGAACAAAACTGAAGCAAAGAGAGGTTATATATCTTGTTCAAAATTCTACAGCCTGTAAAAGGCAGAAATGTGATGCAAATACACAAAATAAGACTCTGCTGTCAACCATCTAAACCTTTGTGGAATTGAACTGAAAATGGCATGATTCTACGAAGTGGTTTGGAAGCCTGGTGAGTGGGTGGGGCAGGCCAGCACTCAGTCAGGCACCAAGAAGGCTGAGTTCGAAGGCTGGGCGCGGCGGCTCACACCTGTAATCCCAGCACTTTGGGAGGCAGAGTCGAGTGGATCCCCTGAGGTCAGGAGTTCGAGACCAACCTGACCAAATGGCAAAACCCCATCTCTACTAAAAATACAAAAATTAGCCAGGCATGGTGGCAGGCACCTGTAATCCCAGCTACTCGGGAGGCTGAGACATGGGAATAGCTTGAACCCAGGAGGCGGAGGTTGCAGTGAGCTGAGATGGCACCATTGCACTCCAGCCTGGGCAACAGAGTGAGACTCTGTCTCAAAAAAAAAAAGAAGACTGAGTTCATAACTTTATTAGACACCTCCCAAGGGCTTTCCTCTAGACCAGAAGGATGTCTCTTCTGTTCTTAGGGAAGCTGTGTGGAGTACCCTTGACATAACTAACTCCATCTTAGGGAAAGGCTCCACTTGATAATTCATAGGGCACTCTGCCAACAAGGATAAGATGTTTTGTTTAATAAACAAATTTAAAAAGTAAAGACTGCATCCAACCAGATAAGGACACAAACAAGCATCCTCTTCCACTATCAGTTCTCACCAGAGTACTCTGTGACTATAAAAGATTAGGCCTTCAGCAGCTCAAAATGGTCGTCTTAACTGACACCATCTCGCTGTCACTTGTGATAAGAACTTGGCATCTGCTGCCAAAGGCTCTGCCACCTCAAAGACTCTTCCTTGCAAGACCAACAGACTGCCCAGCCCAGAACAGGACACCTTGTGTCTTCTTCGGTCCCCTGGACTCATTTATTAACCCTTTCTCCTATATCTTTTTCCTCTTGATGTTAAATGCTACATTGTTTGTGTGGAGTGTTTAATCTATAACACTTCAAGTACACTATCACGCATGGTTTGCAGTATTGACTGACTTACGAAGTGCCCGCAGCTCTGACTACGCAGTAAATGGGAAGTGTTAAGAACTGCCTCCTTGGGAACTCCACAGAGCTCATGGCTTTTGTGATTGAATCACAATCAATACAAGCCTGACGCTGTGGAAAGACACAAGCATGTGTGGACCCGGCTATTTCTAACCTGGCACTGCTCGTGACAGAAGCCAAAGTGACAATTTGCATACGTAGAATGAGAATGGTCGGCCTTCAGATGGACTTCATTCATTGTTAGTAGTGCTCCCTTTCATTCTCAACTGTCCTGGTTTGGACAAGACATTGCATGTCTCCCTATACAAAATGCTATTAAATTAACAAAGAGCTTCCGCACAGGTTATTTGACTTTATTATCCCCACAACCTTAAGAGGGGAGCAGGAGAATCGCTTGAGCCAGGAAAGCGGAGGTTGCAGTGGGCTAAGATCGCGTCACTGCACTCCAGCCTGGGCGACTAGAGCTAAAGCTTTGTCTACAAAAAAAAAAAAAGAAAAGAAAAGTTTAGAGCAGAAGTGAAAAGAAGTAAACTGGAAGAGGGCCAAGCAGGTGACTTGAGAGATTCAACTGTGCTGTTTGACCTTTGACTTGGGGTTTTACATGTTGGCACCCTTCCCTGATTCTTCCCTGGGGTGGGCTGTCTGCATGCACAGTGGCCTGCTAGCACTTGGGAGGGGCTGCAAGCTCAGTGTGTTTACTGGAGTTGTACGCATGCTCGTTTGAGGCATTCTGCCATTACCAGCCAGGCGCTTAAACCCTGCCATGTTGCCTCTTAGTGCGCATGCTTGAGCCCACTCCCCCAACTGTTGCTATCTTATTGGGAAGCTGCTGATCACCAATTTCAGGTGTTTTTTTGTTTTTGTTTTTGCTTTTTTTTTTTTTTGAGACGCGGAGTCTTGTTCTGTTGCCCAGGCTGGAGTGCAGTGGCCTCATCTCGGCTCACTGCAAGCTGCGCCTCCCCGGTTCACGCCATTCTCTTGCCTCAGCCTCCCGAGTAGCTGGGACTACCCGCGCCCGCCACTGCGCCCGGCTAATTTTTTGTATTTTTTTAGTAGAGACGGGGTTTCACCGCGTTATCCAGGATGGTCTCTATCTCCTGACCTCGTGATGCGCCCGCCTCGGCCTCCCAAAGTGCTGGGATTACAGGCGTGAGCCACCGTGACCGGCCTCATATTTTTATTTTATTTTGTTTTGTTTTATTATTTTATTTTATTTTATTTTATTTTATTTTATTTTTTATTTTATTTTATTTTATTTTACAGGCGTGAGCCACCATGACCGGCCTCATATTTTTATTTTATTTTGTTTTGTTTTGTTTTATTATTTTATTTTATTTTATTTTTTATTTTATTTTTTTTTTTATTTTTTTATTTTTTTATTTTTTTGAGAAGGAGTCTCGCTCTGTCGCCCAGGCTGGAGTGCAGTGGTGCGATCTCGGCTCACTGCGAGCTCCGCCTCCCGGGTTCACGCCATTCTCCTGCCTCAGCCTCCCGAGTAGCTGGAACTACAGGCGCCCGCCACCACGCCATGCTAATTTTTTGTATTTTTAGTAGAGACAGGGTTTCACCGTGTTGGCCAGGATGGTCTCCATCTCCTGACCTCGTGATCCACCCACCTCGGCCTCCCAAAGTGCTGGGATTACAGGCTGAGCCACCGCACCGGGCCCCAGGTGTTTATATCCATTGGGAGACGGCCTTTCCCTGGCGCCGGCTGCCACCAAGTATTATTTTAGAGACACAGTTTACAACTGCCTGACCATCACCTGATGGTCTCCTCCCATTCCTGGTGGGAAGGAAGGGGGACCCTCTCCTCTCCTGCTCATGTCTGCCTGACTACCTACTGTAACAAAATCACCACTTTGTACACCTTGAATATATTCAGTCTTCGTGTCTCAATGTAATATTTTAAAATTAAAACAAGAAAAAACAGGCTTGAGTCCTTGTCTCAAAGTCCTTGGGATTCTTCACATACTATAGCGTGGCTACAGCTCTTTGAACCTTTCTCTAGGTTTAAATCCTGGTTTTGGCACAGCTAAGTGACTCTACCTGGGCAAATCTCAGATTCTTCATCTGCAAAATAAGATAATCAGAGCAAGTGCCCACCTCGTGAGCTGCTGGGAGGAGAAACGAGATAAAGCATGGGGAGAGCTTGGCACCATGCCCTGTACACAGGAAGCCCTCAGCAAAATGCAAGCCAGTATTTCCTTTATCAGGCGGGAAACACCACCCAGATCTAACCTAGGGGATGGAGTGAGCTTTAGGAAACCAGAGGATTGGGGTTTTGTTTTTTGTTTTTTGTTTTTAGCTCTTAGACAGGAGCAATAATTGAAAATTTTATTCCCCCCCCCCCCCCCCCCAGGGAACACGGACCACGTTTTAAAGAAAACAGTTGGGGGTGTGGGGTGGAGAGTTACTTGGCTCCCAAGGTAAAGGGACTTGGGAAATGTTGAGCCTTAATTTCTGCATCTATGCTCCATTTATCTTAAGAGAGTTCCCATTTAATCAGACAAGGAAGGCAGAATCAAATAGGGCATATTTGCATCATAAAAGAGGTAATTGAATTCAAATGTGTGGAGTCTTTACCTTTCAGAGTCCCCAATCCTTTTGTTCTCCCTTCTAATCATTCCTGGCAGTTTTTGTAAAAGGCTAAAATGTGGCACAGGAAGATATCAATACAGGAGGGAAAAGAAATATGGTCATGAAAGGGGTTAATTCAAATTGTGAGCAGAAAGCCTTTTTTCTTCTTTTTTCTCTTTTCCTGTGAGGGACTCAGACCCAGAGAGAGGGAGCTGTGACTGGCAGCCGCTGAAGAAAAAAGCAACTGAATTCCTGGTTTCCTTTTCTTTCTTTCTTCTCCACCCAATGCGGGGAGGGAGGGTATTTCTTCAAAGAGGAATTTTTAAACATCTGTACATGTCTGTTTTTAAAAACAAAACAAACTAAAGTTATTAAATGCAAACAAAACACTTGAAAATCTACTTAAGTTTCAATCTTATGACCAATTAGGCAGAAAGGCACTGACTGAGGGTTACACTTCATCTCCTCAAAGTTGATGTGTTCATATTATTTCCATCTTACAGATGAGGAAATTGAACAGAGAGTTCAAGAAGGTCCTAGAAATTGAATGAGGGAGGCATTGAATTCCATTCTTTTTACTAGAAAGAAATTTAGAAAAAGACAAAAGAAGAAAAGGAAAGGAGAGAAAAAAAGAAAAAAGAAATGAAGGAAGGAAGGAAGGAGCATCTTATTTGGTATTATAAAGTGAAAAATATAAGCAGATAGATTCTGAGACACATGCTGAGCCAGAGCTGAGTATCAGAAATAGATGCAGTAAAATAAAGGCTGTGTGGAAATGTTATCCAGCAAATGGGCTTGCTGCCGGATGTGCACAGAAGCCAATACCATGGCACCAGCGCTTGAGAAAAAAAAGGCTTTATTGCAAAGCCAGACAGCAAGGAGAACAGGGTCCCAAACTGTCTCCCCAGTTTGGGGTCTGCAGCTAGTTTTAGGGATCAGAGGGCAAGGGAAAGGATTTAGGAATGTTGGCTCGTCAGAGTCTGATTGGAGGGCTTCAAAGTTGACCATTTATGGTAAGGTATGCTGAGGTGGATGCTAGTCCTGGATCTTTTTAACCAATAGACCCCTCGCTTCTGAAAGAGTTCCCGTGGTGGAGTTCCGGTGGTGGAGTTCCGGTGGTCAGGTTACGATTTGTCAGGTTCCGACCTAGTCCCAGGCTTCCTGGTCCTGTGGGGAGGGACCGATCATTGGTTCTGGGTGTTGCTGAGAGCTTTATCCTACTGCACATGCCCTCACTAAGTGACTTGAAGTTTCATCTCTGTTCTACCTACAAGGTAACAGGACGCTTTCTTAACAGTAGGCTGTTTGGGCTGGTCCTGCAGTCACAGAAATAAACCTCCTGTGGGTGCATGAGTAAGAAAGCGAAGCGCAGCTCGTCATGGTAGCTCATGCCTGAAATCCCAGCACTTTGGGAGGCCGAAGCAGAAGCTGGGGGAGTTGAGGGGGGAAATCGCTTGAGGTCAGGTGTTCGAGACCAGCCCAGGCAACATGGTGAAACCCTGTGTCTAATAAAAGTACAAAAATTAGCTAGGCATGTTGGTATATACCTGTGGTCCCAGCTACTCAGGTGGCTGAGGCAGGAGGATCACCTGAGCCCAGGAGATGGAGGTTGCAGTGAGCCAAGATCGTGCCACTGTACTCCAGCCTGGATGATAGAGCCAGACTCTGTCTCAAAAAAAAAAAAAAAAAAGGTGAAGCTGCCTGGTAGGGACCCTGTAAATAGCATGTGTCTCTTCTAAAAGGTCAAGTTAAAGACAGTGAAGACAGGGGCAATGTAGTTTATCTCCCCAACTCCTCCCACAAACACATGCAGAATAACTAGGATAGCAAAAGAAAAAAGCCTCAGACACCATATTTAACACAGTCAGGTGACCGAGTATCCCAGAATACAGGAAGCTGGAATGGGGCACTGACAGTGGTAAGAGTCTCCTGGAGTGCAGCTCTGTGGGCTTTCCTGAGTCTCCAAAATGCAAAGAGAAAAGAGCCACACGGAGGGGACACTGATAAGAACAGAATGCAAGATGACCAGGGTAGGACATTTGCAGGTAAAGGTAGGAAAAGGTTTGTTACATAAAATGTATAGGAGGCCATGGTTTTGGACTGGCTACAATTCAAACTAAGAACAAAAACTGCTCTCTTGAAGTCCTATGAACAGAAGCTGGATATAAACTTCAAGGGGAAACTCTCATGCCTGATGCCTTGCTTGTGGGCCACACAGACAGTTCACCAAAATGCCCAAAGCCATAACCAATGATATTCAAACTGCAAACTGGGGTGAGAAGCTGACAGCTTCACGCTGTGGATAGCTATTCCCAAGACTTCAGAACAAAACTCCCTGTCATAACGAGACTCTTACCCCTCTTAATTTTTCTTTGCTTTTATGCCTACCTTTTTCACTTGGCAGGATAATGCTATAGTTGGAATTTCTGTGGTTAACTTGACAAAATATTGCATCTGTCATGCCTAACCCAAACCTTTACATGACCTAAAGGATCTGTTTGTCCACCCAGTGAATAACTTCAGCAGCTTCCCTAATGCAGCTGTTGTTCAAACTGTGCTTTTATGGAGTCAGACTTCTAGCCCCACTTGTTCTCACTCTCTGCTTTAATTTAACCCAATCATGGGATACTGGTTAATAGACTTCCCTACTAGCTGAACAGGAAAGAGTCTGTGCAGTTGCTGATGCTTCCTGTTACATATGGATAAATAAATTGGGTATTGTAGAGATTCAGTGAAAAAAATTAACGAACAGGCTACTTGGTTAAAATGGAAAGACTTCTCATCTGGCTCATTCTTTGATCTATTTGATTTTGAGTTTCATTGCTCATTCTTTGATCTATTTCATTTTCATTGGTTTGGGTCATGGAATATGCCCCTGGCTAAGAAGCATTCTCCACACTCTTGGTATTATACTCCTGAGAGTCATAATAGTAGTCTCCTTGTTCATGGTATCCTCTCAAAAAGCCTGAAATGCCTCCATGCAGCCATTTGCTGAACATTGAATGGTTTCTGGTTGGAATGATGAAAATGTCAAGAAATTAATGATAACAAGGACAGTGTAACCTAGAAATGACATTTTGACACCAAAAAGCAAAGATGATGTTGACTGAGAGTAGAGTTGATGCCCTAGGTTTTGGTCACACCCTCATCTAGGTGAAAGCCTGGCCAAAACATGGGAATTGCCAGGTAGAGCAATTGGTTTGGATGGATCTCCTGAATCAGGCACAACAGACCAAACCAGAGAGGAGTCCCTCATGCTAAAGTTCCACACTACCAAGCTGAAATGAAATTGTTTATCTAAACTTCCAAGAAATCAGAAGAAAGAGAGAGGGAGATAATCGCCAAATCTCCAAACAGCCGGTCTTAGCCAGCATGATACGGAAATTCCCTCTGCTTTCACCTTTATAAGAAAAGCAACTTCGAAATGACCAATTTGCTTTTTGTGTTTTTGTTTCTGCTTTTCTCAGCCCTTTTCTGCTTACAAAATCTGCTCAGCTCATTGGAACACTTATTCTGTTTTACAGAATGAGGTGTTACCCAATTCTACAATCACAAATAAAAGCCAATTAAGATCTTTAAACTCGATTTTGTTATAAATCTGTAGGATACTTGGAAGGGGGTGGGGTGGTGAGCAGAAGAAAAAGATCTCTCAAACTACTGGGGAGCTTGCTGCACTGAAAGTTCCTTTTTTTTTTTGAGACAGAGTTTTGCTCTTGTTGCCCAGGCTGGAGGACAATGGCATGATCTCAGCTTACCACAACCTCAGCCTCCCGAGTTCAAGCGATTCTCCTGCCTCAGCCTCCCGAGTAACTGGAATTACAGGCATGCACCACCATGCCTGGCTAATTTTTTGTATTTTTAGTAGAGACAGGGTTTCTCCATGTTGGTCAGGCTTATCTCGAACTTCCAACCTCAGGTGATCCGCCCACCTTGGCCTCCCAAAGTGCTGGGATTACAGGCGTGAGCCACCGTGCCTGGCTGAGAGGTCCTATTTTTTAATGTTTATGAAAGCAACAGAAGAGCCATAGACTGAGATATCAAAGAGAAATAGCACTGGACCCTTATTAATGGTGGCAAGACAGATTTTACCCTGACTATTGCAGCAGGGAAGAGAGACTCCAGCATAAACAGAGCCCGACTCCAACTAAGACAAAGGTGACTGAGGTTTTCAAAGGGAAAACAAAGAGGAAATAAGAAGGAGTTATGGGGAAATGGAATACTACAGAGGGATGTAAGTGAAGAATTACTGAAAACGGTTTGGCAATGTGGTTTGGAACTATGAACACTTTGCAGTTTGGCCGCATTGAGTTTTTTTGACCAAAGCCTCAGCACAGGGGATGGTGTTACGTTTAGGGTCATGGTCTAGAGCAGGTGGAAGCCAGGCTAAAGTTTGGTCAAGTTCCTTAGCACAATGTTTGGGCAAGTCCTTTCTGCTGCATGAAGGTGCACAGTTCACGGTGGCTAGGAATGCTGGTCCACCCCTACCTCTTGCACAGTGTAGAAAAAAAAATCATATTCCTCAGTAGAAAACTATGCACTATTGGCCAGGTGCTATGGCTCACGCCTGTAATCCCAGCACTTTGGAAGGCCGAGGGGGTGGATCACTTGAGGGCAGGAGTTCGAGACCAGCCTGGCCAACATGGTGAAACCCTGTCTCTACTAAAAATACAAAAATTAGCCAGGCATGGTGGTGCGAGCCTGTAACCCCAGCTACTCAAGAGGCTGAGGCAGGAGAATCGCTTGAACTCAGGAGGGGGAGGTTTCAGTGAGCTGAGATCACGCCACTGCACTCCAGCCTGGGCAAAGAGAGACTCCGTCTCAAAAAAAAAAAAAGAGAGAAAAGAAAACTATGCATTATCTACGTGCATCCCTTATGCCTTATTAGATTCTAATTCTATGGGAGCTATTTTCTAACTCTGAAAGTAGTATGTAAGTGGTAGATATGCAGATTCTGCCCTATCTCATAGAGATTTCATTGATTTCCCTCACCCCTACACACATACACACACACACATACACAGAGGTTTGTCTTCATTTACAATTCATTTCCACATTCCTTGACTCCACATAAATTTGTGCTTTTCTGACATTTTCTTTGAACCAGTTATAACATCTGCCTGGTTCTCTCATTGATTAACAAGTAAAGTAACGTTGAACATATGTTTATTTTTGTATCTGTATGAGAGTCCAGATTTTATTTTTTATGAAAATTGTCTTTTAACAACAGAACTTCCTCTTAACATTACAGGGAAACCCATCCCACTTAACTGTAAGTAAACAGAAAAAGATTGTGGTCAAAGACTAAGAGAGAATAGAATAATAATCATGGTAATATATCTATGAAAATAAAAACACATCAGAAACATATGGCTCCAAGAAGAAAAGAATCATAACCTAATATTTCAAAATGAGCTAAGGAACTTTAAAAAATGATAGCAGCTATGAAACAACAATCTGCAACAGAATCACAAAAGCCCAGAAATGAAATGGCTAAATGTAGGAGGACGTAGGACAAAAGCACTGATAGTGCTCAGGAACAAGTGAGAAATAAAAATTTTAAATTTAGAAATGAAGACTGAGGCTGGGCACGGTGGCTCATGTCTGTAATCCCAGCACTTTGGGAGGCAAAGGCGGGTGGATCACAAGGTCAGGAGTTCGAGACCAGCCTGGCCAATATGGTGAAACCCCATCTCTACTAAAAATACAAAAAAAAATTAGCCAGGCATGGTGGCACATGCCTGTAATCCCAGATACTCAGGAGGCTGAGGCAGGAGAATTGCTTGAATCTGGGAGGCAGAGGTTGCAGTGAACCAAGATCACGCCATTGTACTCCAGCCTGGGCAACAGAGTGAGACTCCATCTCCAAAAAAAAAAAAAAAGAAATGAAGACTGGCCAGGTGCAGTGGCTCACGCCTGTAATCCCAATCTCAGCACTTTGGGAGGGTCTATTGAGCTCAGGAGGTCGAGGCTGCAGTGATATAGGTTTGTGTCATTGTACTCCAGACAGAGCAAGACCTGTCTCAAAAAAAAAAAAAAAAAAAGAGAGAAAAAGAAATGAAGACTAACTTAAAATAAACACAAAAGTGAATAGATGCCATAAAAAATTACTGTTAGAGAAATACAGAGTGAAAAGGAGAAAAAAATGAAATAGAATACAAATGAAGAAGTAAAAAGAAAAGATTTGAGAGAAAGTGATAGATATAGAGCATATTCCTAATAGATTAGAATGCCCAACATGTGTATAATAGTTCCCAAAGATTGGGGTGGAATGCAACACAAGAGAATAAATAGTATTATACAGAAATTACGAGAGGCCACTGTTTTGGATTGAGCTTCAATACTTTAGGCTTCGACAGACCAGATCAAACCAGAACAGAAATACTCATGTTAAGTACCACAGAGTCAAAGCGAAACGTTAAGGCAACAGATCTCAAAAGAGACCAGTTCTTCCTGAAATCAGAAGATGCCAGTCTGAGTCATCATCTTAAGGAAGTCCCTTCTGCTTTAACCCTTAAAAAGAAGTAACCTGAAGTTACCCGATGTCAACCAGCCTTTTTTTTTTTCCTGTTGTTCTGTTCCTCGTTCCCACCTCATAAAACACTGGTTCTGTTACTACCCAGTGAGAGCTCTCAGTCTAGTTTATTGAGAGGAGTCTACTCTGATTCATGAATTGCAAATAAAAGCCAATCGGATCTATAACTAAATTTGTTGTAATTTTGTCTTTTGATGATTCTGGCATTGCAGGACTTTTTCCTTAGTTCAGCTAAAAACGGGGTCCTTGTTACACGACCAGGAAAGATTAGGCTTATGAACACATAGAAGGGTGAGAAAAGCGGAATGTGTTGGGTGAAAAGGAAAAAAATTCAGCAAAGCCAGAGACGTTCCTGTTAACAGGCCCCCATCTCACAGATTGAATCCCAGGTTGCCCCCCCGGAACAGAAGCAGCCAGGCTCCTGCCCCCTGCAAAGGGCACAAACTTTCTGAGGCTCCACCCCAAAGTGCACGCCTCCCAGTGCACAGGCTGATCAGAGGCTCTAAGGGAGCCCTTTTTACTTGGCTGTATCACTGGCAACCACAAAGGGACCCAAAGGACCTGGCTCATGGCTCCCAGGACTCCTTGAGGAGTTCAGGAGAGGTGCTGCTGACCCTCTGGAGGCTCTCTCTGTTCCACACAGAGCCCTGAGCATTGTAAGTCAGTGCCTCTCAGGTCAGATGCTACTCTTTTTGCATTGGACCACCTGATCTTTTTGGCTTTCAAATCCAGGGTTTAGTTTATGCTGTGAATCCATGTAAAACCTCTTGGGGTTTACAGTGGCTGGAAGTCACTGGCAGAGCTGTGGTTTTAAATGTCACTGACACCAGTTGCAGTACATGGTCATTACTGCAGGGCCACAAACTTCAGCTTTAGGAATTCACAGGAATTTGAGTTCTATCCTCTTCCTTTCTTTTTCTTGCACACTTGTGTAGACGGAAATCATTGGCTAAGTTGGCCAGGGGGATCTCAGCCCCAAAGCCACAACTCAACTGGTGGACATGGATTAGGCACTTAAGAGTTATCACAGCACTCACCGCCAAAATATAAGGCTTCCGTCAGGGGTAAGCAGGTCATGGGATGGGGCAGTTGACACCAGTCCACCCACCAGCCTCAAGAAAACTTTCATGAAATGAAGGAACACAGCTAAAGCATCACACGATCCAACCCTGTGACGTTTCTCTGTTAAGCCTTTTTCTCGGCCCTGAGAGGCCCATGACATAAAAATGGGATCCTTAATTTCTAAATAACTGAGTAATCCACTTTCCGGCTACACTTGCCTTTACGCGTATAAGTATTAGGCCTCCAAAGCCGCAAATATTTACAAAATTGGCCAAAATCTTACTATAGATATTTCAGAATTACAATGGCCATCACATGGGACATTCCAGATGAACAACACTGCACTTTAAGCAATGCATTTTAAAATGAGGGCTCCCAAAATTAGTCTCACCCAGGGACGCCTACAGAAGCTTCTAAAAAATTTCAAGGAAAATATTTTTGCCTCTTTTAAGAGACTGTTTACAAAAGACAAACGAAAAGCTTCAGGGACTGATAAGAAAATTAAATCTACTAACCTTTTTGATATTTTTCTTTTTGCTTCATTACTGTCCTGCCCTGAAGGTGAAAAGAAAGCTGGATAGGCCAGGCGCGGTGGCTCACACCCTCAATCCTCCCACTTTGGGAGGCTAAGGTGGGTGGATCACGAGGTCAAGAGATCGAGACCATCCTGGCCAATATGGTGAAACCCCGTCTCTATTAAAAATACAAAAAAATTAGCTGGGCATGGTGGTGTGTGCCTGTAGTCCCAGCTACTTGGGAGGCTGAGGCAGGAGAATCACTTGAACCCAGGAGGCAAAGGTTGCAGTGAGCTGAGATCACACCACCGCATTCCAAGCTAGCGACAGAATGAGACTCTGTCTCAAAAAAAAAAAAAGAAAGCTGGATAAAATGTTTATAAAAGCTAGGCCCTCTGGTCAAGCAGTCATCATGCTGAATCCAGACATAGAAAATGCTTTATCTGTCCAATTCGTTAATGGGCCCCACCCTGAACTCAGTAATCCAGTTAAGAAATAAAGCTAAACTGAAAAGCCACCTATCTAACTAAACTCATCTCCAAAATATGCCTTTCTGGCATTCCGCTGGTTACTGTGAACAGGCTTCTGAATTTTCTCCTAGGCTCCTCTGCGTACATCCTTGTAAAAGCCTGTAGTGAATTTCTGTGATTTTAAATTGCCTCTGCATCCATTTTGAATCTTCTTGTTTCCTACCTGACTGGCACACCGAAATCTAAAGCTCCTCCCAGTCAGGGCTCTCCTGGAGAGTGACTAATTGGATAGGAGTAAACTGGACACAGGTCAGACAGAGCCAAAAGGGCATCAGCCAGTACAAACAAGTTTCCTGTGGGAGGGACACTGGCCACAGGTCAGGCATTTATGCATTAAGCTGCCCACCAGGACACAGAAGTATCCTGTAAGAGGCACACCAGAAACATCCACAATCATTTCCCCTGTATCCGATCACAGCAGGGCTAGAATTCAAAGCCACTCTCCAGAGAGAGCCTCAAGACCAAATTAAAGGAAAATGCATCAAATTCAGTTTTAGCAGAAATGGATGTTTTGCCCACCCAGATGAGATTTGGAGACATTCAGATCTAAAATGTAGTCCACCATCTCTATCAAACTGACCGCTAATAATAGGCAACATGCCCTATTATTTTTTTCCCAACATGCCCTTGGGAAAAAAAAAAAAAAAAACTTGAGGCAGAGGTCAGTGGCTCACGCCTGTAATCCCAGCACTTTGGGAGGCCCAGGCAGGCGGAACGCAAGGTCAGGAGATAGAGACCATCCTGGCTAACAGAGTGAAACCCTGTCTCTACTAAAGATACAAAAAATTAGCCAGGCATGGTGGCACAGGCCTGTAGTCCCAGCTACTCGGGAGGCAGAGGCAGGAGAATCGCTTGAACCCGGGAGGCAGAGGTTGCAGTGAGCCGAGATTGCACCACTGCCCTCCAGCCTGGGGGACAGAGCGAGACTGTCTCAAAAAAAAAAAAAAAAAAAAAAGATAAGATAAAAACGAAACAAAACAAAAAACTTGAATTGTTTCTCTGTACATCTTCTGTAGGACTTTCTCCTTAGTTCAGCCAAAAACCAGGTTCTTGTCACATGACAGACACTTTGAAGGGTGAGGGGGAATGGAATTTATTGAGTGAAAAGGAAAAAAGACAGCAAACTGAGATGAGGTCCTGTTAACAGGCTCTCCATCTCACCAACTGAATCGCAGGTTACCACCCAGGAACAGCAGAGGCCAGGCTCCTCCCCACTGCAAATGGCGCGAACTTCCCAAGGCCCCACCTCCTCCTTCCAGTGGGCAGGTGGGCATTATTCAGAAAGAATCAGCTGGGAAAAGGACAGGCTTCATCCAGGACTGACAGTCAGATTTTTCAGCCTTCAAGCTGTTTTCGGCTTGAAGGCAGGGTTTCATGGGGGTGGGGAGGCCTTGGCTGCCACCTGTCTGTATCACCTCTGAGATGTAAATTTTCCCCTTAAGTCATTCTTTTTTTTTGAGACAGAGTCTTGCTCTGTTGGCCAGGCTGGAGTGCAGTGGCCCGATCTCGGCTCACTGCAATCTCCGTCTCCCAGGCTCAAGCAATTCTCCTCCCGCAGCCTCCTGAGTAGCTAGGATTATAGGCATATGCAAGCACCATGCCTGGCTAATTTTTGTATTTTTAGTAGAGACGGGGTTTCACTATGTTGGCCAGGCTGGTCTCGAACTCCTGACCTCAGGTAATCCACCTGCCTCGGCCTCCGAAAGTGCTGGGATTACAGGGGTGAGCCAGTGCCCCCGGCCAAGTCATTCTTTTAAAAGGACAAATTTAGGCCGGGGGCGGTGGCTCACGCCTGTAATCCCAGCACTTTGGGAGGCCAAGACGGGCGGATCACGAGGTCAGGAGGTTGAGACCATCCTGGCCAACATGGTGAAACTCCCTCTGCACTAAAAATACAAAAAATTAGCCGGGCGTGGTGGCGGGCGACTGTAGTCTCAGCTAGCGGAGATCACGCCACTGCACTCCAGCCTGGGCGACAGAGCGAGACTCTGTCTCAAAAAAAAAAAAAAAAAAGACGAATTTAGCGCTGCTGGGCTAACAATTGCTTAGGGCAATGGAACAGGTAATTGAAAGTCTGATAGTCTTAAAGGGGGTTGGACAAGCAAGGTGGCTCGGGCCTATAATCCCAGCACTTTGGGAAGCAAGTGGAACACTTGAGTCCAGGAGTTCAAGTCCAGCCTGGGCAACATGGCAAGACCCTGTCTCTACAAAAAATTAGCCTGGCATGTGCTGGCATGCACCTGTAGTTCCAGCTACTTGGGAGGCTGAGGTAGGAGGATGGCTTGAGCCCAGGAGGAGGAGGTTGCAGTGAGCTGAGATGTCACCACTGCACTCTAGCCCGGGCAACACAGCGAGACCTTGTCTCAAAAAATTAACTAATTAATTAAAAGTCTTAAAGGGGGAGAGAAACAATTTTGGAAACTGGCAAATGAAACATTCTTAATGAACGCTCTAAGATCTGCTTCTATCTGCATGTTTATGCATGTCTATATATGTATGTGTGTTATGTATATATAATTTTTTTTATTTTTATATTATTTATTTATTTATTTATTTTGAGATGGAGTCTCACTCTGTCACCAGGCTGGAGTGCACTGGTGCGATCTCGGCTCACTGCAACCTCCACCTCCCAGGTTCCAGAGATTCCCCTGCCTCAGCCTTCTGAGTCCCAGCCTGTAGCTGGGACTGCAGGCACGTGCCACTATGACTGGCTAATTTTTGTATTTTTAGTAGAGGCCGAGTTTCACCATGTTGGCCAGGATGGTCTCCATCTCTTGACCTCGTGATCCACCCGCCTTGGCCTCCCAAAGTGCTGAGATTACAGGTGTGAGCTACCGCGCCTGACCTGTATATGTAATATTTTTTACCTTGAATGATATTGTAACTACCCAGCAGATTATCCTTGTCTGCTGCCTAGACAGAGCCAATTTGTCAAGACAGAACTGCAATAGTGAAAGAGCTTAATTTATACAGAGCCTGCTGTATGGAAAACTGGCATTTTATTATTACTCAAATCAGTCTCTCTGAGAATTTGGGGACTGGGGTTTTTAAGGATAATTTGGTGGGTAGGGGCCAGTGAGTCGCGAGTGCTGACTGGCTGGGTTGGAGATGAAATCATAGGGAGATGAAGCTGTCCTCTTCTGCTGAGTCAGTTTGGGTGGGATTCACAAGACCGGATGAGCCAGTTGATAAGTCTTGATGGTGGCGGCTGATCCATCAAGTGTGGAGGGTGGGGGCGGTGGGGGGGCCTGCAAAATATCTCAAGTACTGATCTTAGGTTTTACAACAGTGATATTATCCCCAGGAGCAATTTGGGAGGTCAGAATCTTACAGCCTCCAGGTGCATGACTTCTAAACCCACAATTTGTAATCTTGTGGCTCATTTGTTAGTCCTATAAAGCAGTCTAGTTCCCAGGCAGGAAGGGAGTTTGTTTTGAGAAAGGGCTGTTACCATCTTTGTTTCAAAGTTAAACTAAAAGTTCCTCCCAAAGTTAGTTTGGCCTGCACCTGCACCCAGGAATGAACAAGGGCAACTTCAAGGTCAGAAGCAAGATGGAGTTGGTTAGGTCAGATCCCTTTCACCATTATAATTCTCTCTGTTATAACTTTGCAGTGGCAGTTTCGATCTTGCCAAAATGTATAAAGAGCTCTATTTAATTGACATAAAGAAAAAAATAAACACTTAGATAAGTATTCTCTTAGAAAAATAGAAACTAACTCAATTCAGTTTTAGTTCATGTAATCTGAGATAATCACTGGTAAATAAAGCTAGTTTTGAAATTGTTGGTAAAATAAAAATAGGAATATCTTTAAAATTGTCAGCATTAGTAAGGCTGGGCATGGTGGCTCACACCTGTAATCCCAGCACTTTGGGAGGCCGAGGCGGGCGGATCAGCTGAGGTCAGGAGTTCGAGAACAGCCTCGCCAACATGGTGAAACCCCATCTCTACTAAAAATACCAAAAATTAGCCGGGCATAGTGGTAGGCACCTGTATCCCAGCTACTCAGGAGGTTGAGACAGGAGAATCGCTTGAACCCAGGAGGCAGAGGTTGCAGTGAGCCAAGATCAGGCCATTGCACTCCAGCCTGGGCAAGAAGAGCGAAACTCCGTCTCAAAAAAAAAAAAAAAAAAAAGAAAGAAAGAAAAAAAAATTGTCAGCATTAGTAATAATGCAAACATACTTTTTTAAATCTAGATTTGCTTCTCAAACAAGCATGTTATCTCCTAGATGTTTAAGGCTATAAAACTAACATGTTTAAAGTTTCAACCCAAGAGCAGAATGCCCAATGAAAATAAATTGCTTGGCTGAATCAGTGGCTCATACCTATAATCCGAATACTCGGGGAGGTCAACGTGGGAGGATTGCTTGAGTCCAGGAGTTGAAGACCAGCCTGGGCAACATAGGAAGACCCTGTTACAGGTAGTTAGACAGGCATGAGCAGGGCTGGAGAGGGCTCTCCCCCCACCCACTAGGAATGTCAAGTGATGATTCAGCAGTCATCACATTTGCCTCTCTAAAAGTGGTCAGTTGAAAGCTGATGCAAGGGAGAGACCATTTCCTGATGGTCCACACCTGTTGCACTAAAATGTTAATTGAATGCAGATGCTAGGAAGAAGCAACTGCCTGGGTACGCTCATTAAGAGACCAAATGGCAGAGTATGACCTCCTGGGGACACTCCACCAGAAAAGGGAAGAAAGCCTCAGATGGGCATGCGTACAACCTCCTAAACACACTGCACTTGCTCACCTCCCAAGAGTAAGAGAGCACTGTGCATGTGGCAGGCCACCCTAAGGGAATGATCACGGGAGAGGGACCAGCCTGGAAAGTCCTAGGATCAGGGTTCAACATCACAGTTGACCTCGGTGCCCACTTGGGACTCTTCGAAGCATGCTTTCCTTTCTTTGCTGTTCTAAAATCTTTTAAAATAAATTTCCACTCCTGCTCTGAAACTTGCCTTGGTCTTTTTCTCTGCCTTATGCCCCTCAGTCAGTCTTTCTTCTGAGAAGGCAAGAACTGAGGTTGCTGCAGATCCCTATGGTAACACAGTCACCTTCCACCAGTAACAACCCCATCTCTACAAAATGTTAAAAAATAAATTAGCCAGGCATGGTGGTGCACACATGAGGTCCTAGCTACTCAGGAAGCTGAGGTGGGAGGATCCCTTGAGCCCAGGAGGTCAAGGCTGCAGTGGGCCATGGTCGTGCCACTGCACTCTATCCTAAGCGACGGAGTGAGACCCTGTCTCAAAAAAAAAAGAAAAAAGGAAGAAAGAAAATTAATTGCTTGATGCATGTCAGTCATGGAAGTAAAAAGGAGAGAAAAACTATATTTAACTTTTTAGTTTCTTTGCTTCTGTGATATTTTTGATACTATGTCAAGAAATAACTTAAGATGATGGCTAGCCTTGTTTTCCATGAGCAATTCAAACAGAAATGTTAAGAACAAGTAAATTGGATAAATGCAAATGGGATAAATGTTTATAAATAAACTTTTTATGGTTTCACATTTTTTTCAGAAACTTGAAACCTTAAAGTTATGTTATATTAAGTAATAGATATTTATGAAATGTCTGAGTCATTTCTATAGAAGTTAAAATGTTGAAACATTAATTGGTGAACATCAGTTTAAAGTATACATACTTTGGTATCTTGTTTTTATATGGTATAGAGAAGCTAAATATATTTGGAGCTATTAATAAACAGAAATTGATGAAACCTATGTTTCTAAAAATTATGAGATGGTGCTCATCTACAAAATGCTGACATAAATTGTTCAAAATTGCTTACTTCCTAGATTTTTACTAGAAATTAAGGTCACTACAAGTGAAAAATTCTAATTAGTATATTGTAATTATAACTAAAAATAGTAAGGGAAATAACTCCTTATGCAAAGAAAGTAATAAGTGAAACTTACATGAAAGATGTGTTTATATTAAGGGAAAAGGAGTAAATTTCATCCTAAAGTAGAATAACTAGTTGTCCCAACATAAGAAACAATAAAAGTATAGGGCAAATAACTGAAGAGATATAAGAAGTTTGTCAAAGTTTGCAGAAGATGAATCTTGGGAAAAGAATCTTACGTGTGATCAAATTAGGTAAAATTAGAAGGGAATTAGTTATAAGTTTTTCTAAAAACTGAGCATTAGTATCAAAAGTACACTGATGCAAAACTACAATTTGGTTCTCTCTGTTATAACAACAAAGTTTTCTTGGAGTTTTATCTGCTCTTAATAGGAAATAGTACAAAGTTTTTCTTTACGTTTTTAAGTAATTATTCTAGGAGACAAAGATTTTGTGTTTTATCAAAATTCCCTGTGCTTCATGTTGGCTTTATTAGATCTTGGTCACTTAAGAAAACCAAGTTATCTAATTCCACGAAAGAGTCATGTATGCAAAGCAGCCCCCAAATGCCAAAAGAGCCAATAAACCAAAAGAGGCAGAAAAATCCAGTTTGTCAGTTTGGGGTGATTTATGAGGGGAACTTACAGACAAAAGTGTGTTTTTGGGCAGCTGTGAAACAGGTAGATCTCCATACCACAATCCCCCAGACTCAGGTGTCTTGGAGAAAAAGCATGCGTGCTCCGGAAGGGATGTGTAGGTGGCTACAGATGTCACAGCCTATGACTTCTGCCACAACAAGGGTGGTTTCGAAGGAAATTTACAAGGAATAGGTGTTCCTACATAAAGAATAATGTGGCCGGGGCGTGGTGGTGGATGCCTTTAATCCCAGCTACTAGGGAGGCTGAGGCAGGAGAATTGCTTGGACCCAGGAGGCGGAGGTTGCAGTGAGCCGAGATTGCGCGCCATTGCACTCCAGTCTGGGCAACGGAGCAAGACTCCCTCTCAAAAAAAAAAAAAAAAAGAAGAAGAAGAATGTGTCCACTAGACATTTTGGAGGCATTCCCTAGATTTAGGGTAGCCAGAAGGATTAAGCTTTAAATTAAAGTCACTCTGTCACTCTTGTCTTCATACCTCTCTATTAAAGAGCTAAGCTTTTATCTGTAATTATGTAACTTTCTGTATTTGCCTTTGAGTCTTAATTATCACCCTGGTTAAGTAAATAACTAATATTTCGTAGCTACCTGTGATCCTATTTTGAGCAAGTGTTTTTTTTTTGTTTTTTTTTTTTTTTTTTGTGACGGAGTCTCGCTCTGTCGCCCAGGCTGAACTGCAGTGGCGCGATCTCGGCTTACTGCAACCTCCGCCTCCCGGGTTCAAGCGATTCTCCTGCCTCAGACTCCAGAGCAGCTGGAACTACAAGTGCCCACCACCATGCCCAGCTAATTTTTGTATTCTTAGTGGAGACAGGGTTTCACCATGTTGGCCAAGCTGGTCTTGAACTCCTGACCTTGTGATCTGCCCGCCTTGGCCTCCCAAAGTGCTGGGATTACAGGCGTGAGCCACCACCTCCAGTCCTTTTTTATTTTATTTATTTATTTATTTATTTATTTATTTATTTATTTATTTGAGATGGAGTTTTGCTCTTGTTGCCCAGGCTGGAGTGCAATGACACGATCTCAGCTCACTGCAACTTCCACCTCCCAGGTTCAAGCAATTCTCCTGCCTGAGCCTCCCAAGTAGCTGGGATTACAGGCATGCACCACCACACCCAGCTAATTTTGTATTTTTAGTAGGGATGGGGTTTCTCCATGTTGGTCAGGCTGGTCTCGAACTCCTGACCTCAGGTGATCTGCCCGCCTCGGTCTCCCAAAGTGCTGGGATTACAGGTGTGAGCCACCGTGCCCAGCTTCAAGTGTTTTAAATCTTTGATATTTTTGACGAACTTCCCAAAATCAAATTCTAAATTATGTCTTCTAAGATATACATTAAACTAATAGGCTTATTTAATATGTTAATTATATGGGAAGCATTGTCAAATAAGAAGTAATATTTAATCTTCTTGGAGTTATATTTGCATGGCTATGTTATTAGTATATGTTCCCCGAATTATACAAAATTCCTAGAGATTTGCTATTAATCATAATTTTAGTTATTATGTTAAAATATATGCCACAGAAATAACATTTTCTTGTAAGTTGTGTCATTATTATAATGAGCTCTCATCAAATCTTTAACAAAGGTCATTTTAAGTCTTGTTGACAGTTAATTTGTTTATTCTAATTCTTTTCTGAAAGCTTTTTGCAAACAACTACAATCCTAAAGTGTGTGGCTTCAACTCTGACAAGTACAAGTTTCTGATAACTTTTAAATCATATCATTAAACTGAGTAAGGATTTCCAGAAATCTAATGAAGAAACTCGTGGGTTTATGGATGTGCTAACCAAGATCAAATAGACCAGACCAAACCAAAATGGAGTCATATGCCAAATACCACACAATCCAACCGAAACTTTAAACATGCAGATAGACCCCAAAACATGCCAGTGTTTCTCAACCTTCATTTCATTGTTGCCCACCTAAGGAGCCTTTTTAGATCTCAAGTTAATTATATGAGACTGAATAAACTGATAAAGAAGAATTATGGGTTTTTATTTTGTTTGTTTTATTTGAAACATTACTGGTTCTTTTGATGTTTTGCAGATTTAAGGAAACTTTTTCTGAAGCTATCTATAACTTATACCACCTTGGTAAAGTATACCTTTGTGAATAGAATTGAAATATTGACTTATTCTCCCTATCTGATTCCTCCAGAATTTGGAAGCTAATTATGAGTATTCTTATTTTTATGGCAATGTAGTTATCTGGATAAGTTCCATAAGAGTCTGCTCCCTTTACAGCATGACACAATTGGAAATATTGGTTATATTACCAAGGTTTTGACTAGGATGTCATATTTGAGAATGTACATAGGATGAATCTATCGTTTCTACAGGCAAAGTCTGAAGTCTGCCTTAGTTTGGCTTCCTAGCTTTAAGAAGTTTTAAGAAGTCCAATCTGAGATTCTTTATCAAAAATCTCTGCAAAGCAAACTTAAAAGCAGCGTATGTGGTCAATGAATATTTTCGTTGCACCTATGTAGATAATTAGGCCAAGTTTAATGAGGCTAAACTTATTTTGCAAATAAATTCATCACCCTTTGGTTATCTTTGGAAATGGGGATAACTGTGGAGAGAAAAATTGTTTCAGAAGAAAAACTACAGTATACCTGTCATTAGATTGTAGACCTATTGTTTTCAAGTTTTTATTCTCCACCTGTATATTGGATTGGATCCTGAATTCTTCTAAGTTCCTTCAGTCCAATTTTCCTTCCTTGAAGTTCCTTCATTCCAATCCCATGAAATCACTAGGAGTAAGAACTGCTCTGTTCTTGAAGCCCTCGAAGCTGAAGCGGGACAATTCAATGTAAATTTAGAGGGCAGCCTTGTGCCTGATATGTGGGCTGCACAGAAAGTTCATTCACCAAAATGCCCAGTGCCATAAGCAGAAACATTCCAACTGCAAACCAGGATAAAAAGTTGATGACTTCTTGCTGTGGACAGCTTTTCCCAAGATGTTGGAACTAGAATCCCCATTATAATGAGACTCTTGTCCCTCTTATTTTTTCCTTGCTTATACATACCTCTTTCACTTGGAAGGATAATGATATAATTAGAGTTTCACAATAAGTAGCTTCTGAGGGTAACTTGGCAGAGTGTTGGATCTGTCACATCAAGCCTAAATCTTTACATGACCTAAGAAATCCTTTAGTTCACCCAGTGGCTAATTTTAGCAACATTCCCAATGAACCTGTTTGTTCAAATTAAACTAGTGGTATCTTTTATAGGGTTAGATTTCCAGACACACCTGTTCTTTTTTTTTTTTTTTCCAAGACAGAGTCTTGCTCTGTCACCCAGGCTGGAGTGCAGTGGCACAATCTCAGCTCACTGCAACCTCCGCCTCCCGAGTTCAAGGAATTCTCCTGCTTCAGCCTCCCAAGTAGTTGGGATTACAGGCACACACCACCACGCCTGGCTAATTTTTGTATTCTTCGTGGAGACAGGGTTTCACCATGTTGGCCAGGCTGGTCTCAAACTCCTGACATCAGGCGATCCACCCACCTCAGCCTCCCAAAGTGCTGGGATTAAGGCATGAGCCACCGTGCCCGGCCTCCCACTTGTTCTTACTCCATGTCCCAGTCATGGGACACTAGACAATAGCATATCTACCTACTAGCTGAACAGGGAGGAGTCTGTGAAATTTCTGACACTTCTTGTTGACATGGATAAATACATCCAGTATTGTAGACACTCCATGGAAAAAATTAACCAACAGGTTACTTGGTTAAAATGAGTAGATTCCTCATCTGGTTTGTTCTTTGATCTATTTGATTTTAGTTGGTTTCGTCTATGGGGATCCTGGCTAAAGAGAATACTCCAAACTCTTGGCATTATCCTTCTGGTAGTCATAATGGTGGTCTCCATGCTGCACTGTCTTCTCTCAAAAGTTTTAAATATTTGCATTCAGCCATTCATTGAATGTCAGATAGTCTTTCTTCTACTGGAACGGCAAAAACTGAAAGAAATATGTGATTATGAGGACACTGTAATTTATGAATGGCACGTTGAGACCAGAAACCCAAAAAGATGGTGAGAGTTAGTGCTAATGCCCTAAATTTTGGTCATGCTCTCATCTAGGTAAGAAAGCATGCAGTGGCTCACCCCTGTAATCCTAGCACTTTGGGAGGCCCAGGCGGGCGGATCACAAGGTCAGGAGATCGAGACCATCCTGGCTAACATGGTGAAAACCCGTCTCCACAAAAAATACAAAAAATTAGCTGGGCGTGGTGGTGGGCACCTGTAGTCCCAGCTACTCGGGAGGCTGAGGCAGGAGAATGGCGTGAACCTGGGAGGCAGGGCTTGCAGTGAGCCGAGATTGCGCCACTGCACTCCAGCCTGGGCGACAGAGCGAGACTGTCTCAAAAAAAAAAAAGAAAGAAAGAAAAGAAAAGAAAGCAGGGAAATTGTTAAACAAAAATTCTAGGGGGCTATTGTTTTGAACTGAGTTCCTACTCTTCCCCAATAGGCCAGATTCATATGCTAAATACCACATAATCAAACTGATTATGTGTATCTATGTGTCTTATATTAGAGGAAAAAGATTCTTTTTTACTCCCCTCTAAGAACAGACTTCTGCTCCTGAGAGGCATTATTGCCCCAGCTGAGAATCCATAATCCAGACAACGATCATCAGTGATTTGATGGTGAACATTGGCATGTTGAGATCTACTGACACCATCTGAACTCACCCATCATTCTTAAAATTGTAGAACAGACCCTATGGCCCTCTTGATAAAAGGCAGTAGGAAGTAAACAGCACCACCTAGTAGGCATATTTGCAAAACAAAGAACAATGAACTTGAATCTAATCAAGTTTGCAGCTCTAATCAATTTAGAAGAAATACAAGGATAAACTAGCATGTTAAAAACAGCAAAAGGAAACAAACAGTTAAGGCCAGAATATACAAAGTTCTACAGAATAAATGACCCAGTTTACTCAACAGATGAAAAGCATTAAAAAAAAAAAAAAAGAAGAAGAAGGAGGAGGAAAAGGAGAAGAAACTGTAATAGATGAGAAGAAATTTAGAAGACACATCAACCAAATGAAGTGTGTGGGTTGTATTGAATGTGGTTTAAATGTTATATCAAGGAATTGCTGAATACAATAACAATTTTGTTGGGTGTGATGATGGCATTAAGGTTTTGATTTTTTTTTTTTTTTTTTTTTTTTTGAGACAGTCTCGCTCTGTCGCCCAGGCTGGAGTACAGTGGCACGATCTCGGCTCACTGCAAGCTCTGCCTCCCGAGTTCAAGCCATCCTCCTGCCTCAGCCTCCTGAGTAGCTGGGACTACAGGCATACGCCACCAAGCCTGGCTAATTTTTTGTATTTTTTTAGTAGAGACGGGATTTCACCGTGTTAGCCAGGATAGTCTCGATCTCCTCACCTTGTGATCCGCCCGCCTGGGCCTCCCAAAGTGCTGGGATTACAGGCGTGAGCCACCGCGTCCAACCAAGGTTTTGATTTTTAAAAGTCTTTTTCTCTCAGAAATTCATTCTATTGTATTTACGGGTGGAATCGTATAATGTCTTGAATTTGACTTAAAATATTTTAATAACTTCCAAAAAATGCTTGGGATGGGGATTGAGGAAGCAAGAAAGGCAGAAGGTGAATGAATAATTGTCAAGGCAAGCTGGATGGTGATACAGCTGGATGAGGGTACTCCTGATACTATTCTCATCTCTACATCTTTATATGTTTAATATTTTTCACAATAAAAAGTTTTTTATTATTTGCTCAACCAAAACATTCTAAGACGGACACAAAATAAAGAGGGTGGTTAGTAAACGCCTTGTGGGAATCAGAGGTCCCCAGTCTAGGACCTTGGGAAAATGCCAAACACCATTCCTGCAGCCAGAAATGCTCTTTCCTCCACTGGGAATAACTTGTCTGCTTTTACTTTTAAACCCTGTGGTTATTTTTGAAATGCTAGTTTATTTTCTCAAGAATGCCAGAAACAATGATTGATTTTAGAAAGCTATTTCCAGGATATATATATATATATATATATATATATATATATATATATATATAATTTTTTTTTTTTTTTGAGACGTAGTTTCGCTCTTGTTGCCCAGGCTGGAGTGCAGTGGCACGACCTCGGCTCGCCACAACCTCTGCCTCCTGGGTTCAAGCGATTCTCCTGCCTCAGCTTCCCGAGTAGCTGGGATTACAGGCATGTCCCACTATGCCCGGCTAATTTTGTATTTTTAGTAGAGATGGGGTTTCTCCATGTCGGTCATGCTGGTCTCGAACTCCCAACCTCAGGTGATCCACCCACCTCTGCCTCCCAATGTGCTGGGATTACAGACGTGAGCCACCGCGCCCAGCCTCCAGGCCATATTTTCTAGTTGTGCCTCAAAGCAGAGCCGTTGCTCAGGCCTCCTCTTCCTCAATGTTTCCATGTCCCCTGCCACTGACCAGTAGGCCTCCTTGGTGCTCCTCCTCCTCCTCCTCCCAGTGCTCTGTCTCGGTCTTCATTCCTCACCCCTCTTCTTCCCGCTAGTCCACACAGGATAGACAGGGTCCCCACTGCTCTGGGCTTGGCTCCCGTTTCTTCCCATCCAGGGACAGAGTCCTGTGACTTGTGTTACCATCGCTCTGCTGTTGACTCCCAAGTCCCCATCTCCAGCCCAGCCTGCTCTCCTGCTGATTCTCCAAGACTTCTATAGCCTGCTAGGTGCCTCAGTGTCATCCCAGCATCACCATGTTCCAACCTGGGGCATCATCTTTCTTTCCATGCCACTCCCTTCTCCTGAAGTCACTACCTATAAACAGGGCCCCCATACTCAGAAATCAGAAGTTGGGATATAAAACGGCTATGTGGTATCAAACTTGGGTGTCTGTTCTTTTACTTATTCACTTAACAAATATTTATTGTGTGCCTACTATGTTGTCAGGCACTGTCTGGACACAGCAGGCATTGGGGACACAGCAGTGAAAAAGACAAAATCTATGCTGTTATGAAGCTGGCAATAAACAGGCAAGTAAATATGTAATCTATCAAGGCAAGGCAATGGAGAGTGTAGGGTTGATACAGTGAAGGCTGCTCTGAGGATGTGACATTGGAGCAGAGACCTGAGTAAAGTGAGAAGGTGAGCCATGTGGACACCTGGAGAGCAGGATTCAAGGCAGAGGGAACAGCATGTGCAAAGGCCCTGAGGCAGGAGCATCTTGGCAGATCCTAACAGCAGCAAGTAAGGCAGTAAGGCTGGATTTGAATAAGTAAGTGGGAGGTGGTAAGAGATGGAATCAGAGGAATAGCAAGGAGCTTGCTGGTGCAGGGGTTTCTTGGTCCCAGGAAGTGCTCTGAGTTTAGGCCTGGCACAATGGGAATCCATCAGAGAGGGTCTTGAGCAAAGGAATGATATTATTTCACTGATGCTTTTATCATATCACTCTGGTTTCTGGTTGGAGAATATCCTGTAGAACATAGAAGCAAGGAGACTCACGAACATGTGTGTCCATGAGACGCTATTCTCAGCCTGGTATGTTTATTGTGTGATATGAATGTTTATTGTTGTTATTTGGAAGTTAAGGCCAGTGCATCCTCAACCCTCTGGATGACCAGTTTAGAAGTGGGTACCTGGCGAAGACTTCCATGCTCCTATGTGTGCTTTGTCCAAGGTGGCCCCTAGCAGACCACTTTAGTTGTCACAAGCTCAGGAAGTAAGAAGCTGAGTGCTCCCTGGACCAGGGCCCTCGCATGTGCTGCCTTGGGTGCCTGGTTCTCTGTGCCTCCAGCTCTTCTCACATCTGGCTCCTTCTCTTCAAATCTTACCCTAAATGTGAGGCCTCAGAGATGTCTCCTCTGATACCCTATGTAGGTGGCATCCCCTTGTTATTCTCCATCACTTTTCTCGGTCCATTTCTGCAGCATTTGTTACACATCACATTCATGCACGTGCTTGTTTTCTAGTTGGTGGCCCATCTTCTTCCTACTAGACAGCAGAACTGTGACTGTGATCTTGCAGCCATAAGCAGAAAGAAAGGGATCCTCAGAGAGGCCCCCTGGGAGTCCTGACAAAGCTGAGCCTGGAACCAGACTTCTTGTCAAGTGACGAGGTAATAAACCCTGACGGTTAGGCTGCTGTTGTGGAATATTCTGTTACTTGCAGCCAGAAGCATTTCAATGGGCACACTCTGTTTTACCGAAGAGGAAATGGAATCTCAGACTAGCCAAGTCACTGGGAGAGATATCTCTGCCTTCTCCCTTGCTATTCTCCACTCCCTGCTTCCTCTCCCTGCCTTCCTCTCCCTGCCTTCCTCTCCCTGCTCCTGCATCCTCCTGGCAAGGACAGCCTTGTCCTATTTAAGGTCCACTTCAAGGCCCCTCTTCTAGGAAATCTTTGATCCCATCAACCATAGGGATCTCTCCCCTCCCTCTGCATTGCAGAGGATGGTAGGTGGGGTGAGGGGGATGCAGGCAGGGATCCTGGGAGGGAAGAGCTGCTCCCAACACCTCCGAGAGAGAGAAGACTTAAACATTTGCCTTTTAAAAAGCTGTAATTATTTTTCATGTTGCAATTAGGCTTGGCTTAAAAAGAAACGTGTTAATTATTCTATTTCCTGCTGAGTCTTTGCCAAAGCAGCAGCTCATTTCCCACTCCCGCAAAGTCCTCAGAGGTAGCGCCATGCCCTGGAGATTCTCTGGTCTGCACAGCACACAGGGCTGTTTCTGTGCTTGCTTAGAGATCACAGCCACAGGGGTGCTGAGATTGCTCTGGGCATCACCTCTCTCCTAGCTGGCGATGCTTCCGCAGTAAAGTGAGGCTGTTGGATGCAGCAGATCTCCCTGTCCCAGTCTCTGGGGACACCATTCTAGGGTCCCTGAGGCAGCAAGGAGCTTCCTATTGAATTCTGAGCCCACTTCTCTGGTCAGCAGTGCTCTCACCAGAAATTTAGGAGGACACGGAGGCCCAGGCCTGGGTGGAGCTTCGTGAGATGGGCCATCATGGGGAAACCTTCCTCTGGGCATTACTTTCCCTCTTGTTTCTCATCAGGTCCTCTCAAGAAATCTGGGAGATGAAGAAGGAACAGTCTTTTTAACAAGTTTTGCTGAGATAACTAGATATTCACATGGAAAAGAATGAAGTTGGGCATACCATATAC
Source organism: Pongo abelii (assembly GCF_028885655.2). NCBI lineage: Eukaryota > Metazoa > Chordata > Mammalia > Primates > Hominidae > Pongo > Pongo abelii. The sequence continues at coordinate 184,499,570 of NC_071989.2, forward strand.
AAAAATTAGCTGAAAATGGATCAAAGACCTAAATGTAAGTATTAAAACCATGAAACGCTTAGAAGAAAACATCAGGGCAAATCTTTGTGATCTTGGACAAGGCAATGATTCCTTACATGTTACACCAAAGGCACATGCAACAATGACCAAAAAAAGTTAAGTTGGACTTCATCAAAATTATAAACATTTGTGCGTCAAAGAGCGCTATCAAGAATGTGAAAAAAAAACCAACCCACAGAATGGGAGAAAATGTTTGCCAATCAAATATCTGATAAGGGACTTGTATCTAGAATATATAAAGAACTCTTACAACTCAATAATAAAAGGACAAATAACCTAATTAAAAACCGGGCAAAGAATTTAAATAGACATTTCTCCTAAGATGATATGCAAATGGCCATTAAATACATGAGACGATGCTCAGCATCTTTAGTCATTAGAGAAATCAAAACCAAAATCACAATGAGACACCACTTCACACCCACTAGGATGGTTAGAACAAAAAAGATGAACAATGACGAATGTTGGCAAGGATGTGGAAACTTGGAACCTTCATACACTGCTGGTGGGAATGTAAAATGGTGCAGCTGATTTGGAAAACAGTCTGGCAGTTTCTCACAAAGTTAATTATAGAGTTATCACATGCCCCAGCAATTCACTTCTCGGACTATGCCCAGCAGGACTGAAAGCACACGTCCACATGGAAACTTGAGCCCAAAGGTTCAGAGCAGCATTATTCATAATAGCCGAGAAGTAGAAACAACCCAGTTGATCCACTCATCAACTGGTGAGTGGATCAACAAAATGGCATATCCATACAATGGGATATTATTTGGCAATAAAAAGAAATGAAGTTTTTATTTATGCTACGACATGCACGAGTTGAAAACATTGTGCTAAGTGAAAGAAGCCAGACACAAAAGGCCATCTATTATATGATTTCATATGATGAAACTTCCATAAAAGAACAATCCATAGAGATTAGTGGTTAGTAGGGCATAGGGAAAGGAGGGAATGGGGAGGGACTGCTAATTGGTACGGGGATGATGAAAAGTTTCTGGAATTAGTGATGGTTGCACCACTAATTGTCCTTTTAGAAAGGGTGAATTTTATAGGATGTAATTGCACACTGAATTGTACTCAATTGTAAACTTAGGAAGGGTGAATTTTATGGGCTGTAATTGAATTACATCCCATAAATTGGGATGTCACTGAACTGTACACTTAGAAAGGGTGAATTTTAAGGGATGTAATTTGTGTATCTATTTCAAAAGAAAGAACCCTGGGAGCTGCAGTGGCTCCTTCCCTTCCTCCCTGCCAGTACTTCACTCCCTACTCTAGTCCAAGCCACCAGCCTTGAATTGAAGCCGCAGCCATCAGCTGGGCCCGCTGCTCCCTCTCCTGCCCCCCACAGCACCCACAGTGCTCCTTTTGAAATGTAAATCACATCACGTCCCTCCCTTAGGTAAAGCACTCCAGCACTTGGACTCAAATTCAATCTTCCGTGGCATAGACGGCCCGTGAAATTTGTCCCCTGCCTTTCTTGACCTCCCCCAACACCCTCATCCCACATCCCCCAATTGTTGTCCCACAGACACCGGGGGCTTCTCCTCGGTCTTGTGTGGATGGCCCCTTCTTGTTGAGATCTCAGCGGCAATGTCACCTCCTCTGAGAGGCCACCCCCATCCCTGCTCTCTGAAGCAGCTTCTTTGCTTCCCCCAGTGCTTCGCCATGTCTTCCTCCTTCACTTTCACAGCCTGCGCTCACCTTGTTCACTTGTATGTTTAGCTGTTACTTGCCTTTCTCCACTTCTAGAATGTAAGCTCCCGAAAACCAGGATCTAGGATAGTGCTTGACATGTACTAGGGTTTTGTCCAAAAGAACACCAACAGCTTTACTGGAGTGGACTGAAGGTGCTCTCTCTTTGAAGAGGGAAAGGGCAGGTTGGTTTTATGCCTCACAGAGTCCATATTACACAATAAAGTCATACATATTCATCAGGTTTGGGGGAAAGCTATACATATTTATGAGGAAAGCCGAGCACACGTACAATGGGTAAAAATATATGTGACATGCATCCCATGTTCACTTTGGAGTGGGTTTTAGCATTAAAATGAGATGAAATTAGGCCGGGCACGGTGGCTCACGCCTGTAATCCCAGCACTTAGGGAGGCCAAGGCGGGCAGATCTCCTGAGGTCAGGAGTTCGAGACCAGCCTGACCAACATGGAGAAACCCAGTCTCTACTAAAAATGCAAAATTAGCTGGGCATGGTGGCTCATGCCTGTAGTCCCAGCTACTTGGGAGGCCGAGGCAGGAGAATTGCTTGAACCCAGGTGGCAGAGGTTGCGGTGAGCTGAGATCACACCATTGTACTCAGCCTGGGCAAAAAAAACGAAACCCCATCTTGGAAAAAAAAAAAAAAGAGGTGGAATTTGGCTCTTTACAATAAAAGGTGAACTATAGGCCACAAAGACAATCTGTGTGCAGTCTCTGTAAGCTGCTGAAACTGGCTTAAGCTCTATAGTTGCTTTTCAGGAAAGAATGTGAGGCAGGTCCTCTGTCCGATCGGTTATAGTGGTCTGGGTGTAAGTCAGAGTTGAGATGGGTCGGATCATTTTCCTGATAGCTCCTATTGTTAGGGTGTTTGGCAAGAGCGTGGTTTTCTTGTAGCTGTTGGAATTCAGGGAGTTGCCATGCCAGTTGCTCCAAACCCTCAACCCAACCTGTAGGTAACTTCTGTTTTCTTATCCTAAGGATCCATCTTAGTTGATAAGGGAGTGTCTCAGATCACAATCTCAATAAATGTGTGTCAAATGAATAAAAAAATCATTGTGTATCTGCCACTTAGCAGAGATGTGTCCCTGTTGTCAGGTTGCCTCCCAGACCCCCAGGGCCTCTGTCTCCCAATCTGTAGAGTAGGACATCATGGGACCATTTGTGGGAATTTGATGAGCTGATGCATGTAAAGGCCAAATGGTAGCTTCTTTCCGTATGGGGTGAAATAGCCAAGTAGGAGGGACGTTTTTGTGGTTTGAGGAGAATATTTGACTCCTGGACTTCCATAGGAGATTTTGGATTTATGTCCCACTCTCAAGGGGCCCCCGTAAGGGGGCCCCGCTTCTTGTGGACTTGGTGCTGCATAGCAAATCACAACCCCAGAAGAAAGGTGTCCATGGCAAGAAACACATCTGATTCATTTCTGTGTCCCAGCAGAGCTACTGAGAGCCAGGCCTAGAGTCCACAGTCTTCAGGGTTTGAGTGCCTGATGGACACCCAAAAGTGGATTCTCCCAGAGAAGTGGTGAAGACAAGTGAAGTGCTTCCTGGAAGCATGTCAAACACCTTGCTGCGAGCTTTTCTGCCTGGAACAGGCAGACTGGGAGGCAGGGCTGGAATTTCAGGGGTGCAGGGAAGGAGGACCTTTATATAGACTTCCACCCAACAGTGAGCACATTGTCTGCATTTGAGTCCGGGGAGCCTGGAGGCCGGGCTGCATCTGGCCAGGACCTAAAAACCAGCCCTGCGGGGTAGGAAGCTGGCCTGACCGATATCCAGGCATGATGTCCTGAGAATCCAGAGGAAGTTGGGTCACTGGGGCACCAGTGATTTCCAGCTTGGCCACCTCCTGCCCCATGAAGGTACAGGTGGGAGGAGATATGGGTGCTTTTCGCTAGTCAGGTGATCCTGGGCAGGCCGCAGGAGCTCACTTCCCCTCTGGGAGCTTCAGCTTTGGTCTGCCGGAAAATGGAGTTGAACCAAGTGCATCTGTCTGTGGTCTGTTGAGAAGGAAGTAAACTCATAGCCCGAGGAGGATTCCAGAACCGGTGCTCTGGAGTGTGGCAGGCAGCCCTCGATCTGACTCCATTTTGGCATTTAGCAGCTGTGCCACCTCAGACAAGCCAGTGACCTCTCAGGACTTCTTTCCTCATCTAAACTGGGAACCTAAGGTTCACAGAACTATCTAAAGGACTAAGGTGCTGTATACAATGCATCCAGCAGGAAAAGATTTAGAAGAAATTATAGAAAAAATAATTCTAATGTTAGGATAGGAATATATTTTTGGGAAAAGTTATAAAAAGCAGCACAAACCACAAGAGAAAGGAACTGATTTGATTAAAATTGAAAATGTTAAACTTATGAGTAAAAATGTCCAACTACCAAAGGAAATCATCAGTCAAAGGCACGGATATTTGCAATACATGTAACAGACCACAGACTGATAAACAGAGTGTTACAAAGAATTCCCATAAATCAAGGATAAAAAGACAAATAGCCAAGTGAAAAATGGGCAAAATGAACAAGAAACTCACAGAAGAGGAAACATCAAGAGCCAAAAACACAAATGAAAAAGCACTTGACGGCTGGGCGCAGTGGTTCACACCTGTAATCCCAACCCCTTGGGAGGCTGAGGTGGGCGGATCACTTGAGCCCAGGAACTCAAGACCAGCATGGGCAACATGGAGAAACCCTGTCTCTACCCAAAACATGCAAAATTAGCCAGGCATGGTGGTGTGCGATTGTAGTTCCAGCTACTCAGGAGGCCAAGGCGGGAGGATCACTTGAGCCTGGGAGGCAGAGGTTGCAGTGAGCTGAGATCGCAGCACTGCACTCCAGCCTGGGTGACAGAGCAAGACCCTGTCTCAAAAAAGAAGGAAAGAGAGAAAGAGAGAGAGAGGAAAGAAAGAAGCACTTGACTTCATTAATTATCAGGGAGGTGCAAATTAAAGCAAGATACTATTTCATGCCCATCGGGTTGACAAAAATTTAAAAGTCAGACCATACAGGTTATCAACCTAAAATAATCAAAAGGCTCAGGATCAGGTTAAGAGTCTATTCAGGCACAAAGTGTGAGAGTGGTGGTGCCAGGAAACACAGACCCCAAAGAATAGTGGTCAGAGCTCCCTGGTATGGGTAAAGGTGAGGATGGCTTATACAGGCAAAAACAGAGGTGCTGACTAGAATTAGAACATTTTCCATACAAAGGCTAACATATTGATACGAGATTTGGTTGGCCATCGATTGATTACACTCTAAGGGAGTTGCTTAACATTCACTTGTAAAGAGATAACAATCACCAAAGTCTCTGTCTCCGATGTCATTTAGTCTAGGTTTGAGTAAAGCATACTGAGTCTGGTTAAGGTGTAACATCTCAACCCAAAGATCAGGAAATAGCAGTCATGTACCAAAGAGGAAGAACAGCTGTGTTACGTGACGCAGTTTCCAGGGCTTAACTTTTCCCCTGGGAATAATAAATTTGGAAGGTCCTGAAATTTTCTTTTCTTTTCACAAGGTGTTGGGAAGATGTAGAATGGCAGGAGCTGGCATACACAGCTGGGGGGTATAAATTAGTCCAGCCACTGTGGGCCTGCAAACCATTCTTAGGTACACATCCTAGGAAATCTTGCGCAACGACACAAGAGAAAGATATGGATAGGTGCAAAGAAGAATTGTCTGTTATAACCCCAAACCAGAAAACAATAGCCCAACTGTCCATCAACTGTAGCATGCAGTGGTTAGCGAACTTCGTCTGCCAAAGGCCAAACGCTAACTATTTTGGCTTTGCGGGTCCTACAGTCGCTGCCACAATGATTCAATTCTGCCATTGTAGAGTGAAAGCAGCCCTAGCGAACATATGAAAGAATGGGTATACTTCTGTTCTAATTAAACTTTATTCACAAAAAAAGCACACATAGACATTGGGTTGGATTTGGCCCATGGGCCATAGCGTGCAGACCCCTGGTAGAATGACTACGTACATTGTAGCATATTCACACGATGGAATAATATTCAGCAATGAAAATGTTCTACAACAAAATGAAAGAATTTTAAAAATGCATTTTAAGCTAAAGAAGTCAGATACAAGAGGATATATACCTTTAATTCAACTTACAGAAAACTCAAGGCCAGATAAAACTAGTTTTTAGGGATACACACCTAGATAACAGAAACAAAGAAAATTAACAAAGTGATGACTGTAAAGCCAGGACCATTGTTATCTTTAGCAGGATGCAGAGGGTTGTAATTACAAGGAGAACATAGGCTTCTGGAGAACAGACCACTTTTTCTTTCTTGACTTGGGTGGTGGTTACATTACATGGATGTTCATTTTCTTTTTTCTTTTTCTTTATCTTTTCTTTTTTCTTTTCTTTTCTTTTTTTTTTTTTTTTTTTTTTTTTTGAGACAGGACCTTGCTCTGTCACCCAGGCTGGATGGTGCAATCATAGTTCACTGCAGCTTCAAATTCCCAGGCTCCCACCTCAGCCTCCCAAATAACTGGGACCACAGGTGCTTGCCACCACACCAGGCGAATTTTTGTATTTTTGGTGGAGACAGGGTTTCACCATGTTGCCTAGGTCAGTCTCAAACTCCTGAGCTCAAGCTATCTGCATGCTCAGCTTCCCAAAGTGCTAGGATGACAGGCTTGAGCCACTGCACCCAACCCATTTTAAAATAATTCATTAAGCTGTTCTTTTGTATTATACGTACTTTTCTGGATGTGTATTATTTTTCACATTTTTTTAAACATGAGAGCTTTTTTTTTTTTCTTTTTTGAGGCAGGGTCTCACTCTGTCGCCCAGGCTGGAGTGCAGTGGAGTGATCACTGCTCACTGCAACCTCAACCTCCTGGGCTCAGGTGATCCTCCCACCTCAGCCTCCTGAGTAGCTGAGACCACAGTCACACACAACCATGCCTGGCTGATTTTTTTGTATTTTTGTATTTTGTATTTTGTATTTTTTGTATTTTGGGTAGATATGGAGTTTCACTATATTGCACAGGCTGGTCTCGAACTCCTGAGCTCAAGTAATCTGCCCACCTTGACCTCCTGAAGTGCTGGGATTACAGGCATGAGCTACTGTGCCCAGTCGGAGAGCTTTTAATGTTTATTTCACATCCCAATTCATTTTCATACATGGTGAAAGGTGTTTTAGGAGCTAATTGCCCTCAGGAGGGTACTCACCCAAGGCTCAGTGGAGAGCTTGCCTGGGCAAAAAGCCTTAGGAGGGAAATGGGCAATTAACCCCCAAGGAAATTGCCCAGGGTAATCGCACTGTGCAGAGAGGGAAAAGAGATGGCTTTAGACTCAGGAACCATACCTTATTTAAAAGAGAAGTACCTTATGTAAGAAGAGGGGGTTAAAGCTAAAATCTAGTGTCCAAGCTAGGATCTGAAAGATAAAAGCCACCTTCACTGCCAATATGTTCCTGTTTAAGCCTCCTCCTTAGATTTTTCTAACACGGAGCTGGGGGTGGTGAGTTTTTGAAGGGTAGTTTCCCTAGTTACAAAGACCCACTCTTCCTAGTCCTAGGAGTGACTCATGGCAAATGCTAAATGTGTCTGCACGTGTGTGTTTGTGCAAGTGCATTTGTGCACACGCTAAGCATTTGAAACAAGTCTTACAGATATCTACGAGATCATAGAGTTAAAATTATCTTGGAAAGCTCATTGGCAACCAAGAACCTAAAACATGTCCCAACCCTTGTCTCAATATCTCTACCTCCAAGATTGTTTCCACATGATGTTACCAGAAATGTGAAATAAGTTTTTACCAAAAATTTTCCATCACTACGTGATAAACCCCCAGTGAACACTGGAAACTACCTAATGTCCAAATATAGAAAATGATTAAGTTAACTGATTCCAGACACATGATGAAATATCTTACGGTTATTAAAATTCTATTTAGGGAGAGCTGGTAATCACCAAGAGGGTAACCAGACACAAAATTGAAATTACAGGATGATTACAACAGTAGCAACAACAAAACCTTATACACAGAAAAATATGGTGGAAGGAAATCCAAAATAATAGTAAGCAGTTATCTTCAGGGGACAGAAATGAAATACAAATATTTTTTCTTTCTACTTTTCTGGAAGGAATTTTCCCAAACTATCAAAAATGATGTAAGTATTTTAAAAAATTGTAGAAAAGTAGGTGAATACAAATACGCATAAGGAAAGCAAAAATTGCAATGTGTAGTGTCATGGGACAGGAGAGTCAGGAGGGAAACTGAGGCACAGAAAGGCGTACCACTTGTTGAGCCCTTTTATGGTTTACATATCTCAACACTGGGTAGTAGCGGGTTCCAAGCCAGGGGTTATGTGCAGTTCTGTCTATTTTAAGTCTGTGCTTGTATTAGTTCATTTCCACGCTGCTATAAAGAACTACCTGAAACTGGGTAATTCATTTTTGTTATTTATTATTTATTTATTTATTTATTTGAGATGGAGTCTCACTGTGTTGCCCAGGCTGGAGTGCAGTGGTGCGATCTCGGCTCACTGCAAGCTCCGCCTCCCGGGTTCACGCCATTCTCCTGCCTCAGACTCCCCAGCAGCTGGGACTACAGGCGCCCGCCACCACGCCCAGCTAATTTTTGTATTTTTAGTAGAGATGGGGTTTCACCGTGTTAGCCAGGATGGTCTCGATCTCCTGACCTCGTGATCCATCCACCTCGGCCTCCCAAAGTGCTGGGATTACAGGCGTGAGCCACCGCGCCCGGCCTTATTTTTTATTTTTTGAGACGGAGTTTCCCTCTTGTTTTCCAGGCTGAAGTGCACTGGTGCAGTCTCGGCTCACCACAACTTCCGCCTCCTGGGTTCAAGCAATTCTCCTGCCTCAGCCTCCCGAGTAGCTGGGATTACAGGCATGCACCATCATGGCCGGCTAATTTTGTATTTTTAGTAGACACGGGGTTTCTCCATATTAGTCAGGCTGGTGAGACTGGGTAATTTATAAAGGAAAGAGGTTGAATTGACTCATTGTTCAGCATGGCTAGGGAGGCTTCAGGATATTTACAGTCATGGTGGAAGGCAAAAGGGAAGCAAGGAACCTTCTTCACATGGCAGCAGGAAGGAGAAATGCTAAGTAAAGGGAGAAGAGCCCCTTATAAAACCACCAGATCTCGTGAGAACTTGCTATCACGAGAACAGCATGGGGGAAACCACCCCCATGATTCAAGTACCTCCACCTGGTCTGTCCAGTGGCTTGTGGGGATTATGGGGATTACAATTGAAGATGAGATTTGGGTGGGGACACAAAGCCTCGCCATATCAGTGCTCTTCCTGAGATGGAGCAGCCATTTTAAGGGCCTGCAGCACCCCACCGCCAAGCATGGAAATAAAGCAAAATCTTGACTTCCTTCAAGGGAAATTTCAGGCACCTAGCTAGCTGTGAGAAGTAAATGAGCAACTTGATAAGCAAGAAGGTAATAGTAGCTTAAAACAGTAGCCAAAGAAGTTAGTCAGGAGATGTTTTGTTCACTGTAGAAACTAAAGATAACATCTTAACATATGTCCCTGAGTTGTTTTTCAGAAACCTGGACCCCCACCAAACAGATCCGCTGGCATGTAGGCCTCAGAGAAGGGGGAGCTGGGGACTGAACTCGGACCACCGTTCTGTGTTCTCAATTTCTTCCTGAGGGACTTGGAGGAGGTCACACCCACAAGCCAGAGCTAATACTCTTTTCTGCTGATCCCAAATTTTTAGACAAAGCTTCACCTCCTTAACCAATCACAAATCAGATAATCTTTGAGTCCACCCATGACCTGTGGGCCCCCACTTCATGATGCTCCACTTTTTTAGGTCAAATCAGTGTATAGTCTCCGTGTGTAGATTTATGACTTTGCCTGTAACCTCTGCCTTTCTGCCTTTGAAACCTTTACCTGTAAGCCATCTGAGAGTTCCAGTCTTAGGCACGAGCTGCCTGGTTCTCCTTGCTTGGTGCCCTGCAATACATGCCTCGCTTTCTCTGGTTGCAATCCCAATGTCAGTGTTTGATTTTGCTGCACTGGGTGAGGGGACCCCAGTTCGATTCGTTAACGTAATCCACTGACCACCAGCCTCCAGATTATCATCATTATCATTATCATGACCATCATCATTCATTTCCTCAATTCCAAAACACTTTCTTCCCAACATTTTAACATTTCTGCAATCAGGATACTTCCCACAATTGATATGGCAGCTTTATTTTTTTCTTTCCCAAATCTCATTAAACCAATGGTTCAATTATAAACAATGCTATCATAGAATCAAGGAAATATTATGATTGCTACATTTTATTGAGTACTTAAGTGCCAGGGCCTTTGCATAAATTCCCCAATTCCCGGTAGCAACTCTCAGAAGGAAACATTTTATGTACTACTTTACATATGAAAATCGTCACCCTGAGAAATGAGTACATGCCCCAAGGCTACCTAGGAGGTAAATGCCTAAGTCTGGACTTGATCTTCTATGCGTCATGCACTCTGGTGTGTCTCCAAAGCATTCCTTTTCTGCAACTCCACTGCCTTCATCTGCACCTTCACCTTCTCTAGCACCTGATTCCCCCGCCATAGAGGGAGTTCCCACCTCTCCCTCACCCAACACACACATCTAAGAGCAGAGCAGTTCTCTGCAGATATTAAGTAAGTACTTCTAAACTGAGTCATCTAATCTTCTTCTAGGCGACCACCTATCCTTCACTGTCAGGTCCTTTGTTTCCTGTAGAGTTGACTCCATTCCTGCTTTCATAGAGAAGTGCCTCAAGTCTGGCCAACCAAATATCATATTCCCTTAGTCATGGTGATTGGGTCAGACGTGGGTAACAGACTCATTAAAAACAAATGCGATATGCTTTGAGCCTTCCTGAGAATTTAAGAAATCTACTAAGGCTCTTCCCACCTAGAGAGGAATAAGAGAGAAAGTGGAAGAGCTGGAGCTGCTGCAGCCATCTTGTGACATGAGGCCTGGTAACAAAGGCAACACTGAGGAAGTTGAGAAGGGAAGAGAAAGAAACTGGGTTGGCTGGGTGTGGTGGCTCATGCCTGTAATCTCAGCACTTTGGGAGGCTAAGGTGGGCAGATCACAAGGTCAGGATTTTAAGACCAGCCCAGCCAACATGGTGAAACCCCGTCTCTACTAAAAATACAAAAATTAGTCAGTTGTGGTGGCGTGCACCTGTAGTCTCAGCTACTCGGGAGGCTGAGGCAGGAGAATCACTTGAATCCAGGAAGCGGAGGTTGTGGTGAGCCGAGATCACACCACTACACCTCAGCCTGGGTGACAGAGAGAGACTCTCTCTCAAAAAAAAGAAAAAAGAAAGAAAGAATAAAGAAAGAAAGAAACTGGGTCCTGGCCTAAGCCATGCCAAACAGTAATCTTACCCCAGCTCTGTTGGTTTAGGTAAGATCTTCTGTGCTGAAAACTCTTCAACAAGTCCTCAGAGTCTAGCAATGATGTCCAAATTCCATCATTTGGCATCCAAGGTCTCCCTGACGTAGTTTCAACCTGCAATTTCAGTTTCTAGGCTCCTCAAATCTTCATGTAATCCGCTGCTTCAGTTGCTTTATATCCCTTGCGCTTCAGCAACAGACCCATCATTTTCCTTCTTAGAAGCTTTTGTATATGCTGTGCTTTCTGTCTCAAATGACATTCCCTGCCCACCTCCCGAACCCATCACCGCCACATTGGAATAAAACTTTCTAAAAGTCTAAGATGTCCAAAAAAAGTGAGTTCCTGTCACTAGGGGTATCACAGGGGGATGAAAGGCCTTCAGAAGGGATGTTACAGAGAGAATTCAAAGTATCAAATAGGGTTTGGTTCACCTCATGGTTTCTGTGGTCTGGAGTCAATGACCACATGTGTCAGAATCACCAGGGGGTGATGGTTAAAATGCAGATTCAAACATCTAAATTTCACCCTAGACTTACAGAATCAGAATCTCTGGGGATGGGCCCAGGGAATCTACCTCTTTATCAAGATCTTCAGGTGATTCTAATGCTTGTGAACACTTGAGAACCCCTAGCCTAGAAGAAAGCTGAGTCCCTTTAGCCCTACAATCTTACAAAGTCTGGGTTTTTATCAAAGTTCTCAACTTCCTTTCCTGCCACTTGCCTTATCTTGGAAATTTTTGACTTCTCTCTCTTTTCCCTATGGGGTCTAATCCTTGAAAATTATTTCTATTGTGCTGCTTCAGGTAGGAGGGGTGTTTATTGTAAGAACTTAATTAATGGAACTCTGTTGCCTCACCTATTCCCTGCAATACTTTGTGTGCATGTCACATGCACTCTTAGTACCGTAAAAAGAGTTCTGCCCAGTGCTTCTCCCGGAATGGAGTGTGTAAATTTGTTTAATGCAAATCAAGTCTCCACACTTTCCCCTATACTACTCCTTCTGCCACAGATGCCATTGATTTCTGCATTCCTTTAACACACATTCATCAAACACCTGCTATGTGTTGGCCATCAGCTGGGTGCTAGGAATACTGGTATTTTAAAAACAGTCAATCTCTGTCCTCAAGGAGCTCAGTCTACCAAGAGAGATGGTTACAGAAATAATCCAGCAAATGCAAAAACTGAGATATGTGCTATTCATTCATTGTTCATTCACTCACTTATTTGTTTGCAAAAAAGAAATATTTGAGCACACACTATGTGCAGGGTGGTGGTGATACAGTGATGGACAAACAGACAAGAACTTTCTCTGCTGGAGCCCTCATCATAATAGAAGACAGACATCCATCAAGTGAACAGATGGATGCAATGACAACTGGCAGCAGGATTTGCAAGGAAGAAAATAAGACTGGACAATGTGAGAGAGTTGCTTGAAGTGGAGGAAAGGGTACCTGGTATGACCAAGGTGGTCTTCACTAAGGAGACCTTTGAGTTGAGCCCCCGATCCAGAATGATGAAAAGGAGTCACCAAAAAAACATTGGGCAGAAGTACAGGACAGGTCCTAAGATAACCTTGGCCAACTCAGCTCTTTCCCCTCTTGCTTGTAATTCTTGAGCAGAATGTACTGAGAATATAACATCCTGAGATAAGGAGGAAAAGTCCAGAACAACCTGGCCTGCATCTACATTAATCCTAGAACAGGATGTCCTGCAACGCTTGAGCTCAGAGACCCCAGTGACACCCAGGGTATATAAACCCAGGGTGGAGTGCCTTGGGTTTTCTCGACTATGATGCAAAATAGGGCATGCACAGATGCCACTCCACCTTCTCTCAGTCTCCTGAGGGATCACGCTTTCCTGAGCCTTAGGAGACTGGCTCACCACTCATATTAGGCTTCTGTCTGTCCTTGCTACCTATCCCTGAGTAATAACTCTGCTTTGCCTAATTTATGCAAGTGTTCTGTCTCACTGGTCTCATGCATATGGCAGAGATCCTGGGGTTCCTTTGTCCCTCGCAATAGTCTCCATGGTGTTAGGACTGCTGCAGCAGGTGGGTCTACTCCAAGCACTGCCAGACCTAAGAACCTTTATAAGAAGAACACCCCAGACAGATGGACCTGCCAGTGCAAAGACCCTGAGAAGCTCTGTGGGTTCCAAGCACAGAAACGACAGTCAGCTGAAGGTTAGACACAGAGAAGAGAGGTAGGAGGTGAAGACAGAGAAGTGAGAAGGGGCCAAATGGAGCTAGATATTCAGGTTGCAGTGGGAAATCTGAATTGTTATCTCACTTGCAATGGGTGCCTTAGAAGGGTTTTAAGCAGAGGAGTATATAGGGGAGTAGAGTTTAAGATTGGGTTTAAGAAGCTACGGCAGATCCCAGGTGAGAGACGATGCCTCAGTCTAGGTTGATGGAGTCAATGTGGGGTCAAGGATGTGTTCCAAATGGAAGTGGGGGTGGAATCAACAGGACTGGTGGATGGATAGGTGTTAGTCTGGTGGAGAGAGGACCAAGTAGAGAGATGACAACTCACTTGAGCTAAAGGCTGGATGGTGATATAGATCATTACTAAGATGGGATAGAAGTGGCTGGTTGGGGGGACAGGAGAGTGGGAATGGAGATACGTGATTTGGATGTGTAGTAGACACTCAAGTGGCCATGTTAGTGAGGCAGTTCAATATTGTCTTAGTCTGTCTTGCGTTGCTACAAAGGAACACCTGAGACTGGATAATTTATAAAGAAAGAGGTTTATTTGGCTCACAGTTCTGCAGATTATACAAGAAGCATGGTGCTTGCATCTGCTTCTGGTAAGGGCTTCAGGAAACTTCCAATCATGGCAAAAGGGGAAGGGAAAGAGGCATCACATTGCAAGGGAGGAAGGGAGAAAAAGAGAGAGAGGAGATGCCAGGCTCTTTTTAACTATCAGATCTTTCAGGCACTAATAGAGGCAAGAGGTCACTCATTACCTTGAGGATGAGGATGGCACCATGATGTTCATGAAGGATCCACCCCCATGACTTAAACACCTCCCACTAGGCCCCATCCCCAACACAGGGGATCAAATTTCAACGTGAGGCTTTTAGGGGACAAATATCCAAACTATATCAGTGTACAAGTTTGGAGGTCTATGGAGAGCTGAGAGAGGAAAATGTAACATGGAGGTCATGGCATTTGGCTCTGACAGAGGGATGGCCATGGGTCGTGGTCTTGACAGGGAGGAAAGATGGATTCTTCCTCAGTGGGATGGAGAGAAAGGTGCTTCCCACCTATGACTGTACCATGAAGACTGTGAGCAAGAGAAACCCACTCTGGCTACTGAGCTGCTCATAGACCCTAAAAAGGATTCTTGGCTGAGATTCCAGAAGGAAAGAACCCAGGTAGGGCCTGAATCTCAGCAGTAGAAATTCCAGGGCAGTTTGGGGATGTCAAGGCTGCAACTGCCTTCTGTCCTTGTAAGATGCCATGGCAAATTGAGATTTTCAGGTGTAAGGTCTGAAGGACCCACATCTTGCCTGTGATGTGGGGGTGGGGGGAACAGCTGGTTCCATCATGACCTCGTGGGATGGGGGATGGGAGGGGAGTTGTCAATGAAAACCTGGGTGCTATTTTTTTTTTTCTTGAGACAGAGCCTCACTCTAGTCTAAGCTGGAGTGGAGTGACACAATCTCGGCTCACTGCAAGCTTCGTCTCTCAGGTTCCCGCCATTCTCCTTCCTCAGCCTCCCGAGCAGCTGGGACTACAGGCACCCGCCACCGCACCCAGCCTATTTTGTATTTTTAGTAGTGACGGGGTTTCACCATGTTGCCCTGGGTGGTCTCAAACTCCTAATCTCAGGCGATCTACCTGCCTCAGGCGATCCAAAGTGTTGGAATTATGGGCCTGAGCCACCGCACCCAGCCAACCTGGGTGCTATTATCAAAGAAGGGAGAATGGGAAGCTGGTCAGGCAAGATCAACAGATATCTACCACATCTGGCCTGCCAGCTCGAAGTTCAAATTCCCTCCAAAGATTTCTGTGACCTCCACAAATGAACTTAATGGCTCTTCCTCTGTGCTCCCAATCTCTGACTTGCAAGCAGTGGCAGGCTTGTCTATCCACCACCCTCCACCCCACCGGACTGTGAGCACACCAAGGTTGGAAATGTACTCCTAGTCATCAGCGAAACCCCAGTAGCTCCCACACAGCATGGCATATAATTGGAACTCAGTACAATTTTTTGTTACTTTGAATGTGGTGTCATCCGTTGAAGATAATCTGGATCACAACCCTGAAACTTTCTCTAATGTATCATTCTGTATTCATTTTAAAGTCCAGGGCGAGCTGAGTGACAAATTACAGAGATTTTTCCCAAATGCCTTTCAAGTCACACAGCCAAATCAGTTCAGCAAATTATATGTAATCAACGAGGAAATCAATAAGGACTGCAAGTGCATTAAAGAGTTGAGCAGATTCATTATGTATTTAGCACATTCCGTCCAATTTGCAGGAAGTTCAGAGAAAAACAGGCTTTAGCATGTAAACAGTGCTTCTGATTGGCTCTTTGGAGAAGCAGCAGCAGTGGCACAGCCTTCTGAGGTGAAGGCAGATCAGGAGAACAGGCCACCTCCCACCCCTCTAGCCCAGACAGCCCATGCCAATTCCATAAGGCAGGGGTTTCATCTCCAAAGGCAATGACAGCAATCTCAAAGGCTCTTTCTGCTTGGAAATTCTATAGCAGAGGATAGATGGGAGGAGAGGGAGGGAAGAAGGAAGGAGGAAGTGGGGGAGGAAGGGAGGGAGGGAGAGGGAAGGAGAGTAGGGAAGAAGAGAGAAAGGAAGGGAGGAAGAAAGGAAGGGAGGAAGGAAGGACAGAGGGAGGGAAGAAGGAAGGGACAGATACGGAGGGAAGTGGGAGGGGAGGAGAAAAGGAGGAGGGAAGAAGGAAGGAAGAAGGGAGGGGGGAGGGAGGGAAGTAGGAAGGGAGGGAGGAAGAAAGAAAGGGAGGGAGGGAGGAAGAAGGAAGGAAGAAGGGAGGGGGGAGGGAGGGAAGTAGGAAGGGAGGGAGGAAGAAAGAAAGGGAGGGAGGGAGGAAGAAGAAAGAGAGGGATGGAGGGGGAAGGAAAGTAGGAAGGAAGGGAGGGAGGAAAGAAGGAGGGAGGGAAGAAGGAAAGGAGAAAGGAAGAAAGAAGAAAGGCAGGAAGGAAGGAGGGAGGGAAGAAGGAATGGAGAAAGGAAGAAAGAAGAAAGGCAGGAAGGAAGGAGAGAGGGAAGAAGGAATGGAGAAAAGGAAGACGGAAAGGAGGTAGGGAGGCAGGGAGGGTGGGAGGCAGCAAAGAAGGAGGGAAGGAGGGAGAAAGAAAGAGGAAGGAAAGGACGGAGGGAGGAAGAGAGAGCAGGAGGAAGGAAGGGTGAGAGGAAGGGAGAGCAGGAGGAAGGAAGGGTGAGAGGGAGGGAGGAATAACTCCTCAGGATCTTTCCTTTCCCTCCATTTCTAAGCCGCCTCCTGTCTCTGTAAAGTGGTCATTTACCAATTCATTCTGCAGACATTGGCTGAGCCCTTGTTCTGTCTGTGCCAGGTCACTTGCCAAGTTCTGGGGCATAAGCCAAATCAGACCTGGACCTGCCTTCAAGTAGCTCACAGCCTGGTGGGGGGTGACAGACTCAGCCACGGCATAGCCTCAACCCAAGTGGAGGCTCTGACAGCCCCTGCTTGAGGTGGAAGAAGAAGGGACATTTGAGGAGGGCCCTGAGGACTGATGAGGGGTTGCTAAAGGTGACATCTCACAGGGAGACAAACATCCTCAAAGACACAGAGACAAAGTATGTTTGGGGAATGACAAGTAAATTGATGTCATTGGAGTGTTAAGTCCAGTGGGCGGACTGCACAGGGCAGTGTTTCTGGCAGACAAGTTTGGGAGGAGTCGGGGGGCCTCAGGTGCAATTCCCTTTCATTACAGACTCAATCAATGCAGCCCCTAGAAAAGTGATTTGCCCACAGGCACCCAGCACCTGAAAGAGGCTGAATGTGACCTCTGGCCATCAGCCCCAGTCCTTCATGAATTCCCCTCCACCACAGGTGCCTCAGTTACCTCTGGCCATAAATCTTCCTACGCTCCAATTCCTGAATTGGGTTGAGAAGTGGCACGACTTTGGGAAACCAGTTGGGGAAGTCATTATAATTCCCTTTTATTGACTTGGAATAAACAACATGAAAGACTAATTCACGCTGGCAAGGATGTAGCCTGCACACCTGCACTCATTTTCCGCTCCTGTGGCAGACATCACCAATCAATCCCAGCATTCTTCCCCACTGATTTCTTAACCCACTCCAGGCAGCCAATTAAAAAAGACAGTCACTTAGCCAAAAACCACATGCCTTCTCCACACAAGCATTCAACTCTGCAGGCTGTTACCATGGGTCAAGCTGTGAAATAAGGGAAAAAGAGCAAGTATCCAGCTCAAATTATAAGAAGCTAAAGAGGATCCCAAACAGTTGCCAAGTGCTAAACAGACAGCAGTGACGCACTATTTAACATCAGACACAAGCTTCTGATTTCGTAGTTGCTGCTTGCATTAGGCCTTCTATCACTCCTTCAGCAACAGAAAACCAACTCTAATTAACTTTAACAGAAAAAGAATCTGCTGGCACGTTACGTCTGGGGAAGACCTAGCTTTGGGGTCTGACTGCATCCAGGGACTCACTGGGTGTCATCTAGACTTTTGCTTGATCTCTTTCATCTCAAGCCTGCTCTCACCTACACTGGCTTCCTTCCCAGGCAGAATTTCCCTTCGTGGAGAGAAGCTGGCCCCCAGCTTGCAGCCCCACAGCTCCCAGCCAAGGGGGAGAATGCCTCTCTTCCCAGTGGTTTCAACCAAAGGCCTGGTCCTGGCTCTCATTGTCCTCATCTGACTCATGGAGGGACCCAAGCCACAGGCACTTCGTGTGGGAAAAGGGCTCCTCCCAGGAAAGGGGAAGTGATAATACCAGAGGAGAGGAAATACCATAGACACCAATAGTGTTTTGATGACGTAAAACAGCTAACATCCATTACACTAATGACTGCCCACTTTATAGGGTAAGGAAACCGGGATGAAAGAGTAAAGCAGCTTGACCAGGGCAGAGTGAGGAAGGGAGCATGGTGTGACTCATTCTCTTCTCTCTATGCTTGCTGTTCCCCCACCCCCACCTAAGTGAAAGAGAGTTAAGAGAAGGGCCCTCCCTGCAGCCCAGGGTTAGTCTTGCGTGCAGAAGACACCCTGGCGGTAGTTTTCTCCAAACTGCCTATGGGACCAGAACCCTGCAGGGCCTAGCAGCCTCTGCATGAAAGGTCTTCTACTGCTTCCCCACCTTCTTTAGAGGGCCAAGAGGAGCAGGTCCCTGGCCTGTGCTCCTAACTGCAGGGCTGACATGACACAGCCACTCCCAAGCCATGGTGTACAGCAGGATCACCCAGGGAGTCTGCTGAGATGCAAAGTCCTTGGGCCCCTGCTTAAAGTTTGGTTCTGTAACTTTGGAATGGGCCCTAAGAGTTGACTGTTTAAACAGGTTCCCCGGGCAATGTGGATGCAGGTGGCCTCCAGAGCACACTTAGGTGCTCAGGAAGGGACGGCTCAAGGCTTCTGGTGGCTGACTCTGTCTTCCTAGAGTCCTGAAGGTGCCAATGCAGATTAATGATAACCTGTAATACACAGCCCAACATGGAGAGCTGCTCTGTGATCCCCCCCACCGCCTCACCAGTGGCCAGCACTGATGGGGCCAGGAGGGGATAGCAACCTGAGGTCAGCTCTTCTGAAAGCAGGTGATCTGGGTACATCAGAGACTCCCTTAAAAAGGCTGAGCCAGGCATGGTGATGCATGCCTGTAATCCCAGCCACTCCTGGGCTCCTAGGGCTGTGTCAAGAGGATCACCGAGCCCAGGAGTTCCAGGCTGCCATGAGCCGTGATCACATCACTGTGCTCCAGCCTGGGTGGCAGAGTGAGACTGTCTAAAAATAATAATAATAATAATGAATGAATTTTTTTTAAAAAAAGGGCTGGAGTGAGGGTAATGGACTAGACATCCACAGGGTTCCTGCAGACAACCTGAGGGAGTGGAGAGGATGGAGAGCAAGGCCCCATATAAAGGGACAACTACTCAGCTTCAGCCAAAAACTGCCATGTGGCATGTGGGGTTGTCAGGTCTGAGTTTTCCAGAGCAGCCAGAAATCTACACTTATTTTTATGTAGTCTCATAACATTTAAGTGTCTAATGTTTTTAAAAATTCAAAATTGTCAAGGCCAATCACAATATATCTGCAGGCTGGCTGGATTCAAACCATGGTCTGGGATTTCAGTGGAGTCTCATTCCCCAGCCTCTTTGACAGTTAGGTATAGCCATGCCACCAAGTTCTGGCTGATAGAAGTGTTGCATGGGACTACCTGGAAGTCTTCTTCTTCAAAGGAGGAAGTATGTCCTTCTTTCCTTCCTCCTTCCTGACGCCTGGAATACAAACATGATGACGGAAGCTTCAGCAATTTTATGAGATATTGAGGTGACTTTGAGAATGGAAGTGTGCTGAGGATGAGAGTGGAAAAACAGGAGGAATCCGAGTCCCTTATGATGTTGAGATTCTGACTTCAGTAATTCTTTTATTTATTTATTTGTTTTGAGATGGACTCTTGCTCTGTCACCCAGGCTGGAGTGCTGGATGCAGTGGCGCCATCTCAGCTCACTGCAACCTCCACCTCCCAGGTTCAAGCTATTCTCCTGCCTCAGCCTCCCCAGTAGCTGGGACTACAGGTGCCCACCACCATGCCTGGCTAATTTTTGTACTTTTAGTAGAGACGGAGTTTCACCAGGTTGGCCAGGCTGGCTCAAACTCCTGACCTCAGGTGATCTGCCCACCTCGGCCTCCCAAAGTGCTGGGATTACAGGTGTGAGCCACCACTCCCGGCCCTTTTATATGAGAGAAAGAAATTTTCATTTATTTTTGTTATATGTAGCCAAACTTAATTGCATGCCCCATTCCCAGTTTAAATGGAGCCTGGCCATTCTGCCTACCCTCGAGTTCCATAAGAGGGCCCTTGATCTTTTTAGCAAAACTCCCTTTAGCTGGACTTGGACAATGCTCACAAACCAAGCATTCTCTAAGATTTTTCTCTTTCTCCACTCATCACAGAGCACACTAGCCACCATTTTCAAATTAAACAACTGCTAGAGAATCATTTTTAAAAGGGAAGCTCATGACTGTGACACAAATATAAAATGAATACATGTCCAAAATCATATTTAGCTCATTAATAATGAGAGAGCCAATAAGCTCGTAGAACAGGTTCAAAGGAGAATCTAAGGAACAGACCCTTGAATAAGCAATCGGGAATGTTGAAATGAAGTTGTTAGCAAATGCAGATCTGACCTTCCACAGGGCAGAAATCAATTGAGTCTCCACAGCAAAGTTCATTTGTGTCACTATGGACAAGGGTCATTTGCTTCAACGTCAGTTTTCTACAACTTGCAGACTTGTAACTAACTCAGTCAAAGACCATGAAAAGCACAGACTCCTATAGAATCAAATAATCCTGAAGAGTCTACAAGACAACATTATTATTATTTTTGTTTTTTTGAGACAGAGTCTTGCTTTGTCGCCAGGCTAGAGTGCAGTGGCGTGATCTCAGCTCACTGCAATCTCCGCCTCCTGGGTTCAAGCGATTCTCCTGCCTCAGCCTCCCGAGTAGCTGGGATTACAGGCGCCCACCACCACACCCAGCTAATTTTTGTATTTTTAGTAGAGACGGGGTTTCACCATGTTAGCTAAGATGGTCTCGATCTCCTGACCTTGTGATTCACCAGCCTCAGCCTCCCAAAGTGCTTGGGATTACAAGCGTGAGCCACCACGCCCAGCCTGACAACATTATTTCTAAACCCAACAATTCACCATTCTCTGAACATCCCTGGCTACTGAAGGATAAGAGTGTCTCATGTTCCCAGGGACATTCACCCACAACCCCTGCACAATTGCCCCTGACTTTCCTGTCTCAAAAAGTACCCAGAGCCAGGTGTGGTGGCTCATGTCTGTAATGCCAGCACTTTGGGAGGCTGAGGGGGGAGGATCACCTGAGGTCAGGAGTTTGAGAGCAGCCTGGCCAACATAGTGAAACCCTGTCTCAAAAAAAAAAAAAAAAAGTACCCAGAAAAGTTTTTCCAACTGAACTGGAGTTTGAAGGAGGATTAGGAGCTCTCCAGGCAAAGACTGTTCTAGACTAGTGGCAGCACTTACTGGAATCACCTGAGGAGCTGCTAAAAATATGCAGGCCCAGCCTTGCCCTGAATTTACTGAATATGCTGCATTTGCAGCACAGACACAGTGTTTTTACTGATATTGCATGTGGTGTGACAAGACTGTGGGTGGCTGATGGAGATGTGGGAGCAGATACTTAAGACGCCCTCCACCCTCCCCACCCTCTTCCAGCCACCCCTTGACACCATCACTGCTGGTTCACAGCCCCATACATTTAGTTTGCAAAAACACCCCTGGTGATTCTGCTATTTGGATCCCACTTCTGCCACCCCACCCTACCCCACCTCCAGATACCTCTCAATTTCTCTGTTCCCCTTTGCAGGCAAGTTCCTGCTGACCATGCTTGTGGCTTCCAATTCTCCCATTCACTTTAAACCCAGTTCAGTCAGGCTTTTCCCCCAACTCTACACCAAAGCTGTTCTTGCCAAAGTCACCAATGACTCCACATCAACAGATCCCAGGTGGGGGCCCAGTTCTCCTCTTGCAGAGCCCTCAGCTGTGTTGAGCATCACCCCCACCTCCTAAAAACACTGCCCTTTCTGGCTCCATACCCCACTCTCCTGCTCCCTCCTAGCCCTCTGATCTCTCCTCTCAGCCTCCTTTGCTCTAAGGATTTTCTTTCCTTCTCTGTAAATGTTCTTGTGCCTCGGGGCTCAGTCCTTGGTGACTTCTTCTCCGCCAACACTCTCTTCCCTAGAGCTCCCAGCCAGATTTGAGGCTTTAAATGTCATCTGTCTGACAACTCTCAAGTTGACGTCTTCAGAGCACTTTCCTGAACTCCCGCTTCAAGTCTAACTTCCTACTTACCATCTCTCCTTGGTCATCTGATAGACAAACTTAAGATGTCTAAACCTAACTCAGATCTTCCCTCGAAACACTGTTCCACCCACAACCTTCCCTGTCTCCATTTGCAGCGACCCCCTTCTTCCACCAACTCAGACGAGACCTTGGTATATCATCTCTGACTTCCCGTTTCCTTTTTATATTTTCCTTCTTCTTCTTCTTTTTTTTTTCCTGAGATGGAGTCTCACTCTGTTGCCCAGGCTGGAGTGCAGTGGTGCGATCTCAGCTCACTGCAACCTCCACCTCCCAGGTTCAAGCGATTCTCCTGCCTCAGTCTCCTGAGTAGCTGGGACTACAGGCGTGTGCCACCATGCTCGGCTAATTTTTGTATTTTTAGTAGACATGGGGTTTCACCATGTTGGCCAGGCTGGTTTCAAACTCCTAACCTTGTGATCCGCCCGCCTCAGCCTCCCAAAGTGCTGGGATTACAGGTGTGAGCCACCATGCCCGGCCATATTTTCCGTCTTTTTTCTTTTTTTTTTTTTTTCTTGTTTAAAATTAAGGTGGAGTTGACAAATAAAAATTGTATATATTTATGGCGTACAATAAAATGTTTTGATATCTGTATCATCGTAAAATGGTTAAATCAATCTAATGAACATTTCCATCACCTCACCTACTTATTATTTTTTGTTGTGAGAATAAGAGCTACTCTCCCAGCAATTTTTAAGTACACAAGACTTTATATTATTAACTTTAGTTGCAATATTGTACACTATAGCTCCAGAACTTATTTGTCCTGTCTGACCGAATCTTTGGTCATTTACCCCCTTCCTTTCCCACTCTACATCCACTCTGCCAGGAAACCTCATTGCCTCTGCTGAACCATATCATGTGACCTGCGACTCTTCACCTTGGTTCAAGCTGCCATCTTCTCTGGCTTGGACTCTACAGCAGCCTCCTGAGAGGCCCCCACCTACCACCACCCTTACCTAAGCCTTTTCTCAACACTGCACCCACTGCAAGCCTTTTCAAATATCAGTCTGATCGATGTCATTTTTCTGCTCAAAAAAACTCCCAGTAACTCTCATTCCACTCAGAGGAAAGTCTTGGTTCTAAGTAGAGGTCTACCAGGCCTGCAAGGTCCAGCCCTGTTCTCATACTGACCTCCGCTTCAAGTCAGACTCCCCTTGCTCACTATGCCTGGTCTGCCAGCCACCTGGCTGCTACGCCAGCAAGCGAGGCAGGTGTTCCAGGACAGCCTTTGCTCTGGCCCTATGTCTGCTCCTGCTGGGGACGCCCTTCCCCAGATGTCTGCTGGCTGATGCATTCCCTCCTTCAGGTCTTCACTCACATGTCTCTGTCCCCACTCACTCTATTTAACGGCAAAACCACGCAGCCACACCTGCCCACTTGCCACTCCTGATCCTCCCACAGAGCCCTTTCCTGTTCTTTTTCCCATAGTCTCATCATCTCCTAACACACTGTGTCATGTACTGAGGTACTGTATTTTGGGGTTATTTTTGCATGTGCTCTGTATTTCCCAGCTAGACTATAAGCTCCACGAGGCAGGGATCTTCATTCATTTTGTTCATAGATTTATCCCAAACACCAACAACAGTCTTTAGCACATAGTAGTTGCTCAATAAATACTCATCACTGTTGAACTGCTCAGCATCGGGCACTGGGCCGGCCACCCTACACAGTAAGCTCACTTAAATAAACAATCCTGTGTGGAGCCAGCATCAGGACCACCTGGGGGCTTGTGAAATACAGATATCTGGGCACCATCTCTGAGGTTCTGGGTCAGTAGGTCTGGGGTGGGGCCAAGAATTTGCTTTTTTAACAGGTTCTCAGGTGCTGCTGCTGCAGCTGGTCTGGGGGTCATATTTTGAGACCCCCTGGTGTAGGTCGTGGAAAGCCACCAAAAGGCTGTGACCAGGAGAGCCGGAGTCCCACTTCACCTGGAGAAGGCCATGTGCAGTCTGGGTGGGAGGGAAGGGACTCCAGCAGGGGTGAGGCCTCCGCAGCCCAGGGAGGGGAGCAGAGGGTGGAGGGGGTGGTGGGGGGAAGAGCAGCTCAGGGGCAGCCCAGCCGAGTCCTCTCAGGCCCCCTCCCTGGCCCCACAGCTGCAGCCCTCACTTCAAGCCCATTAGCACATCTCCTCCAGAAGACGCAGGCCTCCTGGCTCCTCACTCATTTGAAATTTTAATTATCTGCCAGAGCACGATTCCCACAGCCACCCCCACTAGGGGTGGGTGTGAAAGAAGCCAAATAGCTCCAAAATGCATGACTTCAGCAAAAACAGAATAACAGTCTCGCCTCAGAGGCTCCAGCAGTGCCTGGGAGCACGGTGATGAGTATGAAGGTGATCCCTCACCCCTGGCCTGCGGGCAGTGGAGGGGGAATCACCTTCTCAGTGTCTTGGACAAGACCTGGGACTCAGATTCCTCAATTGTCAAATCAGTGAAGTACTCAGCAGTGCCTGCTCCCCCCTGGGCCTGCGACGCTGGGAATTCCCACATGAGCCTTTCTTTCTGGGATGGAAGGGACAGGACTTATCTACCCTGTCGGCATGTGATGTGTAGACTGCCAGTCTTCATTTTAATAGTCACGTGCTTACTGGAAAGTAAATGGGAAAAATATACAAATAGCAGATCCAATCTGTGCTGTTATGGGGAATTATTTCTTAGAGCAAAGCTAAACTTAAATTTTTAAAAAGTGAGCTGATCTCAAGAAAATATTAAACAATGTGTACCCAGCAACTGCATAATGCTTACCATGGACTGGACATTCTTCACAGATTAATTCATTAAAGCTGGATAGCAACCCAGTAAGGTAGGTGCCATTATTATACCCATTTCCCAGACGGAGAAGCAGAGGTACAGCATGGTTGAGTCATTTTCCCATGGCGATGATGCAGGAGGCAGCAGAGGGAGGATTTGAATCCAGGCACCTTCCATCTAGAATCTGTGCTCTGAACAGCCTTCTCATGACATTGGCAGGACATGGCAAATACTACATGATGGGACTCCACACACTGACATTTGGGAAGCACCGAGCAGGGCATCCTTCCTGCCTCAGCCATTACAAGACCCCAAAATGCACCAGAGTGATGAGGCAGGGGCGCGACATAAGGGCTGTCTGGATCCCTCCAACCATGGAGCCTCCCCAGAGCTCAGAGGCGGAAGCAGTGGCTGGGCCTGCCTTGTGCAAACATGAAGTGCTCATGCTGTCTGCACTGAATGCCCTCAATGACTGCTGGTAAGCAGGGAGGAACGCGGTGAGCCTGTCACCCTGGAGTGCTGCAGGGGAGCAGGAGAGACCAAGGCAGAGGAGCCAGTGAAGAGACAGGTCTTTAGGATGGATGCTGTGGCTGCAGGACAACACTTCAGTCACAGAGCCCCAATGTCATCAGGATCGTCTGGATACGTGGCTCTCAGCTCCTTACACACAATGCAATCAATATATATCATCATTTTTTTGTAATCATTTTATTGTAATCAATATTTTTGTAATCAATATTTGAAAGCAAATCAGAAAAAATGTATTTCTAGTATATCCAATCTGTGCTGTTAAAAAAATATATTTCTGAGGGGGAAGTTAAATTTAAGTTTTTAAAAAGTATTCCCTTTGGCCAGGCACAGTGGCTCGCGCCCGTAATCCCAGCACTTTGGGAGGCCAAGGCGGGCGGATCACCTGAGGTCAGGAGTTCAAGACCAGCCTGGCCAACATGGTGAAACCACGTCTCTGCTAAAAATACAAAACATAGCTGGTGGCAGGCGCCTGTAATCCCAGCTACTTGGGAAGCTGAGGCAGGAGAATCTCTTGAACCCACGAGGCAGAGGTTGCAGTGAGCTGAGATCACGCCACTGCACTCCACCTGGGTGACAGAGCAAAACTCCATCTCAAAAAACAAAAAAGTGTTCCCTTTACTGTCCTGAAATTTTAGATAACATAACCTACCTACACCCATGATGTGGAGATATATATAATAACACACAAAAATATACATACACATACAAAAGAAAATATTTAAAAATCCATAATGCAATAATGCATATTTCAATGTGTAAGTGCTCAAGCATCACTATATAGAAGACACAGTGAAGTAGTCAGATGCTGGTTCCTATTTATAGTGTATACATTTGGATTAAAGAGGACAAGGTGCTGAGATGCCTTATAGAAGGTGTAAGAAGTACAGAGACGTGAAGGGGCAGAGGCAGGGTAGACCTCGGATTAAAAGCCAGTGTTTGGGTCGGTATAAATAGACTAGGCTGACTGACAAGTGATAAGGAAAGGGAGATAACCTTCACTGGAGTTTGGTGAACATGCCAAGACTAACGGAGAAAATCAGGATGCGTGACATTCTCGCAAAGTAGGTGGGCCTTATTTATAAGCGTAGTGTCAAAATAATTCCCCATGTTGTGACAAAGGACAAGGTAGTGACGAAGTATCCCAGCAAACATAACTTCTGTCTTGAAATTTTAGTATACGCCGAGGCATTCACTCAGTCTCAAGACCTGGGAATCTGTACCCTTAGAGAGGAGTGTTAAATTTTAAGTTTAGCCTGAAGCTGCCTCCTTACATATTTTAAGCTCTGCCTAAAGGTTTCTCTATAAGTAGTGAACTGTAGCCTAACTGGATGTGTGAACAGACATAACCTACTCTTGTAACAAGTAGCCAAGTCTCAGCCAATCCCAGAAGCCAGACTTAACCACTCACAGGCAGCCAACTGTTCAAACCGTGTTCAAATAAGGCAAACGCCCAGCTCTCATCAGTCCGGCTGTTTCTGTACCTCACTTCTGTTTTCCGTATGTCATTTTCCTTTTTCTGTCTATAAATTTTTTCCTACCACGCAGCAGTGCTGGAGTACCTCTGAACTATTCTGGCTAGGGGGCTGCCCGATTCACCACTTGTTCTTTGCTCAATTAAACGCTGTTACATTTAATTTGTCTAAAGTTTTGTAAGGTATGGTTTGGAAAAGGAAAAATAATAACACTAAAGACTTAAGAAAACCTTTGTGGTCAACTGAAAACCTTATCAGATTAAAAAGATAAGCCGGCCATGGTGGCTCATGCCTGTAATCCCAGCACTTTGGGAGGCTGAGGTGGGCGGATCACTTGAGGTCAGGAGTTCGAGACCAGCCTGGCCAACTTGGTGAAACCCCCGTCTCTACTAAAAATACAAAAATTAGCCAGGCGTGGTGGCAGGAGCCTGTAATCTCAGCTACTCAGGAGGCTGAGGCAGGAGAATCACTTGAACCCAGGAGGTGGAGGTTGCAGTGAGCCGAGATTTGCCATTGCACTCCAGCCTGTACTACAAGAGTGAAACTCTGTCTCAAAAATAAAAATAAAATAAAAATAAAAAGGAAAAGGAAAAATATCAGGCAATCCCAAAATAAATCATTTTAATGTGCAATTTCTAGGACATAGATTTCTCATCACTGTGCTATAAGAAAATTAAAATTATATTGAATAGCAATCATTTTAAATATTTTTGAAATCTTTATTCCATGAAACTTAGTGAGATTTCTGCATTTCATGTATTTCCACTAATTTAGTACAATTCAGCTCTAAGTCTGTTGTAAGAAATATCAGGCTGGACGTGGTGGCTCATGCCTGTAAACCCAGCACTTTGGGAGGCCGAGGTGGGTGGATCTCCTGAGGTCGGAAGTTCGAGACTATCTTGGCCAACATGGTAAAACCTGTCTCTACTAAAAATACAAAAATTAGGCAGGCGTGGTGGTGCATACCTGTAATCCCAGCTACTTGGGAGGCTGAGGCAGGAGAATCACTTGAACCTGGGAGGCGGAGTTTGCAGTGAGCCGAGACTGCCATTGCACTCCAGCCTAGGCAACAAGAACGAAACTCTGTCTCAAATTAAAAAAAAAAAGAAATATAAAATCTCTTTTGCTACCAATATTCAATGACTGTTTTTGTAGTAACTATACTGTTAGCTGTAAACCCTTTTCAACTAAACATGAGATTGGAAATACTATGGTCTATGATGAATTAGATGCATACAAAAGAGAAATTGGTCAATCATCTCAAGACAGTATTTTCCTTCCATTCAAGCCTCTCCTCCTGTAAGAACCTTCTCCTGAGTTACTGAGATTTTACATATCATTTTGTGAAAGCTTTTCCCTATTAAATATTGGAGTATTATTGATCTATATTTGTACTGTTTAGCCTGGTGGGACATTATAATGTCTGGGAGGATTTGGACAATTCTTCCTCATGCCTCACTGTGCAGTACTGTTGTGCCCATGGCAGAACCCAAGCATCCTTGTCCCTCTCCCCCAAATGCTGAAAGCATTCACAATCCTCGTGGCAACAAAAACGCTGCCCCAATTAGCCAGGCGTGGTGGCGGGTGCCTGTAACTCCAGCTACTCAGGAGGCTGAGGCAGGAGAATCGCTTGAACTCGGGAGGTGGCAATTGCAGTGAGCCGAGATCGGGCGGCTGCACTCCAGCCTGGGTGACAGAGAAAGACTCGGTCTCAAAACAACAACAACAAAAAAAAACACTGCCCCTCATTTCCAAAATGCCCCCAAGGAAATGGTATTGTAATGGGACCAGAACAGGAGAAGCGAGGATTTGTGGGGCAGAAAGCAGTTTTAATCAGAGGGCCAGCAAACCAAGAAGATGGTGAACTAGCGTTCTAAAGTATTATTTTATTTTATTTTATTTTATTTTATTTTATTTCTGAGATGGGGTCTTATTCTGTTGCCCAGGCTGGAGTGCAGCAGCATTATCTCAGTTCACTGCAACCTCCGCCTCTTGGATTCAAGCGATTCTCCTGCCTCAGCCTCCTGAGTAGCTGGGATTACAGGCACCCACCACCATGCCCAGCTAATTTTTGTATTTTTAGTAGAGACAGGGTTTCACCATGTTGGCCAGGCTGGTCTCGAACTCCTGACCTCAGGTGGTCCTCCCGCCTCAGCCTCCTGAAGTGCTGGGATTACAAGAGTGAGCCACCGCACCCAGTCTAAAGTACTATTTTAAATTTTAAAATTTACCATAGGGTTTTTTTGTTTATTTTTTTTTGAGATGGCTCCTTGCCCAGGCTGGAGTGCAATGGCGTGATCTTGGCTCACCTCAACCTCTGTCTCCTGGGTTCAAATGATTCTCCTACCTCAGCCTCCCAAGTAGCTGGGATTACAGGCATGCACCACTACGCCCAGCTAATTTTGTATTTTTAGTAGAGACGGGGTTTTTCCATGTTGGTCAGGCTGGTCTCAAACTCCTGACCTCAGGTGATTCGCCTGCCTCAGCCTCCCAAAACGCTGGGATTACAGGTGTGAACCACCACGCCTGGCTACCACAGGGTTTTTAAAGGGAAACTTGGTATGGGAGACATGTGGCAGTGGTGCAGGGTGCAGGGTCTGTGGTGCGTCTTGTTCCCTTGTCTGTCAGGGTTGGAGCTATCTTGACTTAAGTAAGGGCATAATTACATAAGCATGCATTGCCTAGAGAGGGGGGTAAGAGTGGAGGAAAGGAAGAAAAACAAAATGGGTAATTTTTAAAACTGAGGTCCCCAATTAGAGTATCATGCAAATAAGAACCCCAGGTCTACACAGTAAAGGAAAACTCAGGTTGGGCTGCCCTGCCCTGCTGTTTTGGCCAGTCCCTACCATGCGCCAGGTTCTCAGGGAAGCCTCCCAGGAGACCAGTAAAGCCATCTGTATTGTTCTCATTTCACACTTAAAGAAGCTGAAGTCCAGAGGGATGAAGTGACTTGCCAAGGCACTGACTCCAGTGTCTTCATTTGTAAAGTGGCTTGGAACAAGCACGCAATGCATATTTGTTGAATGAATTAATAAAGAAATGGAGAGACTGTCAGAATTGTCTAGCACCCAGTCTAGTGTGTTTCTGGAATGTGCAAAATCAAAACTGTAAAAAGAAAATAAAATTTTTGGCTGGGCGCGGTGGCTCTCGCTTGTAATCCCAGCACTTTGGGAGGCCAAGGCGGGTGGATCACGAGGTCAGGAGATTGAGACCACGGTGAAACCCCGTCTCTACTAAAAATACAAAAAATTAGCGGGGCGTGGTGGCGGGCACCTGTAGTCCCAGCCACTTGGAGAGGCTGAGGCAGGAGAATGGCATGAACCCGGGACACGGAGCTTGCAGTGAGCCGAGATCTTGCCACTGCACTCCAGCCTGGGTGACAGAGAGAGACTCCGTCTCAAAATAAAATAAAATAAAATAAAATAAAATAAAATAAAATAAAAATAAAATAAAATTTCAGGGCTTCCAAATGTATTGTGGCCAGGGGAAAGGTTAAGCCTTGTAAACTGAGTCACATAACACCGGCTGTTTTTGGACACTTGCTTCCTGACCTTTGTGTTGAAATGTTAAATATTAACCAGATCCCTTATTCTTTATTCAAACCTAGAATAAATGACTTTAGAATCAGAGACCTTGGTGATTGTTACCTTTTTACAAGTGAATGTAAGCAACCCCCTTAGAGTGTAATCAATGGTCACCAAACAAATCTTGTATCTGTATGTTAGCCTTTGTATGGAAAACCTTGTAATACAGTTTAGCACTTCCGTTTTTGCCTACATAATATAGACCATCCTCACCTTTCCCCACACTATTCTTGAATAAACTCTTTCAACTAGATCTTGAGCTGTTTGATTTTTTTTTTTTTTTTTTGGTTGACAAAATAAATATGTAGAATCTGACAAATCATAGAATAAGAATTCCTGGCCAGGTGCGGTGGCTCATGCCTATAATTCCAGCACTTTGGGAGGCCAAGACGGGCAGATCACTTGAGGTCGAGAGTTCGAGACCAGCCTGGGCAACATGGTGAAACCCCGTCTCTACTAAAAATAAAGAAATTAGCCTGGCATGGTGGCACACATCTGTAATCCCAGCTACTCAGGAGGCTGAGGCAGAAGAATCACTTGAACCCGGGAGGTGGAGGTTGTAATGAGCTAAGATCACACCACTGCCCTCCAGCCTAGGTGACAGAGTAAGAATTCTGTCTCAAGAAAAAAAGAAAAAAAGAATTCCTACTTCCCATAAGGGCTAAAGGAAATAAGACCCATGTTTCTAAAGTACTTGGCACATAATAACTCCTTTTCCTCCCTACATTCTTTACCCCACCTTCACTCTCCAAGGTCAAGGTAAGTATTCACCTTAATAAAAACAAGCCAGTATTCTATAAGAGCATTTTAGATTGCAAAAGCATTTTTCTATATATGATCTCACTTGGTCTTCGTTTATTCAAAGAGTTGGTTCCAAGCATCCACCAGGCACCAGAGACACCAGCCAGGGAGAAAGACAGATCTCGTTCTTAGCCCCTCTTGGATCCCCACACTTCCTCCCTCCACCCTTTAAGATGGAATTCTGCTTCATTAACATTGGAAGCAAGTCTTTGGCTAAACCCTGCCCTGTGCAATCTGGCTTTGTGTTAAAGATTACACTCTAACCAGATCTGCAGCCTCTGGTGAACCTATTTCTCTTCCAAGTGAGGATTTGGCTTTTAAAGGAGCTATCCCCCCGCACCCTCACCAACACCTAAAAATACCTTGGAGCTACGTCTTGCATGTCAGGAACAGGTTTATTCTGGGAACACCAGCTCCCCACTCTGGCTGGCTCAGTCCCGGGGTCCCATATACTAAGAGAGAATCCAGCACTCACAATAGGATCTTAGTAAATACTCATTGTTGGAACAAAGGAGGGAAAGAAGGCAGAAAGAACTTTTCGAGTTGGGTCATCCTTTCTCCTTATGTTTGTAGTGAGCTGTGAAATACGTGAATTTCACATGTATGACTTTGCTGCCCTCCAAGAGCCACCAGAGCTAAACTTTTAATTATAGCTATTGTGTTTTAGATTAAGGAGCTTTAAAACATTCTTTGCAGGGAGTGCAATGAATAAGCCCTTAAGAAATGCAAAAGTTTTCAGCCTTTTGAGGAATTAACTATTAGAAGCCATTTACTTTAAAGGGAGAGAAAGCCCTAATAAATTAATGAATCTAGACCAGATCATCAATGTTCCCATCAGTAAAAGATACAGTCTTGCAAAAGAAAGAGGAAGAAAAAAATCAATCCCCATACTGATTAATGCAACTGGATCCAGCTAGCAATGTACAGAAAATGCAGAGGACAGAGGAACGTGGTAACCAACACCAGGGGGATGCAGTCAGCAAAATTCAGCTAAAATTCAGGGGATATTCTAAAAGACAGATGTGCACATTATTTTTTTTTATTGCTTTTAAAACTTGAGAGAGAGAGATAAAGGGGAAACCTGAAAAGAGGTCCAAGAGAGCACATCAACCAATTGTTATGTGTGGATCTCATATGGATCGCACTAAAGCATACATTTTTCAGGGTGGTAGGGGGCCACTGTCACCGGTGAAGCAAAAATTGCTTCTTGGATGATGGAAAAATCTTAGCTATTATAATGGTTTGTGGCTCTCCAAAGGGCTGCAGAACCTAAAGAAATATAGCGTATATCTGTGCTATTAAAATTTCATTAGGAGAGGGAAGGCTATGACTGGTAAAATATGTCTACAAAAGCTCCTTAGGGGGACCATGATGAAAAAAAGTTTGAAAACACTGAATTAGAACACACAAGTTGATATATATATGATATATCATATCATATCATATATCATATATATAAGACAACAGGGAAAATATCGAATACTTACTGAGTATTTGATGAAATATTGCTAATTTTTTAGGTATGATAATGGTATTATGGTTATGTTATAAAGAGTGCTAATCTTTCAGAGATAACTACTGAGATATTTACAGATGAAATAGAGAGTAGAAGAGAGTCAAAACGGGGGAAGAGGAAAAGCAGAGCTAGAGAGCAAAAGATAAAAGAAAAGAGAGATTAATTGATGTTTCTCAGAGCAACAGACTTTCTTCTCATTGTATTTCAGGACCCATCTTTTCTTAGACTGTGGTTGCTAACCAGTGGCCCATGGATCACATTCAACCCACACATTTGTTTTGTTTGACCCTCACAGTGTTTTAGAAGCATTTGAACCAACATTTTAAAATGAAAGATTTCACTGAAAACTCTCCACTGCCAGCTTCACTTGAGAAATCATACCCTCCAAATCTTGGACCTGAACCCATAAACAGAACCTCTGTTCTTCTGGTCATCCCAGCTGCCAGGGGTCACCCTGGAAATGCCCACACCCACACTCTGTTCTGCCTCTGTAACAGACCAGCAGCCTGATACGTTCATTTCACCTGCTGCCCAGAAAAGCCAATGCACTGGAGAAAAGCAGGTTTTTGCAACAAAAAAGAGTTTAATAAATGCAGAGCCAGCTAAGTGGAAGGACAGGAGTTTTATTATTACTCAAATCCGCCTCCCTGAAATTGCAAAGGCTAGGATTTTTTAAGGATGGTTTGGTGGGCAGGGGGCTAGGGAATGGGGACGCGGATTGGTTGGGTCGGGGATGAAATCATAGGGAGTCGGAGCTTTTCTTCTTGCGCTGAGTCAGTCCCTTGGTGGGGGCCCAAGACCAGATGAGCCAGTTTACCAGTCTAGGTGGTGCCAGCTGGTCCATCAGAATTCAGGGCCTTAACAATACCTTGAACACCAATCTCAGGTCTTACAAATAGTGATGTTATCTACAGAAGCAATTGAGGAGGTTAGGAATCTTGTGGCCTCTGGCTGCATGACTCTTGAGCTGTAACTTCTGATCTTCTGGCTAACCTTAGTTTTACAAAGGAAGTCCAATCCCCAACGAAGGAGGGGGTTAGTTTTGGGAAGGGGCTGTTATCATTTTTTTCAAAGTTAAACTATAAACTAAATTCCTCCCATAGTCAGCTCAGTATATCTCCAGGAATGAGCAAGGACAGCTTGGCGGTTAGAAGCAAGATGCAGTCGGTTAGATCAAATTTCTGCCACTGTCATAATTTTTGCAAAAGTACTTTCACTTCCAATCTTTTCCTTCCTTGCCAGCCCTTGATGAACAGAAATTACATCATTAACAATGGCTGGGCCTGGTGTGATGGCTCACACCTGTAATCCCAACACTTTGGGAGGCCGAGGCGGGTGGATCACCTGAGGTCAGGAGCTTGAGACCAGCCTAGCCAACATGGTGAAACCTTGTCTCTACTAAAAATACAAAAAATTAGCTGGTCACGGTGGCAGGCACCTGTAGTCTCAGCTACTCAGGAGACTCAGGCAAGAGAGTTGCTTGAACCCAGGAGGCGGAGGTTGCAGTGAGCTGAGATCATGCCATTGCACTCCGGCCTGAGCAACAAGAGCAGAACTCCATCTCAAAAAAAACAAAAAACAAAAACAAACAAACAAAAAATACCAGTGGCCACCAGTCCTTTCACACCAACTGTGGGCCAGACAGAATTTGGCAACATTATCTCATTAAGCCCTCACATCAAACCAGGAGATAGTTACTGTTGGCATCTCACATTTTACAGAAGATGACACTGCGGCTCAGAGAAGTGAAGTAATTTACTCAAAGCCACACAGCCATTTGGAATTCAGACCTGGTCTTTCTGATTCCAAAGCCTGTGGTTCCGTGTCACAGTGGCCGCTGCCTCCTTCATGAGACCACAGCACACGGCCTCAGTCCCCTAGACCACTGGACAGTCAGTCCTGATTTGAGCAGGGAGGCAGAGGCTGTTCCAGCTCCCCAGGGACCTGGCCTCAGTCTGGTTGTTCCTTGGCAGGGAATATCTACCATATCTGATCCAGAGTGGATAATTTTTTAGATCCCCTTCTCTATACAAGGGGAATATTAAATTATAATATTCTGAAATAAAATAATAATGAAATACTGAAACATATTTTTCATGTGTAAACGGAAGTTACACTATCAAACAAAAATATGACATCTCACAGTGTGTACTTTGCTCTGCTGTTTTAAATTTTAAACACAAATAAGAGCCTCAAGTGATTATGCAGAATGACAGAGTTAAAGAAACTCAAGGTCAGTTTCTTCATCTTTACAATTACTGTGCTCTTATTTATTTCAAATCTGTTGTTCAAACACAGGAATACAGAGTATCACAGGGGTAGAGACATAAACTTCATCCAAAGTGAACTCGAACAACTCTGCATCTTTATAAATTTATACCCAAAAGAAGAATGTACAGCTGAGTTTAGTTTGTCAAGGTTGACTGTGTGACAAGGAACGCTCAGAATTAATTTCCATGTAGAGGCTGGGCACGGTGGCTCACATCTGTATCTCAGCATTTTGGGAGGCTGAGGTGGTTGGATCACTTGAGGCCAGGAGTTCAAGACCATCCTGGACAACATGGTGAAAACCCATCTCTACTAAAAACAAA
The DNA here is from genome assembly GCF_028885655.2 of Pongo abelii. Lineage (NCBI taxonomy): Eukaryota > Metazoa > Chordata > Mammalia > Primates > Hominidae > Pongo > Pongo abelii. The sequence continues at coordinate 184,535,041 of NC_071989.2, forward strand.
AAAACTAGCCATGCGTGGTGGTATGGTCTGTAATCCCAGCCACTTAGGAGACTGAGGCAGGAGAATTGCTTGAATCTGGGAGGTGGAGGTTGCAGTGAGCCAAGATTGTGCCACTGCACTCCAGCCTGGGCAACAGAGTGAGACTCTGTCTCAAAAAAAAAAAAGAATTAATTTCCATGAAGAATAATATTTTTAAAGGGTAAGTCATAAAAACATGCTAATTGGAAGCTGATGTACATTACCCTCATAATACATTAGATCTCATGCCTTACTCACATGCACAAATTCTCAATAACAACCACAGCAATTGTTTAGACATAGACCAATAATTTTTTCTTCAAGGAGGGGTATTATATCATGAACATTGTTTAGACTTGCAGGCACATGGTTATAATTTAAAAAGCAAGCTGACTTTTAGTTGATTTTATTATTGTAGTTAAACTCTCAGACCATGTACCCCTCATTGCCTCCCTGGGTGAATATTCCTACAATGTTGGCACCACTGTGCCAAGTGCTCTGGAAGCTGGGCACTGCTGGACCCCAGGCCCCCTCTCCCAGAGCTGACATCCTTCCTTGAGCCCAGAAGGGCCTCCGGGACCCTGGACCCAAATGTGAGCTGCTCACTAGAGTGATAGAGTGGGGAGAGAGCCCAAAGTCTGGCATCAGAAGGGTGGGCTGGAATCCCAGCTCTGACACTTCACCTCTTCAAGCCTCAGTTTCCTCATCTGCTAAAAGAGGTTAAGCAAGCAAAACAGGGGTGCAGGGAGAGGCAAGCAAGATCGCAAACCATGAGCTGGGGTTCAGAGCATGGACAGGGTTCTCAGTGGATCAGAGCTTCCAAAAAACCTAGCACAGCCTGAAGGTGCATTCATGGAGGTAAAAATAGCTGCCGTTTATGAGCACTCACTATACATCTGCCACTTTGCATATATTATCTCATTTAATGTCACCCTCGTCGTAATTCTGTGAGATGGATGCTGTCATCCCCATTTTAACTGTGAGGAAACTGAGGCTCAGAGAGGTGAGTGGACTTGCCCAAGGTGTCACAGCTGAACCAGAATTCCAGCTCTGCACATTCCAGAGCCCTCCAGATCCAAAGAGGAGACTGCTTTACCTGCTCTGTGTGGGGTGAAAGGGAGACAGTTCCATCCTGGGCCTCGCCCTGAAGCCAGGGACACAGGAATCCAGGTCCTGTTGATGGAGCTGGTGCTGCTGGCCCTGGTGAGAAGTCACCAGGAAGCTGGCCTGAGTTCTAGGAGGGAAGATGGGTGTGTTTGCCTGCTTGGTTGCTCTCACTTGCTTAAAGTCTCTTTAACAACAGAGTAAAAGAGGGATCAAGGTGCTCTTGTGCTTTGGGTCAGGCAGCCTCTAGATCAAGGAAGAGGTGGCCTTGGGCCTCTAGTTGGCAAACTCTCGGGGAGACAGTCCAAGCACTTGGCCCTGGAGGATACAGGAGGATGGGCCTGCCTCCTTATCCTGCATCCTTATTTTAGATTTTGGGAATGAAAATTGAGAGAGGCAAAATGACCTGTCCAAGGTCATGCAGCCAAAAAGTGTCAGCATCGGGCCTTGAACCCTGGTCTGTGAGGCTGCACAGTCTGTGACTTTTCTGCTGAGCGTGGCTGCCCCAAGGGTGGCTTAGAGTACTGGGTTCTGAGGACCTTCCACAGAAGCCACAGCCTCTGTGATCTCTCACCGCGAGAAGCTACCGCAGGAGGGACAATTCTGCAGCCTCTGCCTACGACTTTTTCTATTCTGGGTGTGGGGTGCGTAATTAGCATACATCTGAATACATTTTCCATTTTTAACAGGAAAGAGAAATACATGGGAAAAGAGATAAAAAGCTCCTGTTAACTAGTGAGGCTGTGTGTCATGCTCCTTTACATTCCACCTAACGTTCCTCCTTCCGCCTAAGAAGCCCTTCCTCCCTGCTGCTGTCGGATAAACCCCGCTCCATCCTCCCAGACCCTGCTCACAGGTAGCCTGTGTGGAGGCTCCCGGGGCACTCGCCGGCTTCTCCCCTCCAGCCTGCCTGGACTGTGTGCATCCTTCTTCCTGACTCAGTCACACTGTATTCTGACTTACCCCGGAAGAGAGCTGCCTGGGGTTGTCCTGCCTCCTGTACGTTTGCCTCAGGAGACTTGCTTGGCCAAAAGGTTCTAGAAAGTTCTCTCAACACTGCAGTTGCCTTGACACTGTGCCTGGAACAGCCAGCCTGCAGCGGAGGGACTCCACAAAGACTCCAGGGCTGATTTCAGACTCTGCAATGACTCCATTCTGGCTTTGGGGTCTATTCTGAGGGTCCGCCCATCCCCGGGCTGTTCTCCCCAACACTGTGAGGACACTGTTCTGTCTCAGCGCTAGGTTGATGGCTAGCCCAAGCTGCAAAGGATTCTCCATAGAGCACAAAACTACCCCAAATGTAAGTCAGATGGCAGCCACCTGGAGGCCTTGGGTCCCCTCCAGCCTGCTGGGCTAAGCGTATTCTTTGAAAATAACTCACACCCCCATTCTAGACATCTCCCTCTCCCTCAGTTAGCCTTGGCGCTCATCTCCTCCTTTGCTGAGTTCTCACTCTCCACGCTACCTTTGCTTCCCACTCTCTCCCATGCTGAATGCTGGACTGATCATTTCACTCCCCCATTGCCAGGAACACAAGCTTCTGTACGTAACAGAATTTTACTCAAGTTTTAGGGCTGTGGAGGGTAGTTATTGCACATCACACAGCAGAGGCAACAGCTTCAACTTGATTATTATTCCCAAATTCATTATTATCCTAAGATCTATCTGCCGCTTGCCCACCATGGGGAATCTCTCCCTGGCTACATTCATGCTTTGGTGCTAGCTTGTTGCCACATCCCCTACTTCTTTCTGAAAAAAACTCAAGCCCAGCTGAGCCACAGCTGACCTGAAGACCAATGTAAGAGAAATAACCTTTTGTGGTAAGCCACTGAGATTTGGTGGAGTGGGGGTAGGGTGGGACTTTTACCCAGCACAAGCTGACTAATATAATCATCGAATCCAACCTCCATGCAATGCATAAAGCCACCCCTCACCATCTCTGCCAAGCTGAAATCAAACTTCAGCTTGCACACCTCCAGTGACGGGGAGCTCACTACTTCACAAGGCTGCCCAATCCCATCTCTGGACAGTTAGATCCTAACCTGTCTCCCATCCAAGTTTGACCATTGGTCGCAGCTCCCTCTGTCTCTCCTCCTTGGCCTCACAAAGTCCCCCACTCCCCAGCACAGCCTGGCCAAGACCAAGCAGCGACAGTGTTATGCCCCCAGTCCCTCCTCCTCAGACCCCCAACTGCTCCTATACAGCATGGCTGCCTGTGCCATCTCCTCTCTACTTAGTCTCTTCCACAAGGGCAGAGTCTGGAACTAATCACCATAGCCAATGGGTGTGGCCACTGGCCAGACCCTTGTGTCTACTGATCTAAACAATATGCCTCCATGGGCATGGGAAATACCTAAATTCCAGAAACAGACTCTGGAACCCACAGACCTGGGGGTAGATCCTGGCCCTGCCATCTCCTGCTGTGCCTCCTTGGACAGGCCACTTCGTTTCTTGAAACCTCAATGTTCTCATCTGTAAAATGGGGATAATCATTGCCTCCACATCATGCATCATACACTAAGTACAGTGCCTGTAACCACCCAATGGGTTCTCTTTCCCACACCCCAAACAGAGCTGATTTATCAAGGCAGGGGAATTGCAATGGAGAGAGTTTAATTCACACAGAGCTGGCTGAACGGGAGACCAGAGTTTTCTTATTACTCAAATCAGTCTCCCTGGAATTCAGGGGCTAGGATTTTTCACAGGTAGTCTGGGGAAAGGGGTGGGGTGGCTGCTGATTGGTTGGGGGGTATAATCCAACCGGTGTGGGAAATGATCCTCCTGCCCTGAATCGCTTCTGGGTGGGGCCACAGGACAGTGGGTGGGTCCAGATGGAGCCACCATCAGTGGGTGGATCCTGTGGAACCCTAGGTGTCAGACATGCAAAAAACCTGAAAAGATATTTCCAAAAGGCCAACCTTAGGTTCTACCATAGTGATGTTATTTGCAGGAGTAACTGGGGGAGTTGCGTATCTTACGACCTCTGGAATAATGGCTGGCAGTTGTTTATGTCTACACCTTAGCAGAATTCAATCTCCTCTCCTAGTCTGGTGGCCTCTCATTAGCTTTAGGAAGGTGGTTGAGTTTTGGGGAAGGGCTGTCATCATTTTTTTTTAAATTTGAGATGGAGTTTCGTTCTTGTTGCCCAGGCTGGAGTGCAATGACACGATCTCGGCTCACTGCAACCTCTGCCTCCCGGGCTCAAGCGATTCTCCTGCCTCAGCCTCCAGAGTAACTTGGATTATAGGTGTGCATCGCCACGCCCGGCTAATTTTTGTATTTTTAATAAAGATGGGGTTTCACCATGTTGGTCAGGCTGGTCTCAAACTCCTGACCTCAAGTGATCCACCTGCCTCAGCCTCCCAAACTGTTGGGATTACAGGCATGAGTCGCCATGCCCGGCCTGGCTGTTATCATTTAAACTATAAACTAAATGTCTTCCAAAGCTACCGCGGGAATAATCAAAGGCAGCTCGAAGGCCAAAGGCACAAGTCAGGTTGGCTAAATCAGATCTTCCCCACTGCCACAATTTTCTCATTGATGTCATTTTGCAAAGGCGGTTCCATGCCTGCCACATTAAAAAGCATGCCACCTCAGCAGAGCAATGACAGGAGTAATTGTTTACTACTGACCCCCATGAAACTTACTGTCACCTACAGTTCTTGAATAATGTATTCTTTTTAAAACATTTTCTAATAAAAAATGATATTAAAATACTCGATACAGAAAGAACAAAGAAGAAAGCAAATCTGATCACTCATAGATACTACTGTTAAAATATTCGCTAATACCCCTTAGATTTTAGAGGGACAATGCCAAACTTCTGCCTCCTCACTTGTGCTTGAAGGAGGTAGCACAGGAGAGGAATAAAGCAGCCCTGAGGCCACGCCGACGAGTCTTAGGTCGCAGCTTTGTCACTTGCTTGTTGTGACCCTGGATCAGCAACTTTGTCTCTAGGAGCACAGTTTTATCTTTGGTAGGTGAAGAGATTTTTCTTAACAGCTTTATTGAGATATAATTCAAATACCATCTGTATTAGTCCATTTTCACGCTATTGATAAAGGCATACCTGAGACTGGGTAATTTATAAACGAAAAGAGGTTTAGTGGACTCACAGTTCCTCATGGCTGGGGAGACCTCACAATCATGGTGGAAGGTGAAAGGCAGGTCTTACATGGCAGCAGACAAGAGAGAATGAGAATCAAGTGAAAAGGGTTTCCCCTTATAAAATCATCAGATCTCATGAGACTTATTCACTACCATGAGAACAGTATGGGGGAAGCCCCTACCATGATTCAGTTATCTCCCACCAGGTCCCTCCCACACCACATGGGAATTATGGGAGCTACAATTCAAGAAGAGATTTGGGTGGGGACACAGCCAAACCGTATCATCATCCAATTTGCCCGTTTAAAGTGTACAGTTTAATCATTTTCAGTGCATTCACAGAGCTGTGTATCCATGATCACAATCAGTTTTAGAATATTTTCATCACCCCAAAAAGAAACGCTGTATCCCTTAGCTGTCACCCCTGCCCCAGGTAGCCAACAATCTACTTTGTCTTCCTAGATTTGCCTGTTCTGGACTTTCATCTGATATGTAGGCTTTTGTGACTGGCTTCTTTTCTCAGCTCAATGTTTTCAAAGTTCACCCGTGTTGATTGACTGGATGTTTTTAAACTTATTAACCTGGATTGTTTTTACATCCTAGCCCCTCCCATAGACAATGCTGGTTTTGCCATTGCTGCTTCTCCAGGTCTCACGAGAGCTTTATATGATCCAGGCTTAGGAAAAAGGGCAAAGAAAAGAGCACATCAGCAAATAGTTCATCTGTGTTCAGAGAGCGGAGGAGGGAGGAGAGCGTGTACCTGCTGGGTGGAGGGCATTGGGTGCGGCTGGGTGAGGAAGGGGCTGGAGCCCTTTGGGCTGGCTGAGGATGGAGGGAAAATGGGCATGAACAAGTGTCCAGTGGGTTAGGAATCGGATCCTCTTGAATCTTTTCTAGTGCTGTTTGTAAAGTTGAGAATTCCTTTTTTATTATTGGTCCGGACTTCCGTGGAAGAATTGCTTGCAGAGATTGGGCTGGTCTAAAATCTTCAAGAGTTCTCTTGGCGACCCAGCTGAGGCCCTGCACAGCGCAGAGCGATCAGGGCCTCAGACACTCAGTAAGGGTCAGTTGCTTTGCATTCCTTCTCATTTAATCCTCACAAATCCATGAAGCAGGTACATTTTACTGATGGGAAAACCAAGGCACTTAAGGAGCCCTCGGACGGCATGCCCACTGCCTGCCTTGCATTGCTCTGCCCGGAAACTGGACACAAATGACCTCCAGTCACGAGACTGTTGGCTTTGGGAATCTGAGTCAGAGGGCTCCAAGCTGCACTGAGATCGCTTTACATTTTACCATGGGTTTTTTTCTTTTTTTTGGCTTTTAAAATAGTCTAGAACTATAAAACTCTTAGAAGAACACACAGGGGAAAAGCTTTATGACATTGGATTTGGCAATGTTTTCTTGGCTATGACATCAGAAGCACAAGCAACAAAAGTAAAAATAGATAACTTGGACTATATCAAAATATAAAAGTTCTATGCATCTAAGGACAGAATCAGCTGAGTGAAAAGGCAACCTATGGAATTAGAGAGAGTATTTGCCTATCACGTATCCGATGAGGAGTTAATAGCCAAAATATATAAACAACTATGATTCAACGACAGCAAAACAACCCAATTAAAAAATGAGCAAAGGACTTGAATACGCATTTCTCTAAAGAAGATATTCATATGTCCACAAGCACATGCAAAGAAACTCAACATCACTAATCACTAAGGAAACGCAAATCAAAACCACAATAAGGTATTACCTCACACCCATTAAGGTGGCTACTATCAAAAAAATAGAAAATAAGAAACGTTGGTATGGATATGGAGAAATTGGAACCCTTGTGTACCATCGATGGGAATGGAAAATTGTGCAGCCTCTGTGTAAAACAGTACGGCTGTTCCTCAAAAAATTAAAAATAGAATTACCATATGATCCAGCAATTTCACTTCTGGGTATTTATTCAAAAGAATTGAAAGCAGGGCCTCAAAGGGCTATTTGTACAGCCATGTTTATTTATTTATTTATACATTTTTTGAGATGGAGTTTCACTCTTGTCACCAAGATTGGAGTGCAATGGCGTGATCTCAGCTCACTGCAACCTCTGCCTCTCAGGTTCAAGCGATACTCCTGCATCGGCCTCCCGAGTAGCTGGCATTACAGGCGCCTGCCACCACGCCTGGCTAATTTTTGTATTTTTAGTAGAGATGGGGTTTCGCCATGTTGGCCAGGCTGGTATTGAACTCCTGACCTCAGGTGATCCACCCGCCTTGGCCTCCCAAAGTACTGGAATTACAGGTGCAAACCACCGCTCCCGGCTACAGCCGTGTTTATAGCAGCATTACTCACAATAGCCAAAGGTGGAAGCAACCTGAATGTCCAACGACAGATGAGTGGATACACAACGTGGGGCATATACACAATGGAATAGTACTCAGTCTTAAAAAGGGAGGAAATTCTGATGCATGCTACGTGGATGGACCTTGAGGACATTATGCTGACCGAAATAAGCCCATCACAAAAGAACACATACTCTAATTCCACCTATGTGGCATACCTGGAGTAGTGAAACTCACAGAGACAGGAAGTAGAATGTCGGCTGCCAGGGGCTGTGAGGGGAGGAGGATGGGGAGTTAGTGTTTCATGGGTGCAGAGTTTCAGCAGGGGAGGGTGAAAAGAGCTCTGGCAATAGATGGTGGTGATGGCGGCACACAGTGTGAATGTACTTAATGCCACTGAGCTGTACACTTGAAAATAGCTAAGATAATAAATGCTGTATGTATTTTACTATTATACAATTAAAAATATATGTATAGCCCAGAGTCCTTTATGCTTTCTTAGAGGCCATGGTTGCAAACTCCCAGAAGACCCCAGGTGGAGCTGTGAGTTGCTTTTTAGGAAGGTGCAGGGTCTGCAGCCCCTGACAGCCTTTTGGCCACCTCTGGCAAAGCAGCACAGAGTCTGGGACGAACAAGAACAACACCACCATCCCCACACCCTCATCAGCACACAGCGCACTCACACTCACTCATCAGATTCTATCTTCCCAGAACACCACCCACCTGAGTGATGATTTCACAGATAAAGAAGAGGCTCAGAGAGGGTGAGTCACTTGCCCAAGGTCACACAGCTAGTACAGCGGAGGAAGGCCCCACACTCAGGTGCCTCTTTCCGAAGCTTGCGCTCCTCCCTCAACCTCTCTGCAACGTGGCCTGGGGTCCAAGTCACACTGCCAGCTCCCTCAGAAAATCTCTCAACATTATGGCTCCTCCCAGGCCTCAGCCTCCTCTCATAAAAAAGGAAAGATTGGGCCAGGTGTGGTGGCTCACGCCTATAATCCCAGCACTTCGGGAGGCCGGGGTGGGTGGATCACCTGAGGTCAGGAGTTTGAGACCAGCCTGGCCAACATGGTGAAACCTCGTCTCTACTAAAAATACAAAATTAGCCAGGCATGGTGTCAGGCGCCTGTAATCCCAGCTACTCAGGAGGCTGAGGCAGCAGAATCACTTAGAACCTGCGAGACGGAGGTTGCAGTGAGCCAAGATCATGCCACTTCACTGCAGCCTGGGTGACAGAGCAAGACTCTGCCAAAAAAAAAAAAAAAACAAAGATGGAAAGATGCAGTTTTAAGATGTGTGTGAATGCACTCATTCAGTCCCTCAGCAGCTATGACTGGCACCTCCTATGCTCCAGGCGCTGCCCTGCCCCTGCAAAGGCAGTGGTGATGGAGGGACAAGGGCCCTGGCCTCATGGAGCTTACACTGGGGCAGGGGGGCAGACAATAAATACACAAATAGGAGACTCCCAGAGTCAAGGTGCCCTGCAGAATACAGAACAAGGTCAAGAGTGTCTGGGGAGTGCTGCTTTCACTTGGGTGACCTCCCGGAGAAGTAGAGTGAAAGGGGCCAGCCTTTAAAAAGCGGAATTATCAGCCAAAGTGCTGCAAGCAAACTTGGCTTCGCAGGGAAACAGAGAAGAGGCCAGTGTGGCTGGATGCACAGAACCAGGAAGGTGGCTGGGCAGGAGGCAGCCCCTGCAGCTGGAAACCAGGAGCAGGTTCAGATGTGGTTCCCACTGAGAAGGAGGGTCCTCAGAGACCTCCTTGGAGACCCTGAAGGAGGGTCCCCACTGAGAAGGAGGGTTTGAGGAAGCAAGTGGCATGAACAGGGAAGAGACCTGGCTATGAATGAGCTATGTGAACTGTACACGGCACTGCACACCCACGAGCTATGATGCGCTTGATCTTCTGGGGTCCCCGTTGTGGAGGGTTAATCTCCAAATTCCGGAGGGTTCTGTTTTGTCCCCTGGGCAAACAGGTATACCTTGGTGCTAAGTCAGCTACAATCTGTTCTTCTCATTTCCTTCCCTCTTTGCCTTTCCAGGCTCTGGCGGGCTCTGCACCTGGATTCTGACCTTACCCAGGACGTCCCCATCTGAGGACGTCCCCATCTGGTGACGGCAGGCCACAGTGGCAGTCACCAAGTGGGCAATGGGGCCACAGGGCAGGCCCCACCCTGGGCAGTCCTCCAGGGAAATAAGGCCTAGGAGGGAGATAGCAGTGAGGGTAGTCTAGAAGAAAAGGGAAAATTAATGCTGGGTGGAGATTAACTGGTGATTGTGTGGAGAAACTGAGGCCTGGAGAGAGGAAGGGACTTATCTAGAGTAACGTGGCTAGTCAGAAACACTCGGAACTAGGTCCCAAGTCTCTAGCAGACCCCAATGTGAAGCCTTCTCACCAAGCCCAGAAATCTAAGTGGTCTGGCCAGGCATGGTGGTTCACCCCTGTATAATCCCAGCACTTTGAGAGGCTGAGGTGGGTGGATCACCTGAACTCAGGAGTTCGAGACCAGCCTGGGCAACATGGTGAAACCTGGTCTCTACCAAAATACAAAATATTGGCTGGGCATGGTGGCATATTCCTGTAGTCCCAGCTGCGCAGGAGGCTGAGGCATGAGAATCACTTGAGCCTGGGAGGTGGAGGTTGAGCCGAGATAATGCCACTGCACTCCAGCCTGGGTGACAGAGTGAGACTCCATCTCAAAAATAAATAAATAAATAAATAAATTTTAAAAATTAAAAATTAATAATAAAAATAAATCTAAGTGGTCCTGGTGCATAATAATAATAATAACAACAATGGCTAATCATCATTAAGCTCCCCCTCTGTGACAGCATTCAAAGGCATTTTCATGTTTAGTTCCTTTGCTTCTCACAACAACTCTATGAGATAGGAGCTATTAGCATCTCAATTTTATAGAGGAGACAACAGGTGAGTTTACACAACAGGATTCAAGCTTTAGTCTATCGCTTCCAGAGCCCCACTCTTAACAACCACGCTGGCTGCATTATTAGAAAAGCAAGCCACAAGGCTCAGAGAGGGGAAACGGCTTATCAGGGCCACTCCAGCCAGCACTAACACTCATGTTATAGTCACTGTCCTATACTATTCCCCAGAGGATATGTCTTCTTTGTCTTTATCATTATTATATTATTATTATTATTATTTTAGAGACAGGGTCTCTATTACCTGAGCTGGAGTGCAGTGGCTCACTGCAGCCTCCAACTCCTGGGCTCAAGTGATACTCCTGGTTCAGCCTCTCGAGTAGCTGGGAATACAGGCACACGCCGCCTTGCCCAGCTAATTTATTTTTTATTTTTTGTAGAGATGGGGGTCTCTCTATGTTACCCAGGCTGGTCTTGAACTCCTGGCCTGGAGCGATTCACCCACCTTGACCTCCCAAAGTGCTGGGATTATAGGCGTGAGCCACCACACCTGGCCCTTTGTCTTTATATTGATGGCACTAAGTACAGGAACAGGCTTGGCACAGAAAATATTGCTTGAACTGAAATTAATTTTGGCAACACGTTTTCCTTAATTGTTGCAGTTTCATTCTGTGTATTTAGCAAGAAAAGAGGACAGTTTCAGGAAGGAAGGGGATCAAACAAATACCCTGGCTGGGCCTGGTTGTGACAGAAAGAACATGAGGTTTTTGTGAAGTCAACATTTCGTTGCTGCAAATCTATGGGATCTGCGACAAGCCATTTCACCTTGCTCAGCCTCAGTTTTTTTAATCTAGAAAAATAAGGATAAAATGCCTAGCCTCACAGGGCATGGATTAACTCAATTAATGAATACAAAGCAGGGGTTGACAATATTTTTTCTCCCAAGGAGCAGAGAGTAGATCTTTTTGGCTTCGTAAGCCATACAATTTCTGCCACAACTTCTCAACTTTATCTTTGTTGCACAAAAGCAACCATAGGCAATATGTACTTACAAAAACAGTCAGTAGGCTGGATTTGGCTCCCTGGCCGTGGTGTGCTGATACCTGATCAAAATCAGTCCAAGCCAGGGATACATAGGACTTCATCATGACTTTCATGAGCTCTAGGTACTTGTGCCTTCATGGGTCCTTCTTACCATAGCAGAAGTCTGTGGATCCTAGAATTTTTTTTTTTAAGTGAAAAAATTATCTTATGATTTTTTAGAAGAAATTAAAATATTTTGAGGGTCCCTAAAAGTATTGTGGGCCTTAGTTCTGTGCCTATGTGCCTGATGGATCGGTTGGCACTTGACAAGCCACAAGCAGGTGCTCAGGGAAATGAGACTTCCCTCCCCATCTCCTTCCCTTTACTGAGTCTACCTGTGTATTTGTCTGCTCAGGCTGCTATAACAAAATACAACAGACTGGTGGCTTGAACAACAGAAATGTGTTTTCTCACAGTTCAGGAGGCTGGAAGTCTGAGATCAAGGTGTCCACATGGTCACTTTCTGGTAAGACCTCTCTTCCTGGCTTGTAAGTGGCCGCCATTTCACTGTGTGCACATCTGACCTCTTTGAGCATGTGCAGAGAAACAGCGCTCTGGTATTGCTTCTTATAAGGAAAATAATCCTACAGGATCAGAAACCCATTCTTGTGACCACCTCATTTAGCCTTTATTACTTCCTTAATATCTCCAAATACAGCCACACTGAGAGTTAAGGTTTCAACATATGAATTCTGGGCGAGACACAGTCCATCTATAGCAGCCTGGAATTGGATAAGGGGAGGAAGCAGGAAGACTTCTGCATGGCAGCTTACGAGACAGTACCTGTGAGCACAGGCTCTGCAATGAGGTAGCCTGGGCTTTAGATCCTAGTGGACTTTCACTGGCGTTTACCAGAGAAGTCATTTCACTTTTCCTGCCCTCAAGTTCCCCAGGTAAAATGAGGATAGCTATGGTTTCCACCTCACTGGACTGCTATGGAATGTGTAGCAGAAATTCAAGAGAGGATCTGGCACATGGTAAGCACTAGATCAATGTTAGTGATGGTGATGGTGACGATGATGATCATGGTGATGGTGATGGTGGTGACAGTGATGCTGATGGTGAGAATGATGATGATGATGGTGATGGTGGTGATGGCAAGGATGACAATGGTGATGGTGAGGATGATGATAGTGATGGTGAATGATGATAATTATTACTGTGGTGATTATAATTATGGTGATGATGGTGATATTGATGATGGTGAGGAGGATGATGATGGTAAGGATGATGACAGTGATGGTGATAATGTTGGTAATGGTGATGATGGTGATGGTGATGATAAGGATAATGATGGTGGTACTGATTATGGTGATGATGATGATGCTGAGGATGAGGATGGTGATGATGATAGTGATTGCTATGTTTTAAATATTTTTGTCCTTGCCAAAATTCATGTTGAAACTTAATCTCTAATGCAACAGTATTGGGAGGTGTAGCCTTTGGGAGGTGATGGAGTCATGAGGGCTCTGCTCTCATGAATGGCAGTTAGATGCCCTTGTAAAAGGGCTTGATGAGGGGAGTTCACCTCTTTTTGCCCTTTCCATTCCTTCCACCATGTGAGGACATGGCATTCCTTCGCTCTGGAGGATAGAGCAACAAGATGCCATCTTAGAAGTGGAGACTGGGCTCTCACCAGACACCAGACCTGCTGGTGCTTTGATCTTGGATTTCCCAACCTTTGGTACTGTCAGAAATAAATTTCTATTGTTTATAAATTACCCAGGCTGTGGCATTTTCTTATAGCAGCATAAATGGACTAAGACAGTGATGATGATGGTGATGTTGATAATGGTGACGGTGATGGCGATGATAATAGCAAGGATGATGGGATGATGGTGGTGATGGGTGATAGTGATGATAATATAATGGTGATGATAAGGATGCTCTTATAAAAAATGCACAGACAGTGGTTGGATGTCCCCAGTGGCTAGGGTCTTTTAGCTGAACCTAAGTCCTTCCCATTATCAATGCAAGGAAGATCCACCAAAAGCAGTAGATGCTGGTATCTCTGGATGAGAACACTGACACTTAATCTCTTTTTCTGGGCTCCTTGCAAACAAACTCTCTGTTCAAACTCTTCTTCCAGATGGGCAAATAATTGTCCCTTCATTTATCTCCAATACTCTGACACCTACTAAAGGTCTTGAAGTTAGCATCAGACTCACAGGTTTAAGAGCTTGGGACATCACATGACTGCCTCCACTGCAGATGCCAGCCAAACGTTTCAGATACCTCTCACACTTCTAAAGAAGTGGTCCCAGACTCCCTCGGGTTTAGTAGTTCTCATAGAACTCATTGAAAATACTAGATTACAATCACAGTTTTATTACAAAGGATACACAGAAGGACCAACTAAGTGAAGAGGCACAAGGCAAGGTTTGAAGAGAGGGGTGCAGAACTTCTGTGACCTCTCCTTGTGGAATCCAGACACATCGTTTTCCTGGCACATCAGTGTGTTCGCCAGTTAGGAAGCTCCACCAAGCCTTGGTGTCCAGAGTTTTTATTGGGGTTTGATTTTGTGGGAATGACTGGTTAAGTCACTGGCTGTGTGATTGAACGCAGCCTCCAACCCTCTTCCTTCCCCAGAGCTTGGGCTGGCCCAAAATACCAACCCTCTAATCTCATGGTTAATCTTTCTGGTAACCAATCCCCATCCTAAAACTATCTAGGGGCCCACCTCATTAGCCTAACAAAGACCCTTTTAGAACTCAGAAAATTCCAAAGATTTTTGGAGCTCAGTGCCAGAAATGGGAATGAAAACCAGTTATATTCTTATTATAGCACACTTTCCTTAGGCAGCCCCTGTTCTCCCTCCTCAAAGTCTTAATCGAATTTCTAAGATCTGAAATTTTTCCTTTGAACTTGGGAGACATCTTGTCCCTGGAAATGACCTTGGCAAGAGCTGATCTTATCCCTTAGCCATATAGGGGCTTATTCTGCTTATGTTTAGATAACCACAGACCCTCCCTTAACCTCCTTCTGATCCAGAGCTGGAGCTTCAGATCAGTTGTGCTGGACCCCTGTTGACTCCAGTAGGGATGGCACCATGTCCAAGAGGCTGAAGAAGAGACCTGAAGCCAGTGAATAACACATAGGGTTTTTTGAGGGCTTACATATGGGATAGTCTAAGGGCAGTGGGCTGGACAGGAGAACCACTGCCATTTGTAAAAACATGTAGTTTATACAGCAATCTTCACTTAGCACACTCTACCTAGCAACTTCTATTTAACCCAAAACAAAGGGCCTCCATCTCCTGTATGGCCTTCATTCCAAGGAATGGGCCAGGGGTTCAGATGTTCTTTGTGGATAAGGAGTGAATCTCTGAGTTGGCTACTCCCAGATTCCCTAGCTCAAAACTCTGAACCGACATTCTTAGATCATAGGGTCATTCTCAGGGTATGCTTGAGTTATTGCTGTCAGGTGTGTCTTCCGTACAAGGTCTGAACCCCACTTCCTGGGCTGAGGCTGGGGCCCTCACCCACCTATGTCCTCTGATGGATCTGCCCAGATTGCCCTGTCTCACCTGGCCACTGCCCAAGACCTCTGACTGTGCTTTCTTGACTCACCCCAACTTCAGATCCTGAGCTAGAGAAATGTAAAAAAAATTCTGATTTGGAATGAGTCTTAAAAAGACGTAAGTCCGACTGCCAATAACACATTCCCAGCTCTGCCATTTGCTAGTTGGATGATCTAGAGTAAATCACTTTGTAAGCAGACAGGGAGGGTCTCCAGGGACTATACGAATTTAATCAACTCGAGCAATCAGCCTGTTTTACAGCCTTCTGCCTTGCAGCCTGTTTTTCCCCAAGCCCCATGTGGAATGCTGTCACCTAGTCAGTTGGAAGCAGTGCCTGACAGACCTCGGCAACTTAGAGATGAACCCAAGTGAACTTTCCTCACCACCATGCTGAAGTCTTACCCGTGGAGGAGCTATAGCTTCATCGCCCTAACAGGTGACCTATGTGCTGGCATAAGAACTCACTGCATCTGTGCCACTGGGACCCCTCCTCTGCATGCGATGATGCACCCTCTCCCCTCTCCATCACCCCATAAAATCTTCCTCTCATTTTCCCTCAGGGAGACACCGCTTTGGAGAATATTCCCAGTGCTTTTTTTTACTTGTGACAATTTTCCCTCGGGGAGACACTGCTTTGGAGAATACTTCCAGTGCTTTTTTTTTTAACTTGTGACAAGCAATAAAACTCCTATTGATGAAAACCTGTATTCTCATGGAGAGTTGTTTGTTACTCACCAGGTGAACAAACCAAGCCTGCTTTTTGGGGGGTAACAGTTTCAAATTCAGAAGATTCTATTTCCTCATCTGGAAACAAGAAAAAGAATGCTGCAGGAGTCAGGACTACTCTAGGCTTTGCTGGGGTGACAAATTACATCCTAACCTAAAAGAGGTGACTTGCCCCTCATATCCCCACTCACAGTGCTGCTCCATCTTGCAACTCTGTCATCTAAGGCACGTGTTCTCCAAGGTCACCAGGGCAGGGAGAAGAAAAGCAATGGAGGGGGCACACTGGCTTTCAGTTGCCTTGGCCAAAAAGTGACCACTGTTACTTCCGCACACAAGCTACTGGCCAGAACGAGTCACATGGCTCCCAAATACTTGCAGGAATTTCTGGAGTTTTGCAGGAATTTCTGTCTATGTGCTATTTGGCAAGCACCAACAGTCTTTCCCACAGGTCCTTTGGCTCAGTGGTTGGGAAAATCGGAGAGCTCATGGACATCAAAACTCCAGCCACAGAGCAGGTGATTGCCAAATGCAGTTTTCCGTTCCCACAAAAAGCCTCTGTTTTGCCTGGTAAGGCTTTGGTATTGGTAAGAGATGTCGTTTCCATTTGTGCTGTTTTCACAGAGGGGTGTCCTTACCTCCTGGCTGCCCAGATGGGGCAGGTCCTAGGGGTGTGGCTGCTGGGACTGTTTGGGCTGGGCTGTGGAAAACTCTGCAGAGGTAACCATGTTATTCCTCCCAACTCCTCCCCAGAGTCAGAGATCACTATCATCATTAGAGAGCCAACGGCCCAGCCTACCAATCAAAGCCACAGGCAGAGCTTATCTCAAATGTCACTGTCCTTCGCCTTAGCAGCCAAATGTCAAAAACAATCTGACTTCGGGCTGTTGTTTTCTATTTTCTGGCAAAGTTTACTCCATGTAGCTGTAACTGAGTTGGTTAATAGAAGAGAGCACAAGACATGCAGTCAAGATAAAAACAACAGACTGAGCGCGGTGGCTCCTGCCTGTAATCCCAGCACTTTGGAGGCTGAGGTGGGAGGATTGCTTGAACTCCTCCCTATGTTGCCCAGGAGTTCAAGGCCAGCCTGGGCAACATAGGGAGGCCCTCTCTCTATAAAAAAATAAGAAATAAAAATAAGAATTAGCCGGGTGTGGTGGTGTGCACCTATAGTCCCAGCTACTTGGGAAGCTGATCTTAGGAGGTTGAGACTGCAGTGAGCTGAGTTTACACCACTGCACTCCAGCCTGGGTGACAAAGAAAGACCCTGTCTCAAAAAAAAAAAAAAAAAAGATAATAACAATAATAGCAGCAGACATGTATTGAGCACTTACTATGTGCCAGACTTTTTGCCAAGTGTTTTACAAGAATTGTCCCGTTTAACTCTCTTAACAACCCTCTGAGAAAGACCCTATTAGTGTCCTCATTTGACAAGTGGGAAAACTGAGGCACGGAGCAGTAGGAAAATTGTCCTGAGGTCATAGTTGGCACATGGCAGGGCCAAGATTCAAACCCAGGTCTGCCCGACTCCATGGCCTCAGTCCTGGACCACTGGACTCTACACCTGGGGCCCAACAGCATCCTTGCTGCTCACTGGTGGCAGGCACACTTTACAACACAAAGAACCCCTGCCCCTCAGGGTGTGCGAGGATTAAACTAGTTCATCTGAAAGACTGAGTCTGCAAGTGTTTACCAAGTGTCTACACTGTCCAAGGTGATCTGGCTCAGTTCTGGGGTTCAGGAGATGAATCAGACCTGGGTTTTTCAAGAGCTCATGATCCAGGTTAGTAATGGTTCCCATGACCCTGTGATGGAGGCCGTGGAGAATGCAGGGAGGAACCAGGAAGATGGGCCAGTGGGGCAGGCAGGGCGAGGGAAGGTCAAGAAAGAGCTGAGACTTCACCAATGAATAGGTCAAAAAAGGGAGGTCATGCCAGGCAGAGACCAGCCTTGGCCAAGGTGTGGATTAGTATTGCTGAACTGTAAAACCCAGGACAGGGGCATGGCAGGTGTATTAGTCTGTTCTCATGCTGCTAATAAAGACATACCTGAGACTGGGTAATTTATTTATTTATTTGTTTATTTATTTTTTATTATTATTTTTTTTGAGATCGAGTTTCGCTCTTGTTGCCCAGGCTGGAGTGTAATGGCACGATCTCAGCTCACTGCAACCCCGGCCTCCCAGGTTCAAACGATTCTCTTGACTCAGCCTCCCGAGTAGCTGGGACTACAGGTGCATGCCACCATGCCCAGCTAATTTTTTTTTTTGTATTTTTAGTAGAGACGAGGTTTCACCATGTTGGCCAGGATGGTCTCGATCTCTTGAACTCGTGATCGCCTGCCTCAGTCTCATAAAGTGCTGGGATTACAGGACTGAGCCAAGCCAAGGTAATTATACCCAGGCCCAGCTGAGACTGGGTAATTTATAAAGGAAAGAAGTTTAATTGACTGACAGTTCAGCATGACTGAGGAGGCCTCAGGAAACTTACAATCACAACAGAAAAGGAAGCAAACATGTCCTTCTTCACATGGCCTCAGGAAGGAGAAGTGCTGAGCAAAAGGCAGAAAAGCCCCTTATAAAACCATCAGATCACATGAGAACAGCCTGGAGGTAACTGCCTCCGTAATTCAATTACCTCCCACCAGGTCCCTCCCCACGACACATGGGAATTATGGGAACTAAAATTCAAGATGAGATTTGGGTGGGGACACAGCCAAACCAAGTCATCAGGGACACTTTAGGGGATGTTACTGGACAGTAGTCAGGGGACAGAAGATTGTTTATTCATTTATTCATTTATTAAGTGAGTATCCATACAGCACCAAAAGATCCTGACACTGCACGGGGCACTGTGGATACAGCAGTGAACAAGGCACAGAGTTTAAGGTGTGGGGGAGGAAGATGGGCAGTAAGAGTGCAAACAAGTGGTCAAGTACGTAAGAGTTTCAGAACGACAGGGCCATGAATAAGGAGAAGTGCCTTAAATGCCAGGCCCAGGGAGCTGAGGTGGTGGAGAGCCCACTACCTCAGAGGAGGTGTGGGCAGAGGAGGGATGGGACCTGGGGGAGCAGGAGCCACGTGGTGGCCAGGCACTCTTAGCATGTGGCCAGGCACATTGCAGCTGTTCAGGGAATGCTATGGAATCTGGGTCTCGGTATGGGGTGCCTCCTGATCAGGGCCTGCACCCACCTGCTTCTGGCTGCTGGGTCCCCAAGGACATCTGCATGCAGGGCCAGACGCCTCCTAATCACAGCTGACCCCCAGCCAGGGAGAAAGGGGGAAGGAACATCTTGATAAGCCAAAGGACTCTGGCATTTTGGCTTATCATCTCCTGAAGAAGGAGACAGCCGAGTCCTGGTGCTCTGCTGCTGACTGGCTGAGGATGGCTGAGGCCTCGGCGGGGTTTCCCTAGGACTGCATCCACCCCTGAATGATGGACAGAACTCTGGCTGGGAGTCAAGAGGCTTGAGCTCAACTGCTGCTTCCACCCCCGACTTGCTCTGTGCCCACAGGCAGGCTGCTAGCCCACACTGGGCTGAATCCTTCTCAGCAAAGTGAGGGAAATAATCCCACCTTCCCACTGCACAGGGCTATGGAAGGAGCAAGGCAGATCATCCATTCATTCCTCATCCAGCAAGTTCTAATTAAGCACATACTGCATGGGTAGGGGCACTCAGTGGGAGGGATGGTGCAGCCAGCAGAATAAGAAGTCACTCGTATTTGTTAAGCGTTGCTTATGACCCAGGCTCCTCTCTAATAATATCATGTGGATTTGCTTCATTTAATTTCCACAGCAACCCAGTGAGATGGGTTCTCTCATCACCCTCTTTTTACGTACAAAGAAACTAAGGCAGAAAACAGCTACGTCCCTTGCCTGTAGGGAGGGCCCACAGTGAGTAGTAAACAGGGATGTGAATTTGGTCTGAGTCCAGAGCCCGTCCTTCTATCCACTAAGCTACACTGCTTGCCCGTCCACACACAGCTCACAGCCCAGGTGAGGGGGGATGTGGTTTAAAAAAACTCAAGAAACAAGTGAAGGGTGAAACTGAAAAGTCGTGTGGCATAAAGTTACGAGGGATCAGAGATGGGAGGAGTGGGCAGAAGTGGCCCTCTAGGGAGCCCAGAAGAGGGAGTGGCAGCTGGCAGAGGGAAGAGGGAGACGCCCAGTGTGTGGGGCACTGTAGGCTGCAGTGGGAGGGTCACAGCACAGCAGGGCTCAGAGGCTGCAGGCCTGGGAGGCCTCTACAGGGAGTTTGCTCTTTACTCCAAGAGTATTGAGAAGCCACGGGAGAGCTGCAAGCTGATTTAGGTTCTAGGAAGAATCCTCTGGACCCAGAGGACCACAAGTGGACACAAGGAGACCATTCAAGAGACACTGCGTGATGGAGGGCAATCTGGTTGTGACATCTATCACCCCACTGGATTGCCAAAGCTGACTCAGCTGATCTGGCTGGCTAGGCGGGTGTCCCCTTCCTCCCTCAACCCTCCACGTGTGTCCCTCCCAAAGCTGTATGCTCAGTCAAAGAGGGCGACCTTCCCTGAGAGAGGAGGACCATTGTTCTGTTAAGGGTATAAGAGTAGCTGTGCTCCCCTGCTAGAACCTCCAAACCAGCTCTTGAGAGGCACTGCAGTGAGCCCAGTGAGAGAAACAGGGTGGTGCCCACGGGGCTGGGAAGAAGAAGGCAGCTTTGGGCAGGACATAGCAGAATACAGCTGACAGCAGTGCATGGGTGAGGAGGGTGACTGTGGGAAGCTTGGTACATGGTACAAACCATGGATCTCAGAGACAGCTTTGCAGGAAACAAAGTAACAGTCAGAACAAAACCAAAGTAGAGAAGGAACAAGTGGACCCAGCCAGAGCTGGAAACCCTGGCTCCACCCCCACCAGCCATGTGACTTCCAGCAAGTCACTTCACCTTCCTAACCCTCGCTTCCCCTGTCTCCAAAACAAGGATATAAACCCCCACATCTCACAAAATTGTTGAGATCATGAAAGCGATAGCTCCTGCCACGTGGGTTTAAATCACTGCATATCATTAGCTGGAATTTGCTGAGCATGTACTACATGCCAAATGCTATGCCATGTGTTCTGTACAAGATCTCATTAATCCTCCCAACATCCCAGTGAGGTAGGGCAGAGTTATTCCCTTCATTATTCAGTGAGACTCAGAGAGTGAAGTGATTTGCCCAAGATCACATACTGACTAAATGTAGGACTAGAATTTAAACACAGAAAGGTCTTGTTCCAGCCGGGCGCAGTGGCTCACGCCTGTAATCCTCAGCACATTGGGAGGCCAAGGCAGGCGAATCACGAGGTCAGGAGAGACCATCCTGGCTAACACAGTGCAACCCCGTCTCTACTAAAAATACAAAAAGAAATTAGCCGGGCATGGTGGCAGGCACTTGTAGTCCCAGCTACTCAGGAGGCTGAGGCAGGAGAATGGCGTGAACCCATGAGGTGGAGCTTGCAGTGAGCCGAGATCGTGCCACTGCAGCCTGGGTGACAGAGCGAGACTACATCGCAAAAAAAAAAAAAAAAAAAAAAGGAAGAAAGGTCTTGTTCCAAAGCCTGTGCTTGGAATTCCTACACCAGTCAGCATTAGCATATGGTCAACTGCAAGAAACAGCAGGCAAATGCGCTTATATAGCAGGGGTTTATTATTCTCACATATCAAGATGTGTGGTCTTAAATGATTCCAGGGTAGAGGCAATAGCTCAACCATATCATCAAGGACTCACGCTCTTCCCAATTTCCCACTCTGTCCCTCTTATTCTAGCAGCTTGCAATTTGGCTGCCACAGCTGCAAGCATCATGAATGTATCCCGAGAGAGGGACAGAAGATGGCATAAAAGGAGTATCCTCTCTTATTATGCAGGAAAAATCATGCTTGAAAACCTGCAAGAGACTTGCCTTTATGTCTCATTGGCCAGAAATAGGTTGCACAATCAGTGTTGACCTGTTGACCAATCAGTGGCAAAAGAGTAAGACTGGCATGATGTGGTAGTTTTCAAACATATCTACATATTCTTGTCACTCATTAACAAGTAGAGTGCCCTTGAATTTGGGCCAACCTTAGGAACTTGACCAACAGAATGTGTCAGAAGTGACACCCTGTGACTTCCAAGTCTCAGTCGTAAAAGGAGATGGAGTTCCCATCTGGTTCACTAGAACACATGTGCTAGAGCCTTGTGCAGCCATGTTGTAAGGAGGCCCAACTAGCCCATGCAGAGATTCCACATAGAGATGCCCTATGTGAAGAGAGAGAGAGGCTTGCTAGCTCCAAGTGCCCCAGCTCCCCATTGTTCCTTCTCCAGCCATGTCTGATTGAAACTGCCAGGACAGTCCATTCAAGGCCTTCCCAAATTCCCGACCCACAGAAACCATGAGAGATAATAAAATGATTGTTATGGTTTCAAGCCACTAAGGTTTGGGGTAATTTGTTTCTCAACCATCAGTAACCAGACCACATGATCAGCTTAGACTAATTATGCTTCATCTCCTGCCAGCTGCAGAAAACTGAGGTTTCATTAGCAAGGAAGATGGAAAAACAACCACGGGACAGGCATTCCGCAACATCTACCACCAGCCAGAAGTTTCCCAGATGGGAGATTTGACCACCAAACTGCGCAAACAGAGAATACCAGGGACTTTCTCACAAGCTGCACGTAGCCTGTTGCTCCGATTGTTTAGTTGGTACAATATTTACGTAACAGCTGGAAACATTGGCACTTTTTGACGCAGATTCCTGTTTCTAATGTGTGCTGCCCCTTGTTGTGGGCAGCTGATTAAATCATCCAGGCAACCTGAGACCTTTCCTGTGCCAAGCTGCCTCTGGCCCCAGAGACGCAGAGATGAAAATATAGTCCCGTCCTTCCCCTCCAGGGCTCTAAGTCAAGCATGCCCATAAATAATTTCCAGATCAGGTGGAAAGTATGTGGTATTCGTGAGAAAGTGCAACTTGGATGCAGAGAGAATTCAGAGCCTGACAATCTTGTCTGAATTTGGGGAGGAAGGAGACGGGAGGGGAGCAGCCTTGTGGCCACAGCCGCAGCAGC
Source organism: Pongo abelii (assembly GCF_028885655.2). Classification (NCBI taxonomy): domain Eukaryota; kingdom Metazoa; phylum Chordata; class Mammalia; order Primates; family Hominidae; genus Pongo; species Pongo abelii. Next base: position 184,557,867 of record NC_071989.2, read on the forward strand.
ATTGCAAAGCAAGGCAGCTTCCTGCCCACCTTTCTTCTTGGTCTCTTCCTCACTCACTGCACTTCCACCACATGGCCTTCTTTCTGTGCCTGGAACTCATCAAGCTCATCCCTGCCCCAGGGACCTTGCCCTTGCTGTTCCTTTTGTCTACAATGCTTCCCTTCCTCTCAACTTTTCCATGACTGCTTCATTATGATTTAGATCTCAAATCAGAGAAATCAGATGTTACCTCTTCAGACACTTGTTATTTCTTGGCTACTTAGCGTCAGACCAGCCTTTACATCAGGCAGGCCAAAGAGGGGTGGAAATCGTCTCTTTCTCTCCTGCCTCCTGGGAATTATGGGGTGGCATGCAACACAGCCTCAGCTACTCCAAAAGGACAGTCAGGACGTATTCCCCATGGTGACAGCACTCAAGTCCAGAGTCTGTCAGGACTTGAGTAGATGTTTTGAAACATATCTACATATTCTTGTCACTCATTAACAGGTAGGGTGCCCTTGAATTGGGGCCAACCTTAGGAACTTGACCAACAGAATGTGTCAGAGGTGATACCCTGTTACTTCCAAGGCTCGGTCATAAAAGGAGATGGAGCTCCCATCTGGTTCACTAGAATACATGTGCTAGAGCCTTGTGCAGCCATGTTGTAAGGAGGCCCAACTAGCCCATGCAGAGAGGAAGGGTGATAGCCTGTCCTATGGCTGGTCTGGCTGAGGTCTCCCTGGGACCTGCCTCCTTTCTGAGTCTCACTCTTCATTCCTGGGGATCCCTCCAGCCTGTTCCTGTTCCGTTCAGCATCCATTGGCCAGGGCTGGTTTCTATGGCCTGCCATTCCTCACCGTCTCCATCCCCACCCTGTCACACTGTCCAGTCACCATGCCTGACACTCTTCAGGGCACTTCACACCATTGTAGATACCTTCTGTTACTGTCTTTATTTCTCTCCTGATTTGAATACAAGCTGCGTGAGAGATGTCTTATTCACAGTTGTATCATTCCCAGCACCTTGAACAGTGCCTAACATAAAACCAGGGTCAGGAATTCTGTATATAATTGTTGAATGCACATGTGAGTAAATATGGAGAGGAGGAACCACATAAGCAAAGGCTAGGAGGGAGGGAGTGTTAGAGAACAAATGCAAACCGAAGCAATGTGGCAAGTAAGGAGTCGCCTTCCCAGTGGGCACCAGCCTCCTGTCCATCCTCATGCAATTCAGCTCAGGCCATGGCCAGGGCTCTGGCACAAAGCAGCAGATCAGCTATTGTGGCGGCCCAAATGGCAGAGGAACATGTGCTGTGTATGTGCCTGCACTGCACTAGGGGTTTTACAAACCTCCTCTCATGTTATCCCTATAATAATCCTATGAGGTGATGTCAACATCCCCATGGACACATGAGGAGACCGAGGCCAGGGAGAGCAATGGACAGCTTCCAAGGAAAGACGGGCCAGCTCTGGAGCTCATACAGTTCCCTCTGCAGGGCTTACTGATACCAGCCATAAGGAAGACCCTAGGACTGCAGGCCTTGGAGTCACAAAGGGAGGCCCTCACTAGCCTCTGCTTGAATATTCACAGTGACAAGGCGCTCAGCCCATGCCATTGCCAAAAGTTTCCACCTGGCAGGTTTAGGGAAGAGAAGAAGGAGGCTAGTCTTGGGAAAAGGTTCTAGCAAAACCCAGAAAGACCTTAGAGCAGCTCTAACAGGGGGCAGACCAGATGCAATTTGGACTGTAGGACAATCTCCAGGACAAGAGGAGACGCTGCAGTCGGGGAGCTGGAGGACCACAGACTCTTGGGTGTGGGGCACCCACTGCTGGAGGTGATGGGGGGCTTGCTCAAGGTCAAGGCAGACAGGAACTAGATTATGGGGTTTTCTTCTGACTGTCCTGGGGCCCCTAAGACTCCATCTTGCATGTATCCCAAAGGCAGTACAACTGTGTAGCTGATGTTTCCTTCTGGCAGACAAGGTCATAGGGGGTGCCTGCTGCCTGCTAGCCTGGGACCCTGGCAGCTACACCAACCATTAGCTGGCAATGAAGGGCCTCTGGAACCTGTGTCCAGTGGTTTCCCATACTGGCTGTCATTGCGCAAGTCTGCCCAAACGCCACCCTACCTCATCCTCGGGAATCTTGGATCTGCTCAGGCTCCCAGCTGAGGGTTTGGAATGGCTTTCTCCCACCCACCTTGGGGCAGGGCAGAAGATCATTCAAGCAGCTGTCACTAAATTTGATCCTGCTACAGCCCTGGGTAAAGGTTTATTATTGCCTCTGGGTGTCCTAACACAGGCAAACGTGCCTGGCTCTGGCCTCTCCTGGATGTGGGTTCAAATCCTGGCTCCCCACCTCTTTGTGCTTCATTTGCACTCTCTAGCCATCAGAGGAAGTGTTGTGCAGATTAAATGAGCTAATGTATATCAATATAAGAGCCCAATAGATGATGACTCCTACTGCCTACAGGAAAGGAAAAAAGTTCATTGAAATACCAGAGGCAAATCTCTTTAATCTAATGTTACAGAGGGAGAGTTCACAGGCTGAGCAATAATGAACGCTATGGAGAACATCCATAGGGTGCATGTGAGAATGCGAATTCCACCAGACAATATTTACTCCTCTTTTATCATTCAATAACTTATTATTGAGTGTTTATTCGATGTGCTAAGAGCTAGGGACATAAAAATGAAAATATCTGACCCCTACCCTACGGGTCAACAAAGAGCCACCTATGTGAATAAATAATTCCAATTGACCAGATAATTGTTGTCACGAACATGTAGGCTATGTTCAGTGGGAGCACTAGAGAAGGAGTACTGCCTAATTCTGCCTGGGGACATAAATCAAAAAGTCATCATTGCTATGCTCCAAGAGTCCAGAGTCTAGAAGGAAGGAAAAACACGTGAAAATACAATTGACTCTTGAACAATGTGAAGGCTAAGGGCATCAAGACCCTACACAGTAAAAAAAATCTGCCTATAACTTTTGTCTCCTCCAAGATTTAACTGCTAATAACCTACTGTTGACTAGAAGCCTTACCGATAACATAAACAGTCCATGAATACATATTTTGTATGTCATGTGTATTATATACTGTAGTTTTACAATGAAGTAAGCTAGAGAAAATAAAATGTTATTAAGAAAATCATTGGGAAAAGAAAATATATTTTCTCTTCGTTAAGTGGAAGTGGATCATCATAAAGGTCTTTATCTTGTTATCTTCACATTGAGGAGAAGGAGGAAGAGGACGAGTTTGCCTTGTCCACAAGTGGCAGAGGAGGAAGAAAATCCATGTAGAAGTGGACCTGTGCAGTTAGAACCCAGGTTGTTTGAGGGTCAACTGTACAACCAGATACTGGTCCAAGATGTATGAGCAACATTTAGTAGGAGCACTGAAGAAGGAGCAGTAAGTTCTGCCTAGCGGAGTTAAGCCAGGTGTCCTAGAACAACAGAAGAGGACCTGAAATCTGGAAGATCATCAGTGACCATGAATGTCCATGGCCTCCCTCCTGCCCTTGCGGTTCCCGACCCAGGCCCTCAGCCCAGGCTGTTCCTGCTGCCAGACTCTGGCCTTCCTGGCCCCATACCCACACCCCAGCTCATCCTACTCAGCACCAGAGCCTTGCCCACTCTGCTCCTTGGGGACCTCCCATGCTGGGCCCCCACTGTCCCCTGAGGTGTCCACTGGTACTAAGCCCACCCAATTCTTCCCAGAAGGTGGGACCAGGAAATGTGCTTTTTTGGCTTTCTCTCCCTCTGCTTCTTGGAAGCTGCTAACTCATGCAACCCACCCGCTTCAGATTTCACAAACACAAAAACATTGACCTCCCGCCCGCTTAGAGTGGATCAACATCCCGTAAGGTTACCTCATTTCCAGAGAAGAGGAAACAGGCTCAAAACAGTCAGGGAAAAAAAAAAGGCAGAGATGGAGTCAGCTCCAAGTTCAGATCTCAACCAGGCACAACACAGCTGACCTATGGGTCCCCTAGGCCAATCGAGGTCATGGGCCTCTGTGAACTGGCCTTCGCTGAAAGGATTAAAGGAATCAACATTCATTTTAACAAAGAATCACTGAGCTCCTACCCTGCGGCTGGCACTGTTCTATATGCTGGAGATTTGGCAAACAGCAAGACAGACAAACATGGAGCTTGGATTCTAGTGAAAAGAGATACACAATCAACGGGCAAATAAATGAACAAACAAGGACATTTCCAAGAGTGATACACGCAAGGAAGACAGTGAAACAGTGAAATGGGATGGAGGGCAACTAGAGGTGAGAGGGGCTGCTCATTTAGACAGGGTGGTCAGGGAAGGCCAAAACAACAACCGGGATCCCGCCACACAAAGAGCTCTGGGAAGTGTTTCAGGCCCAGAGAGCAGCAAATGCAAGGGCTCCAAGGTGGGAATGAAATTTGCATGTTCATAAAGCAGCAAGAAGGCCAGTGTGGCTGCTGCAGAGTAAGGAAGAAGCAAGCATTATGAGATGAGGTCAGAGAGGTGGGGGAGACAGCTCATGAGGGGGTCTTGTTCATTTGGGAAAGAGGCCAGGGCTGACCACACTAGAGAAAAATTGGCTGGGTACTTGTCACAGGACCTAGATGGTCACTCACTCACTGGGGCGGGAGAGAAGGCTACAAGGCCTGAGGCCTTGGTTATCTGCTTAGTGGCTCCATGGAGTCTGCTTGCTGGAGGCTATCTGGCCTTCTGATCCATTATTTTCTTTGCTTTTTGTTTTTGAGACAGAGGCTCACTCTGTTGCCCAGGCTGGAGTGCAGTGGCACGATCTTGGCTCACTGCAACCTCCGCCTCCCGGGTTCAAGTGAATCTCCTGCCTCAGCCACCTGAGTAGCTGAGGTGGGATTACAGGTGCCCACCACCACACCTGGTTAATTTTTGTATTTTTATTAGAGACGGGGTTCACCATGTTGGTCAGGCTGGTCTCAAACTCCCGACCTCAAGTAATCTGCCCACTTCAGTCTCCCAAAGTGCTGGGGTTACAAGCATGAGCCACCGCACCTGGTAGATCCATTCATTTCTACTACTATACCTGGTACTACGTATCTCACCAGCTTAAAACATCTCTCTTTTATTTTTCTAGGCACGTGAACACCAACTTGCCCATAGAAGTTTTTCCACATTCCTTGAGTTTCCCAAGCACCCCCAAAGTCTTTCTTAGCTCTCAATAAACAAAGCATAGAAGGAACATACCTCAAAATAATAAAAGCCACATATGACAAACCCGCAGCCAACATTATATGGAATGGAGAAAAGTTGAAATCATTTCCCCTAAGAACTGGAATAAGGCAAGGATGCCCACTTTCAGAACTCCTATTCAACATGGTACTGGAAGTCCTAGCCAGAGTAATCAGGCAAGAGAAAGAAGTAAATGGCATCCAAATTTGAAAAGAGGAGTCAAATTATCTCTATTTGATGACAATATAATCCTATACCTAGAAAACCCTAAACACTCCACCAAGAGACTCCAGGATTTGATCAATGAATTTAGTAAATTTTCAGGATACAAAATCAATGTACAAAAATCAGTAGCATTTCTATACACCTATAACAATCAATCTGAGAACCAAATCAAGAAGTCAATCCCATTTATAACAGCTACAAAAAAATACCTAGAAATATATTTACCCAAGGAGGTGAAAAATCTCTACAAGGAAAACTGCAAAGCACTCGTGAAAGAAACTATAGATGATACAAATTTTAAAAATGCTATGCACGTGGATTGGAAGAATCAATGTCAGTAAAATGACTATCCTGCCCAAAATAACTTACAGATTCAATGCAATTCCTATTATACAACCAATGTCGTTTTTTATGGAATTAGAAAAAACAATCCTAAAATTCACATGGAACCAAAAAACAGATTGTAATAATGAAAGCAATCCTAGGCAAAAAGAACAAAGCTGGAGGCATTTTTATCTGACTTTAAATTATACTACAAGGGTTTAGTAACCAAAACAACATGGTACACATACAAAATAGACACATAGATCAATGGAACAGAATAGCGAACCCAGAAATAAAGTCACATACGTACAAGCAACTGATCTTTGACAAAGTTGCGACCAAAACACACACTGGAAAAGGACTCCCTATTTACTAAATAGTGCTGAGGAATTGGACTTCCATATACAGAAGAATGAAACTGGACCCCTATTTCTCATCACATAAAAAAATTAACTGAAGATGGATTAAAGACTTGAATATAAGACCTGTAACTATAAAAATACTAGAAGAAAACCCCAGAAAAAAACTCTTCTGGACATTGGCATAGGCAAAGAATTCATGACTAAGATCTCAAAAGCAAATGCAACAGAAACAAAAATAGAGGAATGGAGGCCGGGGTGGTGGCTCACACCTATAATCCCAGCACTTTGGGAGGCCGAAGTGGGTGGATCATCAGAGGTCAGGAGTTCAAGACCAGCCTGGCCAACATGGCAAAACCCTGCCTCTACTAAAAATACAAAAATTAGCCGGGCATGGTGACAGGTGCCTGTAATCCCAGCTACTCAAGAGGCTGAGGAGGGAGAATTGCTTCAACCCGGGAGGCAGAGGTCGCAGTGAGCCCAGATCACACCACTGCACTCCAGCCTGGGCGACAAGAGTGAGCAAAACTCCATCTCAAAAAAAAAAATAAATAAACGAATAGAACTTAATTAAACTAAAAAGCTGCTGCACAGCAAAAAGAAATAATCAACAGAGTGAACAGGCAACTTGCAGAATGGGAGAAAATATTTGCAAACTATGATTCTAACAAATAAACAGAATAAACAAGGAACTCAAACAACTCAACAAAAAAAAAACCATAAATAACCCCATTAAAAAGTGAGCAAATGACATGAACAGACATTTTTTCAAAAGAAGATATACAAGTGGCCAAGAAGCATTTGAAAAAAATCTCAATATCATTAATCATTAGAGAAATGCAAATTAAAACCACAATGGGACACCAACTTACACCTGTCAGACTACTATTAAAATGTCAAAAAAAAAACAGATGTTAGTAAGGATATGGAGAAAAGGGAATACTTATACACTGTTGGTGGGAATGTAAATTAGTATAACCTCTACGGGAAACAGTATGAAGATTTCTCAAAGAACTAAAAATAGAACTACCATTTGATTCAACAATCCCACTGGGAATCTACCCAAAGGAAAAGAAATCATTACATAAAAAAGATATCTGTGCTCGTATGTTTATTGCAGCACTGTTCACAATAGCAAAGATGTGGAATCAACCTAAGTGTCTGTCAGTGGAAGATTGGATAAGGAAAACGTGGTGTATATACACAACATAGTACTACTCAGCCATAAAAAAGAATGAAATCATGTCTTTTGCAGCAACATGGATGGAACTGGAGGCCATTATCTTAAGTGAAATAGCTCAGAAAGAGAAAGTCAAATACCACAGGTTTTTTATTAGTGGGAGCTAAATAATGTGTCCACAAGGACATAGAATGTGGAATAACAGACAATGGAGACTTGGAAGGGTGGAAGGTGGGAGGGTGGTGAGGGATGAGAGATTACTTAGTGGGTATGATGTACACTTTTCAGGTGAAACCTACACTAAAAGCCCCAACTTCACCACTGTGCGATATATCCATGTTACAAAACTGCCTTTGTACCCCCTAAATCTATAAAAATAAAAAGATTTTATAATTTTAAAAAACACCATGGGGAGAAAGAAATGGGAGGATTTCATCATCCACCAGAGCTGCTGCTGCTTCTTTTTTTTTTTTTTTTTTGAGATGGAGTTTTGCTCTTGTTGCCCAGGCTGGAGTGCAATGGCGCAATCTCAGCTCACCACAACCTCCACCCCCCCGGGTTCAAGTGGTTCTCCTGCCTCAGCCTCCTGAGTAGCTGGGATTACAGGCATGCGCCACCACGCCCGGCTAATTTTGTGTTTTTAGTTGAGACAGGGTTTCTCCATGTTGGTCAGGCTGGTCTCGAACTCCCGACCTCAGGTGATGCGCCCACCTCAGCCTCCCAAAGTGCTGGGATTACAGGTGTGAGCTACTGTGCCTGTAGGCTGCTGTTTCTATTATTGCAGAAGGTGTTGCTGTTGAACACTGGTCTTACAAGTCCTGTGAACACTCGTCTAGTGTAGCAAAGCACCGGGCTGGTCAGACCCTTCCTGTTGATGCTGCCCCAAAGTTCAGCTCTGTTGGGGTACATTCCTATATTCCTCTATTCAGCTCTCCTTCCCCAAGCACCACTCCAAGTCAGGGTGGCTAGATCTACAGGGGCTTTTAGCTACATGAACTCAGACTCTCTTTTCCTTACTGATAAATTCTTCTTCGGGGTTACTAGCAGATCCAGATCAGAGACATCCCAATGAGATTTTCTGCTATTTTAAATAGCAGAGAACATGGATTGGCAGGTTCCAATACCTTTCTTTCCAGAAAACCCTGGTATATTTTGTTACAGAAAAAAAATGATTTAAGCTCAATGTTGCTAAATCTTCCCATTTTTTTAGTGTAAGTCAGAAATACTTACTTGTATGTAAAATTTCCAGATCTTAAAAAAACCACATACCCTGTCAACTACAAAAAAAGAAACACTATTAATAAATCATTATTTAATTTCTGTCATATGCACATATTTTTACATAGATACTTGTATTTGTGTATGTGTATACTTTCCCCAAAATTTGAAACCTTTTTTTTTTTATTAACAATGAGAAAGTAAAAGACAGTTCTGCTGGCAGCCAGACCGTGATGTTCCCATCTGAACATAAACGATGCTCAATGCTCACAGAATATAAACTGAGTCCCGATGGTCTGGAACTCAGACTAGGCCATGCTGCACAGAAGAAGACAGAGACAAAGCCCATCTGTGGCCACATAAATTACCAAACACCCCCTCATTTGACTCATATGAATGATTGCTGCTTTTTTACTGCCTCCAAGATAAAATGCATTAAGATGCCCAATCACTGAATTGTTCTTGCTCCTTGACAATATCCAGTTTGGAACCTACTTCCTTATTCTCACCTAGAATCATCCAAGTCAAACCCATTCTCTACAAAACTCTCCCAACCACCTCACCCCCAATACCCCTCCAATTACTAACACACTCCTGTGGTTCCTCAGAAATCATTTTCCCGTGCTGCAGCAAACCAAATAAACTTACCTTTCAACTACAGTTGTGCTCCTGGTGGTCTTCGGTTGGTGGCATTTGACAGCAGCGTGTCTCAGGCACCTTTCCACGCCAGTCCCTAGAGCTAATCAACACCCTCTTTAATGGCTGCATAGCAGGGCATTGTTTGAACGGCAACATCTATGTCACTTCCATTTTTTCAATATTTCCAGTGGTATTGTCAGAGGTGTTTGAACCAGAGCAACTGCATCTTGAGTAGCGGCTGGGTAAAATAAGGCTGAGACCTACTGGGCTGCATCCCCAGGAGGTTAGGCATTCTAAGACACAGGATGAAGATAGGAGGTCAGCACAACGTACAGGTCACAAAGACCTTGCTGATAAAAGGATACGGTAAAGAAGCCAGCCAAGGCCAGGCACGGTGGCTCGCGCCAGTAATCCCAGCACTTTGGAAGGCCAAGGTGGGTGGATCACCTGAGGTCGGGAGTTTGAGACCAGCCTGACCAACATGGAGAAACCCTGTCTCAACCACAAACACAAAATTAGCCGGGCATGGTGGCACTTGCCTGTAATCCCAGCTACTCTGGAGGCTGAGGCAGGAGAATCGCTTGAACCTAGGAGGCGGAGGTTGCAGTGAGCCGAGATCACGCCATTGTACTCCATCCTGGGCAACAAGAGCGAAACTCCATCTCAAAAAAAAAATAAAAAAGAAGCCAGCCAAAACCTACCAAAACCAAGATGGTTACAAAAGTGACCTCTGGTTGTCCTCACTGCTCATTATATGTTAATTATAATGCATTAGCATACTAAAAGACACTCCCACGAGGGCCATGACAGTTTACAAATGTCATGGCAACCTCAGGAAGTTACCCTATATGGTCAAAAAAGGGGAGCAACCCTCAGTTCCAGGAATTGCCCACCCCTTTCCTGCAAAACCCATGAAAAATCCACCCGGTTTAGCATATAATCAAGAAATAGCTATATGTATCCTTAGTCCAGCAGCCCAAGCCACTGCTCTGCCTGTGGAGTAACCATAGTAACCATTCTTTATCCTTCACTTTCTTAATAAACTTCCTTTCACTTTATGGATCCACCTAAATTCTTTCTTGCACAAGATCCAAGAACCCTCTCTTGGGGTGTGGATTGGGACCCCTTTCCAGTAACAGTACGTTCCCTTATCATAGTATCTCATCACACTCTGTAACTTTTATTGCTTTGTTGTGTTTATTTGCATTCCGTATTTGCTTTATCATAACTATTGGCTTGTTTTCTGTCTTCCCCACTGGACCATAAGCTCCGTGAGGGTAGGAGCCCCCATTCCCCCTACCCAAAGGCTGTGGCGGGATCAGAGCTCAGTGAATGGTGAACCCAAACTGTTTATCACCAAAAGAAAGAAAACAAGAAGAGCGAAGTCACAATCTAGAACCCCGGAAGAGTCAAGGGCTTGGGAAGAAATTGCCACCTGTGCAAAGCAGGCCTTGGCTGCCTGCCTGCAAGCCGGGACCTCTCGGGGTCTGTGAATAGCTGTCACAGAGGGCAGCCCAGTAGTGTGGGATGTCCTGGGACCAGAGCCTTACACTAATAAAGACGGCAATGTGGTTGGGCCGGAAGCAACATTCAACCCCAGGACTGAGCGTTTCTTCCACACTCCAATCAGCAACTGTAACATGGATTGAGTCAGCATTCCATCTGTTAGCTCAGGGAGGGAAGAGAACTGAGAAATGCCCAGGGGTCCCCACTTCTCATGCTTCCCAATCTACTTGTGTCATTAGACATTCTGGGAAGCCGGAGAAACTCCCTGGCCTGTAATCCCAGCTACTCTGGGAAATACTCTGGGAATTTCTGCTAGGAAATACAACTCAACAAGAATGTCACCAACAGCTTAGCCAGCTCCACCTCCCATGTGGCATTGATTCTGGGCAGAGGTATTTCTTATACTGGGAGAATTTTGGCTGAGGGTTGAAAGGAAAGATCTCAATCTTTAAATGGTGGGATGAACCAGATAGGGGTGTTCATGTTTTTCCTAGGGCAAGACACGAGCCAGAGTCAGAATGTGGGAAAAGAGATTTTGTGATACCCGGGTGCAAGGCTCAGATTCTGAGAGAAATTTTAAAAGAATTTATTAGGATAATTTGTTTGGAATGTATTTGGAAGTCTGTTTTTTTGTTTTGTTTTGTTTTGTTTTGTTTTCGTCTTTTTTGTTTTTGAGATGGAGTTTCGCTCTTGTTGCCCAGGCTGGAGTGCAATGGTGAGACCTCGGCTCACGGCAACATCTGCCTCCCAGGTTCAAGGGATTCTCCTGCCTTAGCCTCCCGAGTAGCTGGGATTACAGGCACCCACCACCATGCCCGGCAAATTTTTTATATTTTGAGTAGAGACAGGGTTTCACCATTTTGGTCAGGCTAGTCTTGAACTCCTGACCTCAGGTGATCCACCCACCTTGGCCTCCCAAAGTGCTGAGATTACAGGTGTGAGCTACTGCACCCAGCCAGAAGTCTGTTATTTATTTAAAAGCCTCCTGTTCACTAAGGAAAAAGGAAGAACCTCCTCAAATGCCTGGGGAACTTGAGGCCAGTGAACTTGGATAATAAATGCAAATAGATTTATTGAGGGCTTGTTTATACAGGATTTAGAACCAAGCCCTGAGAACAGCCTGACTATTCTCAGCAACCCCTACCCCCTGCACACTGCCCCACTCTCTCCCCTGTCCTCCCCCTCTTGGATACTTTCCCTTCTACCTATTTTCGGTTTGACCCTCTAGGCTGTGAGCTGCTTGATGCCAGGGAACCAGTGCTCCCAGCCTTTTCTTTTCCAACATCCAGGGCACAGTACACATTTAAATGTTCAATAGAGGTATGAAGGGAATGAATAAATGTCTAAGCTCTTAAGGTGGCTGAAATAGCAATGCTCTGGGTTGAACTGTGTACCCCTCAAAAGATGTTGAAGTCCTTATCCCCAATACTTGTGAATGTGACCTTATTTGGAAATAGGGTCTTTGAAGATGATCAAGATGTGGTCATTAGGGAGAGTCCTAATCCAGTATGACTGTGTCCTTATAAAAAGGGGATATTTGGACACAGAGACACATGTATAGAGGGAAGAGATGTGAAGACACAGGGGGAATGTCATCTACAAGCCAAGGGGACCACCAGCGGCTAGAGGAATGGCACAGAACAGATTCTCCCTCGTGACCCTGAGAAGAAACCAACCCTGCTGCCATCTTGATCTTGGACTTCCAGCCTCCAGAACTGTGAGACAATACACTTCTGTTGTTTAAGCTACCCGGCTTGTGGTATTTTGTTACACAGCCTTACACAGCCCTAGGAAACAGAATACACAGAAATCTAGGGTTGTGAACACAATGTTTTAAAGGACTTGTGGGCTCCTTCATTCATTCCTTCATTAAACAAATGCTTACCATGCGCCATCCGTATGCCCAGCCCTAGCAAAGGGCCAAGGCAGTGGTCGTGGCCCTTGGCATGCACCTTCCACTTTCTTGCTGTTGTCCTGTCAACTGTTTGCCCACCTCTTTTCTCTCCTGCAAAATGTGTCCTCAGAGCTGTTCAAATTCACTCCTTTTCCCTTGTGAAATATGCCCTTGATTTCAACATTCCTTACCGTTCACATTCAAATGAAGAAACCAACCCAGCCATGCAGTTCCTCTTGTGCTCCCTGCTAGATTTAAGCTCCTGGAAGTTGGAACCATCCTTACCCTTGCCTGGGTGCCCCCTCACCTGCTAGCAGATCTTTTTTTTTTTTTTTTTTTTTTTGAGAGGGAGTCTTGCTCTGTTGCCCGGGCTGGAGTGCAGTGGCACAATCTTGGCTCACTGTAACCCCCGCCTCCCAGGTTCAAGCAATTCTCCTACCTCAGGCTCCCGAGTAGCTGAGACTACAGGCATGTGCCACCCAGCTAATTTTTGTATTTTTAGTAGAGACAGGGTTTTACCACGTCTGCCAGGATGGTCTCAATCTCTTGACCTTGTGATCCGCCCGCCTTTGCCTCCCAAAGTGCTGGGATTACAGGCGTGAGCCTCCGCGCCCGGCCGCTAGCAGATATTCTGATTGAGTTGTCTGCTGGGCAGCCCAGGCACACATATCCTTGAAACATCCCAGCAGCTCCTAATGCACAGCCGGGGTTGGGAAGCCCTGCACTGGAGGCCTATGATGAGAGGGCTGATCTCTGTCTAATCATAATGATGATGAACACCAGCAAAAATAGCTGACACATAGTGTACACAATGTGCCAAGAACTGCTATCATTACTCACATTTACTCTTTTCAGCCTCACAACAATCCCATGAGATAAGACTGTTATCTCCCCAATTTGCAGGTGAGAAGAGTGAGGTGAGTTCAAGGCCACCCGGCTGGAAAGTAATGGAGCTGGGAAGTATAGCCAGTGGCCTGGCTACCTGTCTGATTCTGGGACACAGGATGAGGCTGGGACCCAAAGCTGTCACTAGGATTGAGAGCAGAGATGCTGGTTTAAACACACACAGGACCTCCAGCCATCGGTTGTCACAGGCAACCTGATTGTTCTTGTCACTTGCTGCCAGCTCAATACATCTCCAGTGGATCCCCCTGAGTAAGGTGCTTGAGTAGGATTCTGTCCTAGTTGAGGTTCTGCCTTAACATAGGATGCATGCCAACCTAGCACATTCTACAGGGCAGAGCCTCATGGGAAAGTGGTTAACACGTGACGTGCAGGAGGTCCCCAACAAGGGGCAGGGAGCAGTGCAGGGGAGTGCCTCAGACCTCAGACCCCAGGCTACGTGACCTGGATCCAGGTCCCAGCTCTGCCTCTTGGTAGCCCGGCAACTTGGGTAAGTTGTTAACCTCTCTGGGCCTCAGTTTCCCTGTGAGCAAAGTAAAGATGTTGCTAGTAATCACACCTATCTCAAAGGGTTGTGGTGGGGATTAAATAAATTCATACAGATAAAGGGCTTGCTACAGAGCCAGGCACCTGCCACACGCATCTGCCATCACTCTCCTGGAGACCGATGTAGGGCTTCCCTGCCATGATGGGTAACGTCCATCTGTCCCGCCAGACCCTGTCTCCACCCCAAAAGCCCACTTCATCAAAGAGCTCCCTTGTCCCCTGGCTTCCTGTTGTGTTCAGCCAGCAGGCAGTGCTGCCAGGAGGGAAGCAGGGAGTGAGGTTGGGGGCTGGGTTGGCCGCCTCCCTCACTGATGATGGCTACTCCTCCCTAGCCCTCTCTGTGTCCAGGTGCTGGACTCTGCACTCTCCCCTTCCCGCTTCAGCCCTAGGGGTACAGATGCCTGGCTGTGACCACCAGGGGTGCAGCACTGACTTTTGTGGCTCCTCTTCAGCCTGCCTGCACCTTTGTAAAAAGTCCCTCTCATGTACTGCTGAAATTACCCTCTTGCAGTGCACTGTTTCCTGCCTTGACAGTTTCTAACATGCGTGCCCTGCAGGGGCTATGTCAGGAAATCTACTGGGTGGTCCAGAATAAGAGAATACACTCATTCCTGCACAGTGTTCATAGGTAATAAACGGTGTCATAAGAACTTAGCGCTGGATTTCAAAGAAGGATGCTTGAACCCTTCCAGCCGTGCAGAATCCCACCCGGAGGTAGGGAAACACGCTAAGACTGCTAGAGAAGCTTCAGCTGGGAAGGGCTGGGGGGCAGGGAGCTTGCTGGCCTTTCTATCCACGCCCACGCCCTGCAGCAGACGTAGGTCCCCACGGCTGGTTTCCCAATCCTTCCACCAGCCTCCTCCCGGAGCAACTGGGAGGCACATCACTTTCTAGTGGGCTCAGGCCTCTGTTGGGCCTGGGAATCTGGGGCCCTGCAGGGGACCTGCAGCCTCCATAGATGCATTGGGGGCAGCTGCAGTGCTGAGATTGTTGGTCCAGCTGCTCTGTCTTGAGGATCAAGGGCCTCCTGGAGAGACCCAGGCAGAGGTCTTGGGTTGGGAGGGCGGTGCTCAGAACTTCCTTGCTTGGCCAGAGAGTCAGAGGAGCAAAGGCAGTGGAGAGGCCTGAGGATTTCCCTCCCAAATCCTCATCACATTTGACGACACTTCTCTACTGTCTCCTCCCATCCTGCTCTCTCTCTCTCTCTTTTTCCCCCCAAGAACCCTTTCCTGTTACTTTCACTCATGCCTTTCAATGTTTCCTGTCCCTATCCTCAGTCTCCACCTGGTCTTGGAGCAATTTCTCTTTCTCTCTCTGCATCTCCACGCTCAACATCCACATTGCTTTCAAGAATCCGAAAGATCGTTAGGCAGAGCACTAAGAAAATAGTGCCGTCCCCTAGCTACCAAAGAGATGAGGTGGGGGGTGTGGCATCAGAAATATTCTTTGTGTATAGTAATAACAAAACGCCCAGCATGATAATACATTGTTTAGAGTTATAAAATATTTATGCCAGTAATATTACTAAATAACCATAATAGAAGACATTTCTTGCGTATTTGTACTGGTACCACCCTAAAAGCTTTACTCAAAGTATCTAATTTAATATTCACAGCAAGACTGCGGCACATATGTTACTTCTTCACTGTCACAGGCCAGGAAACTGAGGCTCGAGGTGGAAGGTCATTTCTCAAGGTCATACACTTATTAAGTGGATTCACACCCAGATCTGCTGGACTCTGAAGCTGTGTGCTCATAACCACTGATGCCAGAAAGAGGTAGGATATTGATTCCACCCAAGATACTAACTGCTCAGCCACTACAATGGAGAAGAGACATCTTTCAAAAAAGCAAGAGAAGCAGCAAAACATCTAGGAATAAACGTGCAGGCAAACAGCCCAGGCCAATAACAAGGAAACGATGCAGCTTAGCAAAGCTCATGAAAGAAGGGCTGGGTAAATGCACTGCAGCTCACGTTCCTGGGGCTGTAAGGCCAATTCGCCTCAAATCACCTCATTAATTTGCTGTAATGCCAATAAAAATCCCATTAGTACTCAGGAGAAGATCTTGACAAATTAATTAAAATTAATTTGGGAGAAAAAATGCTCAAGAATAGCCAAGAAAGTGTCTAAGAAATATAACAAGGAGGGGAGCTCACATTACTCAGTCATTCTTTCTGTGGATATTCATTGAGCACCTACTATATACCAGGTTCTGAGGCACCATCATTGTCCTCAAGAAGCTTACAGACTGGAGGATACTAACACATGCTACAGAACCAGAGGGTGTAAATGGTGTGGTCCTGGGGCAGAGCAGACAGAGGGAACCAGTGACAGCCCAGGCATAGGTTCTTGAAATGGGGTTGGGGGGAATTAGGAAACAGTAATCATGAGGACAGTTACTGGTGATTGGGAGGGACTGCATCAATTCATTCCACAGCAATCATCTGAGTCTGGAACCCTGATGATCCCCACTTTACAAGGAGGAGGCACAGGCCCAGAGACCTTAAGTAACCTACTCAGGGTCGCACAGCCAGTAAGTGGCAGAGCAGGACCCAGAATCCAAGTGTGTCCCACTCAAATGTCCCTGCCAGTAACCACCACAGACAGTGGTAGGTGGGACATCAAGGCAGGTCAGTGGGGAAAGGAGGGCCTCACCAAGCAATGGTGTTGAGATGATTATTCGAGAGATGATTAATTTGATGTAAAAACGAATTTGAAATGGATTTGATATTCAAATAACATAAGACAAAAATTGTTAAAGTCATAGGGAAAATAAAAGAAAGAAAGGTTTTATGACCCTGAGTTGAGAAAGGCCTTTCTCAGAATGCCATGAGGGTCAGAAGTGAGAAATAAGGCCAATAGGTCTAACCATGTTGAAATTTAAAACTTTTATATTGTAAAAGGCATAAAGACAAATGGAAAGATATAATTTGCAAAATATGTGAGAAGTCAGTGGGGAAAAGAGCAATGTCCTAATAGAAAAATTGCAGGCTGGGCATGATGTCTCACACCTGTAGTCCCAGCACTTCAAGAGGCTGAGGCAGACGGATCACTTGAGCTCAGAAGTTCGAGGCCAGTCTGGGTAATGTGGCAAAACCCTGTCTCTACCAAAAATTTTAAAAATTAGCTGGATGTGGTAGTGAGTGCCTGTAGTCCCAGTTACCTGGGAGGCTGAGATGGGAGAATCACCTGAGCCTGGGGAGGTTGAGCCTGTAGTGAGGCATGATGGTGCCACTGAACTCCAGCCTAGGCACCGCTGAGACCCTGTACTTAAAAAAAAAGAAAGAAAGAAAAGTGTTCTTTCCGAAGGACCTGCCTCTCAGAGCTACCTGCCTCTGGGAAGAGCAGTCATATGTGTTCATTTGCTGGTCCGGGACCCATCAGATCCTCTCTTAAGAAGACCTGAATGAAAAGATGAGTCACAGAGCTGTCAGCTGGCACAGAGTCAACCTGAAAGATCATTTTAGGAAAAGGCCAGAGTCACTGCCATCAAGTCAGGCTTACTGATGAGGGAGCCTGTGAAGTGCTGGATTGGGAACAACTAAAATGTCCATCAATAGGGGACTGGCTAAAAATTACAGTTCATCATTGCAAGGGAATACCATTCAGTGATTAAAAACAATGACGTAAATATTTTATACAGAAAAAAATGCAGAAACTGCACAGTGTGATTTTTTTTATTTTTTAATGTGTTTTTTAAAATGTGTGTGTGTGCGTGTGTGTGTGTGTGTTTCTGTGTTGAAGATTCAAATTGCCTGGGTTTGAATCCTGGACCTGGCATTATTAGCAAATTACTTAAACTCTCTATTCCTCAGTTTTCTCATCTATAAAATGAGAAATAGGCCAGGCACGGTGGCTCACGCCAGTAATCCCAGCACTTTGGGAGGCCGAGGCAGGTGGATCACCTGAGGTCAGGAGTTCAAGACCAGCCTGGCCAACATGGCGAAACCCCATCTCTACTAAAAACACAAAAATTAGCCAGGCGTGGTGACGCGCACCTGTAATCCCAGCTACTTGGGAAGCTGAGGCAGGAGAATCACTTGAACCCAGAAGGCAGATGTTGCAGTGAGCCAAGATCGCACCACTTCACTCCAGTCTGGGCAACAGAGCGAGACTCCATCTCAAAAAAAAAAAAAAAAGAATTGTGTCTTCTTCAAATGGTTATTTTAAGGAGCATTAAAGCATGCAATACTCCTAGAACAACGCTAGGAACATACTAAATGCTGTGTAACTGGTAGCTACCCACCCAGGGCTTTCAGAGGCCAAGGCAGAAAGATCGCTTGAGGCCAGGGGTTTGAACCCAGCCTGGTCAATATAGTGAGACCACATCTGTACAAAAGAAAAATTTAAAAATTAGCCGGGCATAGTGCTGTCTGCCTGTAGTCGCAGCTACTCAGGAGGCTGAGGCAGGAGGATTGCTTGAGCCTGCGAGGTCAAGCTGTGATCATGCCACTGTGCTTCAGCCTGGGTGGCAGAGCAAGAACCTGTCTCAAAAAAATACAAATAAAAAAGTTTTTAAAAAATAAAAAAAGGCTATTTTTGTACGTGATAACCAAAAAATCCTGACCAAAACAAGTAGCTGGTAACATAAGAAAATATTTTCAACCTTATTGAGAAACAAAGAATTGCAAACTAAAACAGAAAGATACCAGTTTCTATCTATCATATTGAAGAATATTTAAGATTTTTTGTTTGTTTGTTTTTGTTTTTTTGAGACAGAGTCTCACTCTGTCACCCAGGCTGGAGTGCAGTGGCGCGATCTCATCTCACTGCAACCTTTGCTCCCAGGTTCAAGCGATTCTCCTGCCTCAGCCTCCTGAGTAGCTGGGACTACAGGCACCCACCATCACCCCCAGCTAATTTTTGTATTTTTGGTAGACACAAGGTTTCACCACATTGGCCAGGCTGGTCTCGAACTCCTGACCTTTTGATCTGCCCACCTTGGCCTCCCAAAGTGCTGGGATTACAGGCATGAGCCACTGTGGCCAGGCCGGTTTAACAGATTGTTAAATGCTGTATTAGTGAGCGTGACAAGAAATAGTCCACATTCACACACAGATGTTGGGCATACACATTTGGTCAGTCTTTGGGAGGCCACTTACCCATGAATCTATTTGCCTTTAGAACAAGAAATTCTACCATGAAGAATTTTCCAAAGAAAATCTTGAACCAGGCTGGGCACGATGTCTCATGCCTCTAATCCCAGCACTTTGGGAGGCTGAGGTGTGCAGATCACCTGAGGTCAGGGGTTTGAGGCCAGCCTGGCTAACATGGTAAAACCCCATTTCTACTAAAAATACAAAAAATTAGCCAGGTATGGTGGCACGTGCCTGTAATCCCAGCTACTCGGGAGGCTGAGGCAGGAGAATCACTTGAACCTGGGAGGCGGAGGTTGCAGTGAGCTGAGATCACGCCATTGCACTCCAGCTTGGGCAACAAGAGCGAAACTCCGTCTCAAAAAAAGAAAAAAGAAAATCTTGAACCAGTTCATGAAGATACAAGTTCAAGGATGATGACATTGTTTATATTGGTGAAAAAACTGGAAACAACCTTAGTATGCCTCAGCAAAATAGTTGAACAAGTGGGACCCACAGCAGACAGCAGCCCCTATCACCCCTGGCTCCTGGTGTCCAGGCCTTTGTGTAATGCCATCCCCTTAAGTGTGGGTACGACGTAGTACTTGCTTCCAGCCAATAGAATACTGTAGCATTGAGTGGGTATCGCCTCTGTGATTCAGTTACAAAAGGTTTGGACTTCCACCCTGCTGGCAGATTCTCTGCCTTGCTGATCTGATGAAGTAGGGGAGGACCACATGGAAAGGAGCTGAGGGCAGCCTCTGGCCAACAGCCATGGAAGAATTCAGCCTCTCTGTCTAACAACACAGAAGGAACTAATTCTGTTGACTATCTAAGTGAGCTTGGAAGCAGGTATGTCTTAGTCTGTTTTGTGTTGCTATAACGAAATACCATAGATTGAATATTTTACAAAGAAAAGAAATTTATTTCTCACAGTTCTGGAGGCTGAGAAATCCAATATCAAGTTTCCAGCAACTCGCAAGGGCCTTCTTCCCACATCACCCCATGGCAAAAGGTAGAAGGGTGAGAGGGCACACATGAGGGAGAGCAAGCAAGGAAGAGAGAGTCAAACTTGCTTTTACAATAACCTACTTTCACAATAACAAACACACTCTCATGATAACATTAATTCATTTATGAGGGCAGAGTCCTTATGGCTTAGTTACCTCTTAACGGTCTCACCTCTTAATACCATCACAATGGCAATTAAGTGTCAACATGAGTTTTGGAGGGGACGTTCAAACCATAGCAAGATTCTTTCTTCCCCAGTCAAGCCTTCAGAAGATAACTCAATCCTGGAAGACACTTTTCAGTCTAATGAGAGACCCTAAAACAGAGAATGCAACTAAGCAAAGCCCAGATTCCTGGCCCACGGCAATTGTGAGATAATAAATATGTGTTGTTATAAGCCACTAAGTTTGTGGTAATTTACGATATAGCAATAGATAACTAATACTGAAATTACCCCACTGTTAAAAAAGGTTAAGTCATATCTATTTGTATAACTATGTACAATGGCCATGCTAGTCTTAAGTTAAAAAAAACAAGTAGATAACAAAACAGTATATGTTATATAACCCACTTTTACAAATAAGTGTCTAAAATATTTTTATGCTTGGGCAAAAAATATTTTATGCCAAAATAATATATAGATTTAATTGTTCGTAAGATTATATCTAAAGAAAAAAGATTTTGGGAACCTCACTCCATAACCCATAAGGTTTCAATTTTTAAAAAAGCTTTGTTGCTTTTAGAATTAGGAAAAAATAATAAAATATTTCCATTTAGAAAAAAATAAAAACAATGTTATGGCTAAAACATCAAAGAACTTAAAATATTTTGTCATTTGTGGCAGATGCTGCTTGGTGGCCAACCCATGCTTCCATTCCCAGTACTCTTCTCCTTTGCTTGTCTTCCACTATAGAAGTTGGAAGGGTGAAATTGTCACCTTGCAAGCCTTCCTTGCAGCTAGGGTGCCTACCATGTGGTAGGTCTGGGCAATGAGATAAAAGTGAAAGTCTGCTGAGGAGGTCGATATCACTGACTCTCTTTTCTCTTCTTCTTTCCTGCCCTCACAGAGCACACATCTTGTGGAAAAGTTGCCATTACAAGACCATGTGACATACGCTATGAAAGCATGTGTATGCAGGACTGAGACAGTTCAGTGGAGGGGTGTGTGATCCAGCCTGGGACTTGGAAGTTGGCTATCCAGAGAAGACAATATCTAAGCTTCAGAGGGGAGCACGTGGAGGATGCAGAGAAAGAATACCGTAACAGAGGAAAATTGGGTCACCATACTCTCGAGGGGCAGCAAATTGGAGATGAAGTCATATCTGCTGCACATTTATATATTTCCTCCTTGAATCAGGATGTGTTCAGCTGTAAATAACAGACACTCTGACTCACAGTAGCCTAACCATAGGGTGTTTCATTAGCTCACAAGCAAAAACGTTGAGAAGTAGATGTTGCCGGGGTTTCTCCAGGAGCCTTACAATATCTGGGTTCTGAGTCCATTTCCCTTCAGTTCTCATGGTCTTTCCCCTCATGGTCACAATATGGCTGCCTCACCGGCAGGATCAAAGGAAGGAGGTCATGGGATAAGCCATCGGGGCAGCAGGAGAAGGTGTGCCTGCTGTCTGTCTTTCTTATTATAAGAGGAAATTTCCTCGTCCCTCCATCACATTGGCCAAACTGGGTCACATGACAACCCATAGCGGCAACGGAGGCTAGGAAAGCTGTTCTTTAAATTTCCAGCAGTTGAAGTGGGTACAGAGCAGGGGTAAAGGGAGTTGGGAACCATTGTAGTGAACATCAGTGCTCTCTGCCTCTGCCTAGACCAGGAACAAGCTGCCCAAGACTTCTTTGGCTGGGCCTTAGGCTCACCTCCTTAGCCTCACCTCTGAGCCCCTTATCTCACAAGACTCTAATTAATGACTTAGCCAGGCTCCCAGGGGCTCATCCTGGGCTGATTCCTGGACCTGGCTTTCCCTGTATTCTGGGCTATTAGTTTCTTACTTAAGTCCCCAGTCCTGGGATGCCTGTGTCAGTCAACATGTCCCCCAGCTGCCCAAAATGTTCTCTCCCATTCTTGCTCTAGGAGGTGACTAAGAGTTCCTATTCTGGTTATTTGTCTGAGTGCTCCAGAAAATTAAAATAAATAGGATATATATTGGACCCAGGAGAGAACTAATGCTGCAGTTTAAGTCCAAATTCTGTAAGAAGAAATCCCTCTTGCTTGAGGGAGATCAGTCTTTTTGGTCTGTTTAGCTCTTCCACTGATTGAATAAAGTCTATCCACAATATGGAGGGCAATATGCTTTACTCAAAATCCACCAACATAAATGGAAAGCTTACCCAGAAGCATCCTCACAGAAACATCCAGAATAAAGTTTGACCAAATATCTGGGCATCATGGCCCCATCCAAGGTGACAAATAAAATTAATTCTCATGCTCTGCTAATTCCTTGCTCTTAGGCCCTAGACAAGTCATTTCTTATATTAGACCGTTCTTGTGTTGCTATAAAAAAATAAATGAGACAGTGCCATTGATAAAGAAAAGAGATTTAATTGGCTCACAGTTCTGCTGGCTGTACAGGCCTGGCACCAGCATCTGCTTGGCTTCTGGTGAGGGCCTCAGGGGCCTACCATCATGGCAGAAGATGAAGGGGGAGCAGGTACATCAGGAGCAGGAGCAAGAAAGCAAGAGGAGAAGGTCCCAGACTTTTAAAAAAACAGATCTTGTGTGAACTCACTCATCACCAAAAGGATGGTGCTAAGCCATTCATGAAGGATCTGCCTCCATGATCCAACACCTCCCACTAGGCCCTACCTCCAATACTGGAGATTACATTTCAACAGGAGGCTTGGAGGGGACAAATATGCACACCATCTTATCCACCCCTGGACCCCCAATTCCTATGTCCCTCTCAAACTGCAAAATGCAATAATCTCTTCCCAATAGTCCCCTAAAGTTGTAATTCATTCCAATATCAAGTCCAAAGTCCTAAGTCTCATCTGAGACTCATCTCCTTCCACCTATGAGACTGTAAGATCAAAACAAGTTATTTACTTCCAAGATACAATGGTGGTACAGGCATTGGATAAACATTCACAAGGGGAGAAATTGGTCAAAAGAAAGGGGCAACAGGTCCCACACAAATCTGAAATCCAGCAGTGCATTTGTTAAATCTTAAAGCTCCAAAATAATCTCCTTTGATTCCATGTCCCCTGTCCAGAGCACACTGGTGAAGGGGTGGGCTCCCAAAGCCTTGGGTAGCTCTGCCCCTCTGGCTTTGTTGTGTGTAAACTACATGGCTGCTCTCAAATATTGGAGTTGATGCTTGAAGCTTTTCCAGGGTCAAGGTGCAAGCTGCCAATGGATCTACCACTCTGGGGGCTGGAGGCCAGTGATCCCCTTCCCACAGCTCCACTAGGCAGTGTCATGGTGGGAACTCCATGTGGGGGCTCCAACCCCACATTTCCCCCTTAGAATTGCCCTAATAGTGTCTCTCTGTGGGGACTCCACCCCTGCAGCAGACTTCTGCCTGGGCACCCAGTCTTTTCCATACATCCTTTGAAATGTAGATGGAAGCCACCAAGCCTCCTTCATGCCTCCATTCTGAGTATTTGTAGGCTTAACACTACATGGAAACTGCTCAGGCTTATGGCTTGCACCCTGTGGTGCTGTTGCCCAAGTTGTACCTGGACCCCTTTGAGCTGAGGCTGGAGCTAGAGCTACCAGGATGCGGGGAGCAGTGTCCTGCTGCTGTGCGTGGAAGTTTCAGGCCTGGCCTTGGAAACCATTCTTTCCTCCTAGGCCTCTGGGTCTGTGATGGGAGGGGCTTCCTAGAAGAGCTCTGAAATGCCTTCAGGGACTTTTCCCCATTGTTTTGGATATCAACACCTGACTCCCTTTTAGTCATGCAAATCTCTCTAGTAAGTGGTTGCTCCACAGCCTGCTTGGATTCCTCTCCCGAAAATGGGCTTTTCTTTTCTACCACATGGCTAGGCTACAAATTTTCCAAACTTTTATGCTCCCTTTATATATAAGTTCCAACTTAACTCATTTCTTTGCTTCCACAGATGAGCATAGGCTGTTAGAAGCAGTCAGGTCACATCTTGAAGGGTTTGCTGTTCAGAAATTTCTTCTATTAGATACTCTAGGTAATCACTCTTAAGTTCAAACTTTCACAGTTCCCTAGGGCATTAACACAATATATAGCCAAGTTATGTGGTAAGGCATATAAAGGGTGACCTTTGCTCTGGTTCCCAATAGTTTCCTCATTTCTTTCTCCTTTCCTTTCTTTTCCTTTCCTTTCCTTTCCTTTCCTTTCCTTTCCTTTCCTTTCCTTTCCTTTCCTTTCCCTTTCTTTCCTCTCCTTTCCCTTTCTTTCTTTCTTTTTCTCTTTCTTTCTCTCTTTCTCTCTCTCTCTCTTTCTTTCTTTCTTTTTTTATTTCTTTCTCTCAACAGAGTCTTGCTCTGTTGCCCAGGCCAGACTGCAGTGGCATGAACTCAGCTCACTGCAACCTCCTCCTCCTGGTTTCAGGAGTTTCTCCTGCCTCAGCCTCCTGAGTAGCTGGGACTGCAGGCGCATGCTACCACGCTCAGCTAATTTTTTTTATTTTTAGTAGAGACAGAGTTTCACCATGTTGGCCAGGCTTGTCTCAAACTCCTGACCTCAAGTGATCCACCCACCTCAGCCCCCCAAAGTGCTGGGATTACAGGTGTAAACCACTGCACCTGGCCAGGTTCCTCATTTCTAACTGAGGCTTCATCAGCCTGGATTTCACCATCCACATCACTATCAGCATTTTAGTCACAACTATTTAGCCAGTTGAAGTTCCAAACATTCCCTTATCATCCTGTCTTCTTCTGAGCCCTCAAAACTCTTCCAACCTCTGCCCATTACCCAGTTCTGAAGTTACTTCCCCATCATCAGCTATCTTTACAGCAAACCTCTACTCCTTAGTTCCAATTTTTTGTATTAGGTCATTCTTGCATTGATATAAAGAAATACCTGAGGCTGGGTAATTGATAAAGAATAGAAGTTTAATTGGCTCATGCTTCTACAGGCTGTATAGTCATAACACCAACATCTGCTCAGCTTCTGGTGAGGGCCTCAGGAAGCTTACAATCATGGTGAAATGCAAAGCAGGAGCAGGCACATCACATGGCAAAAGCAGGAACAAGAGAGCAAGTCAGGGGAGGTCCACAGAGTTTTAAACAACGAGATCTCATGTGAACTCACTCATCACCAAGGGGAGAGCGCTAAGCCATTCATGAGAGGTCTGCCTGCATGAACCAAACACCTCCCACCAGGTCTCTAACGTTGGGGATTATATTTCAACCTGAGATTTGGAGGGGAAGCTATCTAAACCACATCACTCCCCTTCCTGTAAAAATGGAGATCGTACGCTTTGCTCAGTGAGGCTATTGTGAGGTTAATTGAGATATTCCATGTGCCCACTTGGCACACAGTAAGCATTCAAGAAAATGTTACTTCCCTCCCCTGTCTCTTAGGTACTTTAAAAGTCACTTCCCTCAGATCTTATCTCTCTTATGATCTGAGTTAAGAGACTCAAGAGCTGTAGTCGATTTGCGCTGGGCCATGGATCTGTGAGTCACATAGCTTTGAGGCCCAAGCAGGGCCCCAGTAGCAATACCATGGAAGTGAAAATTACAGGGGATTCAGAATTGGGGACATGTGTCTGCTCAAGGAGACAAAGAAGATGATTGGCCAGGCGAGGCAGAAACAAAGGAATAGATGTTGCCTGAAGATTGTCCAGGTTCTGTGAGACCAAGCTGTGTGTCCTAGCCTTTTTTCATGACATCCTGAGTTTCATTTCCATAAAGTCCTGCATGCTTCAGCCAGTTCCAGGCATCTCTGTTCCTCGAAATCAGAAGATGCCTGAGTTTGTTCTTTCTTCTATCAGTCACCAGGGAGAATGCTTTCCCGCTCACCATCTCTCAGATGAACATTCTATCTTGCACTGACCACCTTCTATTGCCACCAGGATGCAGCCCAGGCTTCCTAGCGGAATGTTCAAGGGCTTCTATGCTCTACCCCAACCCACCTCTCTATCCCATAACTCAACAATACCTCTGTCCCTTTTTCCCTATTAACACCTCATACTTATGTCCTTCTATGCTTTGTCTCTGCTTGAAACATCCCTCCCCGCCCTTCCCATGAACAAAGTCCTATTTATGCTTCCAGATACGCTATGAAAGTTGCCTCCTGGATCCCTCTCCACCCCCGGCTGAATCATTCTCTACTCTAGGTTCCCATAGAACCGTCTATTTTGCTGTTGGAGTGGACCGAGAGAGCAGAGTGGTTAAAAGCAGAAACCTGGTGAAGTGAATCCCCCAGCTAGCTGTGGGACCTGGGAGGCATATTTGACTTTCTGAGCCTCAGTTTCCTTATCTGTAACTTGGAGGAAATGAGAGTATCTGCCTCACAGAGCTGTGGTGAGAATTACTAGAGATGATGTACCCAAAGAACTTAGCACAGTATACAGAAAACAGCAGATAGTCAAAAAACGATGTTCCCTCCTCCCCTTGCAAGCCAAAACTGGGTCATTGTGCAATTTCAGAGATGCTGGGGGAAGCAGCCAAGTCTGGGGTCTCCAGAGTAGCACTGGTGGGGCAGGAATTTGCTGTATCCATCTGGGGACTCCCAGCCCCGAGACCTTTCCAATGCCTCTCTCAAGGTTATCAGCACACGACAGCCAGGACATCCGCACCCACACAGCCCAACCACAGTTCAAGTGCCCTACCACAAACCCAGAGCTACCACACAGCACAGGATGCAGACAAGAAATAACCAATGACAAAAACCAGTAGGTTTTTATCAGAATTTTCCACAGACCACTTGGGTAAAAGTTATTACCATACCATGTCATTCAGTATCTTAATTGTTGGGTTTATGGGTTTTTTTGGTTGTTGTTATTTTGTTTTGTTTTCCGATTTCAAGCAGTCAGACTCCGCAGGGATTACTCATTCCAAAGAAAGTACGTTTTTCTATTTTGGTCCAATAGTGGTTTGGATTTCCTCAGAATGAGAGGCCTCTTCCGGCTTCCTTTGAAAGATGGTTCTTGTTACATACAGAGAGCCAGAAGGGATTTCGGGCCATCAGATCCCAAAGCCCTCCGGCAAGGCAGGGAGCCTCAATTCTGGTTATTCGTAAAAACAAGGACTCCTTTTATGATGAAGATGCTTAGGAGCTTCCAAAGGTTTTCAGATCTAGTACAGAATTGGAAACTTTGAGAGCTGGACAGGGTCACCAGTGCTGTCTTGATCAGATGGGTGGCCAACCATGAACTGCTTCCAGCAGTAAATCACTTTACAGTGTGTGAAGGATATCACTACCCTATTAGAACCTCTACAGCTCCATTGCATTTAGGATGAAATCCACCACTTTACCACGGCCTACAAGACTCTGCACCAGCCCCATCTCTGGCCATTGTCCCTCTTCTTCATACACCCAGCCACACTGACTTTGTCCCTGTTCCTTGTCAAGGCCAAGCTTGCCCTACCCTGAAGCATTTGCACTTACTGGTCCTTCAAAAGGAGGCTGCTCCCCCTTCTCTACAAATGCCTGGCTCAGTGCAAATGTCACAGGCTCAGAAAATCCTTCCCCAAGTATCTTAAACAAAGTGCTAGCCCAATCACTCTCCATGACATTACCCTGTTGGCTTTCCTCAAAGCAATTATCTGTAGCTGGAATTATTGGGCTCATCTCATCTACCTCTAGAATGGCAGGTCCTTGCCTATTTTGCTCATTGCTGCATCCCAGAGTAGACCCAGTGCCTGACACATACACAGTAGGTACTCAATACATGTTTGTTGAATGAATAAATGAATTTTATATCCTTTCTTTAAAAAAACCTGAGCCCCATCCACACACTTTACAACAGACATTGTCTCTTTACAAGGATAACATTACTGTTATGCTTATTTTATGGTCGAGGAAATAGACTTCAAGATGGGTGCTGATTCTCCCAACGCCACTTACCTAGCATTCACTGCAGCATAACAAACCACTCGAGCTAGCTTTAAACCACTTGAAACCACTCCATTAGCTTTAAATAGTGGTTCTTGTGCTTGCCCCACCTGAGCTTATTCATGTGGCTGCATTCAGCTAGTGGGTCTGCTGTGAGGGCTGCAACTCCTGGGCATCTCTCTCCGTGTGGCCTTTCATCCTAGATAGCTTCAGAACATGGTGGTCTTGGGTATTTTTCCGAGAAGGGGAAAGCTAAGGCTGCCAGGTCTACTTCAGGCGTAACCTCGGAAGCCACACTGCATCACTTCTACTGGGTTCTATGGGCCAGAGCAAGTCTCAAGGCCAGTCCGAAGTTCAAGGAGCAATAAAATATACTCCACCTCTCGATAGGAGGTGCTGTTCCATTGCAAAGATGCCTGGGCTGAATTGCCAGGTTTGTCTTTGAAAATCCATCACAGCTAGTGAGTGTTGGAACCAGCCTGGCTGAGCTTGTGACTCACTAAGGCAGATCAATGGACCGTGACTATCCAGCAATATCAGATGACTCTAGAAACCACAATGGCCTACGACGTGTAATGTAAGTATCTCTCACTTACACATGTCCACTGGGGGCCAGCTGGGCCTCTGCGGTTTCACTCTGGGACCCAGGTGATGGAGCAGCCTCTCCCTGGCACAACGCCTGAATCGTGCCAGTCTTGTGGCAGACAGGAAAGGAACGTGGCAGGCATTTGCTGGCCCTAAAGCCTCTGCTCAGAAGAAATACACGTCATTTCTACCAGCACATCAGTAGCCACACAAGTCCCAGACACATCATCCTCTTTCCGGGAGGGTCACTGAAGATGCATGGATGGTGATTCCATCACCCTGGAGCCCGTTTTCCTCTTCAGCTCCTTTAAAAACACATTCTTTACTGAGTGGAAATGCATCTCATTCTATTTCTACTGTTAGCCTCAGTGCTGCTCTCTCATCTGTTCCCTCTGCACAGAGGTCCTTCATAGAGGTGAAGGTCACTGGAGCCTTCTCTACTCCAGGATACACATCCCAGCCTTTCCAGCCCTCCCCTGCTTAAAGACCTGCCGTAATCCCCCTATTGATAACAGGATCAAGTCCAAACTGCCATCCGAGTCCTTCAGGCCTCCCCCGATCAGGTTCCCACTGGCCTCTCCAGCCTTGTCTCCTGGTTCTGTCTGTGCTCCCCACAGCTTGGCTTGCAGCCCTGCTGAACCTCACGCCTCAGTTCCTTTCTCTGTGCTGTCTCCTCAACCTGCACAGCCCCTCCCCTCTTCTCCAGCTTGTGAAATGTTGCTTTCCTTTTAGGATTGGGCTGTAAAGTAATCTCTTTGAAGATAATCCTCTTTTTCCTTTGTCAGGGTCAATCAACTTTTTCATTTTCTAAACCTCTTTGTTATAGCATTTTTTTCATTCACTCATTCAGCGAACATTGATTGAATATCTACTATGTACCAGGTACTCTTCTAGGCTCTGCAAAGACACAAGGAACAATACAGATAAGGTCTCAATCCTTCCCCAGTTGTATGCTGGTGAGATAAAGTAGGCAATAAGCATAGAAGCAAATGAAAAACAAAATAGGCCAGGCGTGGTGGCTCACACCTGTAATCCCAGCACTTTGGGAGGCCGAGGCAGGTGGATCACAAAGTTAGGAGTTCGAGACCAGCCTGGCCAATATGCTGAAACCCCATCTCTACTAAAAATACAAAAATTTGCTGGGCGTGGTGGTGGGCGCCTGTAGTCCCAGCTACTCGGGAGGCTGAGGCAGGAGACTTGCTTGAACCTGGGAAGCAGAGGTTGCAGTGAGCTGAGATCACACCTCTACACTTCAGCCTGGCGACAGAGCAAGACTCCATATCAAAAAAAAAAAAAAAAATCAATCAATAAAGGAAAAAAGAAAAACAAAATAATTTTAGACAGTGATAAATGTGTTAATTACAATAAAAGGGGCTGCTGTGAAAAACACTATAGGCAAGAAGGTGATTCCTTTAGATAAGTTGTTTAGGGGTGGGTTCACTGGGGAGGTGATGCTCAAGCAGCTATGGGAACAGAGGAGAGCTTTCCTGGCAGAAGAAACTACCTGTGCCAATGGCCTGTGGTATGGTGCGCTCGGCCCATTCCAGGAACGGGGAGGAAGCCACTGTGGTTGAGGTGCAGAGAGAGAGGTAAAAAGTGGTGACTGATGAGATCAGACAGGTGGCTCTTGCAAACCACGTGGGGTGGGGCCTCTTAGCAGTGGCAAGGAACTTGGATTTTACTTGAACTACAGCAAGAAGTCACGGGAGGTGTGGAGGCAGGGAAGTAGAAAGGCACGATCCGATTTACACTTTTCAGAGATTATCTGAGCTGCTTTGTGAATTGCAGATGAGCAAGAGAGGCATCCAGAAGACCCGTTGGGAGGCTCTTGTCATTCCAAGATGACAATGACTTGGATGCACAGTGCGATAATAGCCTCCCCAGAAGATGTGAACTGAGACCTAGGGGACCATGGCCCCTCATCCTCTGCATCACAGCCCCTGGCACAGGGATGGTCCATGGTGACAGAATGGCTTGAGGTGGTGCATCAATCAGCAGTGGCATGTGTCTGAAACGCATGCTGGCTGAACCCTCCTCGCTTTCACCATCCTTTGCCAAGCTTCCACAGAACTCCCCCTCCACACACCAGGCTCCCCAAGCAAACCGGGGCAGCCCAGCTGACCGCCTGCCTCCCCTGCACTGGGCTGCTGTCCAGGCCTGGCGAAAATCTCTCACCATGCTGCCCACCCGGGCTCCCTCCACGGAGATCTGTGTGGTTAGCACAGTGGCCTTGATATCTTGATATTTAGGAGACGGGTATTCCCATCTGAGCCTCCATTTTCTCATCTGGAAGGTGGGCGTTATTCTCCCTATCCCCAAAACCCCTTTTCCCAAAGCCCACTTCCTTACTTCTCTCTCTCTTCATCCCTTCCTTCAACCAAAACAAAGCCACTGTAGGGTTTTTGAAGTTTCCCGATTTTTTTTTTTTTTTTTTGGTAATTAATAACTCCTGGACTAATTAATTTCTGCATTTGTGTTTCTAGATTTCAGAGTCCAGAATTATTCAAGCTTTTCCCTCAAAACTAGTTATTTCCCCCTTCTAGCCTGAATCTAGCTGGGTCCTGGGCGCCCAACGTGAGGGATGCCACCTGACCTCCTGGGTCTAGCGCCCACCCGGGGCAGGTCCTCCAGCTGTGGCCACTCAGCCAATATCTGCACAGGTGGCGGTTGCCCGGTCAAGGGCGGGCTTACAATCTGCGGGGCGGGGAGAGGGAAGGAGCCAGGGAGAAAAGGGAGAGAAAGAGGGGGCAGTGTGGCAGAAAGGAAGAGGAAGGGGCAAGTGTCAGAGTCGGCGAGATGAGGAGGGAGGGTGTAGGAGAAAGGAAAATAGAAAGTGGGTGAGACCGTGGGAGACGGAGACTGGGGGAGAAAATGTGGGCGTGTGCGCGCTGAGAGGGAGAGAGAGAGAGAGAGACTTGGAGAGGGAAGGAAGGGAAGGAGCGTTGAGAGCAAGGAGGAGCGAGTTGGGGGCGGAGACGAGGAAGTGGGTGCGAGGCGCGGGGCGCAGGCCGTGCGCGCGCCGCCCGCTGCATCCCTGCCCGGAGCGCAGCCGGCGCGGGCGCGGGACCGAGGCGAACCGGGTGCGGAGCCAACACCCGCGGCAGCAGCACCAGGTAACGCGGCCGCCGCCTCCCCGCGGGGCCTCGGCTCGGGGTGGGGTCCCGGGCGGTCTTGGGGACCCGCCGTGGGCTGGAGGAGCCGCCCGAGGGGCTGCTCGGGATCCCCGGCGGCCGTCGTGGCCCCGAACCCGGGTTCGAGCCCCGGCCCCACCGCTCCCTGGCTGTGCCTGACCTTGGGCAGGTGCCTCCTCCTGGCCTGCGAGCCTCAGTTTCTTCTCTGTGACCGCGGGGGTCGTGCATTCCCCAAGAGGGCGTTGAGAGCTCGGGCTGCAGCCCCGGTGCACGGCAGTGCTCGAGACGCGGGTCGGCTTTATATCCCCTTTGCCCGCGAAGGGTGGATTTGGAAAGTCCACTTGCGCCGAAACAGCCCCCGTTTTGTCTTCGGGTCTGGGTGGTGGCATTTTCTCGCGGCGATGTGTCTGTCGGAGCATGGAGCAACTTTCTGCTAAAGGGGAGCCAGCGGAGAGCGGGGGCTGGTGGGGAGGAGGCTTCTATGTCTCAGGAAACCAGAACGACCTGCCTTCATCCCGCTGGGCTGCTGCCTGCTGCCCGTTGACCGATGACCGGAGCCACAACAGGCAGCGCTCAGCGGGTGGGAGTCCTTGCTGGGGACATCTGGAGGTGGATTCGCCTGTGGGATGAGCCGAGCAAGTGGCCTCTGATAGGAATCCCAATTTGGGCAGTGACCTTGAGCTTGAGAGCCTCAGTTTCCTCCTCCATGAACAGGGCCATGCTAATCCCCCCACCCTGTCCATGAGGTGTTGTGAGGCGAAGGAGGTGGGGCAGGAAAGTGCTGTGGTGTCGCCCAGTGGCAGCTGTCATGCCCTAGATCAGATGGGCCCAGTCCTGGAGGCGGTTGCCTCTTGGCAAGTCATTTGTATGCCTTAGGTCCCCTCTGTGTCCTTGTCCTTTGCCAGAGAGGGTCAATCGGTGAAGCTGGGTGGTGGCCGGGCTGGGCATGAAGCAGGGCAGGGCCTGGGGAATGTGGGGGACCCAGAAGCTTCAGCCTCCACTGCACACCTATCCTGAGGCTGATGCTCCTCTAAGACATGACGTCTCTCAGATGGCAGTTTTTGTCCTATGAAGACTCCTGGCATAATCTGTCAGCACCTCAGTTTCCTTATTTATAAAAGGAAGTTATAAATTCCTACCTACTAATGAGTTTCCTGTCCCTGGAGGTTATCCAAGGCAATTGGATAAATTACATTTTTTGACATCTCTGGGTCTGGATGGTGGCATTTTCTCCTTATATCTGAGCTAGGATATAAGGAGAATTCAATATCATGAGAAAATAACTTATCTCGAGAACCTGCTCCTTGCAGGCCTGGTACTCGGTGCATTACAAGTACGGCATTGGTTGGCGTCACCACAGCAATCCTGGGAAACTGGTGCCATCAAATCCCAGTTTACAGATGAGGAAACTGAGGTTCCCAGAGGTGAATGATTGCGATGTGGTCACACCGGTAGGAAGTGCCTGTTCAGAGACTGGAACCAGGTCTGCCCGCCTCCAGGGCGCTTCTGGTTGTATCGTGCTGGCCCCAAAATATGACTGTAGAAGTTGCGGCATAGCACAGGGCCTGGCACCTGGCACGTGCGCGATCAGCACAGGCTTCTTGTTCCACGTGTCATAGGAAGGACTGCTACAAAGCACTGGAGAAAGTGAGCCTGAAGGCTGGCAGCAGGGTTGGGGTACTCTTGCCAAGGGATTTCTCTAAGGGTCTGGAAGGAAGGAAGGTCACTGCTCAGTACTACATAGGAAGCCGATATCAGACTGACTCACCCTAGCCCACCAATTTCTTTGCTTCCTCCATCACCTTGTCCCGGTTAACCTTGTCTTTATTCATCTCAGCCTAGGCCGATTCTCCTGAGCTCACAGGCACATTCCACTCTCCATCCTAGGCTGATGATTAACTACTGGCCCTCCCAGGCGACGTGTCCATGGGAAAAACAAGACCAGCTGTGGTCCATCTCTGCCAACACCCCAAAGTAAGGGAAACAGGATTAAGTTCCAATCCCAAGGATTTAATTCAGACTAGAGGAAGAAATCCCTGACGATGGGGAAAAGGGTGTCCCAGCAGGCTAGAGAGGTTCCTTTGCCAAAAAATGTTTTAAAGAAGAGGAGTACATCCAAATGAAAGGATGGAGATATGCACAAAGCCTCTTTCACGTACAGAGATATTCATCAACAGTCAGAAAGTGCCTAAATGTCCAACAGTAGGGAATCAAAATTATGGAACACCCACATGACCACCAAAAGTTGAGAGTTTTTAATGAATGGAAACATGTTTTGCATTGGCATACAGATGGCAGGGTCCCAAATATGTGGCAAGAGCTTAGAAAAAAGACTGGAAGGAAATAGGCTAAAGAGTGTTAACAGTGTTTGCCCATGGATGGTGGGGTTGTGGGAGATTTGTTCCCTGACTACTTTTTCTTGACTTTCCAGATTTTATGCAATGAGCATGTTCTTTAATAATTAGTGGACTACCTGGCTTCGAGTTCTGAGAGCAGGGAGGAGGGTGCCTGATTGAAAAAAAGGTAACTTACGGTTCAGTAAAATGGGTGCCCCGTATCTGAGGGTGCCCTGTCTCAGGCCTACAATATAGACTGAATTGCCTCTAAAAGGGTTCAAGTAGTGTTTTCCAGATTGAAGTTTTCACCATCTTCTTGTCTCTTATCTTGTCCCCTCCAATTCTGATATATCCTTTATCCTATTGTCAATTTGGTAATACAGGTCTGAGACTACTGCTCCCCTGCTCAAAAATATTCCAAGACTCCTCATTACCAAATGGATCAAGACCAAAGTCCTTAGACTGGCATACATGGCTCATGATGGTTTAGTCTCTGGCCAGCCTTATCGCCTCCAGCTACCCCACCCACCCACCCTCTGCTGGTCCACCTACAACAATCCACATCCAGCTGGCTGAATTAACTATGTTCTTGCCCACCTCCAAACTTCCCACTTGGAATTTCTCTTCCCTGCAATGCCCTCCTTTGCTTAGCAACCCCATCCTACTCATCCTTCAAGATTCCATTCAAACCAGATCTTCTAGGACCCCACAGTTTACAGGTATGCTCCTCCCCCAGGGCTCCTTAAAGATGGGGACGATGTAACCTGTCTCCTCCTTGCCAGCACCCAGGATGGGGCTGGCACATGAAGGCTTGTCAGTAATAGGGGCACCTCTATGTCGAGGCCTGGCAGGCCCCTTAGAAGAAATACAAAATTATTAATATCAATAATATCTATTATTTCTTGTATTCTTACTGTGTTCCCATGATAACCCTATGGGTCTCACTTTCAGATTGGAAACTAAGAGTAACATGCGTTCAGCCACTTGCCCAGTGTCTAACAGAATTCGAACACTGGC
Organism: Pongo abelii; assembly: GCF_028885655.2. Lineage (NCBI taxonomy): Eukaryota > Metazoa > Chordata > Mammalia > Primates > Hominidae > Pongo > Pongo abelii. Next base: position 184,592,983 of record NC_071989.2, read on the forward strand.
CATCTAAATCCACAGCCTACACTCCTAATCAGGGTCAGGAAGGACTGACAGATTCAATCAACCAACATCTAATCAGGGATCACAGAGATGCTGTAAAAAGCAAAATGCATCTCTGCACTGTAGAGGTGAAGAAATGGCACAATGACCTCCAAAGTGCAAGGGTTTGTACCAGATACTGGGGACCTAGGCATATATAAGATGCCATCTCTGGCTGGACACAGTGGCTCACGCCTGTAATCCCAGCACTTTAGGAGGCTGAGGCGGGAGGATCACAAGGTGAGGAGTTCGAGACCAGCCTGGCTAATATGGTGAAACCCCGTCTCTACTGAAAATACACAAAAATTAGCCAGGCATGGTGGCTGGCGCCTGTAGTCCCAGCTACTCAGGAGGCTGAGGCAGGAGAATCTCTTGAACTCAGGAGGCAGAGGTTGCAGTGAGCCGAGATTGTGCCACTGCATTCCAGCCTGGGTGACAGTGAGACTCTGTCTCAAAAAATAAAATAAAATAAATAAAAGCCATTGCTACAGGGAGCTTACAGACAGTGGGGTGTGGGGAGAGTTGTGTATAAGCAGGGTCCTCAGGGCTTTGATAGGGGGTGTTTAGGAAACTGTGGGCCTCAGGGGATGCAGGGTGAAGGCTGCCCAGAGGGGACAATATTTGAAATAGATCAGGAAGGATAAGTAGGAATTCACCAGGTGAGCCAGGGAGGTTGGAAAGATGGTTCTCAACTGGGGACATTTTTGCCCCTTGGAAGACATTTGTCAACATCTGGAGCTATTTTTGATTGTCACAACTTGGGGAGGGGGAGTGCTGGCGTCTGGTGGGTAGACGCCAGAGATGCTGCTAAACTTCCCACAATACACGGGACAGCCCTCATAACAAAAAATTATCCTGTCCCAAATGTCAATAGTGCCGAGGTTAAGAAACCCTGGGCTGGAAGAGAAGAACATTCCTGACCGGGGATCAGCTGGTTCAGGTACCCACAGGTGTTTACCAAGTGCCTTCAAAGCACTGGTCCTTTGAGCCTGAGGTTGCTCTATTGGCCACCTTGCCTCCCTGCTTCCCCTCTGCCCCCACCCCTCAAGCAACAAAGGTGGTCTTCTTTTTTAACATAAGAGCATTACAGAGATAGATTTCATATACTATAAAAGTCACCAATTCAAATGACAAGTCCACAATTTTTAGGATATTCACACAGAGTTGTGCAGCCGTCACCACTACCTTGACTTCAGACCATTTTCACTATCCCCAGAAGAAACCCGTCCACATTGGCACTCACCCTCTATCCACTCCCCACTCCCCCTCAAGGCTCAGCAACCACAGGTCTACTTTCCCTCGCTATAGGTTTGCCTATTCTGGACATTTCACAAAAATTGAATCATACAATAGGTTTTGTGACTGATTTCTTACACCTGGCATGTTTTTAAGGTTCATCCATGTTGTTGCATGTATCAGCGCTTCATGCCTTGTTATGGCTAAATAATATTCCATTATATGGATAGACCACATTTTCTTCATTCATCAATTGATGGGCATTTGGGTTATTTCTGCTTTTGGGCTATAATGAATAATGTTGCTGTGAACATTTGCGTATAGGCTTTTGGGGAGACATATATTTTCATTTCTCTTGAATATATGCCTCGGAGTAGAATGGCTAGATCACATGGTGACGCAGCTTTGACTTGGCGCCTGTTTGAGGAATTGCCAAAGTGTTTCCAAAGAGGTTGCACTGTCTTACATTCCCACCAGCAGTACGTGGAGGTCCCAGTCCTTTCCAAAGCTTCTTAGGTCTTTTGGATTCTAGCCATCCTTGTGGGTGTGAAGTGGTATCATTGTGGTTTCGGTTTACATTTCCCTGAGGGCTAATGACTTTGAGCATCCTTCAGTGTGCTTGTTGGCCATTTGTGTATCTTCTTTGGAGAACTGTCTATTCAGATCAGAGTCACCTTTTAAACTTCAATGCATCATTCCCTTACTTGGACTGAAATGCAAACTCCATAGAAATCTATCAGGCGCCCTCCATCAGGCCCTGTCCATGCCCTGTCTGCATTTCTCCTCACTCAGCTCTGGCCAAAGACTCAAAAGGGCCAGCTCATTCCCCACCGGCCCTTTGTACTTGCCAGTTCCTCTGCCCAGCTTGCCCTTTGCACAGCAGTTCAAAGATCAGCCTCAGAGAGGCCCTCTCTGTCCTCCCAGTCTCAAGGACACTTCTCCAGCCCCCATCTAGCACACTTCAAGTTTTCTTTGATCGTACTTTCCTGTTTGATAAGCTCTTGAAGAACTCCAGGTGTGACTACACCTTTGACTACTGTGTGACCCTGGGCAAGCCACCTCCCCCTCTGAGCCTCAGCTGCCCCATCTGAAAACCAGAAGAAATGGGACTGGCTGATTGCAAAGGGCCTTTCCAGCTCTGCCCTTATCTGATGCTGTGTGACAGCAATGCCAGGAGGGTGCGGGCCTGGCGCCATTGCTGTGAGAGAAGGGTGGCTGGAGCCAAGTTGGTCACGGACTGGAGCAGGCAGCGTGGCTGATTATTGCCAGCCCCATGGGGACAGTCTGCAAGAGCGTGTGGCAGCTTTGACCTGGCACCCAACCTCCAAGAACAGGAGGGAGGATTGCAAACACCTCCAGCTCCAGCAAGGACTGGACACTTTGGCCACCTTGGGCTCTAGAATTGCCCATTTTTCCTGGGAGAATGATCTAATAGCCAAAGCCTCTCTTAACATGCAGGCCATTCATTCACACATTCAGTCACTCACCAAATGCTTCCTGGGGTCCTGCTTCTGCTCAGTCCTGGGCAGTGCACTGAAGATACAGCAATGGATACACCTGATAAAAGATTCCAGCATAGTGTGGAAAGCAGACAGGTCCATGGGAATGCAGCAGCTAGACACAGAGCGCCTGGGTATTCCAGATGTAGAAAGGGCATGCACAAGGCAACAGAGCTGCAAAATGTCCAGGGGTGTTCAGGGCATTCAGGATGATTAGGCTTGACCTGAGACCCCAGGGCAGTGGGGGCAGGCAGTAGAGGAATCAAGGGCGCAGACCTTGAAAAGTCTTCAGTGTCAAGCTGAGGGGTTTGGATTTCGTCCTGTAGGCAGTGGGAGCCACGGAAGGGTTTTTTGTTTTCTGTCACCCAAAACGGAGTGCAGTGGCGAATTCACGGCTCACTGCAGCCTCGACCTCCTGGGCTCAAGCGATCCTCCCACCTCAGCCTCCCAAGTAGCTGAGGCTACAGGAGAGCCCCATCATGCATGCTGCTTTACTTTTTTCTTTGTAGAGGCAGGGGCTCGCTATGTTGCCCAGGCTGGTCTCAAACTCCTGGGCTTAAGAGATCTTCTTGCTGTGGCCTCTTAACGTGCTGGGATTACAGGCATGAGCCACTGCACATGGCCTGCACAAAAGGATTTTCAGCTGAGGATAGAGGCGATCCGGTTTGCATTTTCTAAAATGCCTTTTCTCCAGACAGTGCGGAGGAGGGTGGGGCTGAGGAGAGAGCAGGAGGCCAGGAACTTAATCAGGATGCCCTGGCTCTTTTTCTTCATCTTGTGCAGGGATGAAGGCCAGTACTCTGCAGCTGGAGAGGAAGGGACAGCTTCAAAGCTGAGAGGTAAAATCATCTGAAGGGGGTATGGGTTGAAGGAAAGGAAGGAATCTAAGTAATGAATGACACAGGAACAGCTGATGCCAGCCTCCCGGGGTTCCTGCTACGACTGAGGAGGCACAGGAGCTGCAGGAGCTGGCATTTGAGCATGGCATTTTCCAGGTGGCTGGAGAGGGGGAGTAGAGGCAGCGGGAGAGGGAGGTCCGGACTCAGGGATGTGGATATGCACAAGCACAGAAGTGTGAGAATTAAAGAGAGTTAAAGAAACAGAAGCCCTGGATGCCTGGAGCACAGAGGGTGTGATGGCAAGATGGGAGGGGAAACTAAGGCTGGAGTGGGCAGGAGGGGCATCCCTGCTTGGCATCAGATAGCTGTTAGAACCCAGAGCACGGGTCCTGGCTACAAGACCACTGACTGTTGCTTCCAGGCACAGAGCACTCGCTGCCCTGAGAAAGCCCATTGCTAGAGCTAGAAAATTCTCTATACCTTACCGCACTCCCAGGGCCAGAGATGGGTGCCTGTCAGTCGGATTGTCAAACAGGCAGAAGGCAGATTCCCCCAAACAATTGACCAGTGAATGTGATGTCAACTGAGGCCAAGCTCTCAAAACGATTATAAAATGGGCAAGAGTGGTTAGAAAAGGAAGAAGGAAATCCTGGAAACCGACCTGGCTCTCCAAGAACACCAGGAACATGCCAAGATCATAGATGGCAGCTGGCAGAGGACTTTTGCAGAGACCACAAGAAATTTTTGTTTGGCAAAAAAAAAAATGAGCCAACAGTTTTAAATGAGATTTCATTGAAAAGTTAGGACATTTTATTTCAAACCCAGAAGATTTTACTTAACATCCAGATTTCCAGCTTCTGGAGAATGTGGAGCTCTGATGGCACTGAGCCCATCGTGGCCACAGCTGTGTAGTGGCTGCCCCTCCAGCTGGGCAGTACACCCCCACTGTGGGTGCAGCCTGCCACATTTCACCTGCCTGCCTGAGCCCTGAGGCCCTGGGATCTGAGACCCCAGGACCAGCCTCATCCCTGTCTCTGCCCTGCTACCTAGAGGCTAGGCCAGTGTGGGAGTTTCTTGCCCTGCAGTCCCCAGACTGTGTTCCTGGAAGCGTCAGTCTCAGAGAAGGCTTTGTGGAGGTGGGATCTGGGGCCTCATTTGGCTCTCTGGAAGCCCTGCTACCCCCAGCCCCTCTCAGTCACAGTACAGGATGGCGAGTTCGGTCAAGTCCGCAACAGAGACCCCAGTTGACGTGACTCACCCTTGAACTCGGGCGCAGATTCCTTTTTTGTTTTTTGAGATAGAGTCTCACTCCATCACTGAGGCTGGAGTGCAGTGGTGCAATCTCAGCTCACAGCAGCCTCGACCTCCCCAGCTCAGGGGATCCTCCTCACCTCAGCCTCCCAAGTAGCTGGGACTACAGACATGTAGCACCACACCCTGCTAATTTTTTGTATTTTTTTTGTAGAGACGAGGTTTCACCATATTGCCCAGGCTGGTCTTGAACTCCTGGGCTCAAGCGATCCACCCACCTTGCCTCCCAAAGCACTGGGATTACAGACATGAGCCACTGCGCCTGGCCTCTGGATTCCTTTTTTTGAAGTAGCACCTTTAACAAATATCCACAGAGCTCATTTGGGACCATACTGCCTTCTTCCAAAGACTGATTAGATGGTTGTTTTTTCTTTTCACTTTTTGAGTAGATAAGACCTTCATGTGGTTCAAAAGTACAATCTACAAGGTACACAATGAAAGGCCTCGCTGTACCCTGGTCACCATCTGTCCAATCCCTGCTCAAAAAAGAGAAGAGGTTTCTTTTATTCATTTGTTGTGGTTTATTCTCCCAGGTTTTCTTTTTGCAAATAAAGGCATATATATATGTAATGTATAGTCTTATTTTGGGCCCAAAGGGGAATATATTATACATACTATTTTGTACCTTACATGTTGTTTTTTAGTCACTGTAGACTTAACTCTCAATGTAGAAAACTTTGAATAAAGAAATGTGAGGGCCGGGCGCAGTGGCTCACGTCTGTAATTCCAGCACTTTGGGAGGCTGATGCAGGCAAATCACCTGAGGTCAGGAGTTTGAGACCAGTCTGGCCAACATGGTGAAAATTCATCTCTACTAAAAATACAAAAATTAGCTGGGCATGGTGGCAGGTGCCTGTAATCCCAGCTACTCAGGAGGCTAAGCCAGGAGAATTGCTTGAACCTGGGAGGCGTAGGTTGCAGTGAGCCAAGATTGCGCCATTGCACTCCAGCCTGGGTGACAAGAGCGAAACTCCGTCCCTCCCCCCGCAAAAAAAGAAAAGGAAAAGCAAAAGAAATGTGCAAAGAAGACAAAATAACCAGTATGACCATCCAAAGAAAACCACTAATACCATCCAGTCTGTCCTACTAGGCATACATTTGGTTTTTGCTGTCCCCCCCACATCCCCTGTAAGTTAACAGATTAGGAGTTCATAGTTAGAATCATTGTCTCCTTACAATTTGAATCCTGCTATTTTTTGACTTAAATATAAGCATTTCGCCTCATTATTTCATAGTTTCCAAGAAGTGATAGTAACAGCTATAGTAATTTTGTTATGACATAATTTAACCATTCCTCTAGTTTTGAACATATAGGTCATTCCCAATATTGCCTATTGTCGAGAATACAGTTATACCTACAGTTGTTCTGTATATTTCTAATTGGGCAGAGTGAGCATCCCTAGAAAGTGGGCCACCTACTTGGATTTTCTTTAAAATATTCACATGAACAAACAAAAAATATTATGTGGTGGCGGGGATGAAAGACGATTGGTACGATGCTGAAAATAGTGAGGCTGGTAAAAGGGGATGTGGGGTTCATCATTCTCTCCTCTCTGCTGCTGTGTCTCTTTGGAACCTCAAAAACAAATGCATTTAACAAAGCAGGGGCCAGGTGCTGAAAAGCCATGGTTTGGTGCTCCAGGGCTGGGACTGTGTGGGGATGAGTTTCTGGAAGGGGAAGGGCCAGGGTGGGGCACAGGCACCTGGGGAGCTGGAGGAAGGCAGGCGCCAGTGTGGGCCAAGCACTGTGCTGTGGGCTTGTGCATCACACATGTGCGCTATTTATGCGCACGGTGCGTGAACAAAGTAATGAGTGCTGGGGCTTGGCACACATTTGCCCACTGACTCCGCACAGCAGTCAGACAGCGGGGGACTGCAGGGATTTCCTTCCTCCGGTTGAGAATTCTGAGGCAGAGACCCCCCAGCTGTTGTTCTCAGGGTGGGGATGCAGGGGACTGTTACTCAGGAAGTTGGCTCTAGAAAGGTCTTGATCTTGACCCCATACACATGTCAACTCCATTGTGAGGCTGGGTTATTAGCCCCATTTTACAGGAAGGGAAATCGGGGCTCAAAGCAAAGTCATCTGGCCAAAATTGACTAACTGGTAGCAGCAGAGCTGAACTAGAACTCACTGCAGCTGCTGTGAAGGATGCCTTTTTTTCATCAGGTCCTGGAGACTGAGATGAGATTCGCGGTGAGGGGCCGGCTAGGAGGAAGGGCCCAGGCTGGTCAGTGAGGAGTCCAGCCATTCTGCAGGCTGTCCAGGAACAATCGCGTGCTCCCAGAAGCACAGCGAGGGTGACAGGCACTCAAAGACTCTTAGGGAAGGGCAGCAAGGTCAGGGCAGAGTTGTCCAAATCCAGAAAGAGGGTGGGAGAAGCAGGGGAGAGGGGAGCTCCCCAGCATGGAAGGGATGTTGAGGGCAGGACTCACTCAGTGCAGAATCGTGGAGCAAAGTGTGACAATGTCCACAAAGAATCAATCGTGCAGTTCCCCAGGAGGTCCCTGCTTTGGTTTTTGTTTTGTTTTGTAGGATAGGGTCTCCTCCAGCTCGGGCTGGAGTGCAGTGGCACAATCATAACTCAATGCAGCCTCCACCTCCTGGGCTCAGGCGATCCTCCTGCCTCGGCCTTCCAAAGTGCTGGGATTACAGGCCTGAGCCACAGCACCTGGCCCCTGCTTTGTTAAATGCATTTGTTTTTGAGGTTCCAAAGAGACACAGCAGCAGAGAGGAGAGAATGATGAACCCCACATCCCCTTTTCCCAGCCTCACTATTTTCAGCGTTTTGCCAATCGTCTTTCATCCCCGCCACCACATAATATTTTTTGTTTGTTCATGTGAATATTTTAAAGAAAATCCAAGGCATCATGGAACTGTGCTTGTAAGAATTTATTTATTTATTTATTTATTTTTTTAAGACAGAATCTCACTCTGTCGCCCAGGCTGGAGCGCAGTGGTGAGATCTCAGCTCACTGCAACCTCTGCCTGCCAGGTTCAAGTGATTCTCCTGCCTCAGCCTCCTGAGTAGCTGGCATTACAGGCACACACCAGCACACCTGGCTAGTTCTTCTATTTTTAGTAGAGATGGGGTTTCACTATGTTGGCCAGGCTGGTTTCAAACTCCTGACCTCAAGTGATCCACCCACCTCGGCCTCCCGAAGTGCTGGGATTACAGGCGTGGGCCACGGTGCCTAGCTTCAGTGTTTGTGTTTATTTCTAACTGACGAGCACATGGCACCCTCCCATTGCTGCAGCTAACAGAATGACAGAACGAACACAATTCCTTAACGTAACCTGACACCCGATTCGCATTCAAGTTTCCCTGATTGCCTCAAGATGTCTTTGTCCCATGATTATGTTCACATCAGGATCCAAGCAAGGTCCCTTTTAATGCTTCAAAAAGCACTAGAGCTCCACTAAAGGAAACCCGCCTTTACCATTCATGGACTCAAGAGAACCAGGAAGACGGGACACTTCTGTAACTTGATGCCGCTTTTCCAAGGAGCCCAAATTTTACTAACCACACGAGCAGCTCCCTCGGGGTGACAAACTCTGATGCTTCCGAGGCCAGGCAGGGGATGTCACTGCTTGGTGTCACTCCCTAGTGGGCCTGTGTCTGGCCAAACAGGCTTCTGGCACCAGGCTCCAATCCAAAGGGGACAGGTGGGAATGAGGGCCAGGGCTGGTTTTCAAGAGTAATTGGAGCCAGGCCTGTAATCCCAGCTAATCAGGGGGCCAAAGCAGAAGGATCTCTTGAGCCCAGCAGTCCAAGACCAGCCTGGGCAACATAGTGAGACCCTGCCTCAAACAAAAATTTGTTTTTAAAGTAGCTGGAAATCTAGACTTTTTACATGAAATCTCCTGATTGTTAAATGTTGCTTCTTAAAAAAAACTGATAAACATTGTTTGAACCCAACAGCACTCCTCAGCAGACTGAATTCAGCCTGTGGCCATTGATTCCATCTTTGTTGTCCAAAAATTTGAAAACTAGGGGAGACACATGTTGTTTGAAGGAAATGACCTCCCCATCTTTAGAGGTAATCAAGGAGAGGTAGCCTGGCCATCCATCTGAAATGCTGGACAGGGACTCTTCCACTCACAGTGACCACTAGGCTATTTCCTGTCCTCGGTCCTACTAATAGATGATTCAGAAATCCCACAGCTTCCCCTCAGACCGGCAGTGTGCCTGAGAGCACTGCCACAGCCAGGCTGCAAATGCAACCACCTGCCTGGAGCAGAACCCTCAAGACCCTTGAGCCCACCAGAGACCCTTGGAGAGTCTACATGATTAAGCCTAATCCCCACCCTCATTGCTGGCCAAAGACTGGCCACATCAGGATGATGAAAATCGCTTCCAGGCAGACAGCTGCCTGGGCTGGTTCTTGGTTTGCTTTGCCAGGCCATATCCAGATTTGGGCCTGTAACAATGCTTACCAAGCCTCATCTGAATGCAGTAGTGGGCAAACAGACACGGGCCCTGCCCTATGGCGCTTATACTCAGCCGGCGGGGGCCAACAGAGAAAGAAAGAATGGCATACATGGGGTTAAGAACAAGGTATGCTAAGTGCCATGCTGGAAGTACAGGATGCCACGAATGTATAACCAGATGTCTAATGTCTGTTGAGAGTGCTGCGTGGGGATGGGACAGTGCTTTGGGGAACTGGAGGACAGTTCTGTGCATAGAAGCCTCTGAGTGAGGAAAAGAGAAGTTGGGGACTCATATTAGAAAGTTCCCAGGAGCCAGATGGATTGTGGCTTTGTGGGGCACTGCATGGGCTTGGTTTTTCTCAGCAGAGCAGAGGTTGCATAAGATAATCGATGGGTATAAATGTTCCTGGCAAGTGTTATCTGTTTGCTGCTGATATCTTTAAGGTGACCCAGCTGGTTGCAGGACTTCTGCCTGTAAGAGAAAGTTGTACCTTGGCAGAAGGGCAAAACCTCCAAGGAATGAGGCTTGGGGAGAGAACAGAGAGGGAGGAAGGGACAGTGTTGTCAGCGGCAGCGCTGGTATCCAGTTCATGTGGCCACAGCTGCTACTGATGGCGGAGGTGATGGTGATAATGGTGGTGATAGCCAGCCTGGAAAAAGGAACTTGGACTTCTTCTGTGAACCTCAGAGCTTTTCAGAGACACACAAAAAACTTTGCAAACACACACACATACACACAAAGTGCCAGGTATAAAATACAAAAAGAAACCCACAAAATTGCAAGTATTAAATGTTCAATTGAACATCCGCAAATGTAACATTATGCCAGCTGGTCAAAGTCAGCTGCCTAAGTCAAATAGCCATATACAAATTTATTTTCTCTGGAAAGTGCATAAATTACAATGTATTTATTATGCAGTGAGGTGTGACCTCCAAAAGAAAGAGGGTGTAGAGCTCTGTAAATGTCCTTAAATGGCTGTGACTCATTGGCAAACACTTTGTAAGACAGTAAGCCCCCCATCGATGGAGGTGTACAAGGAGAGCCGGGATGACTGCCTCTCTGGGGTGCTACAGAAGGGGTTCCTGAACATGAGGAGCACTGTGTTTTGTTTCCACCCAGAGCTCTCCTATTTTACTATGGAGGGCTCATGATTCCTTCCCTTCTCCCCTCCACACACACACGCACAGTTGCTGGAAGAGACCTTTGAAATATTCTAAGCCCATCTCCACATTTTTCTGCTGAGGAAACTGAGGGTATGAAACTTGCTTGAGGTAACACAGCAAGTCAGAGTCACACCAGAGACACAAACTCAGGATCCTGATTCCCAGCCCAATGTTCTTCCCACCCCAGCTCCTGCCCCTGAGCAGTTTGCCCCTGGGTGGCAGGGATGTGGGCTTCTCTGAAAACATTGGCAATCCACATCTCACCTCCCCAAGAACCAAGGCAGACTCTTCAGCTATCCCATCACCCCTGCCCTGAAAACTCCCTCCCCAGGCCTTTGCCACATTCGCCAGCCCCCTGCGGATGGAGGACTTTGGCCAAGTCACAAAACATCATAAACCTTAATTTTCTTATCTATAAGAGAGAGATGAATAGCAGTACCCACATAATAGGGTTGTTGAAGAGATTAAATGGGATAATGTATGTAAAATATTTGAAAGATTACCTGACACTTTCAAAGTACCCAACAAATGGGATATTATATTGTTATGATGGTTATTTTCAAATGCATTTAGCCAACTGAGTATTAACGGATCCCCCATTAAGTGCCTGTTGGGGAGCAAGGTGGAGTGGATCCTGGATCCTGGATCCTGACCCTCGCCAAGCTCTCATTCCAGTAGGGAGACACAAATAGTGAACCAATAGAGAAACACACGAAATGCTAGGAGGGCCACAAGGGGTGGGGGATGTTAAAGAGGGTGAATTGAGCTGCCTTGGAGGAGTCCAGGAGGCCCCTCGGCAGAGCTGATGTGTGTACCGAGACGGGAATGTCCAGGTCATCAGCAGGTTACAGACCAAGCTCTGGGGAGGAGCAGGTGTGTAGTATCCGAGGAATAAGAGCAAGGTTAGCGGGGCCAGTGTGCACTCACTGAGGCCTCGGGTGGTAAAAGAAGAGATGGAGCAGGTTGCAGGGGATGCCGATCACAAGGGACCTTCTGAGCCAGCGGTAAGAGCGTGTAACAGGACAAAACTGGTGAGGCAGAAGCAGGCAGGTGCTAGTGATTCAAGTGCCAGCAGCAGGGAGGCTGGTCAGGACCTGTCTCAAAACTTCAGGCAAGAGAGGGTGATGGCTCGAACTAGGACTAGGACGGGGGAAGCTGCAAAGGAGAGTAGATGTGTGTGTGTGTGTATGTGTATGCATGTGCTCATTTCACAGGCAGACAGGGTTTGCTGATGGGTTGGATGTCAGAGGTGAAGGAAAGATGGGAATCAAGAAGAATGCCTAAGTGTTTAGCCTGAGCAACCAGGTGTTTAGAGGCTGGGGAGGAGCAGGTTAGAAAAAAGAATCAGGGGTCCTTTTCCAGCCCCTCACTTCATGATTTATATGTACTTTGTGCCCACAATATGCAGAAAAGACAAGTCTACAGAGACAGAAAGCAGGTCGGCGGCTGCCAGGGGCTGGGGAAAGGGAGGAAGCAGGAGCGACTGATAATGGGAAAAAGGACTGCTTCTGGGGTGATGAAAATGTTTTGGAACCAGAGAGAGGTGGTGGTTGCACAACACGGTGAAGGTACTGAATGCTCCCCAACACTGTACACTGTAACATGGTGCACTCTATGTTATGTGAAATTCACCTCAATTTTTTTGGTTTTTTTGTTTTTTTTTTTTTTTGACGGAGTCTCGCTGTATCACCCAGGCTGGAGTCCAGTGGCGCAATCTCCACTCACTGCAACCTCCTCCCCGCTGGGTTTAAGCCATTCTCTTGCCTCAGCGTCCCAAGTAGCTTGGATTACTGATGCCCGCCACCATGCCCTGTTAATTTTTATATTTTTAGTAGAGACAGAGTTTTGCCATGTAGGCCAGGCTGGTCTCGAACTCCTGACCTCAGGTGATCCACCCGCCTCAGCCTCCTAAAGTGCTAGGATTACAGATGTGAGCCACCACACCCAGCCACCTCAATTTTCTTTTTTAATGTGAAAGATAAATAAAGCCTTTCCCATACAAACAAAAACTAAGGAATTTTGTCATCAGATGCAGCTTCAGGTTCCCACATCCGCTATTGGCAGAGGCCGAGCAAATGGTGTGAGTCTCTCACTGATAAGGAAACATCACGCAAGAACTGGTCACATAAGTCAGTGCCAAGGCTGGTTTCATGCCTTCTGCAGCAGGGTGGGTCGGGGGATATGGATGTTCAAAGCCCTCCCTGCCTCTTTACCGGCTGTGTGGCCCCAGACAAGTGAGCTTTCCAAACCTCAGTTTCACCATCTATCAAATGGGAGCATGACAATCTCTGCTATCCAGATACTATTATTATCATCAGTCAGGTGCCCGGCATGTGGTAGGTGCTTGGGAAATGGAAGTGGCCAGGGTCCTTGCTTCAAGTCCAGGTCCCCCTCTCCCTCACTATGATGCCTAGGGGATGACACTCATCATCATAAAGGGTCCACTCTGACCCTGCCATCTAGCACTGAGCTGGAGGACACACGTCTCGGGGGTAGTGAAACTCTTCTCAAGCCTGTGCCAACAACACCAGTTACAGAACCTGCCCCCAATTCCAAATTCCAGACCACATTCAGATCCATTCACTTTTCAGCCTGTGCAGAGGGATCCCGCTGGGGGCTGCAGAGCTTGGGACAAGACATGCTTGAAGACAGAAGCAAGAACAAGTCCTGCCTTTGCACCCCTCCTGACTCAGAAGAAATAAAGGGGCAGGACCAAAGCTCCTGGGAGGCTGGGGGCTTTCTCTCCAAGGAACAGCCACAACCAGAGTCTTTTCCTGCCTATGGGCTTTGACCAAATGTCCTGCCAGGAAGGAGTTAGACACCTGCAACCACAGAGATGAAAGATGCTTGTATGTTATCACAAGGTACGAAGTGTCTTGTGCTGTTCATACAACTGCAATCACGCCATCTCTTTTAAAAGCCTAAAGGCCTTTCTCCACCTGCAAAGCCAAATATGTGGAGGCCGAGAACAGGGACTCTGGAGGCTGACAGACCTGGGTTCAAATCCTGACTTTGCCACTTCCTGTTTTTGAAACTTTGGACAATTTCCTTAATTTTGCTAAGCCTCAGTGTCTGTGTTTGTAAAATTGGGAAAAGAAAAATCTCTTGCCTCACATTGTTGTGGTAAAGATTAAATGAGATAATGGCAGGCCTGTCATGAAGTAAGCATTCTTTATATTGCAATTTGTAGTAGTATCATTCTCATGGGTTGTTAACTGGTTGAAATCAAGAGATATGGGGTCCCATATCTGCTACCAGTTCCCTGGTGATCTTAGGGCTGATGATTGAACCTTCAATGACTCCTTATTATCTTCAGAACTAAGTCCAAACTCCCAAGCACTCCATCCCCAGCTACATTTTCCTGTTGAGAACTAGCTGAAGAGGTTGGTGGGGGCCAATCACACAGGGCATAGCAGGCATTGCCGTTTTTATCCTAACAACAGGAGGGGAATTGGAAGGCCGTGGCATGCTCAAAGACCAGGACAGTTGGATTGCAAAACCTGTGCAATGATTGAGAGGAGAGGATGGGCCCTGAGAGCTATGAACTTGGAGGTAGAGGACTTTTTATAAAGGGGTATCTGGACTGAGTGGACCAAGCATCAACCCTCACCCAACCCTAGCCCGGAGCCCATCTCAACCGTATGGCCCTGTTTCACTCCTAAGCATGAGCTAGTCCTCCAGCTTCCATTCCTTTGTGTGTTGTTCCCTCTGCTCAGCATACCCTTCTCCTTCCATTCTCCACCTGTCAAACTATTATGTCTATTAGGTTTTGAGTAGGTGATACATACACAAGGTGGAAAGATTGAAAAGGTCCCAAGAGACACGTGGTGAAAAAGAAGCCTTTCTCCCGTCCTGTCCCAGCTCCCATTTCCTCCCTGGAGGCAGCCATCCCTACCTTCTCACTGCCGCCCTCCTGAGCCGGTCCTTGACCGACGTTAACATGTGTAGATGCGTGGGTATGCACACGTATGTTCCCCCTTGTGCATATCACACTCAGCATCGGCACACTTTTGGAGGCCCCCCCATCAGCCCAGACAATCTAAGTCTTTTGGACGGCTTCACCACGTTCTGTCATGTGCACGTTTACACTTTCCAGACTTTGCCAACACAAGCAGGGCTTTGGGGAATCACAGGACAGACTCCTAGAAGTGCAACTGCTGGGTCAGTAGTCTGAGTGACTTTAACATTATTGGGGTTTTCCAGACCCAAGAAAATGCTTCTTCCACAAATACATATGTGTGTGTGCCAGAGTATACATTCTGGCATGCGCACATCCGCGCCCGCACGTGCGCACACGCGGAGCTATTGCCTGTTACTGCCCTCAGAGCCAAAGCTCCAGTGTCCCAGTTCCCACACCTGTGTGGCCTCCACCCACAGCTCTCATTAGCCATCTCTTGCTGTGTCTAAACTTCTAGAGGATTGGGACCACCACACCCTGTTCCTATGTATCCCCAGCCCCTGCCCCAGGGCTCGCCTCGGGCTCCTGGGCAAAGGCAAGAAGGAGCCCAAACTCCTAGCACATAATGGGCCATCAACATTTTTTTCCAGGTTTTTTAAAATTTGTATAAATTTATGGAGTACAAGTACAATTATGTAACGTACATAGATTGCATAGTGGTCAAGTCAAGGCTCATCATATCCATCACCCAAATAATGTATATCATACTTATTAAGTAATTTCTTATCACCCACCTCCTCACCCTTCAGAGTCTCCATTGCCTAGCATTCTGTGTGCTAAGTCCATGTGTACACATTTTTTACCAGCCACTTCTGAGTGAGAACATGCGATATTTGACTCCAGTTGCACTGGAGGATATTATTTTAACTAAAACAAGGCAGACACAGAAAGTCAAATATTGCAAAAGACAAGATTTCATTCTTTTTTATCGCTGTATGGTATTCCATTTTGTGTGTGTGTATGTCTGTATACCACTGTTTCTGTTTCTTTTTTCCTTCTTTTCTTTTCTTTCTCTCTTTTTTGAGGCAGGTTCTCACTCAGTTGTCCAGGCTGGAGTGCAGTGGCATGATCTCAGTTCACTGCAGCCTTGAACCCCTGGGCTCAAGTGATCTTCCCACCTCGGCCTCCCGAGTAGCCTGCACTGCAGGCGTGCACAACTATGCCCAGCTAATTGTTAAACTTTTTGTAGATATAGGTTCTCACTACGTTGCCCAGGCTGGTCTCAAATTCCTGGCCAATCCTGCCACCTCAGCCTCCCAAAATGCTGGGACTACAAGTGTGAATCACTGCGCCCTGTTACTTTTTCTTTATGCAGTCATTCACTGATGGACATGTAGGCTGTTTCCATATCTTAGCTACTGTGAATAGTGCTGCGAAAAACATGAGCTCAGGTATCTTTTCGATGTATTGGTCAGCATTTCTTAAATGAAGCTGTCCTGCCATGTTAAGTGGGAAGAAAGGGCTCCCTGGGAAGGTCAGGGATCATTTCAGCTCTGACCATCTGGGCTGAAGCCACATTGGTCCGCAGCTCGTATGGGGGCAGCCACTCTGGGCTTGGAGAGGCTTGTCTTCCTTGCAACACTAAATAACTCCCTGCTTCCTTGCAACCCCAAAATAACCCCTCCCAGCCTATTTTGGGCTGCTCCTTGGGGGCTGATGCTGGGGCCACTTTCTGATACCCTCAGTAGGCACCTGGAACATTTGAAGTGGTCGATTACAGGGGAAAAGTTCTGAGAACGAATAGCTCATGAGAATGAAGAACTAGGCGGTGCCGGGCAGCCACCTGCTACAGCCCACCCCCACCTGCCACACCCCCAAATCCTGATATACAGCAGGAGGTCAGGGACCCTGCACTGCTTTTCCCGCCTTCCAATCATATCACCCTCTGCTCGAACTTCCCCTCCACCTGCCGGAGGCGTCTCAGGGTTCTTAGGCTACGACCCACCATCTTTCTTCTCCAAACGTTCACAGTGGCTGTTCTCTCTGGAATCAGCTTGTCCCATGTTCACTCAGTTACTGTGTTCCCATCTGTACCGATCTCAACTCAAATATCGCTTCCTTGGGGGAGCCTTCCGTAGCTACACCGTGATACATTCTGGCCGTGCTATTTCCCTTTATATAACTCTTAGCACGGCTGCCACAAATAAGCAGCTCCACAGTAGGTCCCGGATGTTGTCTCCTCCCATCCCTGGGATGGGCGCTCCAGATGTGTCTGCTGTGCTCACTGCTGTAGCCCAGTCCCCAGCACAGTGTCTTCACCTGGAAGCTGCTCGGTATGTGTCATGCACATGAATGCTATTTGCTGGCCATGCAGCTTTAGCCAATGACAAAAGTGTTATTGGTAAGAACCTACCACGTGCCAGGCACTAAGGGTTTTCCGTCACTTTACTCTCTTCATTTCACAGCTGCCGAGTGAAAGAGAAGGTAGTAGCATCACCATTTTACAAATGAGAAAACTGAGGCTCAGACAGTTGGAAGTCACATGCCCAAGGTCACAAAGCTATTTCAGCCACAGCACTGGAATTAGAACCCAGATCTGTCCAATGTCCAAGTCCTTGCTTTCAGCCCGGCGGCTCCCCTTCACTCCTCACGGTGTCCGTTCTGTAGAGTAAGGATCAAACCACCTACTTCACAGGGTTGCCGTGACGCTCGCCCAGAAGGGGCGTCGGGCACAGCGGTCGCTGCGTGGATGCAGGATTTTCTTTTCCTGTTGTACATTATTACCTGGAAAATCAGATTTATCTTTCAGGCCGAGTGAGAAGCCCAATCAAGCCTTAACTGATTCCCCCAAATTGCTGGCCGCTTGTGTGCAATTGCCAGGCTCCCACAGGGCTGTGTCTGGGGTTTAAGTACTTAAACAGCAAAAGGTGTTTCACTTCCCGCTGAAAAGGGAAAAGGAAGTATTGGACTTGATTTCATAAATTTGGAGGGGGAGCACATCCCAGTCACCAGCTTGGTTGCTTTTCTAGATGGCCTCTCCCCTCTGGTTTTCTAACTGCATGAATACCAGTGGCATTTCTTCTGGGGTTTCATGAGTCGGGGGCAGTGAGAGGGAGGCTGTGGCATCAGGCAGACCTGGGGCTGTCTGCCAAGTTCTACCTCTTTCTGTGGAAATCTTCACCCTCCAAGCCCTCATCTTCTTCACCACCAGGTGGAAGGATAGAAGAGAAAAGTGGTATTTTGTGTCTCACCACAACTCAATTCCTGGGGAGACACATTCTTATGGTGAATCACCAAGGACTCCACTAAGAAGAGAGTGCTCCCAGGGCCTTGAAAACTCAAAACTCTGCCCAATGGGATTAAAAAACACCCCCTTTCTGTCCACCTCAGACAGCACAAGCCTCTGCCTGAGGTGAGTACAAGGGAGGTAAAAGTGAGAGAGGATGGAGAACCTACCTCTGGAAGACTTCCTGGAGGAGGTGACAGAGGAGGTCAGGGCTTGAAAAAAGAGTAAGAGCTCTCTAGGTAAGGAAAGACCTTCCAAGCAGTGAAAACAGCATGTGCAAAGGCACAGAATCAGAATGGGCCCGGCACTTTTCAGAATTAAATGCCACAGAGCCAGATCAATGCTCCAAGGCAGCAGGTGCTGTACAATCTAACTCAGTACAAAGTGCAGAGAGATTACTCCTGCTTTTAGGCATCTAGGAGGACTCAAGGAGACAGGTACCTGAGCTGGGCCTTGAAAGGAGAGTGGTTGAAGTGAATACAAGAGAGAGTGACACACCAGGCATAGGGGAGGCAAAGGCAGAGGAAGGAGGGAGAAGGCATGCTGCATCTGGGGACATGCTCGGTTGCCTAAGTGTCTGTGAAATTAACAGGCAGATGCTGGAGTGCTGGATGAGACCCTGTTGGAAAGACAGGTTGAAATCTGATCAAAGAATGGGCATTAAGTACAGGCCAAAGGAGTTTGAGCTGAATTTGAATCCAGGTTCTGCCACTTGCTAGGGGTGTGACATCACCTGGCCTCTTTGAGCCTCAGTCTCCTCAACCATTAAATGGAGACAATGATTTTCCTCACTCGTGGGGTTGTGAGGATTCAGTGATATTTTATTTACTATGCGTGGTATCGCTTTGCCCAGGACGATCCTGCAGGACAGTTGTGCCGTGGTTCATTGAACCTTCTTCCCCCTGCAGATGGCAGCTCAGGTTGTTTTCCATTCTTGCCATTGCACATCTGCCAACGGACATCCTTGTGCACATATCCTCTTGAGAGCATTTGCATTGCCACGGGCTGGGCTCCCTAAAGAATGGCTTAGATCTAAATGACCTAGAGGGCCATCCATTATATATTGGGAATTTTAAAAGAAGTGAAGGAGAGGCAGTTGCTGAGTAGCATGTATGCTGTGTGCGGACAGTGCCCGGTGTGTGCCCATGTGCATGCAGAGGCATGAGAAACCCAGGAGGCCCCCACATACCAAACGGTCAGCAGCAGTCACTTCCTGGTGCAGGGGCTCAGGTGCGTGGTGGCCCTGATTTTTGGCCCTTTCTGTACACCTCAGGGATACTTGGCTTACTGGAATGAGCCTGTCATCACTTTGGAAGTTTGAAAGGACAGTTTGAGAGACTATTTTTTGTTAGCTATGATGGTGACAATGATGGTGACAAGGATGACATGATTCTTCCTCACAGGCAAAGAGAAGCCATTGAAGGTTGCTCCATAAGGGGATGACGTGTCCCTCTAGGGCAATCCTTCTGCCCACACGGGACAGGAGAGGATGGGAGGGAGACAGAGCGCCGTACAAAATCCCCTGCCCTCGAAAAAGGTGACCAGAACTCACGGGAGCTGGGCTTTAAATAGGAATACAGCAGAAGTGGTTCTTCTTTGAAAACTCTGTGAAGAAAGGACTCACAGCTGTTTTGGTCATCATTGTCCTCCCAGCACCTGGAGTAGCATCTGACACATTGTGGGTTTTCAAAGAAATATGTGTTGAAAAGGACTGAGGAAGGGATGGAGGGGCAGTAGAGGAGAGAAGGAAAGGATTTTCTAATTATAAGAGAGGCTGGTTCACTCAGATTTGAAGACCCCTCATCCAAACATTAACTCAAATGTCAGCCTAATGCCAAAATACCTATAACCGGCTGTTGTGGTAACTCAGAAAAATTTTGATGAGAAATAGGAATTCTCCAAAAAAATACCCTTATTGCTACCCCCTCCAAAGTTAATTAAGTGTGGCGGTGAGACCCATGCTGTTTGGGCTATTTATGTAATGAAAAGATCTGCTAAAAATAGTACCCGGAGGTTCAGCTGCCAGGACTGGTGGTTGAGCCAGGGAGCGTGGCAGAAGGTGATCGGGAACCCTGATCCCTGCACGAACACACTGGTTATGATTAAATGATGCTTCTCATATTCAGGTTGCAAACTGCTCCAGGCAAGAGCCTGGGAGAGGCTTAATTTATGTTTTATGGAGATTAGCTTGCTTCTGAGAGGGGGTTCCGCCATCAACTCGATTTCTGCACACTCTCAGAGCTCAGGAGATTGCCTGCTCTCTGAAAAACCAGGAGGAGCTGGTAGGGAAGGACCAGGGCGTAGAACAGGGCCTCAGCTTGTTTCTCGCCAGTTGGAATCATATACAGCCACCACTGGGAGGGAGCCTTAGAGATTATCTGGTGACCAGGGGCTCTTATTTAACAAAGAGGCATTGCACATGCAGTTACGTTATTGAAATAGTGTTTGCACTACTTCAATAGTGCAAAGGGAGGAAGGGACGAAGGAGAAACCACCCTAATGCCCGTGAGAGGGTGATATGGGGATGATAGGATAAACCTATTCATGGTGAGCCTCCCCACAGACTGTTATGCAACCATTAGAAGGATTGAGTGAGTTCTGTCCCTGCTGACCTGGATGTGGGATCACGTGTTCTGCCAAGTAAGACCAGTAAGATTTAGAGATGTGTTCGGAGCAGGGGTGGCGTGGATGACAGGTGACGAACTGCCGACTAAATCTGGCCCTCTGCCTGGCTTTGTACAGCCCGTGGCTAAGAATGGTTTTTACATTTTTAAATTTTGGAAAAAAATCAAAAAAAGGAGATTTTTGTGACACGTGAAAATGATATGAAATTTAAATTTCAGTGTTCATTACTGAAGTTTTGTTGGAGTGCAGCCACGCTCTTCTGTCTGCACGTCATCTGCATAGCTGCATTTGCACTGCAAAGGCAGAGACGAGCCGTCACAGGCTGCAAGGCAGAACATGTTTATTACCTGACCCTTTTCTGAAAAAGTTTGTCGGCCACCGCCTTACAGTATGATGACATTTTGCCAAACAGCAGCACCAGATACTGTTCTCAGCACTTCAGAGGAGTAGATTCATTACATTTGTTTATTCGTTCATTCATTTTATCTTTTATTCGTCAGATGCTTAAGGTCTATCTGTGGGGCCAGGCACCAGGAACCAGCAGTGAACAAACAGATGCAGGCCTTCTTCTTGTGGAGCTGAAAGTCTGTGTCTAGATCCTTCTTTTCTCAGTACAAGCACTTCCAGCCTTTCCAACTCTTTCTCACGAGTCTCAGTGTCCAGCCCCTTGCATCCTACCTCCCTTCTGCCTCCCCAGTATGTATCCTGATTGCCCAAGTCCCTCCCAAAGAGAGGTATCCAAACTGGCCCCATACTTCCTGGGGTCTTGCCAAGAGGTTGAGATCTAGTAGAAGGACACATCTTGAATTGGGTCATGCTTTCTATCTGGTTTCAAGGTGCTTAACATCCAACCTTTGCCTTTTCAGCTCCTGCCCTCCACTGACTCCAGAGAGGGAGATCCCCAGTACTTGACTCCATCACGCAGATGGGAGCAGGCACCAGCTATGGAGAGGGATACAGCTGCGTCTCCACATGACCCATCCTGCATGACACCAAAGCCACCGCCACACAGTGCCTCAGATTCTATGCAAAACCTGGGGAGCGGAGACCTACCCCAGCCCCAGGAGGAAGCTAGCTCTTCAGGGGACCATCTGAGGACTGGGGTTTGATCCATGAACCTGGCTTCAAGACCTTGCTTTTCTCTCTTCTTCATTCATATTCATTCCCAACACCTTAGAAGGTGTTGCTTAATTTATTTCTAGAAAAGCAGCCCAGAGTCAGTCATTGAAGCCTTCCCCACCCCCTGGCCAAAAAAAAAAACAAAAAAAAACTGGACATATTTTGGCTCTGTTGGGAGCTTGGAGTCCAGTGGTTGGCATAATTGTCACATTGGGAGCAGAGAAGAAGCAACCAGGGGCCCTGATCAGGGGACTGAGCCGTAGAGTCCCAGGATGGCACCCAATGGCACAGCCTCTTCCTTTTGTCTGGACTCTACTGCATGCAAGATCACCATCACTGTGGTCCTTGCAGTCCTCATCCTCATCACCGTTGCTGGCAATGTGGTCGTCTGTCTGGCCGTGGGCTTGAACCGCCGGCTCCGCAACCTGACCAATTGTTTCATCGTGTCCTTGGCTATCACTGACCTGCTCCTTGGCCTCCTGGTGCTGCCCTTCTCTGCCATCTACCAGCTGTCCTGCAAGTGGAGCTTTGGCAAGGTCTTCTGCAATATCTACACCAGCCTGGATGTGATGCTCTGCACAGCTTCCATTCTTAACCTTTTTATGATCAGCCTCGACCGGTACTGCGCTGTCATGGACCCACTACGGTACCCTGTGCTGGTCACCCCGGTTCGGGTCGCCATCTCTCTGGTCTTAATTTGGGTTATCTCCATTACCCTGTCCTTTCTGTCTATCCACCTGGGGTGGAACAGCAGGAACGAGACCAGCAAGGGCAATCATACCACCTCTAAGTGCAAAGTCCAGGTCAATGAAGTGTACGGGCTGGTGGATGGGCTGGTCACCTTCTACCTACCGCTACTGATCATGTGCATCACCTACTACCGCATCTTCAAGGTCGCCCGGGATCAGGCCAAGAGGATCAATCACATTAGCTCCTGGAAGGCAGCCACCATCAGGGAGCACAAAGCCACAGTGACACTGGCCGCCGTCATGGGGGCCTTCATCATCTGCTGGTTTCCCTACTTCACCGCGTTTGTGTACCGTGGGCTGAGAGGGGATGATGCCATCAATGAGGTGTTAGAAGCCATCGTTCTGTGGCTGGGCTATGCCAACTCAGCCCTGAACCCCATCCTGTATGCTGCGCTGAACAGAGACTTCCGCACCGGGTACCAACAGCTCTTCTGCTGCAGGCTCGCCAACCGCAACTCCCACAAAACTTCTCTGAGGTCCAACGCCTCTCAGCTGTCCAGGACCCAAAGCCGAGAACCCAGGCAACAGGAAGAGAAACCCCTGAAGCTCCAGGTGTGGAGTGGGACAGAAGTCACGGCCCCCCAGGGAGCTACAGACAGGTAATAGCCCTAGCCATTGGTGCACAGGATGGGGGCACTGGGAGGGGATGCTACTGATGGGAATGATTAAGGGAGCTGCTGTTTAGGTGGTGCTGGTTTATGTTCTAGGAACTCTTCATGAGCACTTTGTAAACACCCTCTTGCTTAATCCTCCCAACGGCCCCCAAAGGTAGAACTTAGCTCCATTTTAAAAGGAGCACATTAAAATTCTCAGAGGACTTGGCAAGGGCCGCACAGCTGGGGCTGGAAGAGTGGTCACCTGACTTCGGAACTCGCAAGCCCTTTTTCCCAGCTACATTGTCCTTACAATTAGAAGTCTTATGTTTGAAGCCTGACTGCCACTGAGGAGTTGTAAGTGTTCAACCAACCCCTCCAGGATAGCACTCTAGTAACCATGTCACCAATGCTGCCACTTGACGGGCCTGTTGTGGGGTTAAATGAGAAACTCAGCTCAGTTCAGCATTTATTGAGCACCTACTATGCATCAGCTCTTACCGTGGGGGTGTGTAAGTTGGTGGGGAAAGAGGCCAGTGGAGTCAGAAAGGTGGGGCCTTGAAGGAGGCTGAGTTTGGGCATGATACTGTAGATTTTAGGAAAGGTGAAAGAGTTAGAAGCAAGGGAAAGGGTAAGCAGATCTATGCTTTGGAAAGAGGGCTCTGGGTACCCCTAAGATGTGGACCAGAGGATGAGACTGTAGACGAGGGGGTTGTGGCACTGACTCATGAGAGAGGAAAGAGAGGAAAGCAAAATCAAGGAGGCCATAGATCTTAAAAGCTTGAAGACTCTGGGATGTTCAGAGTGCGGGAGATGCAAAAGAGGACAACAGGATTTCCCCTCCCAGAGGGCACCAGGCGGAAAAGATGTACAGAATCAGAATGAGATTTGGATATTCACTGGTGACAAAGCCAATGCAGGATCTTAAGGGAAACCACACCAAAGACCTGAGTGGCACCGAGGAAGCTTGCTGTGAGGAGAGACAGCTTACTGGTCTGGGCTTTAGCTGCTGAGAGGAGCAAATGAAAGAATGCTCAGAGGATACCTGGCACATAGAAGTTGCTCAATAAATGTTGCTTTCCTTTCTCTCCCCACAGACCATTGCTTTGCCTTCCAGAATGCTGGTCTGTGGAACTGACCCATTCGTTCATTCGTTTGTTCATTTGTTCATTCATTCATTTGCAAACATTCATCCAATTCCCACCACATGCCAGGAATTATGATGAATACTGGGGATGTAGAAATGAGATTTTCTGGGTTTATGGTGATGAAGTTACAGAAAATCAATGGCACAGCCCTGGTCTCAGCTCTGCCATCACTCACCTTGTATCTTGAGCAAGTTCCTCCCCATCTCAGGCCTCAGTTTCTTCATCTCACAGAGAGTTGGTCTACCCTCACCGGGCTTCCTACTTGCCCTCCAGAGTTGCCTGAAGCTCACATGAGCGAAGGGACATGAACGTGCTCTGCCATCTCCCAACAGGACATAAGTCCATGCTGGAGCACTGAGCATCAGACTCAAGGAAAGCTTTGTGGATATTGCAGACCCACCAACAAGGGCTCCAGGTTCTGGAGTTGTGGAGGCAAAACTGCCTAGTGAGAACCCTACGTATTCCCTCTGGTCCTTGCAGCTGCCACCACCATTCCCAGGGGTGGAGTGTCCCTCCATAGACTTGGGTCCTGGGCCCTCTGCTCCTTCACCACTGTCCATCTGAAGCAAGCCTGGCTGCTCCTGCACTGAACTGTGGCCTCGGGCCCTGGACCCTGCCCCTCAAATCCACCCTCCAAGTGCACACCTGGAAACTTCCGCTTCCAGTCCTGATGGGCAAAACGCCCACCTACCACATCCTTGCGCAGTCTCTTATTCAGGAGGCAACTGGAGTGCAAAGCTGACTTAGTTCACAAAGCATAAAAAAATACAGGGATGTGGTTCAGCTAGAAGGTGGTTGCCACTCTTGGGTTTAGTCTTGTATATCACTTTGTGCTGCCGTTACCTGTTTGAGCCCTGGGTTAATAAGCCGCCTTTTCAGCTGAGTCCTTAAGGGAACTTATTCATTCAATAAGCACTTAACAACAATAGCTAACATTCATTGAGCATCCACTACTGGCCCTTTTCAGATGTCTGACATTGTTTCTAGGCATTAACTGTTCTTCGGGGGCAACCTACTCCCACCTCTGCACCAAGTGCTAAGGGCACAAAGTGAGATAGAGCATCTCCCACCCCGTGCCACCCTCGGCCACCTGCAATTGCTCATGATCTAGTTAAGAAGCTGACTGGTCAGATTCAGAGCCACGCATGCCAAGGATTGAAGCCCAGATGGGGCTGGCGCGTGGGCCTGGGAGCCCATCCCGGAGAGGAGACCTCTGAGCTTTCAAATGCAAACGAGAAAGACCCTTTCATTCCAAGGAAGGGCTGGACCCTTGAGACTCAGGGCCTCACTTCATCCTCCACACAGCCCTGTGAAGCAGGGACTTGCTTAATCTCCACTTTATAGGTGGGAAAACTGAGGCTCACAGAAGTCAAGTAAACTGCCCCAAGGGATACAACCCAAAGTTGCGATCTGAGCAACAACAGAAATAGCAGCGCCTGCCGAAGACTGTCCTCCGGGCTCCCGGCATGCTGCAGGGTATGAGTGTCCATCTCCTGCTCTGATCCTCGCGGGCACCCTGGGTGGGGGACTGTGAAGAAACCAAGGCCAGCAGAGAGGTGGTGCCTGCCAGGGTCATGCATGCAGCCGTGGAGGCAGGGCCAGAGCCGAGTCCAGAGCCCATGCTCCTGGAGATCACGGCTGTGGTCTGTCCTCCAGCCCCCAGGAGCAGGGGCAGAAGGCTTCGGCAGAGAAGGGTGGGTGAGCCAGTCAGAGGGCTCCACACTGTGGTTGAGGGCATGGAGCGTGGAGGTAGCCAAGAACAGCCAGAGGTTGATATTCCCACCAAGACTGCCAGGGCGATCAGGGCCTCGTGTGTCCCTCGATAAGCTCGGCTGACAGTTTCCCTGCTGGCTGATAGCATGTCCTCCAGCTCTCCGTCTGGGGACAAACCCGCACTGACCCAGAGCCGTTATCACTGCCAAGATTGGGCTGTCTGCCTGAGCCAAGAATTCCGAAGGGAACTGAGCCAGCCTGCCCTGGGTGGGGTGGGGTCACCATCGGCCAAGGGGTGACTCCAGAAGATAGAGTGGCCAAGCTGGCTGGTCCTCCCTTCCCTGTGGCCAACCAGCAGCCACCCCACAATGTTCCTGCCCGGCTTGTACGAGTGCTCTTTGCAGCACACTCAGGGCAGCTCACCCCACAGTCAGGGGCCCCGGCTGGTCCCACCATTCGAGAACCTGCTGGCTGCCTTGTGGGCAGACACCATCTGCCCCTCCCTGACCCCTACTGTCCACCCCTCATCACCCCTCATCACCTCTCCCCTGCCTCCTCTCAGATACCCCTGCTTCCAGCCTCTCCCTGTCTGCTCCATCACTCACAGTGAGCTCCCTAAATTATGAATCTCAGTGCAGTGCCCCTGCTCAGGACCCTCCTCTGCCTCCCACGGCCACCTGCACATAGGTAGCCCTGTGTCCATTTCCTGCCATAACACATCCCCACCAGCCTAGTGGCCAAACACAACACACGTTATTCTGTTGCAGTTCAGGAGGCCAGATGTCTGAGATCAAGGTGTTAGCAGGGCTGGTTCCTTCTGAAGGCTTCCAGAGAGCCTCCTTTTCCTTACCTTTCCCCACTTGTAGGCAGCCTGCGTGCCTCGGCTCGGGGCCCCTCTCACATCACTCCAGCCTTTTGCTTCCAAGGTCACGTCACCTTCTGCTCCGCTGTAGTCAGCTCTCTCCCTCTACCTCCTTGTTAGAAAGACACTCGCAATTGCACGGAGGCCCGCCTGGGTAACCCATGCTACTCTAGAGCCTCAGCTCAAATTCCATAACGTCATCGAATCTGCAAAGTCCCTTTTGCCGTGTAAGGTAACGTTCTCAAGGGATTAGGATGTGGACACATTTGGGGGCCATTATTCAGCCTCCCACAAGTCCCAACCCTCTGGCCCGTCATGATTTGGTCCCTGCCCACTGTCCTGCTGCCTTTCCTGCCACCTCCCCAGGCCCAGCCACCACCGTCTGCCCCAGCCAGAATAAACCACCCAGAGCTCAGTGAGAAGCATTTACCAAGGACTTGCCACCTGCCAGCACTGTTTGCAGTAGAGCAGTGACAAAGGTTGAGGCCCTCTTCTCACAGGAATGTTACTCTACAGCAGGCATTGTCACAGCGTGGCCCCCACCAGCAGGGGACTCCCAGAAACAGAGGAGCTGGCCTGGGCTGCCAGCCTTAATTAGTGGCAGAGCTAGGATTTGAGCCCGAGTCTCTCTGATCCCAAAGCCTAGTCTCTAGGATGAAATGCTGTCTGGATTTGAACTTGGCCCTGTTTTTGACTATCGCCCCCGTGCTAGCCCTACGGATACCAGATGGGGAAAATGAGGCACAGGGAGGCAAGTGACCTGTCTGAGGTGTGAAGCAAGCTCAGGAGAGGCTGGGAGGAGAACTCTGTGTTTCTGGACCCCTGCCGAGGTCTCTTTGAGCCCTTTCCCCACCCATTCACTTGTTCATGGTAATCTCCCAAGGCAGGAGATAATATTCATTAGCACCTGGGCTATCACAGCCTCCGGGCGTGGCCCTTCCTCATGCCTGCACAGTCCCTGGTCCTGTGCCTGTGGCTTCAATACTCCTGATGCCTGGAGGGCTGCAGTCACAGCTGGTGCCTCCCCACTCCTTCCAGCTCTTCTTCTGTCCCCCGATCAGTCCAGCATCCCAACTGGCCCTTGACTGGCTCTCTGAATTTGCTCTGCTTCCCTCTGAGAGGTTTTCAGGCATAAATTGGTTTATACTCCACTTCTCCTATTGCTTAGAGTAAAACACCAAATTCTTATCCCTGTCTCCAAGGCCCTGCCCTGCCACGACCTCGTCTCCCGCCCGTCTGGCCCCCCTCAGCCCACATGGTGTCTAACCCCATGCAGGCTCCCCTCAGCCCAGGCCCTCTTCTTCCCCCTCTTGACTTATCCTATTGGTTTAACGTCTGCTCCCCCTAGACCATAAGCTCCATAGGACAGGTTCCTGTCTGTGTTGTTCGCTACTGGACCCTAACACGTGGCACTGTGCCTGACACAGAACAGGCCAAGGAATATTGCTGATTGAATAAATGAATGAGTGAATGTCTTGTTATAGGCCCCCAGGAACCCTGAGAAGTGAACCCACCCCTACTGTAGAGATTAGGAAACCACATCTGTAAGAGGGAAGTTCCAGAAACCTCATAAGAACTCAGAGATTCCTGGTTCCCCTTTTTAGCTTGGATGTCACAATAAGCCTCCCTCCAAATACTGGCATCAGAGGCAGGCTTCTTGGCAGAATCCAGTACCAGCTCTGAATCATAGAACCTCGGGGTGGGAACAGCCTAACCCTTCTCCAGCTCCAGCACAGATGAACCCGGGAAGGTGGTGCGACTTCTGGCCAATAGCACAGACAGAGAGCTTCTGAGTCAGGATTGGAATCCGGAGTTCCCAACAACTTGGACTGCATCCACAGCATCACCACCGCGTGTCCTGGTTTGGCCAGAAGTCAGGGGCACAGCTTGAGGAGCAAGGCTGACTTTGTCTTTTGCTCCAAATCCAATCTCAGAAGATGAGGCTGCAATGACGTGTCTGATACACACACTTCTGAAGAAGAGCTGTTGCCCAGAAGATCAGTTTCCTTAAGGGTCTGAATGTGTTCACCCCTTCAAGAGCCCCGGCTTGTTAACTTATACATCCAGCTTAGTGAAATGCTCCCTTTAGCATATGGTTTCAGCGTTCCTGCCCGGCCTCTATGAGTGCACTTTGCATTACACCCAGGGCAGCTCACCCCACAGTCAGGGGCGCCAGCTGGCCCCACCACTCAGGAACCTGCTGGCTGCCTTGTGAAGCTGCTGCCCCATCTCACAGCTGCTGGGGTTGCTCTCCTGGGGTGTTGGAGGGTGGGTCTGCCTAGTATGAGTCATGGCCCCACCATTTACAGGTTTGATAACTTCAGGCAAGTCACTCTCCAGTCTGAGCTGCAGCTTCCTTACTGTAAAATGCTGATAATCATCAGACTTCCATGGAAAATCAGAAAAGGTGTAAAGGGCGCAGACATTTAGCATCATTCCTGGCATGTGACAGGTACTTCAGCAAACGAGAATTTTCATTCTTCACCATCTATCTCGCTTTCTTGTTCCTGTCTGTCTGCCTGCCTGCCTTCCTTTTTCTTTCTTTCCATTTTATTATAACAGTTTTATCAAGCTACATTTGACATATTATAGAATTCACCTGTTTAAAGTGGACAGTTTGGTGGTTTCTAGTATATTCATAGAGTTGTGCATCTACAATCACAATCCGTTTTAGAGCATTTCATCACCCCCCAAAAGAAACCCTGCACCTGTGAGCTGATCCCCACACTCCCTGCATTCCATTCCCTGCACCTTCACACCGAGGTGGCCACGCATCTGCATTCGGCCTCTCTGGATCTGCCTGTGTGACATTTCATGGAATAGGTGCTCTTCTGTGCCTGGCTCCCCTCACTTAGCATAACACTGCCACGGTGCTATCTTTATTTTCCGCCTTTTCTTCCTTTGTCCCTTTCTTCCATCCTTTTTGCTGTGATTTTCCCTCCTGTCTGTTTCTTCTTTCCTTCCCTTTCTTCCATCCAAGGGCCCATTTTTCCTTCCCCAAGTGTTTGGGCTTTAGGGCAGCTCGTGGCCTCTGTAGGCCCTGGGTGGAGAGCTCAAGGCTGCATCGTGGGCCACCGGAGCCCATATCCCTGCCCGCCCAGCTTCTCAGGGCCTGCACTTCTGCACAGCGGCCATGCGGAGCAACAGCGCAAGCTCACAGTTAATCCTCTTCCTCTTTGTCTCTTCAGAGAGTTTGGGGAGTGAGAGCCCCTCCCACTCCTGGAGAGGAAGTCAGGGGAAGGAGAGCAGAGAGGAGGTGGGAAGCCCTTTACAGCCTCAAAAGTCAAGGAGAATAAATCGTGGCCCCCCCAGGAGTCATTGAAAGGTAGAGAACCTTCCTGCATGGGTCTGGGGATGGTGACTGGAAGCCAGCTGGAGGCTCTGGCGTCTACCTGTGAACCCCTCCTTCCCCTCCCCTGCCCTGCCCTTGCCCTGATGTACACCTCCTGGCTCCCTCTGAGCAGGTCTGAAGGCGCTGCCTTCCCAGGGGCCGTGATGGGGCGGGAAGGGGCACCATGCCTTCGGGGCCACTGCTAGTACATTTGTACCCTTAAGAAGGAGCACAGCGGCTGGGCGTGGTGGCTCATGCCTGTAATACCGGCGCTTTGGGAGGCTGAAGCAGGTGGACCACCTAAGGTCAGGAGTTTGAGACCACCCTGGCCAACACGGTGAAACCCTATCTCTACTAAAAATACAAAAATTAGCTGGGCATGGCGGTGCGTTCCTGTAATTCCAGCTGCTCGGGAGGCTGAGGCAGGAGAATCGCTTGAACCTGGGAGGCGGAGGTTGCAGTGCACTCCAGCCTGGGTGACAGAGCAAGACTCCATCTCAAAAAAAAAAAGGAGCACAGAAAGGTGAACAAATCAGGAAAAGGCCCTTCCTCCAGGGGACCCGGCCCCAGGGTGCATAGCCTGGCAAGCAGAGGGAGGGCTGATTGCAGGCCCTTGATCCCTTCACCTGATGCTTTTGTGCAGAAAACGGCCTACCCTCCGTATGGGGGCTGCATACTTTTGAGACCCTTCAAGAGACAGCCCAGCAAAAGGCAGGAGTCAGAAAGCTTTTCCTGCAAAGGGCCAGATAGTAAATATTTTAGGCTGTGCAGCCCATTCGATCCCTGTTGCAGTGCCGCAACTCTGCCCTTGGAGGGTGAAAGCAGCCACAGACCGTACATAAATGGATGGAGATGGCTGTGTTCTCATAAAACTGTATTTATGGACACAATAATTTGAGCGGCATATCATTTTCACAGGGTCACGAAATGTTATTCTATTATTTTTCAACCATTTCAACAAAAACAGATGGTGGGTTCAATTTGCCTGCGGGCTATCGTTTGCCAACCCTGGCGTGGGGGAAGAAATGTGTGCCATTTCCAGCCCCTGGCTCTGTGACCTTGGGCAGGTGGCTTGCCCTTTCTGAGCCTCAGCTTGCTCATCTGCAAAATGGGGATAAAAATGCCGCCCTGAGAGAATTAGGATAAGATTTAGCACCGATTTATGCAAAGTGCCTGGCACAGAGCAAATGCTTAGTAAGTGGCAGCCTTTATTTATTTTTTCCCCCATGGCCCATTTGCCAAGGAGCAGCTGGAAAGTTCAGGGCAGGCTCTGTGGATTTATGTCTCAGCTGTGCTACTGAATTGTTTCAGGGGGGTCCTGACCCTAAGCCTGGTGCCCCCCATCTGAAAACGGGAGACTTGGATCGGTGTCCGGGGACCATTCCAATACTAACTATATATAAATACTTAACAACGGAGAGAGCGTGCCAACCCCCCAACTGTGTTGTGTCAAGAATCTTCTGGCAAGGGTGGTGAGGAACGTGTTTTTCATACTAATGAGTCGCTCGAAGTGTGGAGGCAAATTCAGTAAAGCGTGTCCTTGTCACGACTTGAGTTGCCGGTTCGGGAGCCAGGGGCAGGTGAGGGTGCAGGCTGGGCACAGGGCGGGACTGCAGAGGGCCCCAGCCATGGGGAGAGGAGACCAGACCAGACTTTCTCATTCCCCTGCCACAGATTGGCTGTGTGAGCTTGGAGAGATCACATCCCTCTCTGAGTCCCAATTTCCCCATCTGTAAAAGAGAGCTAAGAATTCTGGCAGCTGTCCCTGTCCCTGAAGCAGCAGTGGTGAGTCACAGGGCTCCCTGTTTTGGGGGGTTCATTACGTTCGCAGTGGCTGTTTGTGGCAGAGCTTTCAGAGGGTGGAAGGGGGTGTGCCTGCATTGCAGGGTGTGCACAGCCCTTGAGGCTCTCCTGGGGCATGAGGACCATTCCCTCCCCGCCCTGCCCGGAGATAGGAAATCGAGGTGGTCCTGACTGCCAAAAACTGGCAGGTGGTGCTGGACAACCATCAGTGTGCCTGCTTCTCCTGTCTCTGATCCATGCAGAAATTTGCAGAAGGTAGCGAGGGCCTCATAGACGGGACGTCGCAGGTCCATGGAGGACACTCAGTCACTCCTCATGTGAGGACTGACCACATCCCTTTGTCACCCAGGGTGGGTGGCAGGGCTGTCCCCAGTGCCCAGAGGATTCAAGGAACTTCTCCTTCTCATGCTGAGTCTGGAGACACAGAGTTTTAAAACTTACTGTGAAAATGGAAGATAAAATGGAAAGTCATAGAGAACCCCATGTCTGTTGCCATCCTTCCTAGTCCCTGAAGTCACAGCTCTGTGCCCCCTTCCCATCTTGTTCCGGGTGCAGACACGGCCTTAATATCATGCTGGTAAGAGGATGCACATGCTCTTGTTCTGCCCTGCTTTTGTTCCACCTGGTGTTCGTTCCTGAGCAGGCTGCACGTCTCTCCCTTTTGTGGCTGCTGAGTTTCCTGCTGTCTCCCCCATTCACTCGTCCCTTACCAGACACTCTCGCAAGCTGGGAAGCTATTTATGACATGTCGCCAGAGCTGTGAAGGCTGACCTCCCCAATTTGCTGGCTGGCTGACCTGGAGTGAGTGACTTCCTCTCTCTCAAACTCTTGTGTCTTCTTCATCTGAAAAATGGGGCTGATCATTTCAGTGCCTCCCTCCCAGGGCTGGGGAAGGACCAGTTGAGTGAGTGCCCTTGCCCCAGGAGTGGAGCTTGGCGCACACACCTGGACGTGCCCAGGTGTAAGATGCTTTGTTTTATTCTGCTCTGGGACCTCATAGGCCACCACTTCACACAAGATGGCAAAACTTCGATTTTCCAGGTCAGGGAGCTCAGCCACTTCCAGTAGTAAACATGGTGGCTTTGGAAGCGGCACGCAGTCCGTGCAGGCTTCTCTCCCCTCCCCACCCGCATCCCCCCAGTATAAGTCCCCGGAGGCTGTCTGGCCCCAGTGGCATTCTCTGGGCCACTCCAGACCTGTCTTGTCAGCTTCTCTATCCATGGCACCTGCGTGGACATAGTCGGCCGGCTCCTGGGCTCTCCCTGGCACTGTCCAAAGCCAGCTACATCCCCCTACAGGCCTTGACGTCTGCTATGGGCCCCCACCCCTAGGACACCCTAGCAGGCAGTCCCCAAGGCTCAGCCATGTGCTCAGGCTCACTGTAGGCTCTGTGACATTTTGACGATCTCCTGCAGCCCCTGTGGAGGAGAGGGAAGAGGAACTGGGGTGCAGCATGAGGCCTCCTAGCTGCTATTTCTGTTCCCCTGCAGGGGCCCCTTCCTCTGAGACAGCCTTGTCCTGAGCTTCTAGATGGGAAGTGGAGCATAGCCTCTGTGCTTTCAGACCCCCCAAACTCACCTTCTAGTGACTCCAGCTCCTCTGCAATCTGGGTTTTGACCCAAAAGGAGAGTGTTGGGGGTAGGAAGCAGGGCCCAGCCTAGCATCTAACTCAGCCTACCACCCCACTCCCCAGGTGGTGCCCCCTCCGCCCTGGGTGGTGGGAAATGGCTCACAGGGGCTCTTGCAAACCTAATGCACATGGACACTCTCTCCACCGTTTCTGTTTGGGACTTCAGAAATTGTCTCTGCCTTCACCTGCCATTGCTGCCTGAGTGGTGGGGCCTGTGCCGATGACACAGACAAGCCAGGGCCAGGGGCCATGCAGTCTCCCTGCATGGCAAAGTCCAGCCCAGCCTGCCCCACCTGATAAGCATCTCATGCTGCCCAGCACGTTGACCCTCTCCCAACAACTACCTGGTAATTGTGACTACTAACCATCGCTGCCCTGGTAACGGTTGAGGCTGGTGGAGTCAGACTTCAGGGAGCTGGCTGACCTTGGGCACGCTGATTAACCTTTCCAAGCCTCGGTTTCTTCACTTGTCAAAGGGGGTGTTACTAGTACCTGTTTCAAAAAGTTCTTACAAGGATTAAAGGAGTGAATAATATAGAGGCTGGAGAACAGTGTCTGGCACCCGGTGAGCCCCAGAGGTCACCAGCTCGCACAGGAGTAGGTGCGAGAAAACCCTTCCCTATTGTTGCATCTGGCTGTTGTCTCCTCTTCACCCTATGATAAACATCTTCATGCAGGGAACACTTTGTTTCTTTCAGATTATTTCCCTAGAAACGGAATTTCTGGAAACAGTTACTGGCTAAAGGGGAGGGGTATATGAAGCCTTGTGCTACGCTTCCCATCACTATTTTCTAGACAGGCTGTGGGGGCCTCCTTGCTGCCAGCCACATCGGAAGGTTATTACTTCCTCGAACCCACAACAGCAAGAGGGCCCTAGAAGTGCTGCGGGGGCGGCAGACTAAGGCAGAGGGTGTAGACCTCAAGGAAAAGGGGCCACCAGCATTTAAGGATGGGCCAGGGAACAGGGAAGAGGAGAGAGGAGTCTTCAAAGGGGCTGAGGAGGAACCATCTGAGAGGTCCCCAGGTCCAAGGCCTGAGCCAGTCAGAGGCTACAGAGCCGGTAAAGGTCTCAAACCGAAGAAACTGGCACGGCGATTCAGGGCCTACACCCAAGACACAGCGCTCAACAGGCCTAGGCGATTCTCAGCTCTGCCAGGCACTGCTAAATGCCCAGGGGCAAACAGCAGGCCTCTTTGAACCTCCGTTTCCCCATCTACAAAATGGGCATGACACTTTGCCTGCCTCACAGGGCTGGGATGTAATGAGGGATGGTGACTGACATTGAGGATCGCCTGTGTGTGGGCCACCGTTGGCATGAGTGGGCAGGGGCCTGGGGGTTTCCTTCAGTTTGAAAAAAACATTTCACAGTTTTGAGGAGAGGGTGCGTCAAGTCAGCCCATCTCAAAGTGGCAGTTATTGAAAAGTTCGAGCAGCTGGGCAGGGTGAACACAGTCCAGGACTTGGGAGACCTGAGCGTAACCCTGATTCTGGAGCAGTGTGGGCCAACTCTGGGCCCCCTCTGAGCTCCGCCTTGTGCATTATAAGGCAGGGAGCCCCCCACTTTGCTGTGGGGCCGACCTGGACTTCTCAAGGCTCCACCACTCACTGTGAGTCCCGGGCAAGTGACTGAAGTTCTTTGGGCCAAGACTCCCTCATCTGTTAGAGATAAGAACAGGATAAATATCTGTCATATCGATCATGTGGATGTTGTAAAAGTTAAGTGACAGTGGGGATGTTAAGGGCTTCCTCCATGCACACTCTTGTGGTTTTATTGCCAGCAAACCTGGGTCAGCAGCAGGAAGTGGATGGCAGGGAGGTGGGGGAGGGGCTCAGCAGGAAGTAGGGCTCCCACGCCTTCACTTCTTCCATGGGACGTGCTGCAACACACTCAGCGCCGCCTACTGGCTGTGTGACCCCCTTGCTGGGTCTTCTAACCTCTCCTGTGCCTTAACTTCCCCTTCTATAAGACGGGGAGAATCTCAGCACCTGCCCCATGGGGTTGGGGTGAGAAGGAACTGAGTTAAGGCATAGAAAATGCTAGAGCCAGGCCACAGTGCAGCAGGAGCTCAGCGGATGGTGGCCTCACATGGTAGCTCTCAGGGCTCAGCACAGGGTTTGCACCTAGCGGAGGTGGCAGGATCCCGGTCCCTCTGCTCACCAGCTGTGTGACCTTGGTCAGGGCGCTCAACCCCAGGGAAGGCCAGTCCCCTCTTGTGTAAAGTCCCCCGCTGGCATGACTGCCGGTGGGGGTGAGGGGTCCCAGGCTGAGCACACACTACATGCTCAAAGACAGTGCTGAGTCACACATTTTGCCTAAAGTTTAACTTTAAAGAGGATGCCCATGAAAATTGTCCAGACCCACTCCCCTGCAGCCTCAACTCTCCCAGCAGTGAGTGAATATGCCTTACCAGAGAGGCAAGCTCCCTTCCCCATTCCCCCACTGGGGTATTCACCACCCCACGCAGTCACAGAATTTGAAGAAGAGCTGTCTGGGTCACAGACTTAGTCCAGTCGTTGTTCAATTCCTGACACTCCCCTGCTCTACAGCCTTCAGTGGCTCCCCAGTGCCTGCCAGATCAACACACAAATTCCTCAGTCAAGACCTTCAAACTCCGACTACAGAATCCCTTTCTGCCTTTCTCATCTTCTTCAGCCCCATGCTTCTTCCTCTTCAGCTGAGATAGGCCATTGCCTGTTCTCAGAGCATATCCCACAGCTCAGGCTGCTCTCTGCCTGAAGAGCCTTGCCCACCTCCCCAAACACCCCTCATGGCAACAGGCCCAACTCAAATGCCACCTGCTCCATGGAGCCTCTTGTGAACTCCAGAGCCAGAAATGGCCATACAGTCTTGCTGGTGCACGCCCACTCACACTCACAGGCAACACACCCATGCATACTCAGGCACTGGAGCGCACACACGCTCTTGCGTGCAAGCAGACCTGCCCCTGTGTGTAGTCTACACCTGTGCATACACTGGCACACCGACCTGCACAGGCTCGCTTACAGGCTCACAGTATGCACACATGCAGTTTTGTTTTTACACTGCAACAATTAACCCAAGCATTTTATCACCCTTAAGTTGCTGGAGACCAGCGGCCCTGCCCAGATCATCTCCGTGTCCCTCATATTATCCCTCTGTGCCGTTTTGCCTAATCCATTTAGTCTGCCCCACGGGAAGCAGCATGTCACAGTGGGAGAGAAGCATGCTTTGAAGTCAGATAGCCCTGGGTTCAGATTTGAGCGTTGCTGCTGTGTGACCTGGGGCAGCTCTTACCTACGTGGAGCCTCACGTTCATGGTCTGTTAAATGCACACACCTGTCCTCGCTTTATAGTGCCATTGAGACAGTTAAACAGAAAAAAAGATGCAAAACACCCAGCTCAGGCCCCAGAACACGAGCACTTAGTAAATGCTACTTCGTGCCAGTCGCTTATTCATTCACCAGCAAATCCAGGGATCCTGCTAGAGTCACAGCCAACCCCCTCCCTCTCGCAGCCTCCCGGTCAGGTCCGAGGCTATAGCTCATGAGTGTTCAGGGATATGTGTCCCAGGAGCTCCCTCATCAAAATTCCCTTTATGGGCCTAAAGCTCCCAGACCCACACTTTCCCTTTGTCATGGAAAAAATGTAAAAGGGGTTAAGGCCTGTGACTGACAACCATTGATCTCAGGTAAGTCCTACGGGGTTCATTTCATCTCATTGGGTGCGAAAGCGAACCCAGAGTGTTTGCAAAGCTCTTGCTGGGAGTCTCCCCGGCCTGCTCAGCAACCTGCTCACGCTGCTTGTTAACGCAGGATGAAGTGAGCCCTGCCTTGAAGGGAGATCCCTGCCATTCACACTGCCCCTCAGTCTCCTTCAAAGCAGACCCTGGGGGCAGGCAAACCCTCTGTGCTTACTTCCAGAAAACCAGGAGAAGGCCGTGAGAAAAGAATTCCTTTCATGAGCAGAGGGCTGAAGTGTGGTCATTTGGGCATATTGGGTAATGTTGGTTTGTGGCAGAAAACAAGGGGGAATGAAGAGGACACTGTGATTGGTCTCCAGGTGACTTTGTGTCCTGAAATTTCCACCATGGCGTATTTTAAAACAACCAAAAAATAAGTATGGCCTAGAGAAAAGGGTCGCCTCCAATTTTAGCAATAGCCTAAGGCAATGAGAAAGACCCCTGTGGGGTGGGTTGTGGCTGGCCCCAAGGGCAGGAGCCATCCCCTCTCCTCCCCAACCTCCTCCGCTTCCATTTCCTCCTAAAGGAGAGACCTGCCAGTTCCCAGGATGCAGGTGAAACTGACCCTCTCAGTCTGGGGTTTCTTGTGTGTTGTTCAGTACAGGATCAGCCCAGAGCCTCAGCACCCAGTCCCTCTACTGTCAGTTTTTTTGTTTTTGTTTTTGGTTTTTTTGTTTGTTTTGTTTGTTTGTTTGAGACAGAGTCTCACTCTGTCACCCAGGCTGGAGTGCAGTGGTATGACCTTGGCTCACTGCAAGCTCCGCCTCCTGGGTTCACGCCATTCTCCTGCCTCAGCCACCAAAGTAGCTGGGACTACAGGCGCCTGCCACCATGCCCGGCTAATTTTTTGTATGTTTAGTAGAGACGGGGTTTCACCGTGTTAGCCAGAATGGTCTTGATCTCCTGACCTCGTGATCTGCCCACCTCAGCCTCCCAAAGTCCTGGGATTAGAGGTGTGACCTACTGTCAGTTTTTAGGGACCCTCAGGGACAAAGCATTTACAAAGGAGGAGAAAGAGAAGGAGGATTCCCTGAAATTTCAAAACATTCTGCTTCTCTCATCTCATCTCACGGCTCTGACAGCCTCTTCTTCAGGACTGTCCCTGTTGTACAGATGTGGAGAGGGACTGAGGAACGGAGAGAGATGGAGTTGTGTGAGACCCAGCAGCAGGAGATGAGGAAGGCTCAGACAGAACACGGGACTCCTGGTTCCGAATCTCACACCTCCTCCCATCCACTCCTAGCATGCAGTTGCTGCTCAGATGTTTGTTGAAGTGGTAAACCTCCCTCACTGTCTCCCTCAAGGGTTCCTGCCCACAAGGCTCTTACAGGCTGGCGGTGAGAAGGTAGATGGTGAAATAAAGCCAGAAAGTAGGTACCGGCTACCGGAGACAGCCGGGGAGAAGCTCGACTGCCTCTGACCATCTGTGAATTTGGGAAGTTAGAAGACAGGAGAATCACTATCCAAAACACACATGAACACTTACTATAAACTTGGACAAGGTAGATGATGAAAGATCCAATGCCTGCCTTTATGACACTACTGTTTAGTCCAGGAGACAGACAAGTAAGCTGACACCTAACCCAGGGACATAAGTGCCTCGGCAAAGGAGCTGCAGGAGCCAGGAGGGAACCAGTAATTCTGGGAGACCTCAGAGACAGCTGCCCATAGGAGATGA
Source organism: Pongo abelii (assembly GCF_028885655.2). Taxonomy (NCBI): domain Eukaryota; kingdom Metazoa; phylum Chordata; class Mammalia; order Primates; family Hominidae; genus Pongo; species Pongo abelii. The sequence goes on from NC_071989.2 coordinate 184,631,651, forward strand.
TACTGAACAGAATATTGAAACAGGAGAAATTGGCCGGGCACAGTGGCTCACACCTGTAATCCCAGCACTTTGGGAGGCCGGGGCAAACAGATCACAAGGTCAGTTCAAGACCAGCCTGACCAACATGGTGAAACCCCGTCTCTACTAAAAATAATAAAAAAAATTAGCCAGGCATGGTGGCATGCACCTGTAATCCCAGCTACTCAGGAGGCTGAGGGAGAATTGCTTGAACCCGGGAGGCGAATGTTGCAGTGAGCTGAGATCGTGCCACTGCACTCCAGCCTGGGCAACAGAGCAAGACTCTGTCTCAAAAAAAAAAAAAAAAAAAAGAAAAGAAAAGAAAAACAGGATAAATTGACTAGCAAAGAATAAAATACAGGAATTTAAAGCAGTGAGAATAACAAAAATCTGTGCAAAAGCACAGATGCAAGAAATAGCAGGATAACACATACAGATGGTGGTTCTGTCTGATCATTTGTAGGATAAGCAGTGGAGGGAAATGGGAAGGGGCACTGGCATTCATTATCCGTTGTCCTCACATTAGCCCTGTGAGGTCGCTATTATTAACTCATTTCACAGGTGAGGAAACCGAGGCTCAGAGCGGGGCTGAGCAAAGCTACCCAAGCAGCTCTGAAACCGGGTCCTGTCCCCTGTTGGCTGAACATATTATAACATGGTCCATGTAAAAACATGAGATTCAGATTCAAATGACGTTTATTTAGGAATATGATTAGTCTGAACTCTCTTAACTGCAAGTAGCAGAAACACAGTTAAAAGAGGATGGGGTTTGGGAGATAGGTAACTGACTCATAGAACTGAAGACACTAAGAGTAGCTTCAAGCATGGTCGGACCCAAGGGCTCAAATGTCCTCAGAAATTTGTCTTTCTCCAACTTTCAACTCGGCTTCCCGCTCGAATTGCCGCTGTAATCCTCAGCCGGAGTCTTCCCATAAAGCCACCAGCAGGTCCAAGCTTCTATCTTAACATCTTTGCAGACCCAAGGGAAAAGTATGTCCCTTTCCTACTATTCCAACAAAAAGCTCCAGGCTTCGCTTTCATTGGATTGGGTCATATGTCTATCCCTCAACCAACTGTCACGTGCCCAACCCTGAAGCCAGGGCAAAGGGAAATAGGTCAACTCCACCTAATCTACAAGGACAAGAAGTGGAGAAGGTTGAATTCTGAAGAAGAATCAAGGTGCTGTTAGCATGAGAAGGGGAACTGAGGATGGAAATGTGAAAACGAGGTGTTTATCACAAACACTTACTGCTAGGCAGATACTGCATTATACACACCTAGAACCCCGTTAACATCCGCTAAAATAGCTTCCAGTGTTCTGGCTCAGGGCAAAGACAGGCCATGGGACCGTGAAGGGGGTTGAAGAAGATTAAACCTATTAGAATCTCTGCAAGTAGTAGGTTGGTGCAAAAGTAATTGCGGTTTTTGCCTTTAAGGGTAATCTGTACTAGAGTCTACACAGCATGGGAATCCCAGCTTGGTGTCTCATCCCAGCTTATGCACAGCATGGGGGGAAGTAAGAGAGAGGGGGGGCTCCTGCCACTGGGCTTTTTAAAGCTAAATATGCATGTCAAAATGCCTCAGATAATCACTTAAACAACAGAAGGTAGAGATTCCATATGGTATGGAGGAAAGAGAATGAGAAAAAGAAATCAACTTCAAACAAGAAAAGAGGGGGGAATATTTAGAAAAAAATGGGACAAATTTAAAGCACAAAAACAGATGGAAGAAATGAATGAAAATAAATCAGTAATTACAATGAATATAAATGGAATAAATTGGCCAATTAAAAAAATACAAAGATTGTCAGGCTTGGTTTTTTAAATCCAAACAAACGTTTTTACAAGAGACTTAAAATATAAAGAACATAATTTTTGAAAGCATAGGAAGGAAAAAAAAGATATACTCAGCAAATACTAACTGAAAGAAATCTGAGTAGCTATAAGCAAAAAGTATACTATCTTTTTTTTTTTTTTTTTGAGACGGAGTCTTGCTCTGTCACCCAGGCTGGAGTGCAGTGGCACGATCTTGGCTCACTGAAAGCTCTGCCTCCTGGGTTCATGCCATTCTCCTGCCTCAGCCTCCTGAGTAGCTAGGACTACAGGCACCCATCACCACGCCCAGCTAATTTTTTTTTTTTTTTGTATTTTTAGTAGAGATGGGGTTTCACCATGTGGGCCAGGATGGTCTGGATCTCCTGACCTCAGATCCACGCACCTCGGCCTCCCAGAGTGCTGGGATTACAGGCGTGAGCCACTGCGCCCAACCAAATATACCATCTTTAAAGATAAATATGATCACCATATTTTGATAAACAGTTCAGTTGACCAGAAAGATAAATTTTAAATTTGTATGTGCCAAATAACCCTGCTTTAAAAATATGTAAAGTTGACAGAACTACAAAGAGAAATTAACAAATAATCATTACAGCAGAAAATGTATAATATACCTCTATCAAAATTTAAACATTAAGCATGTAAAAAATTAGTAATTAATATTTGGGAAACACAAAACGCTTAAGACACTGTCTCTAACAACTAGAGAGTACATATGCCTTTCAAGCACACGTGGAATATTTAAAAAGCTGACCACGTATTAGGTTAAGAAGTATGTATCAGCATATTTCAAGGCACTGAATATGCTTCATACAGAACAATTATCTGACTACAACAAAATTAAATCATAACAAAACTCTTACATAGTTGTAAACATTTTTTTAATAGATCATGGGATGAAGAAAAAGTAATTATGGATATTAGAAAACATTTTAAAGTAAACGACAATGAAAATGCTGCACATCAAAGCTTATAGGATGCTGCTAAAACTCTACTCAAAAGAAAATATATAGCCATAATGGCTCATATTTTTAAAAGCAAATTTGAAATTTAATGATTTAAACAGCCAATTTAGGAAGTTAAAAAGAACAACAAAATAAACTCAAAGATAATTAAAGAAAGGAAACAGTAGAGACAAAGGAAGAAATTAATGAAACAGAAGACAAAGATTTAATAAGGAGAAGAGCAACAAAACCAAACTTTAGTGCTTTAAAAAGTTCTGGCAAAACTTGTTAAGATAACAGAATGTAACAGAATAAACAACATAAGTAAAGACTATGAATAATAAAAGGGAGATATTAATAGAGATGCTGCAGAGATCAAAAAAGATAATAAGAACATTGTGATCAATTTTATGCCTAAAACAAGAAAAAACTAAGGTGAAGTGAATGAGTAAACAGAACTTGCCAAAACTGACTTGGGAAGAAATAGAAAACCTGTATTGCCCTGTAACCATTAAAAATAAATAAAATGGCAGGCTCACTTTGGCAGCTCATACACTAAAACTGGAGCCATACAGAAAAGATTAGCATGGCTCCTGTGCAAGTATGACATGCAAATTCATGAGAATTCCATATTTTAAAAATAAATACATAATATGAATAAAACACCAATAGTATTTGGTTTTGCAAATGAGTTCTACCAGACACTCAAAGAAAAGAGATCACTGTGAAGTCCTATACAAACTCTCTCAGATGAGAGAAAAAGAGAGAAACTCTCCTATTTATTTTATGAGAGCAGATTCAAAAATAAGTATGAAAAAGGAAATTACAAGCTAATCAGAAACATGAACATACTTACAAAAATTTCAGAGCATTAGAAAACATAATCATGCAATATTTTAAAGGAAAAATATAATTCCTCATGACCAAGTTAGATTTATACAGAAATAGAAGGTTGCTTTAATATTAGAAATGTTACTAATGTAATTCAGCTTATCAACAAATTAAAGAAGAAAAAACTTTGTGAATATTATATCAATAGGAGCAGAAAAAAAAAACACTGAGTAAGTTTAAGCATTTATTCACTATTTGAAACACAAAACAAAATCTCTGAGCACATTCTGAATGGAAGGAAACTTCCTTAACCTGAGGAAATACTAACAAACCACTTCTAAAATAAGGAGCAGAGCTGGCCATCACACTTCTATTCAATATATTACCGGAGATCAGTCCAGTAAGACAAGAAAAATAAATTTAAAAAAATAAGAAGGGGGAGAAAACAAAACTATTACTATTCACAGCTAATAACCATCCTCTATACAGAAACCAAAAAGTATCTACAAATTGTTGTCATGAATAAGAAAGTTGAGCAGCATTGCCAGACATAAAATCAATGTACATTGTCAGCTTTTGAAAACTACCACTTATAAGAACAATCAGAAAATTAGACATTGAAGAAGAGCTAAATAAATCTTTCAATGATTATATACTTTTCTTCATAAAAATCTGTTATGTCTTTTGTTAGATGAGTACCTGGGTGCCTTGTGATTTTGGTTGTTGTTGTAAGTATGGTATCCTTTTATAAATTGCATTTTCTTGCTGCCTCTTTCTGATACATAGAGAATTGGACTCCATATGTGCAACTGAATTTTGTATACTGATCTTATGTGCAATACCCTTGTTATATACTAACATTAATTCAAATGACTCATAGATTCTGGAGGAAAAGACTCAATATTATAAAGATGTTTCTCCTTGCCAAATTAATCTGTATGTTCAGAACAATTCCCATTAATCCAAAGTGTTCTCGTAGAAATGGACAAGCTGATTCTAAAATCTGTATGGTTGAGAATAGGCTCAGGAATAGCCAAGTCTTTTCTAAAGAGGAAAAAATAAGATATAGCAATTAAGTCCTTGGTGGTAATTCTGCAAGAATAGACAAATAGACCAGTGGAAAAGGATAGAGAATTCAACTAGCACTCAAATACCTATACACCGGGGGACAGGTCCAGTGAAGTCCCGAGCAGAATTTCTTGTAATGGTAAAAAAAACTCGAAACAATCCAGATGTCCTTCAACAGATAAAAGCATAAATAAATTGAAGTCTATTCATACAATGAAATACCTTTTTTTTTAATTATGGCACATTTTAAACATATACATAGTAAGGCTCCCTGAACCCATCACACAGATGTAAATAGTTATCAACTTATGCCCAATCTTTTTTTTGTTTGTTTTTTTTTAACTGCTTCTTTTGGAGCAGGACTACCTACCCCCACAGGTAGTGTACCCAGAGTAGATTTTTTTTTTTTTTTTTTGAGACAGGGTTTCACTCTGTCCCCCAGGCTGGAGTGCAGTGGCACAATCTCAGCTCACTGCAGCCTCAGCCTCCCGGGTTCAAGTGATCCTCCTGCTTCAGCCTCCCAAGTAGCTGGGACTATAGGTGCATGCCACCAAGCCTGGCTAATTTTTGTATTTTTTTTGTAGAGACAGGGTTTCACCATGTTGCCCAGGTTTTGCCATGTTGCCCAGTCTGGTCTCGAACTCCTGAGCTCAAGCGATCGGCCTGCCTTGGCCTCCCAAAGTGCTAGGATTACAGGCATGAACCACTGCGCCTGGCCCTGAAGTACTTTAAAACCGTGAAAATGAGCTACAGCTATACCTATCAATAATATAATGTTAAACAATAACAAAAGGTTAGCTACAGAGAAACGATCATAAAACACAATTTTATGTAAATACAAGTGAAATACAGGCACAACAACACAATAGATTGTTTAGGGATACAGAAATATTTACTGAAACAAATCAGGGGCTGGAAAAGTTCAGTTTCCTAATCTGACAGGTGGTTCCACCGGTATTCTTTTCAAAACTCCTTAAGCCATGTATATGTGTTTTATATAGCGTCTCTTTGGATGCTTAATGCATTTCATTTAAAAATATTTAATGAGTAAATTGACATGTAACAAAGAGATATGACTGAATAGAGAAAGACTTGAGATGTTTATTTTCTTTTTAGTTAATCTCTATGGTCTGTTACTATGAACATGTGGTATTTCCAAAATAGCATTATTTTAAGTGATTTTTAGGCCCCTTAGAAGAAGGGAAGTGGTTATTTCCTAGCCTAGAGCTAGCTGTTCTTTGATAATTTCACTGAGTGCAATGAGAATTGCCTTCTCAGAGCCACAGGCTGCGTCTGGAATGTTAATGCAAGGGCAAATACCTGCCTGCTTGGTCAAATATGTACACTGCTAACATGGTAAAGGACGCCCACAGGCTCTGAAATGCCAGAAGGATGACCTTGAGGCCCAGGTGCAGGTGGGGTGTTCAGGGAGGAAGGGCCACACCCAGGCCTTCTGCAATGGCCTGGCCGGCACATGCCCTCACATGGAAGAAAGCGCAGATGTCAGCTATGTCCTTGTTCACAAATCCTTACAAAGTCAGGCCTCCAAACCCACAGCTATCATCAGGTGGACGCTAAAGGCATGAGGGTTCCCTTCCCTCTCTCTATGTGGAAGGGAGAGGGAGCAGTACGCTTGATTCCCTTGGTGGCTGAGGTGTTCACAGCTGATTTGAATCCCAGATGGAGTAACTCAGACTTCTCCCAAACTTCTTCCCCAACTCGGGGCATGCTGCAGATGCTCAGGAATCATCTCACTAAGATTCAGGAATAGCACACTTTGACGGGGCTCCTACTACCAGACAACCTGTGTGTGCTTACTTTCATATGTATTCTGTAACACTGAATTCTTTCAGGAGTAGGAAAAGTGAGGGCTGCGTGCAGTGGCTCCTGCCTGTCATCCCAGCACTTTGGGAGGCCAAGGCAGGACAATCACTTGAGCCCAGGAGTTCAAGACCAGCCCAGGAAACAGAGTGACAACACACCTCTATAAAAAAGTCAATTTAAAAAAACTAGCCAGGCATAGTGGCATGCACCTATAGTGTCAGCTACTTGGGAGGCTGAGGTGGGAGGATCCCTTGAGCCCAGGAGTTAGAGGTTGCAGTGGGCTATGATCACGCCACTGCCCTCCAGCCTGGGCAACAGAACAAGACCCTGTCTCAAAAAACACAAACACAAAAACAAAACAAAAATCCTGAATTGGATATTTTTATCTTCATTTGAAGTCCAGAGAAACTAAGCAAATTGACCACAGGCACACAACATGTTAGAAGCAGAGCTGGGATTTGAAAGCAAGTCTCCTGAATACTCCTTCTTGTGGGTTGAGGGAAGAAGTCTTTGTTGCCTATAGGCTGCTCTGGGTGGCAAAGGGTGGTTCCCCTCCCCTCCCCACCCCATTCCACCCTCCCCAGACCCTGGCTTAGTAGAAGCAAAATCGAGAGGCTAAACCTGGGCTGCCCCCGCCTTCGTCTGTGGCCACCTCAGCCTGGCATGTGCTTGTGTCTCCTCAGGAAGCCAGCACTGTCCTGCACTACGTGCTCCAGCAACCTCCTGAGCTGCTGCAAGAGCCTGTGGGGGCTCAGGTTCCTTCAGAGACACATGGGAGGCCCCTCGGAGGAGCTATCGGGGGAGCCACTGTCTGAGGATACACAGAAGAGACCTCCCCAGAAAGCGGTGAGGACGCTGCCCTCTGAGGCTGTCTAGACCTAGCCCCAGGACACTGAAGATACCGCTCCTGGTCCCCAAGATGTGACTCCTGGAGCTCCTAAGGACCCAGTCTCCAAAGCCACCAAGGACTCACCCTGGACTGAATCTGGGGGCTCCCAGAACACACAGCTGGGTGTGGGGTCCTCAGGCCTAGGGCGGAACAGCCTATTCTGTGCTCAGCATTCCCAGACAGGCACGCAAGACTCCTCTGGGCCCGAGTGGGCTGAATCCCATGGGTTCAAAGCTCACGTTGGTGCTGGCCCTGGGAGTCATGAGCAGAGATGGTGGGACAGACGGGGATGCGTGCACATGTGTGTGCATGGGTGCATATGTGTAGGAACGTGCATGACCTCTGAGCAAGGCAGAGGGTACTGAAGAAAGCATTGGCCTCTCACTCCCTCATGGGTTCTGCAGGATGAAGGAAAGGAAAGGAAAAGACAGAGAAAGGAAGGAAATAGCTTTTCATGAGCACCTACTGTGTACCAGGTGCTTCCCTGGCATGAGCTCTCGTAACCCTTATAGCAACATGAGTTTAGAGCAAGAATCACCACCCTGACTTTACAGAGATGGAAACTGAGGCTCAGAGAAGTAAGGGACCTGCCCAAGGCCACTCAGCACCTAGAAAGTGTGCCTACCACATAGGAGGCACACAAAAATATTTGTTGAATGGGTGAATGAATGACAGAACGGGTGAAAAGCCAGGCCTCAAGCCCACACTACTGACACTGCACTACACCGCCTCTCAGGAGAGAGGGCAAATATTTTCTTGACTCAGCCACCTTCCTCCTAGCAAGGCTTAGACCCCCAGGCTCTGGGGGTCCCTTCCTGCTACAGTATGACCCTCTCTGGTGCTTGTCTTCAAGAAGTGGTGTGTGGTGGACTTGCTGGAGAGAGTGTCTGCAGCCAGGCATCATGGAGGGAGGGATGGAGCTTGAGGGACTGTAATGGTTGTAAATGGGGGAGTTGGCCCCCAGCACTCTCTGGTGGCCGTATGACATTGGGCATGTCTCCTGACCACTCTAAGCAGCTTTTGATTCCCCTGTCCAAGAGGGTAGGCCCCCTGTTCCTATTTACAGGATCCATAAAGAGACTCAAAGAGATAGGGTAGTGCCAGCCCCAGAGAGAGGGGGCTGTGGGGGGATTTCTACCCCCAGGGCTTCTCAGTGGCATCTCCTGGCTGTCCCCTGACACTCAATCTTCCCTGGTTTCCAAGATGCTTCATGATCTTCCCGCTCCCTAACATCCCCGACCTCCCTTTTCTGTCCCTTTTGCAACTCATTGTCCTCTACCTGCCATCAGATGTGGCTGTTCCCCAGTCTCAGTCCGGAGTCCTCTCTTCTCACTCAGCATCTCTCCTCCTGTGACCTCGTCTGCACCCACAACTCCAGTTACAAGGCACGAGGTTCAGTTATGAAATCACTCACAGATTTATAACTGCAGGCTTGGCTCCTTCCGGGAGCTTGAGACCCACTGCCGCCTCCGCAACACCTCCACCTGGGAGTTTCAGAGGCGCTCTCCCTCAGCGTGCCTGCAGCTGCGTGCCTGCCTTCCCCCTGCACCTGCCCTGCTCCCCAGGTCCCTTTCTCAGACCAAAGCCTGCCCGGGCTTCACAGGCTGAGGGTCCACCTTGCCACCTCCCTTTGCCTCGGTCCTCATGGAGCCCTGGCTCCACCGTCTGCTGGCTTCTCCCCGTCTACTCTGTGTCACTCCATCCGACCACCATTGTCTCCATCAGGACAGTTGGAACACCTCTTCTCAGCACTCTCGCCCCCACCCAGTCCACCCCCTACCCGACAGCCAGAGTGGGCCATGCCAGATGCAACCCAGGTCATGCCACACAGGTAGATAAAACCATCTTCAGCCCAGCCCTCAGGCCCTGTGTGCTGGGACCTGCTGGGCCCTCTCCAGCCTCCCCCTGTGCCAGGCCTCCTCCATCACTTCTCTCTGGCCCTGCTGTTCTTTTCCTTTTAGTTTGATTAACTCACTCTGCCCATTCCATGCTCAAAGCTGTTTCCATGAGGAAAGGCTCCTCCTGTTCATTTTAGTGCCCTGAAATGTCACTTCCTTGAGGAAGTCTTCCTTGACCCTCCACACCAAGCCAGGCCCCTGCCACACCCCTCAGAGCTCTCCTTGGAAGGCACTGGCATGGCTGTTTGCGTGATTCCTTGAACGTTGTCTGTCTCTCCTCCTCACAAGGCTGTGGGTCCTGTCTGTTTCTGGTGACCGTTGTCTGTCTAACCCCTAGAGGAGAGTTTGTCACATGGTAGGAGCTTAATAAATATGTGTTGGATGAATGATCAGAGAAAAGAGAGTGCAGAGAGTGGCCAAAACAGATGCTTTCAGCAGTGTATCTGCCAATAAACCTAAAGGCATGATTTGCCCTGGTGATTCCCCAGAGGTGCTTAGTCTCTTGGCTGAATTCCTTCTGGAATCCCCAGAATCCCCTCCTTGGAAGTTTTCCCAGGAGTCTGAGGCAGGCGGGTCTCTCAGTCACGGCCACATGACCTCAAGTGAAAACAAACCAGTCTGGCTGTTCACAGACTCAGCTGGTCAGAGCTCTGGCCCAAGGGGCCCACGCACCACCCGCCACTGCAGAAGACGCCTCCACGTCTGTCTCTGGGCTGCCTCCACCTTCTGCAGGCCTCCTGGAGCCTCTGCTGGCTGCAGAAGTGGGGTGCATGCTGCCTGGAGGAGGAACATCTGTGGTGGGACCCCAAATCCATGTTTGTGTTACCATCGTGTTCCAATAAAACTATCGAAACAGATGCTGCCTCACGGTTTTATTTTTTAACTTCCTGGTGAGGAAATGCTTCCCAAACTTCATCATACGGTGTCTTGATTTAGAAAAAGAGTCATGATAAAATGCTGGGGTAAAGGCCAAATTAAAAATTGCCTCAAAAAGTAAAGACGTTTTCCAGAAGCTAGTTTCATCTTAAAGAACCACACCAGAAATGAGGGAAGGGCTGATAAGAAGGACCTGGAGACCCAGGTAGTTGGGAGGAGATAGGTAAGTGTTCCTGAAGTGGAATAATTCTGAAATTGTCAGATGCAAAGACACCTTTTTTTACGTGGGAGAAAGAGGCACCTTTAAAATGGAAAACTTGCCAATCAAACAAGCCCACAATAGAGAGTGGGTGGATGAGGCACAAGTAAAAACCAGGTCAAGAGAAAATGCACGGATTTTGTGCAAGGAATGAATCCCAGAGCTACCAACAAAAGGGTTTTGAGGAGGAAGGAATGGGGCAGGCCGGAGTTGAGGATGATGTTTGATCACCGCAATGTCAGCTGTGAGCCGTGCTCCCTGGCATGGTAGGGAAGAGGCTAGAGGTTGTGGAATTCTGAGCTTCCAACCCTCCAGAAGAACCCACCAAGACACACCTTGACAAATTTTCACAAGAAGCAGAGAAGAGATTGTGTGTAAATCAAAGCTTACAGGAACTGCTTGGCTGAAAATGAGTTCAATATATATTTCAGGGGAGAAAAGACAAAGCTGGAAGACTTGGGAAAGGTGAAGGTAGTAAATTGGGTTGGCAGATGATGCTAAGCAGTCCTGAACTGAACTGCTAACCCCTGAGCGACAGCCACGGGGGTGATGAATATCGGGGCTCTTTACAGTCAAGCAGCCAGGACTGGGGCCTGGGAACTACAACATCCAGAATCCTGTGCCAGCAGGCTCAGATGCCACCAGTGGGAATCAGAGAAGCAAAAACTGTGATCGTTAACTAGGCAAAGGGGAATAGGGTTGCAGAGGGGGAAGGAAACCAGAGAGTCTTTGGGAAACTACCAAGACTAGGGGATGTGAGCCCCAAACAGGCCCCATGGGCAGACTGGAGGCTTGGCGGCCACATCAGGAATTGTGTCTCCTCCGTGAGTCACGGGAAGCCTTTGAAAGGTTTTCAGCAGAGGGGGCTAAAATGATGCGGTCTGTGTTATGAAAAGAGTATTCAGGCTCCAGTGGAGAAAATAGATCAGGGGGAGGATCGGGGGCAGATCGTGAGTCCCCTGCAGCAGGTGGGGGTGGACGGGAACATTCTATGAGCATCTGCTCACTGCAGACCTCAAGCTACATCTGGGAACCCAAAGGAATCAAAGCTCGTGCCCGCCTGAAAGATGGGCATGCACCTAAACGTTACAAGGGAATGAGGGAAGAAATGAGCTGTGTGGAGAGCGGGGTGGCGGCGGCTGGGAGGGAGGCACAGTGCCCGAGTGTGGGAGGAAGTGGACGCAGCAGCCGTGAGGTTCTAGAGGAAAAGGCTCCTGAGTACCCTGGTTCGGGTGGTGTTTAAACCCGGTTTAGATGCAAGCTGGGTGAGTTGCTCGGTAGCCAGACTGAGGGGTGGTTTGGAATCGCATCCCAGCTGAGCTGGGTGGGATGGAGAATCCCATTCTACTCACAGCAACTTTGCTGTGAACCCCAGCAAAGCACCCGGAAATTCCCCGTGCTTGGTGTGGCCATCAAGACTACTGTCGAGGGAGAGTTCATCATCCTCATTGTCCAGATGAGGGAGTGGAGCTCGGGGAGTTCAGGTGGCTCTCCCCATGTCACACAAGCAGGAAAGCATCGCTGGGGACACACATTTGCCACCGGAATTCCAAGCATCCAGTGAGAATTCAGGACCCTCAAGCCTGCAGGGTGAATGGAAGGAGCCCCCCCACCCCTGCTGCCCCAACTGTCAACAGACCTCGGGGCTCATAACTCAATGTTTCGGAGGTCTTTGCAGAAGTCAGTGCCGTGTCCCTGACCTCCTCATTCAAGGTCACAGAGCACAAAGTGCTTCTCACGTCCTGAGATGCCACCGGGCAAGCTGCTGCACTGGTCTGACCTGACCTTGGCCCTCACCACCTGGGCCATTTGGGGCATTGCCAGAGTTCTCGTGCATCTGGTGGGCCTGGCAGGACTCTCAGGGAAATAGGGCCCCAAAGGGACGCAGTCTGGGCCACGTGGCTCCCAGATAAACCGTCCATCACTTTCCACTGACTTTTACGAGCCCCTTCCTGTACCCAGACATGATGTCAGCCCTTCTGCAGCCACCAGCTCATCTCTTCTGTGACCAGCCATCCCAGGTAGAGATTAGCATCACCATGAGCTGTTAACAACTCCGAAATTAACAACCCGAACAAGCAGCATAGCTGGGGCTCCAGCCAGATTCGCTTGTCTCCAAAGTCCAGGTCCTTTCTTTATACTTTTATCTTGAAATTAATTGTTAAGGACATAACTGATAATAGACATACAATCTCTTTTTAAAATGGAAACATTACAGAGAAAGGTAGAGTTTATTTGACCCCCTGCCAACAATCTTTTTTCCCTAGCAATTTCTTTCCATGCAACCACTGATATCCTAGTTTGCTGTATGGTATTTGGTTCAGTTTTATTTATTTTGTTTTTTTAACAGAAAAGTTGTACTGCACCTAAGGAACCAAACTCAACAGTATGTCTTCAAGTTTCAACCATGCTAGCACATAAAGATCTTCCTCATTATTTTTAGCCGTGGGAAGGTGTTCCATGGTATTGGTATTGGTAGGTACCCCACAGTTTAGCTGTCTTCCTAGCCACAGACATTTGAGTTATTTCTCTTTTTTTGGCTGTTTAAACAGTGATATGCTGATCATCTCATGCACATGTGCAAGTGCAGTTTTTTTGGTTGTGTGTGTGTGTGAGTGTGTGTGTGTGTTTAGCATAAGTGTACCTGCAAGTGTTTTTCTGGATGTGGAGTATACATGCTGCCAAACAGCCCTCCAGAAAGGCAAAGCATGTTCACACTCCCACCAGCAACACTGGGAAGAAATTGTCTCTTTACAGCCTCAACATCCCACCTGTGCCTTCTAGTCCTTCTAGTCCTCCTAAAGATACCCTACTTCCAGTGCAGGACAGAAAAGGTAGGTAGAAGAAATACTCAGACTTCTCCTGAGGCTCACCCCAGGCTCTGCATGAGCTCTACCAAGTCCTGCCTTCCTCCTTGGATCTCTGTGGAGGAAGCCAGCCCTGCCCAAGTCACCCAGCTCTTACAGGCTGTATCAGCTAAGAGTGGCCACAGGAGTGCTGTGTAACAAACATCCACAATATCTCTCGGCATGTGGCAGTAAATATTTATTTAGCTCATTCATCTGTAGGCAGCTAATCTAGGATGGGCTCTGCTGGGATGGTTCAGCATTGCTTCAGGTGTCTCCCATGCTCTCCTGGGACCAGCAGGGCCACCCAGGCATATTCTTCTCCAGGAAACGGCAGGAACATAAGCGACAAGCCCAGCAACACATGTGCATTTCAAGTTTCTGGGCATCTCGTCTGCAAACACACCATGAGCCAGAGCAAGTCCCATGGCCAAGCCATGGATGGAGCAAGTAAATCCACCCCTTCCCTCTCCAGTGGAACTGAGGTGAGGGGTGAACGACTATCTAATCCACCACAGAAGCCAGGCCAGATATGACCTGAAATCTGCCTGATGCCAGAACCCTGCAGAGCAGGGGTCTCAGGATGGAGACAGGGTCCCCCAGCTGACTGGAAATGAGTTCTTTAAAGCTCCTCATTAGTGAAGCTGCCTTCAGTCTCCTACACACACCACAATGATTTTCTACCCTGCCCCACAGTGAGATCTCTAAGACTCAAATCTGGGCCTTGGCACTGCCTGGCTGTGGGCCTTTCAGTGTTCCACCCCCACTACCACTGCCCCACCCCACATGGTCTGGCTCTGCCTAACGGTCCAGGCTCACTCACAGCCCTCCCCCTTTGCTGCACTCTCCCCTTCCCCTCTTGCCCCAGGACCCAGCCTCTTGTGCATGTTCTCACTCCATGGTCATGTCTGCAGCAGAATTCCCTTCCCAGGCATCCTTCAAGTCCCAGCTTGGGCCTCACCTCCATTTCAAAGTGATCCCTGTCCCTGTTCCCAGAATAATCATTACTTCCTCCCTTGGCACATCCCTCTGTCCAAGAGACACATCACAGACATCCCAGAGGGTCCAACTCAGATGCCTTCAGGGGCCACCAAAGCTCACTGGCTTAAGACAAATAGAAGAGGGTCCCTGGCAATTTACAACCAATGTCCCTGCTGTTGATCTCCACCCCAGCCATGCCAATTGCACGCATGTTTATATGACCTTGACCAAAAGGGACCACAGCAACTCTGCTAGACGATGACGCTGCCACCTGGGACTGTGGTCCCAGAGTCTATTTTTCAGGGGAAGACATAAATTTGGATATTTATTAGGAATATTAGATGGGTTAATATTTGTAAAGCTCTAAGAAGGATTCTGGGGGCATCGTAAATGCTGTATACCTGTTAAAGTAAGTGGGTAGATGGAAGGGAGGGAGAGAGGAAAGAAGGGAAAGGAGGAAGGTAAATTAGATAAATCTCTCTTCAAAAAGTTGGTAATTAAAAAAAAAATGATATACTGAAGCAACCAAGCCTTTTTATAGGCCACGTTTGACCAGAACGCTGCCAGTTTGTGGACTCAGAAACAGAACTGCCCTGTTACTTTGGGGGAGCCCCTAGAGGACAAAGTAGGGGTGGGGTGTGGCCCCTGCCCAGAGCAGACACCACCGAGGATGCCTCCTCCATTTCCCTCTGCCATGACAACACCGCACACACACTTCCCTCAGCTCCTCCAGGGGAACTGGAGAGAGCAGGGAGACCTCAGAGGACAAGAAATACAGAGAGATTGGGAATTGCCTCTGTCTTGACCAGGGTTTCTCTGCAGTGCTCAAGAGAGATCCCAAGAGCCTTTGGACCTCAGAAAGTGTCTTCAGTGAGCCCACTCCTCTCATCTTCATCACCACTGCCCTAGGTCAGTCCTCGCCATACCTTTCCTGTACTTCCCACTAGCCTTCCAGCCCTCATTCCCTCCTCATTCAGTGTGTATGGACACCTCCCTGTGTCCCCAAGGGCATCTCAGAGCCAGCAGGTCATGCTATCTGACTGGCCTTGAATTCCAGCTGAGGGAACAAGTCACACTCCAGTTCCCTGATCCACCAATGGAGAAAATTGGTGGTATCTGACAGAGTTGTTGGAAGGTTTCAAAGGATGTCATGCCTGCAAAGTGCTTGGTATAATGCAACCAAAGAGCTTAGACAATGTCATGTGCTCAATAAGCATCAGCTGCTGCTACTGACAAAGTGCAAGTCACTGAGTGTTCTGCTTAAACGCCTTTGTAGCTTTCATTACCTTTGAATGCAGAGCTGGCTCCTTGGCTTGACATTCACAGCCCTGCCTGATCTAGCCCATGCAGCTTTCCCTGATCCCACATGGATGCAGTTGCCACCCATGAGATGTACACACCCAACTCTAAACGGTACATTCTTGACTTGTCAATTCTGAGCCTTCCAAATGTCAAGACTTTGCAGGCGGCCCCCTCCCCAAAGCAATGGAGGTCCTCCACCAACCTTGGAGCTCAGTCCAGGATTTGAGTGCCAAGGCAGGGCTGCTCTGGGCATTGAAATTGAACCTCTCTTAGAGACTTAGGGACAGAGCTCATTCCGAGTTGACTCCAAGATCTGCTCCCAGGGACCGAGCAGTCATCTGATCTAGAGCCTGAGCCAGAGAGGGAAGTCTAGGTGACTGACACAGGCCCCTGAGTCTCATTCTCTCATCTGTGACATGGTACTGGGGACATTTTCTTTGTGCTATTTATAACCCAAGCTGCCTTTTCCAAAGAAAGCCCCTTATTGTTAACTAGGTTCCCTTTGTTCTGTTGAGCACCTGGATGAATCTGAAAATGCATTTATCTGCATAATAGTGGGAGAAGAATTTGGAGTTCGTGAGGTACAGTCTGGGGTGGCAGGTGGTGAGGAGGAGGGATGAGAAAAGAGAAAAGCGATAAAAGTCGCTAAGATGGGGACAGAATGAAGTTAACCATGTACATTCCCAAAATGACACTTAGAAGAAAAGTGAATGCCTCATGTTCATTTTATAGTTGTACACACTGATATGGTGTAAACCCTTCTCCACCTCTCCTCCTACACAAAGATCTCCAGGAGAGACCATTGCACTCATGAGTATTTTGGCTTTGGTAGTGGGGGTGGAATCTAGGAAGGGGGTGGAGTTTGGCATCTGGGCCCACATAGGCCACAGCAGAAGGGACCCTAGAGGAGGCGGGTTTCCAGAGCCAGAAAAAAACAGGAGACTCTGGATCCTTTGGGAAGTCACTGGAATCTCAGGAAGGCTGCGGTCTTCCTAGAGGGTAGTGAATGAGTGAGATCAAACCAACCTTGTCCATATCTCAAGGCATCAGGAGGCCACAGATGCCATTTTGTTTACACAAGTTTAATAAAATCTACCTTACAGGTTGTGGTGAGGATTAAGAGATGATGAATAAAAGCATTTGATACATAATGACAACATTATTTGAGGTGGATTTTCCTTGTGGTTGTTACTCCTTCCAATGCCAGGAACAATACTATAGAAATGTCCAATTTGAAGATTTAGGTCTCAGGCAGCATAAAATGCTAAAGCACTGGGTGGATCTAAGCAGGTGTTCAAATGATTTTAAATCTTTTAGACATGTATTGTGTATGAGAGGTAGAGGGGAGAGGACCCTGTCAGTTCCTGGAAACTGTCTCCTCTGGAACATGTCACTAAAGACAGGACCGGCCCAAGCTGAGTTAGAGTGTGAGCCAGCTAGATGGCGGGGAACCCTGAAACATCATGGAAATAAACCACAAACGTGCTAACTCCAGTTTTCAGGATCATTCTTCTCTCATAGCTGGAGAAATGTGCATTGATCCCCACACTTGGCCCTTCAGGGAATTTTCCAAAATCCCTTGTTTTGTTGACCCTTTTCTGGAGTGTTTTTTTGATTGAGATATAATTCACCTACCATAAAATTTGTCTTTTAAAGTGTACAACTTAGTGTATTTAGTATATTCACAAAATTGTGCAACCATCACTGCTAAATTTTGCAACTTTGCGAAATTTTTTATTATCCCCAAAAGAAACCCCACACCCATTAGCAATGACTCCCCAGCCCCTGACAACCATGAATCTACTTTCTGTCTCTGTGAATTTGCCCACTCTGGACATTGTGCCACACACGGGCTATCAGAGAGAGCTTGGAGCCCACAGTGTCCTCTGCTGAAATGCAGGAACCCAGTAGTTCACGCCATTGGGCTGCTTACCAGTAAAAATAATGCATTGTCTAGAGCTAAAACTCTTTCCTGTGCTTCCACTAACATTTTTGGATAATCCCCAAACTAGGGAAGGAACAAAAACCAAACAAAATGAAATGTTTTGCTGAGTATTTTCTGAGTACTGACTCCATTATGACCATGGAAATAAACAGGTAAGTGACTTTGTTTCTGTATATAGTTTTTGTTAACAGAAAAATCAGTTGTTCCCTGACCCAGCTAGATTAATATTGAACAAAGATTGAAAGACATAGATCTGAAGAAATGCCAAACCATTTACCTTCCCGGGAGCCTTGACCCCAGCAAAGACTTGCCCCAGAAAAGGCCTTTTCTCCCCCTTTCTATTGTTAAGAACTTTTACCCAAAACTTGGGAATAAAGCTAAAAGGTGACAGCATGTCCTGTGAGTGTCACACGGGGGGACCTATCTAGCAGGCCCGCCCAGGACTATCTGATTCTCCAGGGGAATGTGCCTGTGTTTGACTTACTGTTTACTATTGATTAGGGCCCAGACTCTGCAAAGTTACACGTTAATTTGTAGAAGATTAAGTTGCAAATAGCTTCCTTTTGGCCCATTAGAAATGCAAATGATTTCTGTGTAGTGGGAAAGATTACACCAAAGGTTATAGTTTATTGTCCTGTAGGACATTACCCTGTTTGTGTCTAACTCAGCAATCCTATCCCAAGACATTCTTTCAGTGATGGTCTATGGCTGTTTCTCAGATTCTTATTTGAACCAGCTCCACCTACCATCCTCCTTGGTCTCTCATTAATAAGTTAAATTATTCTGTGTCTTGTGTTGACTATACATTTGTATGAGTCGTGTGTGTCTTTTGAACATTATACTTTGATGAAATCTTGGGTTCTAGCCGCAGCCAGTGGGCAGGGACGCCCCCTGCTGGCAGGGCCATTTTATCCATTACACGTTATAAGCCCAAGCTTTTCAGACGCTTCCAAAGATATTTGGGACCTGAAAAAAAAAAAAGAAAAGAAAAAAAATAGAGCCTTTAAAGTATGAAAAGAGAAATGCAAATTTAAAATGAGTCTGCATTTGATTAAAATCTACAAAATGCAATATTTTATTTTTATTTATTTATTTATTTATTTGAGACGAAGTCTCGCTCTGTAGCCCAGGCTGGAATGCAATGGCGCAATCTAGGCTCACCGCAACCTCCGCCTCCCCGGCTCAAGCAATTCTCCTGCCTCAGTCTCCTGGGTAGCTGGGATTACAGGCACCCTCCACTACACCTGGCTAATTTTTTTGTATTTTTAGTAGAGATGGGCTTTCACCATGTTGGCCAGGCTGGTCTCGAACTCCTGACCTCAAGTGATCCGCCCACCTCAGCCTCCCAGAGTGCTAGGATTACAGTCTTGAGCCACCACTCCAGGCCTAAAATGCAATATTTTAGATGTCTACAAAGTATAGCTTGTCAGCCATAGCTCAGCTCAATTCATAATTACATAAAAATTATCTTTAATATGGGATATTCTGAGCGGTTGCAATGTCTGATGGGAGTTCTTCAGGATAAAGGCAGAAGACATGTTCTATGCATCATTTTTACTTAATATGAAATGAAAATGATGCAGGGCCATCAACCAGCTCCAACTGCCCTATTTCCAAGACAAGACTGATCTAGGACTATAGACACCCCACTCCACCTGCCAAGGCCACCTTGCCTCCCCAGGATCTGGTGGGAGAGTGTTGGCATAATTCACATTCTCTCCTGTCTCCCTCTGTCACCAGGATACTGTGCCATCTGTGTGGTGTCTTGCCCACACTCAGGGCCATTGGGCTCTTGATGCTAGTCAGCTGTCCATCCAGGCAGCAAGAGATCTGCCTCCCCTCTACACAACCCGCCAGTCTTCATGAGATGGGTGCTCTAAGAAATTCTCTTCTGCTATCCTAGAGACAACGGCCAGCCAATCAGCTTGGCTTTGTTGAATCCTCGCTGCAGGCTGTGAGAACCTAGCACCAAAAAAAAAAGAATAGCTCTCCTGTGTTCTGGTTTTGAGGTGCCTCTTGAGCAATTCCTTGACCAGCTGGTATCATGGGTCACTCCAAGAGGCGAGGAAGAGGTTTCAATGAGCCTTTCATATCTCCACATCCACAGGTCACAAACTATTTCTTGAAAGATCCTAATACTAATTTGGATAATGTAGAAGTATCAGTTTTGGCCAGCCATGGAGAACATTTCAAGCACAAGAAATTCTCAACCAGGCCAAAATTGCTCTTAGAGCCGTGGGGTGGGGATTGAGACTCCTGTCCTCCCAGCTTTGAAACCATAATCAGGCCCAGCCTATTAGTGTTTACAAAACCAAATTCTATTTTGACCCCAGATAAGAGGAGAACACAGATATGCAAACTGCAGGCCTCAGGGCCTTTGCTAAGGGGAAACTGCACTCCTCACTGGGCCTCAAAACCCTGAAATATGAGCTCTGGCTCCAGTTAAAGTTCTGAGGAAACCTTAGGGGGCCTGTTACTTCTTTATTTGTACCTTGGTTTTCCCATCTGTAAAAAGGGATCAAGGATCAAGCCAGGATTGAATGAGATCATGCATATAACTCATCTAGCACCTATTTAGTACTTAGTAAATATCTGTTTTCAAGGTCCCATAATTTTGAAGTAAATAAAAATTAATTTATCCTACGTGTCACCAAAACAGTAAAGGTTTCCAGGTTAAAAAAAAAAAAATCCTGTGGTTTAATGTTTGATGAAGGTCCTTTTTATACAGACACCCTAATCTGGGGGGCGCTTACTCCACATCTTAGTAACACACTAAAATGTTTCCAGACACCACCTGAAATGACTCTCCCAAGTGTTAAATTCAATTGCAATTCACAAGCTGACATAACATTACTGCCTGCAGAATATGGTTACATAGAAACATTGATTAGCTTTGATCCTGCAGTCTTCTTTTCATATTCTGGAATCAACTGTTTTTTTTTTTTTTTTTTTTTGGTAAAAAGCAAGCTAGAGGACTGGAAGGTGACAAACCAGTGAGAAGGGGGAGGAAGTCCTGGGCTGGAGATTATAAACAGCAGCAAGGGCCGTGGAGGTCCTTCTGGGGTTTGTTTAAATATTTACCCCAAATTTTAATAGAATGTGACTTTTAAAAATGGAAGGGTTTAAAAATCCTTTATTTGGCAAGATCAGATCCATCATTATTCTTCCACACCAGTGGTCTCAGGAAACAAAAGTGACATGTTATTAGAAGAAAATGTAAATGTTTCATTTTTGTACATTGCTGCTGGGTGATTCCTGCTACCTTGTTATTCCCTGTATTTATTGCCATGGCAAGCAGCTGTCAATCAGGGCTGCCCCAGTGGGGAAACACCCTCTCACGTTTAAATCCTTTCCTGTATTCTGAAAAGCCCTCCTGCCCAGTGTAGAATGCAAACCTCTGCCTTGCTCAGCCTTCTTTACCCCTAGGGTGCAGACATATGACAGACTATCCCAATCAAAGGCTCGAGCAACTTTTATTTAGAAATAAGCTCCTCTGAGCAGTGGGATCGCAGGATCATATGATAGTCCTATTTTTAGTTCTTTGAGGAACCTCCATACCGTTTTCCACCGTGGCTGTACTAATCTACACTCTTACCAACAACGTGCAAGCATTCCCTTTTCTCTGCATCCTCACCAGCACCCGTTATTTTTTGCCTTTTTGTTGAGACTGGGATGAGATGGTATCTCCTTGTGGTTTCTGCCAGGCAAGGTCAGAGTCCCAGCACCGGGAAGTGATCGACTCGTGGGTTTGTTAGAAAAAAAAAAAAAAAAAAAAAAAGTACCAATAATAGCACAAGTTTGAAAAAGGAAAGTTTATTAGAAAGGAAGAATGCTGCAAAAGCGTGCAGCGGGGCACCTCAGCAAGAGGACTGAGCATGCCGCGGTGGATTTTTCCTTAGGGGTATTTACGGACTTAAGGCAGGAGCTTAGGGTTGTAAAATGAGTTTTGGCGTGGCATTCTGGAGATGGTAGAAATTTTAGTTACTTATAAAAGCTGAAAGAGGCCTGGAACCAGACGCCGACTTTAGATACTAGGGAAGTCTAATTACTTTTGATTTTCTCCAGATGTAGGGAGTTTTGCCTCCGGAGGGCCTGTTCGATGGTCACCAGGTGGTCGCTGCTCGCTTCTAAACTCCTCAGGTAAGGAGTTTTCGTCTCCGGGACCCATCCAATGGTCACCAGGTGATTTCCACTCTCCTCAGTTCCGATGTGGATTTCCCTGATGATAGACATTGGGCATTTTTTCATATACCTGTTGGTTATTTGTACGTATTCTTTTGAGAAATGCTTATTCAAATATTTTGCCCATTTTTAGACAAATAATTTGGGCTTTTTGCTATTGAGTTGTTTGAGTCTATCAACAGATAAATGGATAAAGAAAATTATATATATATATATGTCCATTTTCATACTGCTATGAAGAAATACTGAAGACTGGGTAATTTAAAAAGAAAAAGAGATTTAATGGACTCACAGTTCCACATGGTTGGGAAGCCCTCACCATCATGCTGGAAGGCAAAGGAGGAGCAAAATCACATCTTACATAGTCACAGGCAAGAGAGTCTGTGCAGGGAACTGCCCTTTATAAAACCATCAGATCTCATGAGACTTATTCACTATCATGAGAACAGCATGGGAAAAACCCACCCCCATGGTTCAATCACCTCCCACCGGGTCCCTCCCATGATAGGTGGAGATTATGGGAGCTACAATTCAAGATGAGATTTGGGTGGGGACACAGCCAAACCATATCAATACATAAAGGAATATTATTCAGCCACAAAAAAGAGTGAAATTGCTGTAATATGAATGGAACTAGAGGTCATCATGTCACGTGAAACAAGCCAGGCACAGAAAGACAAAAATCACATGTTCTTACTCATATATGGGAGCTTAAAAAGTGGATCTCATGGAGACAGAGAGTAGAACTATGGTTACTGGAGGCTGGGAACAGGAGGAGAAGGGAGGATGAAGATAAGTTAATTAATGGGTACAAAAATACAGTCTGATAGGAGGAAGAAGATCTAGTGTTTGATAACTTAGTAAGGTGGCTAGAGTTATCAGTAATGTATTACATATTCCAAAATAGCTAAAAGAGAAGAACTTGAATGTTCCCAACATAAAGAAAAGATAAGTATTTGAGGTGATGGATATCTCAGTTACCCTGATTTGATTATCACACATTGTACCTATGTATCAAAATATCACATGTACCCCATAAATGTGTACAACTATTATAAATCAATTTAAAAAAGGGAGGGAAGAAGAAGCTCCTCCGAGCAGGACAGAATGCGGCGGGCTCTGGCAGTAGCTGGCTCACCCCAGTGCACAGGCTTCCGAGGGCAGCCCCAGCTCCCAGCCAGGCCAGCTCTGCTGTCAATCCGTGAGCTTTCGAATAACCTATGCTAATAAATCTCTTCCTGCTTAATACCCAGCTCCTGGCCTGTAATATGTGTTCAATGAATTCTAATTAAATGAATCTGCTTGGGGAGAAGGACTGGCTCTGCTCTAAGGTATGTCTTCCTTACTAACTGGGAAGCCAGAGGCTGTGTCCATCAGATGCTCTGCCAGCAAGTGCTTAGCACAGATCAGGCCCCAATGAAGGTGGAAGACAGGGAGGAGAGAGGAGACGTGGGCCCTCGCCCTGCCCCTGGGCTGAGTATTATTGAATCTCCCTCTTTTCTGTTATATCCCTGGAGACACCTCATCCCTGTCTGAGAAGATTAGAACAAGGAGCCCTCCCAGGACCCCCCTCAGACCCAGGCAAGAGGGACCCTGCTTTGGAAGACCTGGCCCTGTCCCTCCAGTGGTCCCCACGGGGTCAAGGGTCTATGGGGCTGAAAGGATGTGGCACCTGGAGCCAACCCCGGCCCCCTACTAAATCACACTTGCAGGAATTGGGGCCCTAGATTTCCTTGGCCAAATGGTGCTAAAACCCAATTCTTGGGCCTGTGCAGGCCTATCCTCACATCCAACCTCTCAAGGGTGGACCATGAACATGGCTAGGCCCAAGGGTGGCTACTTATGGGGGGATATGAATGGAGTTTTGACCCCTGGGCATGTGTAAGATGTGGGGTGTATGGGATGGAGTCCAGCTGGGAAGAGACAGAGCAGGGTGGCCTTCTGCCAAGGTTCAGCTCTCCTCCCCATACCACGTTCTGGTGTGGAACTCCAAGGAGTCCAAAGATTCCAGATTTGAACTTGACCTGCTAGGTAGTTTGAAAAGTAGACTTTCTCAAGATCAAAAAATAGAAGCGATTTAATTTAATAATGTGTCTATGTACCAGTTACCTATTGCTGTGTAACAAACGACCCCAAAACATAGTAGCTTAAAATGACACATATGTATTGTCTCACAATTCGTCTGATCAGGAATCTGGAAACTGCTTAGCTGGGTTTTCTGCTTCACAGTGTCTTGGGAGACTATAATCAAGTCTCAGCCCAGGGTCTACAGTCTCATCTGAAGGCCCAACTAGGGCAGGGTTGGTGGCTGAGCTCAGTCAGTGGCTGTCAGCCAGGCTGGCCTCAGTTCCTTGCCAGAAGGAATCTTGGTTCATCAAGGCATGCATGCCAAGAGGCATCATAAGATTGTAACAGAAGTTACTATTTTTTATAACCTACTTATGGAAGTGACACCTGATCACCTTTGTCATATTCTACTGTTAGAAGCAAGTCTCCAGCCAGCCCACCCTCAAGGGGTGGCGGTCATACAAGGGCAGGAACATCAGGAGGTGGAAATCACTAGGGCCATCTTAGGGGCTGCCTGTCACAGCTTGTTTGATTTTTGACTTGTAAGTATTTAGATACATGAGATACGGTCCTCCCAAGCTCCA
Source organism: Pongo abelii (assembly GCF_028885655.2). Taxonomy (NCBI): domain Eukaryota; kingdom Metazoa; phylum Chordata; class Mammalia; order Primates; family Hominidae; genus Pongo; species Pongo abelii. The sequence continues at coordinate 184,656,000 of NC_071989.2, forward strand.
CAAATCTTAAGAGCAGCCTTGCTTTTTCCTGTGAAGCCCACAAAGCACCTCCTCACCATAAATAAAATGTCCCACCCCAGGGGCTCTAGCAGAATCCAGATGCATCACCTGCCAAGCCCAGGGCTGTGCACTCAGAGCTCCCACTGAGAGACAGTGCTCCGGGATCACAACCCTGCATCCTGGACAGATGAGCAGAGCCCAATTCAGAGGAAGCTTCCATGAAGGACAGAAATGACCACTTCCCACTCCAATTACCAGCTGAGCTAATTGCAAAAGTAATTGCAACTGAGGGACCTAATCACCAGGCTGGGCCAGAGACGCGCTTCCTCCCCGCCTTTCGGGGCCTCCTGCTGCCTCCTGGGGGCTGCAGACAGAGTGGGAATCCTATTCTTTAGAGAACAAGGGGTCTGGCCTGAGTCCCCAAGACCAGATTGTCAGAGATAGACCAGTTCTCCTCCCGGGGATAAAGCTTCCCAGCCCTGAGAATGGCCCCTCCCATTGGATTTCTGCCCCAGCCCTAGATTCGCAAGCCACCTGGCTCACTCCCGGGCTACCAAGGGCCAACAATTACATTATGAGCCATGGACTCCTCGGCCCTGGCATCTGGGTCCTGGCCCTCTCCCTGCCCTTTCCTGCCCCAGGCACTGTCTCTGCACCGGGCACCGTCACCCTAGGGCTGGGTCCCCCTCACTGGCCAGTCCTCCTCTCAGAGCACCCCTACATTCCTATGTTCACTTCCAGCCTCTACATCCCACAACCTGCCCGCAGGACCCGCCCACTCCCAGCTCCTGGGCCTCCCCAGCACCTCTGGCCCAGGAAGCCCAGCCTGGTCTGGCCCTGGGTGAGCTGCACGGGTACACAGCTCAGGTTCTCCTAAGTAACGGTGAAAAAGATGAGGGTGGGCTGGGGGAGGCCCCCGGCTGACAACACTGCCTATGCCCTCCATTAGGCCCCTCCACTCCCTCCGCACAGCCCCCAAAACCAGCCATCCTCGGGCACTACACTGCCAGCGTGGTCCCTCCTCTACAGACTGGGGCCGGGCAAGGTCCCTGCAGACCCTGGAATTAGACTGCTCGGCGGAGGAAGGCGAGGGCCCCTGTGGGCGAGCTCCTGTTTATAGACCTATCTCACTCACAGGGCCTGGCCACACCCCTGCTCAAAACCTTCCAGTGGGACCCACTGCCCTCAGGACAGAGGCCACCGGTCTCCTCCGCGCCAGCCCGCCCCTCTGCCTCTGTCGTTTGATCCCCTGCTGCTCCCTACAGGTTCCGTGGGGCACTTGCCCAGCGTCCTCCGCATGCATCCCCGTCTGTCCAGTGGCAGAGCCAGGCTTGGTGGAGCCCTGAAGCTTACATGAGCTGGGGTACATCTCTCCTGAAGAAAAAGAGTACAAAAGGATAAATGGGACAATGAAGTCCAGAGTCCTAGAAAACGAGGTTCCCTGAAGCTTCGGGCCATTGGCCTTAAAGCAGATTTGCCTCCCCTCCCCCATCTGGTCCCATCTCCCCTCCCTCACCTTCCCGGGGCAGCCTTTCCCCAGCCCCGCCTACCGCTCCCCACTCCTGCCCGGGTTGGGTCCTTCCCCAGGACGCCCTGCGCTTAGCTTAGGATAGTCCAATCTCCCTGCATGGTGGGCGTCTCTCTGTGGATCTGATCCTCCCACGAGGCTGGGGGCCAGGGCAGTGCGGAGTCATCAGCATTGCGACCTGCAGAATACAGGGAAGTGAATTAATTAATGAACCCTTTTCCCACAAATAAGCAAACACATGAACATCTGTTAGATGATCTCGCAGGCTTAAACATTCAGCTGTCCCAAAGCAGGGGCTGCTTGCACGAGGAAGGTCTCCAACCCGCCCACAGCCAGCAGCCTTCAACTCCCAGCTAGTCTCCAAACCAGGGGAAGCCCAGGCACGGGGAATCCACCAGGGGGCAGCGCAGGACCACAGATGCCTATCCAGCCAGCACCTGCGCGTAAACTGTCCTCCCTAAACCCTGCAGAAATCGTCTCCCCCTAGCGCCAGCATTCCTAGGCTTCCAGAGTTTCAACTACCCCTTTCTGTTTAAGAAGAAAAGTGGAGCTGAGGAGTCAGGCAGATCCAGGATCAACCCCAGCTCTACCATTTCCACCCTGGCTGTGTGAATGTAGGCATGTTCCCTCCCCTCTTTGAGCCAAACTCTCTAGCCTGCAGGGCTTCTATGATGCCTGCGAGGGTTCCCTGAAAATGATAAACTGCCAGACATAGGTTGGTTATTGGTTAATTCAGTCCACTGTCTGATTTCCAAATGATGCTATATTAACCCAGCTTTAGCTTTAGGAATAAAATGGTGCAAATACCAACCCCATAACAAGGTTATGAAAAACTCTGATTTAGTCTCTATTAAAGACATCCTGAATGGTTTATTGATTTTATTTTTTAAGGGGAATGTGAGGAAATAGGAGCAAACCTTTTTGGGTCCCAATTAAATTCATAGTTAAAAGTTTATGATACAGGAGAGACAGTGGGCACAGCAGAGCCCCAAGCCTCGACTCCTGGCCACTGGGCACTGGCCCCCATTCATCCACTGTCTCTTTTCCCTGCCCTCAATATGTGAGCTTTTCCAGGCTGTAAAGGGGACTGCTGCCTCTCTGCAATCTCAGTGGCTAGCTCACAGTAGGTGATCAAAAACTGCACACTGCATTGCTTTGAGGATGGCTTCGGGAAATTCTTTCCCACTATTCATTTGGGTTTCTGTCTGCATCATCTGGGGTCTTTGGGTGCAAGCTCTGAACACTGACTTGTGTGAACTTTATTGGAAAGATGTCAGGTAGCTCAGAAAAAATGAAGGAAAGCTGGAGGTCTGAGCTCAGCGAACACCAGAGCAGCTCTGGGGACCAGGACACCGAGAGCGCTTTTCCTCTCTGCCAAGTTGCCACCACTGTGAAGAGTGACTTCTGGTGGTCTCTCTATGATGCAGAGCCCCTGCAATCAGGCCACCCCCTGGCCTGGCCTGGGGAGCACAGGACAGCTTGATCGACACCCCAGGACAATGTCACATGCAACTCAGAAGGGCAAGTCCCCCCAGTGAAGTGGCAGAGAGGCCAGATGGCCAAAGATCAGCCAAGTCTATGACAGTTCAATACACCAAGTCCAGGCTGGAACTCCAGTTCTCATGACATTGGTTCCTGTTCTGGTCCCTGGGCCCAGCCCTGCAGCATGGAGCTCAGAAAGGTACAGACATGAGAAGGAGCAAGCAAGATTCTGCTGTCAGAGTGTGTGAAAGCCACTGGGGGAGGCAAGGCTCGGGGAGGCAAGGCTCGGGGAGGCAAGGCTCGGGGAGGCAAGGCTCGGGGAGGCCAGAGCGGAATGAACAAGAGTAAAGGAGGGAGGCACTCCTTACAGATGGGCAAAGTCCTGGCTGTTCATCACAGCTTGCCAGCCACCTGCTGTGCAACCTCCAGCAGGTCCTTGGTTTCTCTGAGCCCCAGTTTTACCATCAGTAAAGACTTTTCTGGGCAAGCATACCTGTCCTCTGCAGTCCCTCTGTCCAGCAGTGCTTTACTTACGGAGAATCTCAACACTGGGGTCACTGAGGACTCAATTGCCACCCACCACCATACACACGCACAGGCACACACACTCACACTCACTCACCAGACCCCAGTGAAAAAGAGGCCCCTACACATCTCACGTGACTAAATACCACGTTTCTAGAGCTAGGGAAGCTTGCCATGAGTTAGCTCCCCCAGCTCATCAGCTGTGTGACCCTGGGCTTATTTGGAACCCTGCAGCCCTCTGACCCCAGCCTTCTGCTTGCAAGTGATGACATAGATTCCAGGGCAGGCCATCCAGGGAGTGGTGGCTCAGTGTGGCCCCTCCCTGCCATGGAAGACTGAGCCAAAGTGGATGTGAAGAGTACTAGCTGTACCCAAAGGTGGCACTTACCAAAGCCGCCTACATTAGGTCAATGCTAGCTGCTGGAAAAATAGACCCAGAGGTGTATGCACACTCAGACTCAATAGAAGTCTATTACTTGCTCATGCAATGCAATAGTCCAAATCTGGAAAATCCAACCAACCCAGAGCGGCCCTACCTTTCTGACTATTTTCTTTCATTTTTGCTTGCAGACTACACAAATCTTACCTGAGTTCGTGTCTTTCTTGTAAGACCTTGCTATAAGCAGCAAAATGCAGCAAAAGCTAATGTGTGTTTCTATGGGCAGAAACACACACTAGCTTTCAGGATTTTTACCTCTTCCCCTGGAGCTGCCAGTTCCCTGGCCTTTGTCTTCCTTCCAGATTATTTTAGGCAATGAATGGCTCATCAGATGCGCTGTGGCTGCATCACACAAGTCCCCCCTCTGTCCACCTGGGATCTCCAGTCTTCGCTACTCACTATCCACCCCCTGGGGCCATGCCACGTATTTGAGGTTGTTATGGCAACACCCTTGCTTCAAGGTGCCAATTCCTGTATTGATTAGAGTAATGCAAGCTGCTGAAGCAAGTAGATCCAAAATGAAAAAGGACTCAACACATCAGAATTTGGTTCCTTCTTCACTTGATGATCCTGAGCCTACAGTTGCAGCCGTGGGTGGTGGGAGGGTTCTCTTCACAGTAAGCCAGACACCAGGTTTCCACCCCTGGGAGCCACCTCCCCTTGAGCACAAGGGCCTTGTTTTCATCTCTTCCAGACTCAGGAAGGGAAGAAAATAAGGGACACATTTGCTCCTTAAAAGCTTCAGCTCCAAAAGGGAACCCATCACTTCTGCCCCAGTTTATGGTCCAGAACACAGAACTCAGCCCACAGCCCAAGGGAGGCACAAACCAGGAAGAAAAGAAAACAGATTCAGGGTGAGCAGCCAGCCATCAAGAGGGAGGCCCCACGCTTTTCTCGCTGGCCCACCCCTCATGGCTAGTGGCCCATCCAAGTCAGCAATTTTTGACTTAGCTTCTGATGTGCGCAGGCCCCAGGCTGAGAACCAGTAACAGTGATGAATCAGCCATCATCTGTATCCAATGAGTTCACTGCCTGATGGAGAGACCAGAGAAACATGTGATTCCACCCCAGCGGGACTGGACAGAAAAGGGTGCTTAGAAGGTGTTGAAGGGGCACATGCCCAACTTCTCAGGGGAGATGACATTGGAGCTGAGAGTTTGGGAGTTGTCCCCATGGAGGAGGAAGACGGAGGGTAGGTCCCAGACAGTGGCAGGTCAGCCAGCAGGTGGAGTGGGGGTACTGGAGGGGAGACCTGAATCCAGCCGACAGCTGCCAGCCAGGAGAGGTGGCTCCATCTGTGGGTGACAAAGCAGGGGCCAGTGTGAAGCGAGATCTCCAGAAAGTAAGATGTCAGGTATAAAGCCATTAAGTTTTTGATCCACTGTGGCTATAACAGATCACAAACTTAACTGCTTCAAACAACACAGATGTAGGACACAGAAAGTACTGTAGATCAGAAGTTGAAAATGGGTCTCACAGGGGTAAAATCGGGGTGCAATTGGGCTGTATTCCTTCTGCAGGCTCCAGGGGAAAATCCATTGCCCTTCCTTTCCCAGTGTCTGGAGGCTGCCTACATTCCTTGGCTTGTGGCCCCAGCCAGCAGCTGCATCCCTCCCACCTCTGCTCGTCATCCCTTCCCCTTCTCTGACTCTACTTATAAGGACAGACCCTTGTGATTACATCAGGGCCACCAGTTAAGTCAGGGTCACCTTCCCGGCTCGTGATTCTTAATCACATCCTCAAAGCCACTTTTGTCACGTAAGGAAACACATTCACAGGCTCCAAGGACTAGGATATGAACATCTTCGGGGGCCATTCTTCAGCCTGCCACAGCTGGTCATTCATGCCGGCAGTCACCAAGAGAGAGCTCAGAGAAGATGAGGAGCATCTGTGCAGAGGGCCAGAGGACAGTGACAGGGAAGCCCGGAGCTCTCATGCCTGAAGGAAAGGTGGGCTGGGCGTGCTGGCTCTGGCCTGTAATGCCAGTGATCCGGGAGTACTGGCAAAAGGAGGGTGTGGTCCCTGGCTAGGGCTCCACCCCCACAGAGCTAGCTGAGGACAGGCACTTCTGCCTTCGCACACAAGTGTTGCATTTCTCAAGACCACCCTGGCCCATCACGCCCCTATTCTGGGCCTATAAGAACCTGAGACCCTAGCAAGGCAGAGACACAAGTGGCTAGACGTCGCGAGGAACACATCGGTGGAAGAAGACAGAAGCAGCTGGGCGTCGAGAGCACACCGGCGGGAGGGCACGTCGACAGGCACCGGCAGGCCGGCAAGCCAGGGACCGGCGGAACAACACGGAGTTAGGAAAGAGAGATCAGAGAACAGTCAGGCTGCCCAGCGGCCAGACTTCACGGGAAAACCATCTCCCTTCTGGCTCCCCCATCTGTTGAGAGCTGCTTCCACTCAATAAAACCTCGCACTCATTCTCCAAGCCCACGTGTGATCCCATTCTTCCGGTACACCAAGACGAGAACCCGGGATACAGAAATGCTTCCGACCTTGGGACAGGTAGAGGGTCTAATGGAGCTGGTTAACACAAGCCGCCTATAGACGGCAAACTAAGAGTGCACCCTGTAACACATGCCCACTGGGGCTTCAGGAGCTGTAAACATTCACCCTATACTCTGCCGTGGGGTTGAAGCCTCACAGCCTGCCCATCTGTTTGCCTCCCTAGAGGTTTGAGCATCGGGGCACTGAAGAAGCAAGCCACACCCACATTGCATGCCCTGCGAGGGCGGCAAGGGAATCTTTCCTGTTTCACCGCACTTTGGGAGGCTGAGGTGGCAGGATTGCTTGAGCTCAGGGGCTCAAAAGCAGCCTGGGTAACATAGCGAGACCCCCCTCTCTATAAAAAATACAAAAATTAGCTGGACATGGTGGTGTGCACCTGCAGTTCCAGCTACTGAGGAGGTTGAGGTGGGAGGATAGCTCGAGCCCAGAAGGTTGAGGTTGCAGTGATCTGTAGCCATGCCACAGCACTGCCTCCTGGAAGACAGAGTGAGACCCTGTCTCAAAAAAAAAAAAAAAAAAAAAAAAAAAAGGCCAGGTGCCATGACTCACGCCTGTAATCCCAGCACTTTGGGAGGCTGAGGTGGGCGGATCATGAGGTCAGGAGATCGAGACCATCCTGGCTAATGCGGTGAAATCCCGTCTCTACTAAAAATACAAAAAATTAGGCGGGCAAGGTGGCCGGCACCTGTAGTCCCAGCTACTCGGGAGGCTGAGGCAGGAGAATGGTGTGAACCCGGGAGGTGGAGCTTGCAGTGAGCCGAGATCGCATCACTGCACTCCAGCCTGGGTGACAGAGCAAGACTCTGTCTTAAAAAAAAAAAAAAAAAAAAAAAAAAAAAAAAGGGAAGCATTACAGCAGGACCAGGCCCTGCCATGGACATCGTTTTTGCCTGCCCTAAATCCATTCTCTCTCTTCCAGTAACTGCACCTCAGGTTTCCTAATGGAAATACTTCTGTACATTCTTAACCCAAGGATCAGCCCGTGACCCCGTCAAAGCCAACCAGAGCCTTTCATCCCCCATCCCTCAGGGGTGGGCGTGGCCCAAGCCAGGGCACACAGACCTTTCTTGGAACTTACTCTGGAGCTATTGGGGAAGACACTGGTGCTGGGGGCTGCTTTGAGAGAGCCCCTCTGAGATTCTACAGGGTGAAAGTGGACTTGAGTGATGAAAAGAGATGATGACAGCGTTTGGAAAACTGCATCTAGCTATGCAGAAAGCCAACTCTAGATTTCTCAATTATGTGAACCAAAAAAAGAAGAAATCAGCTTAATCCCATTTCTAGCTGTTGCAACTGCATAAGTATTGACGAATCCAGCCCCCGGCACTGGTCTCAGGTTTTGAGGCTGCCTGCTGTGTCTCTTCTCTCCCCACCGCCCCTCCACCCAGCTTCTCCCCGTCCTTCAAGGCTGTGCTCAACACCACCGTCCTAAGGAAGCCATCACTGGCTCGGATTCTCCCATTCCCAGGTTGGCCTGGCCCTACTTTAGGGTCCCAGCCTCTCAGGGCGGCCGCCTGGCCCAGGGTGCCCCTCACAGCCCCCTTGTCTTTCACCTCTTGGGTAATGGGCTGCTCATCTTCTCTGGTCACTTGCAGCCCCAGGAACGTGACCTTCCATGGCTCTGTCAGAACCAGATGCTGACCTGTGGGAGAGTCAACAGCTGCCATCTGAGATCCGGGGAAGACAAGCATGATTGGGCCTCGCCAGAAGTTGCCGTGCCCTGTTCTCAACAGGGCCCCCAAAGCCAGCATGGGGCTTCTCACCTTCTTCTCTGCAAGGCCAAGGTCACTCCCAACAGAAGAACTGTCCTGGTGCCTCAGCTCTTCCATGTCTCTGCCCAATGGTCATGAGCATCGACTTGAATGCCTCCAGAGACAGGGTGCTCATCACCTCTCTGGCAAATCATTCTCTTGCCGGACAGTGAGTTCAGGTCTACCCCCTAAACTTGCCTTTCCTCTGTCCCTCCAAGAATGCCTGGCTGGGTACCTCCCATAACCCACTCCCCAGCACAGCTCCCAGCCCAATATTCCCTGGCTGTGCAGTGGGACTGTCTGTCGCATCCCCTGCCCTGCTGCCCCCGCCCACATTTCTGCAGGGCCCCTCTCTCCTACTCTAAGTATTTCCACCTGTTCCCTGAGGAATGGAGGAATCACCCAGCTCTAAGAGCAGAAAACAAGATTCTAGGTGCCCCAGAGTTCTCAGTTTCACCCTGGCTAAGCACAAGACCACAGCCATGCCCCAGGAAGAAGGGGAGCAGAGCACCCCCACACTCAGGCCTCCACCTCCAGGGGGCCCTGAGCTCAGCCCAGGCTGTGGTGCTGGGTGGAGAGGCGCACGTGGGCACTGTGGTCAGGCCAGGCACCCATACCTCCCCACAGGTCACTCGCCCTGGTGCCTCCAGGCTGGGGGAGGCCAGGACAGTGCATTTCCTGGCATGGGGGCTCACTCTTATGCCCAGACAATGCCACTGAGCCTGGGGGAGGTGCCTCATATTGGAATCAGCAATGACCCTCATATCCAACTCCAAACACTACGGCTCTTCAGAGCTTCCAAGACTCTGTGACCCCTGGGCTACATCTGGACCCAGAAGGCTCTCAGTAAATGCCTGAGGAAGGGAAGGGGTGGGAGGAAGAGGAGAAAGCATTTCTGAGCACCAATGAGTGCCAGCGCCTTTTACTGACACTAATTCACTCCGCCCCTCAAGACCAGGGTGGTTGTCCCCATTTTCAGAGAGGGACCCTGGCTCAGACAGGGTCTCCCAGCCAGTGAACGTCAGAGCAGGGACTTGAGCCCAGCCTATTTGATGCTAAGCCGCCCCACGCTATGCCTGCATCTTTCCTTCCTTCACTGGAGCGCTCTGTGAATGCTCCATTGCGGCCCGAGGCTGCTGCTGAGGGGCCGGGCAGCTGTGCAGCTTTTTCCTGCGGGAGGAAGGGTTTGCTGCTGAGAGAGGGATGCAACAAAAAGCCAGGGTCCAGCAGCAGGTGCAGCAATTTCTTCAGATCAAAACGCCAGACTTTATGAGCCCGGTTGCTTCTCAGGACTGCCTGGCAAGGCCTCTGCTCCACTCCAAATCCCCCTCCTTCCAGAGGCCACCTCAGACCTGCACACTTATGCACCCCCATGCACGCTGGCCTTTCTAGCTCAGTAACTCACCTGGGCTGGGCACTGCCTGGCCAAGGCCAAGCCTGCTGCTTAACAAGGGCTCAGGGGCTTGCGATGGCAGGCGAGGGGAGGCCATGCAGTCAGGGGCACATTCATTCAGTTACCCCAGGAACATTCTTTATTATTCTAGATACCACTTATCAACTTCCCACTGTGCATACGGTAGGTTCCAGCTGTGCAACTCTGGGCAAAGCAGTTCTTTCTCAGCCTCAGTTTCTTATCTGTAAAATATGAGAGACTCCGGTGTTTGCCTTAAAAGTTTGTGGGAAGAAATAAATGAGTAAGCCCTCACTTAATACCAGCGCTATTATGACTATATTACTATTAGACTGTTTCTAATCCTGACAACAACACAGCTAGGGAGGTGCTCTTATTCCCATTCCACAGATGAGAAGACTGAGGCAAAAGCAGGGCAAGACCCTGCTCAAGGTCCAGTGGAGAGAGCTCGGGGCGATACCAGAAGCTCTCTTTACCATGTCATTGTTTCTATGTTTGCCCAGCATCATTTTCACCCCCAGCAGCACATCAAGGGCCAGGGGCTCTGGGGTACATCAGACCTGATCCTCCGTCCAGTGAGGGAGACAAACACATAGATAGACAATTGCTATTCCAGGTTGGAGAACTGGTTGGAGAGCCCAGGGAGCTGGGGGGAAGAGAGGAGAGCCCCCTCACTCAGCCTCGGGCCCTGGGGAGACCTCATGAGAGGCCAGCTCTTAGCCAGGTCTTGAGTAACTAGGACTATATAAGGAGTGCTGTCCCAGTTCCTGGGGAAGCAGCTGGAACTGAGCCTGGCTCTGCCCCTTCGCTGTGTGATTACATGAACTTGAGGGAGTAAGTTTGCCTCTCTGGGCATCCATTTCCTCACTTCAATAGTGGGAGTCTCAGCAAGTGCGCACCTGCGGGAGGGGGGACGCCGAGCACTGGGGGGATTCATGGCTCGCGAAGTCTCCTCTTCCCTCAGTCTCCAGAGGCATAGTGAGCACCTCGTACCCAACCCACCTGAGACACAGGATCATCATTATCTCATTTTACAGCTGAAGCTGCTTGGGCTCAGAAAGCTGACGTGACCTGCCCGAGTTCACATGGGTTCTGAGCCAACTCTGCATTCACTGGGTGCTTCCTAAGCGCTCATCCCTCATTTGATCCTCCCCACGTCTCTGGGAAGTTGGAGTTATTTGCTTCCATTTCACAATGAGGGAGTGAAGATCCAGGGCAGGTCTTGACCAGCACTAGATCCTCGAGGGCACCTGGTGCACAGCCAGGACAGGGCAGACTTCAGCCTTCCCTGATGCTCCCTGCCCACTCCTGCCCAAGCACCTGCGCTGACAGCCCCACACAGGCCCCTGGACAGGCCCAGAAGTCAACACAAGCACCCGATTCCATAAGGGCTTTAGGAGTTGACAGTTTAATGCCCAGGTCCCATTTTTCAGAGGACATAACCTTATCACAGGGGGTCAAGTTCGCTGCCAATAGGACAGTAGTGAACACAGGTGTTTTTTTCACCAGTAAAACAGAAGTAACAACAACCTCCCTTCCGCGTCTATGAACCCAGCACTGATTTCATTCAGAGATCCATCACTTGTCTCTCCGAGCCCATGAGGTCTGGAAGGGAATGAGCCCCACCCCAGCTCCAGGCATGGACCCAGCAGGGCTGGCCAGGGTGTTACCATCCCTCAGCAGGGTTTGGATCTAAGTCCTGGGACTCTGAGTGTCTGTGATGAAGGGGAAGAGTTCTTTCAGTGGAGTTGTAGAGAGGAGAGGATGGGGCAAAAGACCACTGTGCCACGAGCGAGAGCCACACGGTGGAGAGCCGGGAGGTAGACGGGGGTCCTGACGCCATCCTTGGATTGTCTGGACACAGCCTCCGCTTTGGCTGAAGCAATCCCCCTGGAATATTTAGTTACAGAAACCAATAAATTTCCCCTTTTTCTTAAGCCAATTTGAATCAGGTTTCTGATACTTGCAACGTCAGAGACTTGACAAATACAGTAACCCAAAATGGAACTAAAATATCACATTTGCCATGAGAAAATACAAAAAAGCATTAACATTTTAATGGTAGTAATTAAACAAACAGGAAAACAATCAAATTAAATAAGAGCATTTTATTTATCTAGAAGGCAGTACTTAAGGGGAACATTATTTATTTTGGGAAGAATAAGGAAGAATAGTCAGATGCATAGAAGCAGAGTAAATAGTGGTTGCTAGGAGCTGAGGAGGGGGGAAGAGGGGGCTGTTCAATGGGCAGAAAGGTTCACTTGTGTAGGATGAAGAGGTTCTAGAGACCTGCCGTACAACACCGTGCCTGCAGACAATACTGTATTGTACATGTACAAATCTGTTAAGAGGGTGGATCTCATGGTAAGTGTTCCTGCCATGATTTTTTTTTAAACCTGAAAAAAACCCACTGAACTAGGGGAAAACAAAATAAGAAAGAAAATGAAGACTTCCAGAAATGTGAAGAAGGCAGCTGGGCACTCAGAGAAGACATCACCATGGATCGAGTGCCAGCGTGTGCTAGGTGCTTGCTCAACTGTGATTGTTTACGCCTCAAACACCCAGCACTGCTGGTGGTGTTACACCCACTGTCACCAGTGAGGAAATTGATGTTCAGAAGGAATAGACACTCAGCCATGCACACATAAAATCTGCATCAGGCTTCATCTCGCCCCAAGTCCAAGACTATTTCCTCATCACATAATTCATTCAACAATCATTTATTCAGGACTTATGTACTACCAGACGCTGGGATGGCTCTGTGATCATCACGTGAACCACCCTAGAAGGAGTCCAAGGGAGGAAATCAGTGGTGAAAATCAAGGCCAGCAACCTGGGACACCAGACTCCAGAGGCTGCCTCCATCCCCAACTACTTCTGGGGTCTCCAAGCACCAGGTGAAAGCTCAAGACCTCTGACTATGGAAGCTGTGTATGTCTTACTGAACCAGCACACCCTCTATCCCAGGACCAGCACACTCTCTGCCTCCCAGGACCAGCACAACCTCTGGCCCTGAAAAAAAGCACATCCATTGTCTCTGGCCACCAGCACAACCCCTGTCCTTGGCACTGATGCAGCCTCTGCTCTTAAGAAAAGCATTAACAGTTTTGCCTGAAAACCTTTCAACTCTTCCTTACATAAACAGGAAGAAATCCCTTGCAGATAATTATACAACCTCTATCCTCTGGTTCAAGTGAAAAGCAAATCCTTTGCAAATCTTCTTGAAAATTCCATTGAGAAACTCTGCACTTGAGAGACTCCAAGAACTCAGAACCACACAGAGTCAAGCTGGACCCAGCTTAGCCAGACCCGAGAGTGGGACTGCCACTGCCACCATGTGAGCACTTATTGTGTGCACCCAGTGGGGAGCTGTGAGTCCACATAGGTTTCTGCCTCCCTGAATGCCCCAGGGACCCCGTCAGGGGGTGGTGCCCATCTCCATCAAACAGATGAGAAAATGGCAGCCCAGAAAATGGCCAGCACAGAGTGACCCAGGGCAGAGGACTTGAACCCAGACCCCTCTGTCTCCAGAGGCCATCCTACCTCCTCTTGTCACTCTTGCCAGCACACTGAGAAACAGTAACCAGGAAAGAGCAGAACTGAGCTCTTCAGTTCTTCATTGCTGCAAAAAGAAACTCAAAGCCCCCTCCCTGGTATCTGCAGAGCAGGGGTGCAGGGACTCCAAGGAACGAAGTCACTCACATTCTCCCCTGACATCCTCAGAATGTACTGCAATGCTCTGGGAACAGTATCCTCAGGCCCATAAATAATTGAGAACCCGTGCATCCTATGGCATTTCTGCTGAAATCATCACTCACCCACACTCTTTGTGCTTTCTGCAGAGCCAAAGAAATTCTTGCTGTTTTTTTTAAATGCAGCCTTTTGTTGAAACTGGCTTTGAAATTCAGTGTTCAGTTCCTAGTCTAAGGCAGTGGAGACACAGAGATTACCTGGATGAAGCTCCGCCCTCAAGGAGCTCAGACCCTACTTAGGGAAGAGAGAGACTCAACAGACCCTTAGACTGCCACAAGTAAATGAGTCACCAGAGTTAAGGAAGCAGGCAAGGCGGGAAGGGCGATGGGGAAGTGCAGACTGGCCTGGCGGGTCTGTGCCTTGCAAGGGGAGCAGGAGGAGGCAAGGGAGGGAGAGAGCAGAACTCCACTTCCCCAAGTCTGGGCCCAGCGGGAGGCTGCCCTGAGGAGAAGGTGTTCTTAGAAGGGGGTGGAGGAGGCCAGGCATGGTGGCTCATGCCTGTAATCCCGGCACTTTGGGAGGCTAAGGAGGGTAGATCACGAGGTCAGGAGTTTGAGACTAGCCTGACCAACATGGTGAAACCTGTCTCTACTAAAAATACAAAACTTAGCTGGGCGTGGTGAACCTATAATTCCAGCTACTCAGGAGGCTGAGGCGGGATAATTGCTTGAATCCAGGAGGCAGAGGTTGCAGTGAGCTGAGATCACGCCACTGCCTGGACGACAGAGCAAGACTCTGTCTCAGAAAAAAAAAAAAAAAAAAAAAAAAAAGAAGGGGGTGGGGGATAAGTGAGGAGGCAGCTTCATGGTGGAAAGCTCTGTTGTGAGCCATGTGCTCCCTCTGTTCCCTCAGGTCTTCAGTAAAGCTATTAAACTCACAAAGTCCCAAGTATGATGACATTTTTCAGTGGCGATGGAAGGATAGCATGGTGTGCACACCAGTAGTCAAGAGGCCAACCTGAGCTGTCACCCACAGGTGTGGGAGCTGAGGACCACAGGGGAAGCAGGCCAGGAGCATGCAGCCCCCAGGGAAGCACAGGCTCTGACACTGAGGCATTCAGCCACGTTCACCTGCATCTTCCGGAGACAGGTGGCCCCAAGAGACACCTGGCAGTGAAGCATGGTGTGAACATGGAGAGAAAGAAGTGACTTGCTCTGAGGTGGGGTGAGGGCTCTTAAAGAGGGGGTGACACTGGAGACCGAGCTAGCAGGAGGAGAAAGGGAAGCATTTTAGACACAGAGCCCTAAGGGTGGGGGATGTCTATTGTTGTGGCTTCTCAGCCTCTGTCCCTTGCTGTATTTGGTAACCACACCCTGATTTTCCTCTGGGACCCCCAACTCTAGGTGTCTGTGGTTTTTGTGGTGCTTACCCCATCCTCCAAGCTGCAGGAGTGGGTTTATAATCCAGGCTTGGCCAATCAGTACACTCCATGCCCCACAGCCATTGGTTTACTGATGGACACATGATCCAAATCAGCCAGTGAGAGTCTGCCTTGGGACCTCTGTCAGAATACTTAGGAAAGAGGCTTTCTCTTTCTCCAGGAGAGGCTAGTGGCCACCCTAAGGGTGTGCCTGCCTGAGAATGGAGCCAACCCAGAAGAAAGCATATTCTTAGAGGCAATCTTTAAGCACTTTGCATGTCTGAAGCTCCCTCCACTAGATGTTCAGTTACTATATTAGTCCATCCTCAAATTGCTATAAAGAAGTATCTGAGGCTGGGTAACTTATAAAGAAAAGAGGTTTAATTGGCTCACGGTTCTGCAGGCTGTACAGGAAGCATGGTGCTGGCTTCTGCTTCTGGGGAGGCCTCAGGAAGCTTCTAATCATGGTGGAAGGCAAAGGATAAGCAGGCATGATGTGGGGAAAGCAGGAGAAAAAGAGACAGGGGAGTGCCACACACTTTTAAACAATGAAACCTCGAGAGAACTCAGTGTCACAAGGATGGCATCAAGGGGACAGTGCTAAAGCATTCATGAAACTTCTACCCTCATAAGCTAGTCACCTCCCACCAGGCCCCGCCTCCAACACTGGGGATTACATTTCAACATGAGATTTGGGCGGGGGAAAGATCCTATCTATATAAGTTACGAAAGCCGGTAATTTTCCATTTTTATTTAAAAGTATTCAAGTCGGCTTATCACACGTGTGGCCTCTACAGCTGTGATGGTGGCTACAAAGACCTCTATGGGGAAGATGGCTGGTGTGCCCAGGAATGGTGAGGTGCTCACTCTGAATGGACTGTGGTTGGGTCATACAGGGCCACAATGTGAAGCCAAACATGGGCCTCAGGAATCAGGAAAGTATACTAAGCAGGGCAGTGGTATACTCAGATGTATGTGTATGGACTCACTCTGTTTATTCAAATGTGTTTAAAACCTAGAAAGAATTCCCAAGTAGAGTGTGAGCCAGACATTTTTCTTTTCCAGTTTTGCAGCCTGAAGGTGCTATCCAAGGTACTGAGATCCCCCAGAGGGCTCTTCCAGGAAAGGAAGCAGGCTGAGTACTGTGGGAGGAGACTGGCATGCTGGCTCCTCCATGTGAAATGCCACCTAGTTCCCTTCCCTTGCATCTGCACCAGTGGAGTCAGTCCTGTGCTGTCTCCCTGCTCCCATAGAAGGGAAAGAAAGATAATGCGTGTACTGGTACCACCTGAAACCAACCTCAGGACACACACAGTCTTTTGTCTTGACTCTCCCTGGTCTGATGAACAAGGGACTGATAAAACTCATGGATAAGAGCACCAGGAAATTAGTTCTTTGACATTTTCCCTTGTCCAAATAGCCAGAATGATTAACACACTTATTTTTAGAGGCAAGGTCTCACTCTGTTGCATAGGCTGGAGTGCAGTGGGACAATTCTAATTCACTGCAACCTCAAATTCCTGGACTCAAGCAACCTTTCCACCTCAGCCTTTTAAGTAGCTGGGACTATAGACATGTGCTACTACACTAAGCTATTAAAAAAAATTTTTTTTGTAAAGATGTGGTCTCACTGTGTTGCCCAGGCTGGTCTCGAACTCAAGGTCTCATGCAATCATCCCACCTCTGCTTCCCAAAGTGTTGGAATTACAGGCATGAAACACCACACTGGGCCCACACACTCTTATACAGTTGGTGGTAGGTTGCGTTATCAGCCCCAGTTTTTCACCTCTCCCTATATTCAAGCCCTTTGTTATGTGCCTTTGGAGTCCTTCCCACTGAAGGAACAGAGCGTATTTCCCCCTTCCTTGACTTTGGCCATGACTATTTGACTTGCCTTGGCCAAGAGAATGTGGTCAGAAGACATAGTGGGTCCGTTCCAGGCTTAGACCTTAAGAGGCAGAGGTGTTTCCACTGGCCTCCTTGCACCTCTGCCCTCTCCATGAGGAAAGCATGCACCAGTGAGACAGCTATTGGGAGATCATTCTTCCTGTCTCTACATATCTTGTGAACAGAGGCCAGGAATGGCTATATAATTTGCAAGTCCCACTGCAAAATGAAAACGCAGGGTCTCTTGTTCAAAGATTATTAAAAATTTCAAGACAGCTACTGCACAGCATTCAACCAAGTGTGGGTCCTTCTTTGTGCAAGACCCTGAGAGACTACACAGGTCCCACACCCATAAAGCCAGCCCTGGTAGAGGCAATGACAGCTTTTATTTTAGACCAAGGGTCAGCAAACTATAGTCTTCAAGTCCAGTTTTGTCCCCTGCCTGCTTTTGTGTGGCCCTAAAGCAAAGAATGGTTCTTACATTTTTAAATGGTTGGAAGAAAATCTAAGGAAGAATACTATTTCATGACATGCAAAAATTATGTTTTATTCAAATTTAAGGGTTCATAAATAAAGTTTTATCAAAATTCAGCCATGATTATTCATTTATGTCTGGTCTGTCTGTGTCAGCTTTCACACTACAACAGCAGGGTTGAGTCATTGTGACAGAGACTGTGTGGTCTACAATGCCTAATGTTTACTTTCTGACCTTTTACAGAAAAAGTTTGCCAACCCTGTTCTACCCTAGACAGAAGAGTCACCCAATCAATTCCAGCCTGGATCAGCAGAGCATCAGCTGACCAGCAGCTCTCTAGGAATGAGGGGTTATTGTTGTATGCTCCTGAGTCAGTGGCGTGGTGTGTAATGCCGCAGTAGCTAACTGTTCAGGGTGCAGTTAATGTTTCTCAAAGAATGGTACATGGAACGAGTTCAGATGAGAAGCCCTAAATGACACTGAAAGGCATAGAAAGCAGGGCTCTTTCCCACTCTCATTAGTTCCTTCTCATTTTATCAAAGGGGAAGCCTCAGCTTGGTCCTGGCAAGTCTTTAATGCTCTCCTCACTCCTTGAGAACAAACAGAGCAGACCTTGAGCTCATCGGGTAATGGTATCCCTATAGAACAGAATGAGTGCTTGTTTTATTGTATTTATTTTTATAATGTACCTTCTATTTCTGGCAAGCATCACTAGTTTTCTGTCTATGACACTATTTTAGTTTCCTTTACAAATGCAATTCTTTACATAAAAATTGTGAATTTATTTTAGCAACAATAAAATGGTGATATTACTTCAATAAAGTATTGAGTAAGTCATTGTGCAGATGAAAGTAAATGTAGAAAAAAGTCACAAAGGTAGTGAGCAAATGGCTGAAGTTTGGGAAACACGGATAGAGATGACAGCTGAGACCCTCTCCCTTCTATGGCTGCAGAGTGCAATGCTAAGCTTCTTAGATATGGGATGACATTCCCTGATCCTGGCACTATCTCTGCTACCTCCTGGCTGTGTAACCTTGAACAAATTACTTTACCTCTCTGAACCTCAATCCCTTTGCTGCAAAATGGAGACACTAACCCCACCTCCCAGGCTGTAGTGTATACTGCTGGTTGCCTGCCGCCATGTTTTCTCTTCTGTCCCATACGCACAGAACCCCAATTTTGTTCATGTATCCACTACTCCCTGACATAGCCATGAGCTTCAGGAAAGCTGATCCCAGCCCAGGAAATGGTCTACTTGCCCTTGCCCTTGCTAGCAGTTTGTCTGAGAGTAGATGTATGATGCAGTGCCACTGAGGCACAAGAAACTCTTGAGAACATGTCTAGCTCCTAAGAGCCACTGGCAATAATATTCTCTTTTCTTGGCCTGGATATGATTGGGTTTGGATGTGATTCCTAGAAACAAGTTTGCCATTTGCCTCCAGCCTGGGGAAGAAGCCAACACCAAGCACAAGAGAACAGGTAGATAAACAGAGCCCAGGCTGGATGATGTTGCTAGGCTGCTGAATCAAGCAAACCTGGAGCCAACTCTACCTCTGGGAGTGAAGTGTGTGGACTGATAAATGTCCCTGTTTAAACCGGTTGGAGATGAGCCTTCTGTTACTTGAAATGGAAAGAATTCTAACTGGTACAGATATTGGTCCCTTATGTTCTAGGTTCAAACGGCTACATAAGCCTTCTACAAAATTGTCTACTTAGTCAGGCTATTGTTATACAGACAGTCCTTTGTATGTAGACATCTATAGCAGGGAGGACTCCCATTTGCTGGCCAGTATTCCTTCCCTTCTTGTTCCCTAGGAACAAAGCCCAGATTTTACTGAGGGTAGAAGTGTGCCCAGTTAAAAGACTACATTTCCCATCCTCCCCTAGCAGCAAGGAGTGCCCACATGACTGTGTTCTGGCCAATGATGTACAAATGGAAGTGAATTGTGGAAATTCCAGGAAGACAACTTAAAGGGGCTGGACTCAGCCAGAAGTACACTGCTTTCTGTCCTTCTTCTCTTTCTCTTCCTTCTGCCTGGAGTGGAGCTGTGACAGTTGAAGTCCCAGGAGTCTTCTTGGACCATGTGGTGACCGTGAGTCCTATGCAGCAGAGCACAAAGAGGGAAGGAGCTTGGGTCCTTGATGAATGCCTGGGGCTGCCTGCGAGCTCCCTGACTACTTTTATGCAATAAAGTGAACCCTTGTGTGTTTAAGCCACTGCTACTTCGCGATTTCTGTCACATACAGCAAAATCTAATCCTAACTGATACTCTAATTGGAAATTCCTTGTTCTTTATCAAGTCTGATGTCTGCAAATATGTGAAAGTGTGGCTAGGATAACTTTCAGATGCACAAAATACCTAAGATTTAATATGATCTTTATTGACACTTAGGTTTTCCAGAGAAACTTAGAGTTGTTAGGAGAGTTAAACAGATGACTTATGTGATGCACTTAACTCAGAATCTAGTGCATAAAAAAGCATCCTAGTGTTGATGACTTCTAGATTATCACCATCTGCTAGCCCAACCCTCTGCTTTGACACGTGAGGAAATGGAAGCCCAGAGAGGGGAATCACCTTGTCCAAAGCCACATAGCCACTTTGCCACAAAGGCAAAACAGGAACTCACCCTTCTCTTTGCTCACTCACTGGTCTTTCCCCTATCTTGAGTCCTTTTACAAGGTAATGAGCTCCACCACCGAGGAAGTGTTCAGGGGCCCTGGATGACCACACTCCCTCCAGGAGACCCCTCAGGCAAGGATCCCCTTCTTGGGCAGCAAGCTCAGTTGAACAACCTCTCAGTTCTCTTCCAAGTTCAGGATTTCATGACCTGTTCAAGACCAGAATGAAAGGGAAGGGCTGGGGAGTCCTGCCCTCTCCCTCCCCTCTCTGCATTCTCCTGGCTGTGTCTCTGTGATGCCTGAGAATAGAATAACGCATGACAAACATGAGGGAAAAGTAAGAAAAGTTCATCGTCTAATCCCCCAAACTATACCCAAAATCTGGAGCACGAGCAGGGCGGGTTTTTGGCCTATTCCTTCTGTCTTCAGGGCCCTTGCTTACCTTCATTCAACTCCCCTGTCTCCTGTAGGGAAGGTGGGATCCATGTGACATCAAGGTGGCTGATACAACCATGGAAGAGGGTCTAGAGGTGTCTGCTCTTGCTCGAAGACCAAAGAGGAGACCGACTGGGAGTCTCCAGAAATTATTCTGATGCTGCTCCCCTGCTGGAGAAGTATCTGTTATTGGCAGAACCTTATCAACACTTTTTTAGTGCTGTTATTAAGGCAGCCAGCTTGCCCCAAGCTGATGAATTTTAAAAGAAGCATAAAATAATTTTTGAAAAACCTTGAAGCTGAAAGAGTAATAAATGTTTAAAAGCTTGGCTTGTTTGAAGCTTCTCTCTGCCAGCAGATTAACCCATTTACTGATTACGTATTTGGAAAAAAAAATTATTAGCAGATTCCAAGAACATGTTAGACATTAAAGCATCTCTGACCATTTAATTCTTAGAAGAACCCTTTGAGGTATGAATTGTTGTCATGTCCTCCACACTTGCCCCTGCCCTCACTTTCAGCCATAATGGGGAGCTGGACTCAATCCTGGGCCTGTGAGACTATACAGCTCACACTCTTGTCTCCATGCTGGATCCAGCCATGTCCTGGTCCTCCACCATGGGCCCAGCCCTGGGACTCGGCCAGGACAGATGGCCCACTTAGCCTGCCCAAGGACAATCTTTTGTGCTTGACTGCCAGCTCTCAAACTTTCCAGCCTGGCCAACAAGGTCAAGAGCTCTTCAGGAGCAAGGAAAGGGTGTCGTGGGGCAGATGCAACTATCACCTATTCCACTCTGGTTCCCATTGGCTCAAGCAAGCCACTATGCCCCTAAAAAGTAGAGGGAATCTGGTCCTGGTGGCCTTGAAGACAGAACTAGAGACTCTGGAGAAGAAGCAGCATGGAGGTAAGTTTTAACTCCATAGAAGATCAGCTACCAACAGAGCTGCCCAACTAGGTAGGAATGAGTTTCTTGTCACCTGAGGTTTGCAGGCAGAGGGCAAACTGCCACCTCCTAGGAATGCAGTATGAGAAATCCCGGCCTTAGGTGACTTCTGGCACCCAATAGCATCGAAATCACCCATGTTCCTGGAGAACTTCTTGCAATCAACATCAAGTCATGTACTGAGCGCCTGTTCAGCCAGGACTTGCTCCAGAGGGCCATTCAATCCTCACCACAGCAAGGTGGGGAGCATTAGCCCCATTTTACAGATGCTCAGAGAGGGTAAGTAGCTTGTCCAAGGTCACACAGCTAGACCTCCGTCCAGCTGTCCCCCACACCTGTGATTTACCTCTCTATACTACTTGAAGTTAATCCCACTTATAAAAAGCAACACTGGGTGAGGTGAGGGCGTAGGGGTCTTATGCGTAATAACACAAATCACTACTGTTTATTAAAAATGTGCTACATGCCAGGCACTCTTTTGTGCACTTTACAGATGTCATCTATTTAATGCATCCACATCCTCTTTCCCATTTGACCTATGAAGGAAATGGCCTCCAAAGCGTGCCTGAGGCCACTGCAGGTCAGTGGCAGAGCCAGCCTGGCTGTGCTCCATGTCTTTGCCATATTCCCTATTCAGGCAGGGGCAAGCCCAGCTGCAAGGCATGTGGGTCAGCAAGAGGAGGACAGTGAGAAGAAGGGGGGGTGCAGGGGTGGACTGGGCAGCCTGTGAAAGAGCAGAGGTCACAGGGCTGAAAGGAAGGCTTTTCAAGCCACAGGGCCTGGCTGTGGAATGGGGAGGCTGCCCATGCTCAGGTGGTGTGTATGGCCAGCAGTGTGGCCTTGGTCAAGGCACTGCCCTCTTGAGTTTGGGGTAGGTCATGGTTTAAAGCAGAGCTCTAAGCCCAGCAAGGATAAGAGAATAATTTGGGAAACTGAGGCAAGTAGTTAGAAAAGAACTGAGATTCCATAAGTGCAGAGCCCCTGAAGCCCACTCATCAGTTTCCTAGCTGTGAGTGTTCATTAATTCACCCTCCCTGTCCAGAGGAACTTGGGGATAGAGATTCCTGCTGCTTGAAAAGCATTAGGCTCCCATTATTCCAAGAGGGAGCTGTGGTGGCTGCCTCAGCCTCCTGTGTTCTCAGATCCCACTTGCACACTCTGCCCTTCTTCCAACCAGCACCTGCAAGGGGCCCAGTTGCCAACCAGATTCCAGGGAGTAGGTCCTCAGTTTCCTTCATGCGTTTGTTTATTCATTCAACGAACATTTATTGGACACCAGCAATGTACCCAACCTTAAGCAGGTACTTTCAAGTCCAAAATCCTTGCTTTCTGGTATGGGGCTGATTACTTTCCTGAGCCCAGAGACAGGAAGGGGTTCAGCCACAGTCGCTTGGCTAGGAAGGGGCAGGGTCTGCATACAAGCCTGCGCCCTTGCTGTGATGCCACCAGCCCTGGCCCACCGTGTCTGGGAAGAACCCACAGCCCAAGGCCTGCCGCTTGAGCCAGGTGCATGTGCGTCTGAAGGTCCCGGATTTCCCACCGTCCTGGCACCTGTCACAGTTTAGCAGGTTACCATGGTATCGCTCCCCAGCACCCCGGGCAGCAGGGACCACCATCTGTTTACACGGCTGTCAGAGGAATTGATGTCATGTGAAATTGTCGGCTCAGCGGGGTGGGAGGAGGAAGAGTGGGCGGCTCTGAAAGCATCCAAGCCATCAAAACTCATTTCCATCAAAGCCCTGAGTGAGCCCATGCTCCCCTGGGGGGATGAGAGAAAAAATGGGTAGAGCCGAGAAAGAGCATTTCCTGAGAGGAAGAAGCAGGTAGCAATAGTAACAGTTACTCTTTCCATTTTTACCATCATTTACAATTCACAAGCTCATGTCTGCTTCTCCCAGCTCTGGGAGGTGAGCATTGCCGTTCGCTCCATTGTACAGATGTTCCGAAATATAAAACTGATGCTCAGAGACGTGGACAATCTGCTCAAGGTCACGGGAAAGCCAGAGGGTAACTCCAGGGGGAAAAACTCCCTGATTTTCTGGCTAAGAGGCTGGCGGATGTGGGGGGGTGGGGGGGGTGGGGTTCACTGTTGCCAAGATCAGAGGCAGGCCTACCCCAGAGTGAATGTGCTCAGGTAAGCACAGGACAGTTTTCCGTTGCCCGCAACTGCAGAAAGTAGGAAGGAAAGGACTGAGCGCAGGGAGTTCCAGGTTCTCACTACAGATCTGACACTACCAAGGCTGCCGTAAGCGACAGAGCAGCTGGCCAGTGCCCAGGGCACACATCTTTAAAGACACCTAAATATCCCTGGGAATATAACCAGAGGGAGAGTGGAAATCTGTCACCTGCTTGTTCAGCATCTGTCCCCTCTTCAATGGTGGCAGTCTACTGATTCTCCTCCGGACAATCAAACGTCTCTCGTCTCACTCCATCGGGGTTTGCACAAGGCTGGCCCGTCCAGGGATGACCCAGACCTAATCCAATTCCCAGATTACCCAGATATAATCCAACTAGTATATCTTGACCCCTGGCCATGGTGATTGGCTCAGGCATAGGCACATGACCCCAAACAAACCAATGGGAGTCAGGAAAAAGAATCTCTCCCTTCTGCTGGCTTACTAACAGGAGAGAACACAGGCCAGAATTAGGTTGCCCCCTTGTCACCACGAGGTACAGCCTGCCTGAGGTGGGAGCGACCATGGGGAAAAGCAAGGCCAGGAAGGAGAGTACAACAGACTTTTCCCTCTAGGTCCATCTAATCTTGAAGCAGAGGCCACTGAACTTATATCAACCAATATATTTTTCCCTTTTTGCTGAGATAATTGAGCTGGGTTTTCTGCCATTTGCACTTGAAATAGTCCTGGTGGTTTCATCCCAACTCATTTCAAGGAGGAAACCCTGTGAGTTTGGAAGGAATCACTGAAGAGACTGCTTGGAGGTAAGGATTGGATTCCCAGGGCAAACTGAATAACAACAGATGATTGCTAAACGGCTTTCAAAGGAGAGTGGGAAGGTTAACTGTAGGGTTTTAGTTTTGCTGGGTGGGTTATACAAGTTGAGACCAGAAAGGAATTGCTACAGTAGAGGACAGACTGAGTCCACCATCAGTGCACCCATTCTCCACTCTTCCCGGTGCAGCACCCGACCTCACCTCTAGAGAAACATTGACCAAGTATTTAGAAAGTATTGATTAGAAGAGATCCAAAGTATTAGCCTGCTTAAGTAACCCACTGGTTTCCAGCTATCTCGAGTACTATCACATCTTGTGACCGTGAGCAAACCCTGTTCCCTCTCTGGTCCTCAGTTTCTTCATCTGTGAAGCAGGGACTCTTATTTGTATTTTGCTGGTGAGGAAAGGGAAGCAGTGAGTGGGCAGGATTTGATTGATGTGCACTGAGGCAGGGCCAGGGAGAGCTTAGAATCTCTCATCCCTCATTGCAGGGAATCACTGTCTTTCATTTTCCAATAAGCAAGGATTTCAGGTGAGAAAATCTTCTTCCTTTAAAAATATATCTTTCTCCACTTATAGATACAGACTGAAATATGTATGGATGAAACAGTGTGATGTCTGGGATTTGCTTCAAAATAATATGGAAGGGGGAGAGGAGGTGGGGGTATAAATTAACAAAATTGGCCAGGAGCTTTGAAACTTGGGTGATGGACACATGAGGGTTTATTACCCCATTTCTCTACTTCTGTAAAAGTTTAAAATTTCCACAAGAAAATGTTAAAAAATAAAAATGAAAATTCTGGCCTACTATCAGTGTAAGCTGCTCTGACATGTTTCAACACGCTACGTCTAGAGCCTGAGACAGGCTCAGCCAGAGGGAGATGAAACAAGCGTACCAGAATAATTGATGGAGATGATAATTTGAGTTTGTGCTTCCTGTGTTTTTTCTCTTCCTCCACCTCAAACAGGTTGGCTGATTTTTGCTCCCTGACTTCCAGGGAGGAGGAGGAGGAGGCAGGGCCGAAAGTAAAAGCTGCTTGAGTCCCCATTGAAAAGAAGGGAGAATATTATTGAGGTTGAAAAGAGGAGTGGAAGAGGTTTCCCCAGGTTTGGATGGGTCCCTCTTTGGCAAAGCTCCGCAAGTCCCAAGAGCAGTAGAAAAGCCATAGAACCACCATTTCCACTGTGTAAGAGGGTTGTGGGAGCCGGGACTGGGAAAGTCTCCATGGTGGCCAATGGGCACCTATGCCCAGTGCCAGAGGGGGCCTCTCAGAGGCTTCGGCAAGGTCTAAGAAGGCATAACCTTTGCCCTAAGCCAGGGGGAGGGCTGTTCCCATGATGACTCACACTGACTTTCTGGGCTGTCAGGCGGGATGGGGGTTTGGATTTTAAGCTGATTTAAAGAAAATAAAGAAATAGATAATGGCGGGCACATGAGAGGGGAGGCAAAACAAAGCAGGAGGCTCTGGGGTCCAGAGAGCGGGGTTCTAATCCTGGTTCTACCGCTTATGAGCTGTGAAACCCTGGACGAGTCCCTTCACCTCCCTGACACTCTGTTTCTTCATCTGTGAAACAAGGACAACCGGCCCTGCCCGAGGGGGTGGTTGGGAGGATGAAAATGAGGGGCCACCTCTCACGGCATGGCGCATGGTGCATAGCGGCCCTTACTTTTACTTCCTCCTCTCTCCTCAATCCCAACCACCCCACCCCCTGCATTTAGGAAGAAGCCATTTAAATGCAACTGTAATTAATATGCAGTCGGCAGAGGCTAATTAAGAATTTATTTTTGCTTCTTGATTAAATGACAGTTTAAGATCTGGTTTCTCATTTTCTTGGTTGGATACACAGAGTCCCCTGGAGTCTCCTGCATATGGTCAGGAGGCCCCAGTTAAATCTACAAACAGGAGTAAGTCATCTCCAGCGCCGCGTGCCCAACTCAGGATCCTCTTGCTCATCACCCTGCAGAGAGGATGAACCTCGCACAGGCAACTCGACTTCCTCCAAACTTACTTCTCCCTGGGCTACTCCAAGTCAGGAAATGGAACACGATCCCCCTGGAATCCTCCCTCATTATCTCTGTTTGCCTCATCTCCCCATCCCATCCCTCACCAAGGCTGCTGGCTCCATCCCACCCCCACCATCTGCCTGCTTCTCTCCTTTCCTCGCCCCCTCCCAATTCAAGCTGCTGTCTCCTCTTGCCTGGAGCTTCTCACTGGGCTCCTTGCTTCGCCTCTCTCCCTCCTCCTCCCTCCACTTGACAGCCTGAGTTTTTCCAAATATAAAGTGGAATGGTTAAAATATTAATTGAGCCCCTCCGAAGGCATTGCACTGGGCTTAGAATAGAAAGTCACTCCTTATCCCTCATAGCAGCACCATCTATTCCCTGCCTGTCCTCCAATCTCATCTCATCCATCATTGTCCCGTCTTTGCTCAGGCCACTCCAGCCTTCTGGTCACCTTTCTGTCTCTTGAACACACACACCAGGCCTTTTTCTACTTCCAAGGCCTCTATCTTCTCACAGCTGCTTCCTTCTCATTCCTTGGGTGTCACCTCTTCAGAGAGGCTCTCACTGACCTCCCCATCAAAAGTAGTTTTCTCTCTCCATTACTCTCTGTTACGTAAATGAGCCAGATACACCCCATACATTGGTCCCTAGCTTATTTCTTCCCAGGAGGCTGAGACCAGTTAGCTCTAAAGCTCACTAAGCACCAAACTCAAATTTTCACACATCCTCTTGTTTTAAAAATAGCCCAAACCCGTGGATTTTTTAGTAGCTTAGGATGCACCAGCTTTGCATACTCCACAAAACTACACCCCACGTCTGCTGACCACTGGTAAAGTGGAGCCTTGTGGTTATAAGACTCCAGGCTATTTCTGCCCATCAGAACAATCTAACCCAGAAAGACCCCACCATGATGTGGAGTGCCATTGCCAAGATATATAAGTCCCATCTCCAGCACTCACCAGGAGTTCCCTTGCCTTCCACCCCTTCTAAAAGGCAGCCCTCTCAGTACAAGCCTCCAAGCAGACTCATGCTGCCAGGGATTTTGCCTTCTCCTGCAACCCTGTCAGAGCACCGCGCAATAAAGACTGTTGCATGTTACTCCCTGTTGCAATCATGTCTTTGTCCTTGATCAGTCCCCAGAGCCTTTGAACCCCCTATACTCTATCCATTACCCTGTTTTATTTTCTTCATACACTTATCACTCTCTGAAATTATCTAGTTAATTTTTTTCACTTGCTTTTTGTTTCTCTCCCTCACTAGAATATAACGTCCATCTAATCAGTCAATATGTCTATGAAAAAGATATTTGTCCACACTAGTAATCAAAGAAATCTCAAAGTAAAACGAGATGTCATTTTCCATCCAGTGGTAAATTTCTAAAAGTGTGACAATGACACATATTACAAGAGTATGGGAAGAAAAAGAGTACACTTATATCCTGCTAGTGGGGAAGTTATAACTGACGCAACTAGGACTGTAATTCAAAACTTCAAATACACACAGCCTATGGCCAAGCCATGCTGCTCCTCAATATCTACCCCACAGTAGCGTCCCCACATTTGCACAAGGAGGGATGTGTAAAAACAAGTAAATCAATGGGGCACGGTGGCTCACGCCTGTAATCTCAGCACTTTGTGAGGCCAAGGTGGGCGAATCACCTGGAGTTCGAGACCAGCCTGGTCAACATGGTGAAACCCTGTCTCTACTAAAAATATCAAAATTAGCCATTTGTGGTGGTGCATGCCTGTAACCCCAGCTACTTGGGAGGCTGAGGCACAAGAATTGCTTGAACCTGGGAAGCAGAGGCTGCAGGGAGCCAAGATTGCACTGCTGCACTCCAGCCTGGGTAACAGAGCGAAACTCCATCTCGAAAACAAAACAAAACAACAACAACAACAACAAAACCAAGTAAATGAAAGATGACTTGCACCATCAGGAAGTTAGCGTAGTTGTACTTTCCCCTCCTTTTCCTGTAAGAACAACAAAAAACCCTGGGCATTACACAGAAAACAAACATGAAAAGACTGAAAAATAGAGAGAAGAAGGCAGACTGGGTAGGGATCTCAGGACCCAAGGAACAACACAGTGTTGAGTTCTCTGGGTTTTCTTTTAGCCTCATATATCTCAGACTTGGAGCTGAATAAACCAGCAATCAAGAAAAGCCAATGGGTACAAACAACAAAAGGTCCAACAAATACAAAGAAATGATAAATGCTTGAGGTGATGGATACCCCAATTACCCCAATCATTACACGTTGTACGCCTGTATCAAAGTATCACATGCATCCCATAAATATATACAACTATTATGTACCCATAATAATTAAAAAGAATAACTCCTTTAAAGATACAAAATACAAAAAAAATTTTCAGAAAAGAAGACTTGTTTTCCTCCCTCTCTATAGAAAACAATTCTAGCATGTATGTGTATAAAAGAAAGATTCCACTGTGAAGTTAAAAAAAAAAAAAAAGAAAGGTCCAATAAAAGCCTGCTCTTTCTGGCCAAAGGACTAGGAAATGCGCAACCTGGAAAGACAGAACACTATTGGACAATAACTGCTCCACTCCAGAAAATCTCCAGTTCTACTCTCACCCACACCAGCGAAGGCCAAGTGGGGAGCCTAAATCTCCATTCTCACAGGTCTATAACAAGGTGCCCACACCCTCCAGGTGAAGTCAAAGGAGGCCAAGCAGGTAATAAGTGCCCCACATATGGTGTCAGTGGAGACCACATGGGAAGCACTAATGAGGCACTCCTACCCCTCCCAACCTGGGAGGCATAAATGGGGACCTAGTGAGGAGCTGAAACTCCCATACCCACCCAGCAGTCAATGAAGAGTATACTCCACCTTGGATGTCAAAGAGGCCAGGTCAGGAACCTAAGACTTTCACCCCATCTAGCACTAACATGGCAGCACCCTTCTTCCTTTACCAGAGCAGTTACAAGAAGAAGCCTACTAAAATAGAAGGTTTACATAAGAAGCAGAGGCTAGGTGTGGTGGCTCAAGCCTGTAATCCTGGCACTTTGGAGGACAGTGTGTGCAGATCACTTGAGGTCAGGAGTTTGAGACCAGCCTGGCCAATGTGGTGAAATACCATCTCTACTAAAAATACAAAAATTAGCCGGGCATGGGAGGCTGAGGCAGGAGAATCACCTGAACCCAGGAAGCGGAGGTTGCAGTGAGCCAAGACTGTGCCACCGCACTGCAGCCTGGGCAACAGATTGAGACTCTGTCTCAAAAATAAATAAATCAATAATAAACAAATCAATAAATAAAGTAAATAAGATGCAGAGTCTTACAACATAATACCCAAAATGTCCACTTTCAATCAAATTGCTTGTTATAACATGAACCAGGAAAATCTGAAAACGAATGAGAAAAGAGAGTCAATAGTTGTCAACACTAACACCATACAGTTGTTAGAATTATCTGAAAGAATTTTAAAGCAACTGTCATAAAAATGCTTCAACAAGCAGTCAGAATTATGTTTGAAGCAAATGAAAAATAGAAAGTTGAGTAAAGAAATAGAAAGCCTCAGCAAAGAGATAGAAAAATATAAAGGAGAATCTGATGGAAGTTTTAGAATTAAAAAATACAATAACTGGGCCAGGCGCGGTGGCTCATGCCTATAATCCCAGCACTTTGGAGGCCGAGGCGGGTGGTTCACAAGGTCGGGAGATCGAGACCATTCTGGCTAACACGGTGAAACCCTGTCTTTGCTAAAAATACAAAAATTAGCCAGATGTGGTGGCAGGCGCCTGTAGTCCCAGCTACTCAAGAGGCTGAGGCAGGAGAACGGTATGAACCTGGGAGGCGGAGCTTGCAGTGAGCCGAGATTGCGCCACTGCACTCCAGCCTGGGAGACAGAGCGAGACTCTGTCTCTTAAAAACAAACAAACAAACAAATACAATAACTGAAATTAAAACCCAATGGATGGGCTCAGCAGTAGAATGGAGAAAACAGAGGAAAGAATCTGAGAACTTGAAAATAAAACAGTAGAAATTACCCAATCTGAACAATAGAGAGAAAACAGACAGAAAAATAACTAATGGAGCATCAGGAACTCATGAGGCTGTAACAAAGATCTAACACTCATGTCATTGGAGTCAAAGAAGAGGAGAAAGGGGGTGTGGTTTAAAAAATATTCAAAGAAATAATAGCTGAAACCTTCCCAAGTTTGGCAAGAGAAATAAACCTACAGGTTCATGAAGCTGACCAAATTCCAAACATGACATACACTAAGAAATCCACACTAATGTACGTCATAGACAAACTTCTAAAAACTAAAGACAAAGAAAAAAAAGTCTGGAAAGCAGATAGAGAGAAATGGTACTTTACCTATAGAGGAAAAACATTTGAATGACAGCAAATTTCTCATCAGAATCCACGAGTGACAGAAGAAAGTAGCATAACAATTTTCAAGCTCTGAAATAAAAGAACTCATTGAAAATATTCTCCAGGAATGAAGAAAAAAAACCAAGACATTCAGATGAAGGAAAATTAAGAGTAATTGCCACCAACACAACTACCCTAAAAGAATGACTAAAGGAAGTTCTCTAAACAGAAATAAAAGAAGAAATCTTGGGGCATCAAAAAGGAAGAACATGGAAAACAAAAATATGAGGAAATACAATGTATTTTTCTTCTCCTCTTGTGTTTCCCAGTTATGTTTGCTGGTCAAAACAAAAATTATAACACTATCTGATGTGGTTCTAAATGTATGCAAAGAAAATATTTAAGAAAATTATGTTACAAATGGGAGAGGGTAAAGGGACATAAGATCCTTCATGAACTGGTAAAATGACAATACCACTAGGCTGTAACAAGTTATATACAAGTATATATAATGTAAGACCTGGAGCAACCACCAAAAGAGCTATACAAGGAGAGACATTCAAAAATACCATGAGTAAATGGGTAAATCAAAATGGAATTTTAAGGAATATTCAAGTAACCACCAAAAAGGAAGGAAAAAGAAAATAGGTACACCAAAAATCTAGTAAACAAAACAAAAAAGTCAGATTTAAGCCATATCATATTAATAATTACATTAAACGTAAATTGCCTACACCAATTAAAAGACAATGGTGAAAGTGGGAGAGTAAACTACAAAACATGACCCAACTATATTCTGTCTACAAGAAACTCACTTCAAATATAATGACATAGGCACACTGAAAGAAAAAGTGTAGAAAAAATATATCATGCCAACACTAATAATAAAAAGCAGAAGTGGTGATATTAATATCAGATAAAGTGACTTCAGAACAAAGGAAATTACCAGAGACAGAGAAGCACATCATATAGTGTTAAGAGGTTCAATCTCCCAAGAAAACACAGCAATTGTAAATGTATATGTGCTAAAACATAATACAACTACAAAATACATGAGGCAAAAACTAATAGAACTGAAAAGAAAAAAATCCACAATTATATTTGGAGATTTTATCACACCCTCTGAAAAACAGATGGAACAACTAGACAGAAAACCAGCATGGATACTGAAGAACTTAACACCACAAACAAACAGGATCCAGTTGACATTTATAGAACACTCTACCCAACAACAGCAGAATACACATTCTTTTCAGTTGTCCACAGAACATATAGTAAGGTAGACCATATCCTGGACCATTTAAAACAAAACAAAAGAAATCAAACAACATCAAAAAAAAAAAAAAAACCTTAGCAGATTTAAAATAGTTAAAATCCCACAGAGTATGTTTTTCAAACACAATGGAATAAAACGAAACATCAATAACAGAAAGATAATAGGAAAATCTTCAAACACTTAAAAATTAAATGACACACTTCTATTGATGGATCAAAGAGGTAGCCTTTGTCATAAAAGGATATATGAGATATTTTTAAAAATACACTGAGCTGAATAAAAATGGAAACACAGCATATCAAAATTTGGGGCACAACTAAGATGGTGTGAAATGGTTTGGCTGTGTCTCCACCCAAATCTCATTTTGAACTGTAGTTCCCATAATCTCCATGTGTCATGGGAGGGACCTGTTGGGAGGTAATTGAATCATGGGGGTGGTTACCCTCATGCTGTTCTTGTGATAGTGAGTGAGTTCTCATGAAATCTGATGGTTTTATAAGGGGATTTCCCCTGACTTTGCTCACACTTCTCCTTCCTGATGCCATGAAGAAGGACAACTTTGCTTCCTTTTCTGCCATGATTGTAAGTTCCCTGAGGCATCCCCATCCATGCTGAACTGAGTCAATTAAACCTCTTTTCTTTAAAAATTACCCAGTCTCAGGTATGTCTTTATTAGCAGCAGAGAACAGACTAATACAGTAAATTGGTACTACAGAGAGTGAGGTGCTGCTGTAAGGGTACCTGAAAATGTGGAAGCGACTTTGGAACTGGGTAACAGGCAGAGGTTGAACAGTTTGGAGAGCTCAGAAGACAAGAAAATGTGGGAAAATTTTGAACTTCTTAGACACTTAGAGGGCTCAGAAGACAGGAAGATGTGGGAAAGTTTGGAACTTCCTAGGAACTTGTTGAATGGCTTTGACCAAAATGGTGATGGTGATATGGACAATGAAGTCCAGGCTGAGGAGGTCTCAGATGCAGATGAGAAACTTGTTGGGAACTAGAGCAAAGGTGACTCTTGTTATGCTTTAGCAAACAGGCTGGCGAAGTTTTGCTCCTGCCCTAGATATCTATGGAACTTTGAACTTGAGAGTGATGATTTAGGGTATCTGGTGAAAGAAATTTCTAAGTAGCAAAGCGTTCAAGAGGAGGCAGAGCATAAAAGTTTGGAAGCTTTGCAGCTTGATGATGCAATAGAAAAGAAAAACCCATTTTCTGGGGAGAAATTTAAGCCAGCTGCAGAAATTTGCATAAGTAATGAGGAGCCCAATGTTAATCACCAAGACAATGGGGAAAATGTCTCCAGGGCATGTCAGAGACCTTTGCAGCAGCTCCTCCCATCACAGGCTTGGAGGCATAGGAGGAAAAAATTGTTTCATGGGCCAGGGCCAGGCCCCCCTCTACTGTGTGCAGCCTCAGAACATGGTACTCTGCATTCCAGCTGCTCCAGCTGTGGCTAAAAGGGGCAAAGGTACAGCTCAGGCCATGACTTCAGAGGATGCAAGCCCCAAGTCTTGGCAGCTTCCACGTGGTGTTGAGCCTGCGAGAGCACAGCAGTCAAGCACTGTGGTTTGGGAACCTCCACTTAGATGTCAGAGGATGTATGGAAATTGCTGGATGTCCAGGCAGAAGTTTGCTGCAGGAGTGGAGCCCTCATGAAGAACCTCTGCTAGGGCAGTGCAGAAGGGAAATATGGGGTACGAGCCCCCACACAGAGTACCCACTGGGACACTGCCTACTGGATCTGTGAGAAGAGGGCCACCATCCTCCAGACCCCAGAATGGTAGATCCACCAATAGCTTGCACCATGCACCTGGAAAAGCCACAGACACTGAATGCCAGCCCATGAAAGCAGCTGGAAGAGGGGCTGTACCCTGCAAAGTCACAGAGCTGAGCTGCCCAAGGCCATGGGAGCCCACCTCTTGCATCAGCACGACCTGGATGTGAGAGATATGGAGTCAAAGGAGATTATTTTGGAGCTTTAAGGTTTAATGACTGCCCCATTGGATTTTGGACTTGCATGGGCCCTGTAACCCCTTTGTTTTGGCCAATTTCTCCCATTTGGAGCATGTGTTTTTGCCCAATGCCTGTACCCCCATTGTATGTAGGAAGTAACTAACTTGCTTACTTGCTTTCATTTTTACAGGCTCATAGGTAGAAGAGACTTGCCTTGGCTCAGATAAGACTTTGGACTTGGACTTGATTTTTTTTGTTGTTGTTGTTGTTGTTTTTGAGAAGGAGTCTTTCTCTTTCACCAGGCTGGAGTACAGTGGCACAATCTCGGCTCACTGTGGCCTCTGCCTCCTGGGTTCAAGCGATTCTCCTGCCTCAGCCTCCAGAGTAGCTGGGACTACAGGTGTATGCCACCATGCCCAGCTAATTTTTGTATTTTTAGTAGACATGAGGTTTGACCATGTTGGCCAGGATGGTCTCCATCTCTTGATCTCATGATCCACCCGCCTTGGCCTCCCAAAGTGCTGGGATTACAGGCGTGAGCCACTGAGCCCAGCCTGGAATTAAACTTTTGAGTTAATGCTGGAATGAGTTAACACTTTGGGGAACTGTTGGAAGGGCATGATTGTGTTTTGAAATGTGAGGACATGAGATTTTGGAGGCACCAGGGATGGAATAATATGGTTTGGCTGTGTCCCCACCCAAATCTCATCTTGAATTGTAGTTCCCATAATCCCTACATATCATGGAAGGGACCCATTGGGAGGTAAATGAATCAGAGGCTGTTTACCCTCATGCTGTTCTCATGATAGTGAGTGAGTTTTCATGAGATCTGATGGTTCTATAAGGGGCCTTTCCCCCCTTTGCTCACACTTCTCCTTCCTGCCGCCATGAAAAAGGAGGTGTTTGCTTCCCCTTCTGTTATAACTGTAAGTTTCCTAAGGCCTCCCCAACAATGCTGAACTGAGTCAATTAAACTTTGTTCCTTTATAAGTTACCCAATCTCAGGTATGTCTTTTTTTAGCAGCATGAGAACAGACTAATACACAGTGCTAAGAGAGAAATTTACAGCACAAAATGCATCCATTAGAAAGAAAGGAGAGTATCAAATGAGTAATTGAAGGTTCCAACTCAAGGACAGAAAAATGGTAGCGAAATAAACCCAAAACAAGCAGAGAAAAGGAAATAATAAAAATAACAGAAATCAATGAAATTGAAAACAATGAAATAATAAAGAAAAATCAAAGAACTTATTCTTGAAAAGATCGATAAAACTGACAAACCTCTGTCAAGGCTAACAAAGGCAAGAAAAAAGAGAGAACACAAATTACTAATATCAAGAATGAAACCAGGGAGATCTCTACAAACCCCGTAGACATCAAAAGGATAATAAGGGACTACTACAACAACTCTAGACACATAAATTTGACAACTTAGTAAAATGGATCAATTTTTTGAAAAGCACAAACTACCCTCATATCACCAAACAAGAAATTGATTATTTGGATAGCCCTATTAAAAACATTGAATTCATAATTTTAAACCTTCCAAAAAAGAAATCTTCACACCCAGATGGCCTCACTGGAGTTCTACCAAACATTAAAAGAAGTAACACCAATTCTGCACATTCTCTTCCAGAAAATAGAAAAGGAGGAAACACTTCTCAGCTTATTTTATGAACCTAGTATTACCCTGATACAAAAATCAAAGATAAATATAGTATCAAAAAAAGAAAAGCTCTAGAACTACAGACTAATATCCCTCATGAATATAGACACAAAAATCCTTAACAGAATATTAGCAAATAGAATTTGCAATACATAAAAATACTATACACCATAACCAAATACTGTTTCAACATTTGAAAATCAATAAATGCAACCTGCTGTATGAACAAACTAAAGAAGATAAATTATTTGATATATTAATTGATGTAAAAAAAGCATTTGACAAAATTTAACATCCACATATGATCAAAACTCTCAGAAAAATAGGAATGTAGAAGAACTTCCTCAATTTGATCAAAACATCTATGCAAAAATCTATAATTCACATTAAACCTAATAGTGAACAGCTATTGGGATGGGCATGCTGGCTCACTCCTGTATTCCCAGCACTTTGAGAGGCTGAAGAGGGAGGATCACTTGAGGTCAGGAGTTCAAGACCAGCCTGGCCAACATGGTGAAACCCCATCTCTACTAAAAATATAAAAATCAGCCAGGCATGGTGGCAAGCGCCAGTGATCCCAGCTACTTGGGAGGCTGAGGCAGGAGAACCACGTGAGCCTGGGAGGCAGAGGTTGCAGTGAGCCAAGATTGCACCACTGTACTCCAGCCCAGGTGACAGAGTAAGACTCTGTATTTAAAAAAAAAAAAAAAAAAAAAAAAAAAACCTCTTGTATGTTTTCCTCCTAAGATCAGGAACAAGGCAAGGATGTCTGATATCATCACTCTTATTCAACATAGTGCTGGAAATTCTAGTGTCAGTGCAATAAAGAAAGAAAATTAAATAAAAAGCCTACGGACCAGAGAGGAATAAATAAAACTATCAGTATTTACAGATGATATAACTGTATATGTAGAAATTTCAAAGGAATCTAAAAAAAACAAAAACAAAAAACAAGGTTTTTTTCCTGCTCTTAGGGGGAAAACATACAATGGTTTTTCACTGTTAGGTTTAATATTAGTTATAGATTTTGTGTCAATGTTTTGATCAAGTTAAAGAAGTTCTTCTCCGTTCCTATTTTTCTGAGAGTTTTAATGTTAGTTTAGCAAGATTACAAGACAAGATAAACATATAAAAATCAATTGTATTTCTATATACTAGCAATGCACACCTTGATGCTGAAATTTAAAACACATTACCATTTAATATCACTTGAAAAGAGAGAAATTCTTAAGTATAAATCAAAAAACACATGTACAGGACTTGCATGCTGAAAACCATTAAATGCTGATGAAAGAAATTAAAGATCTCAATAAATGGAAAGACATACTATGTTCATTTGAAGACTTGACATAGTAATTATAGTCAATTATCCCCACAACTGGTACTCAGGTTTAACACAATTATTATCAAAATCCAGGCAATGATTTTTGTAAATATAGACAAGATTATTCTAAAATTCATATGGAAGGGTAAAGGAACTAGAATAGCTAATGCATTTTTTAAAAATAAGAGTAAAGTGAGAGGAATTAGTCTACCTGAATTAGAAACTTATTATATAGCTGCATGAATCAAGACCTTGTGATACTGGTGGAGGGCCAGACAATAGAACAATGGAGCAGAGTAGAGAACCCAGAAATAGACTCACATAAATACATCCAACTGATTTTTAACAAAAGTGCAAGAGCAATTCAATACATTTCAACAAATGCTGCTGAAGCAATTAGACATCCATATACCAAAAAAAAAAAAAAAAAAAAGAACCTTGACCTAAACCTCACATCTTATCAAAGCCTAATTCAAAATGGACCACAGACATGAATGTAAAAAAAAAAAACTATAAATCCCTTTGGGAAAAAAATGGGAGAAAACTTTCAGGGTCTGGAGCTAGGCAAAGGGTTCTCAGGCTTCTTGACATCAAAACTCCAATTCATAAAAGAAAAAAATGCTAAATTGGACCTTATTAAAACTTTAAAAGTTTTTCTCTGTGAAAGACCCTGTTAATAGAATGAAAAGACAAGCTACAGACTAGGAGAAAATATTGCAAACCATGTACTCAACAAAGGACTAGTATCTAGAAAAAATAATTTTACATTTAAAATTAATTGAATATTTAAAATTAAATATTTAATATTTATAAATGTATATATCAGAACTTCTCAAATTCACAATACTAAGTAAGAGAAGCCAGACTCAAAAAGGTTTAATACTACATGATTCCATTTATATAATTTTCTGGAAAAAGCAAAACTCTATGTAAGGTTAGAAAACAGATCAGCATTGCTGGGAGTGGGGCCAACTAATAGGCATACGGCAATGTTTGTGTATGAGGAGGAGGTGTTGGAATTGTTTTATATATTGATGTAGTAGTAATGGTTACCTAACTGTATGTATTTGTCAAAATTCATAGAACTGTATGCCTTAAAAGGGTATATCTTATTGCATGTAAATTTTATCTCAATAAACCTAACATAAGCAAAACCTCTTGGAGCTTAACAGTAAGATAATGAACAATTCAATTAGAAAATAGTCAAAAGACATTGCAGCCCCTTCTCACACTGCTATCAAGAAATACCTGAGACTGGGTAATTTATAAAGAAAAGAGATTTAATTGGGTCACAGTTCTGCAGGCTGTACAGGAAGCATGACAGCTTCTGGGGAGTCCTCAGGAAACTTTCAATCATGGCAAAAATGAGGGGAAGTGGGCATGTCTTACACAGCTGGAGCAGGAAGAAGAGAGAGAGGGGAGAGGTGCCGCACATTTAAGCAACCAGATCTCATGAGAACTCTGTCACAATAAAGCACTAGGGGGATGGTGCTAAACTATTAGAAACTGCCCCCATGATCCAATCACCTCCCACCAGACCCCACCTTTAGCACAGGGATTACAACTCAACATGAGATTTGGGTGGGGATGTAGATCCAAACCAAATCATTTTGCCGCTGGCCCCTCCCAAATCTCATGTCCTTCTCACATTCCAAAATACAATCATGCCTTTCTAACAGTCCCTCAAAGTCTTAACTCATTCCAGCACTAACTCAAAATTCCAAAGTCCAAAGTCTCATCTGAGACAAGGCTAATCCCTTCCACCTATCAGTCTGTAAAATCAAAAACAAGTTAGTTACTCCCAAGATACAATGAGGGTACAGGCATTGGGTAAATACTGCCACTCCAAAAAGAAGAAATCAGCCAAAAGAAAGAGGATACAGGCCCCATGTAAGTCTGAAACCCAGCAGGGCAGTCATTAAATCTTAAAGCTCCAAAATAACCTCCTTTGAATCCATGTCTCACATCCAAGGCACACTGGTGTGAAGATGGGCTCCCAAGACCTTAGGCATCTCTGCCCCCATGGATCTACAGAGCTCAGCCCCCATGGCTGCTCTCAAGGGCTAGTATTGAGTGCCTGTGGCTTTTCCAGGTACACAGTACAAGCTGTTGGTGGATCTACCATTCTGGGCTCTGGAGGATAGTGACCCTCTTCTCACAGCTCCATTAGGTAGTACCCCAGTGGGCACTCTGTGGGGGTTCCAATCCCACATTTTCCCTCTGTACTGCCCTCGTAGAGGTTCTCCATGAGGGCTCTGCCCCTGCAGCAGGCTTCTTCTTGGACATCTAGGCTTTTCCATACATCCTCTGAAATCTAGGAGGAGGCTCCCATGCCTCAACTCTTGCACTGTGCACACTGGCAGGCTTAACACCACATGGAAGCCACCAAGGCTTATAGTTTGCACCCTCTGAAGCAGCAGCCCAAGCTGTATCTGGGGCCCTTTTAGCCACAGCTGGAGCTGGAGTGGCTGAGATGCAGGGAGCAGTGTCCTGAGGCTGCACAGGCCCTGGTCCTGGCCCACAAAACCATTCTTTCCTCCTAGGCCTCTGGGCCTGTGATGGGAGGGACTTCCTCAAAGGTCTCTGAAATGCCTTGAAGGCCTTTTTCCATTGTCTCAGCTATAAGCATTTGGCTCCTCTTTACTTATGCAAATTTCTGCAGCCTGCTTAAATTCTCCCCCTGAAAATGGCCTTTTCTTTTCTTTTTTTAAAATTTTTTTGAGACAGAGTCTCACTGCAATGCCCAGGCTGGAGTGCAATGGTGCTATTTTGGCTCACTGCAACTTCCACCTCCCAGGTTCAAGTGATTCTCCTGCCTCAGCCTCCTGAATAGCTGCGATTACAGGCATGCACAATTATGCCCAGCTAGTTTTTGTATTTTTAGTAGAGACAGGGTTTCACCATGTTGGCCAGGCTGGTCTCAAGCTCCTGACCTCGGGTGATATGCCCTCCTCGGCCTCCCAAAGTGCTGGGATTACAGGCGTGAGCCACTGTGCCAGGTTGGCTTTTTCTTTTCTATCACATGGCTAGGCTGCAAATTTTCTGAACTTTTATGCTCTGCTTCCCTTTTAAATATAAGTTCCAGTTTCAGGTCATTTCTTTGCTCACACACGTGATCATATGCTGTTAGAAGTGGCCAGGCCACATCTTGAATGCTTTGCTGCTTAGAAATTTCTTCCACCAGATACCCTAAATCATCACTCTCAAGTTCAAAGTTCCACAGCTTCCTAGAATGGGGCATAATGCCACCTGATTATTTGCTAACACCTAACAAAAGTGACCTTTACTCCAGTTCCCAATAAGTTCCTCATTTCCATCTGATATCTCCTCAGCCTAGACTTCACTGTCCATATTGCTATTGACATTTTGGTCATAACAATTTAACAAGTCTCTAGGAAGTTCCAAACTTTCCCTCATCTTCCTGTCTTCTTCTGGGCCTTTCACACTCAGCCTCTGCCTTGCACCCAATTCCAAAGGTGCTTCCACATTTTCAGGTATATTTATACCAATACCCCACTCCTGCTACCAATTTTCTGTATTAGTCTGTTCTCATGCTGCTCTAAAGAAATACCCAGGACTGGGTGATTTATAAAGAAAAGAGACTTAATTGGGTCATGGTTCTGCAGGCTGTACAGGAAGCATGACAACTTCTGGGGAGGCCTCAGGAAACTTTCAACCATGGAGGAAAATGAAGGGGAAGCAGGCACATCTTACATGGCTGGAGCAAGAGGAAGAGAGAGAGGGGAGAGGTGCCACACACTTTTAAACAACTGGATCTCGTGAGAACTCTATCATGAGATAGCACTACAGGGATGATGCTAAACCATTAGAAACAGCCCCCATGATCTAATCATCTCCTGCCAGTCCCCACCTTTAACACTGGGGACTATAATTCAACATGAGATTTGGGGTGGGGCCATATATCCAAACCATATCAGACATGAAGAGACATTTCACCAAAGACAGTATACAGATGGCAAATAAACACACGAAACAATGTTCAGCATCATTAGCCATCTAAGAAATGCAAATTAAAAGCATAATGAGATATTACTATATACTGATTAGAATGGCTAAAATTAAAAATGCTAACAATATGAAATGCTGCTGAGGGTGCAGAAAAACTGGATAAATCTTATATTGCTGGCAGAATTGTAAAATGATACTACGACTCTGGAAATCAGTTTGGCAATTTCTAAAACTAAACATACAACTACTATATGATCCAGGAATCACACTCCTGGTCATTTACCCCAGAGAAATTAAAACTTTTGTTTACACAAACGTCTGTAGATGATTATTTATAGCTTTGTTTATAATAGTCAAAAACTGGAACCAACCCAGATATTCTTCAGTGGGTGAATGGTTGAACGCACTGTGGCAGATCCACGCCATAGAAAGCTGCTCAGTAATCAAAAGGAACCAACTATGATACACACAACAACCTGAATGAATCTCAAGATAATTTTGCTGAGTGAAAAAAGTCAATCCTAAAATATTTCATACTGTATGATCCAATTTATTTGACATCTTTGGAATAACAAAA
This sequence comes from Pongo abelii, assembly GCF_028885655.2. Lineage (NCBI taxonomy): Eukaryota > Metazoa > Chordata > Mammalia > Primates > Hominidae > Pongo > Pongo abelii. Next base: position 184,697,184 of record NC_071989.2, read on the forward strand.
TTTCTAAATGGAGAACAGTTTAGTGATTGCCAAGGGTTAACGGATAGTGAAGGTAGGAAGAGAGTGGGCACGGCTATGAAAGAGCGACAGGTGGGATCGCCTGGTGATGGAATATTAGTAATTTGACTGTACATTTCCATATCCTAGTTCTGATATGGTACTATAATTTTGCAAGATGTTACCATTCGAGAAACTAGTTAAAGGGTACACGGGATCTCTCTGTACTGTTTCTTACAAGTGAATGTGAATCTACAATTATCTCAGAATAGAAAGTTTTGCTAAAATAATAATCCAATCGTTTGCAGCATTGCTTGTATTTGGGGTGGTGGGGGGACCTGGAAACAGCCTAAATGTCCATCAGCACAGGAATAGTTGACTATAATGTTAGTTTCATAAAATGGAACGTTGTGCAGAGCCAAAGAAAAAAAGCATCTTTGATTTGAAAATCTATGTTGCAGAACTCTTTATGCAGCATGATACCATTTCTACTAAAATGCACACACACAGTGTGGCTCTTGTGTAAATGCCTATACCACGTGTTCCCAGTGATGGAGAGACTGCCTCCAAGTCGAAAATCGATTCTTGAGGGGCTAAATAATCTTATCTTTCTTGTGTCTAAAGCACAGATATACATAGAGTACACCAGCATATATGCAATTTATCTGTAGCATTACTACACTTATGGTGGGGGAGGATTAGGGGAAAAATATCTTTAAAAGCTCCTTAGGAGAGGGATAGCGGGGGGAAAAAACCAGAAAGGTTAAGAACCGCTGGCCTATCCCAGAATTCCTCAACTTCAGCATTGTGGATATTTTGGGCTAGAAAATTATTCACTGCAGGGGCTGTCTGGTGCATTGTAGGATGTTTAGCAGCATCCCTAGCCTCTACCATAGATGCCAGTGGCACCAACCCTCAGCTGTGATGATCAAATATGTCTCCAAGGCACTGCCAAATGTCCCTGGAGGGCACGGTGGTCCCCGGTTGAGAACTACTAGACAGATGACTGGAAATCATTTAACAAATCCCAGCCACAGGGCATCAGGAGTGATGGATCCATTGCGTTCTCATTTTTGACAGGGAGAATATATTCAGGGCTTACTTGTATCATTAAATATTAATTTTTCAAAAATGGCTCTCACTGGGAAATGCAGTCCTGGAGAGGGGAAGAGGCCCAGCCAAGCCCTAAGGCTCCAAACTTTAATCCCAACCCTGCCCCTGCTTGCTCTAGGACCACCAGCCAGCCTCCCTGCCATGAGCCTCTGTTTCCCCCTCTTGCACACACAGCCCACGCTAACACTTTCCACCACCCCTCCACAGTCCCTGCTTCTCTCCCACACCTCCACGCTCAGGCAGCTATCTGCCTCTCTGCCTCTCCGGGGCCTGGAAAACTCTGGCTCATGCCTGGATTCCAATGTCCTACCCTTCAGGAAGTCCTCATTATCTCCCACCAGCGTGCAAGCAGCCCTGGCTGTGACCCCACAAGCTCTTGGGCATCCCTGCGCACAAACGTGCACCCTGCCCACTGGTGTCTAGAGACCATGGTGAATATTTGCCATTTATCATCTTCCTCATCCACTCCTCTCCACCCGGCTCTCAGCCAGACTCCTTCGCCCTCTGACTTCTGGTTGGCTGAATAAATGTTAGGCACCAGCAAAGGATCAGGGAGCAGGGAGGACAAGGAGGCAGGCATTTAGTCTCCTGCTTCCCCTCTTCCGGGCCCCCCTTTGGTATTGCCTGGGTCCCTCTTCCTCTGGCCACAGCTCTTGCAGGGTTTCAGTAGCTGCGCCTTCTTCTGGTCCCTTGAGACCTAGGGTAGTAACATCTTCCTGTGTGCACATTCATCTCCTTAGTTCCTTGACCTGGTCTACCTCTTGTAAATGCTCCCTTCACTTAATCCTGGTACCCTTCTTGAAGAGTTCCCAACAGGGTCCTGATCTGATCCACATGTCCCAACTCAAACGCAAGCAACTTGAGCAAACATGCATAAGAGAGCTGCATGTTGCTGTTTTGTTCTGTTTTGAATCTCAGCAACCCCAAGGGCCAACATGGATGGGACCCAGAACATGGGCAGAGCTCAGCAAATAAGCAGATGAATGAATAAAGAATAGATGGATGGATGGATGTGGACAGATGGGCAGACGGATGGGTGGATGGATTGGTGGAGGGATGCACAGACCCTGCTTTTGCAAACATGAATAACAGCTGAAATCCCTTGAGTGCTCACTGCTTATTGGGCACAATGCCAAGTCCTTTATATATATATATTCACAGTAAAGGTAAAAAACAAACTCTTTTTTTCCATCTACTCAAACTCAATACAACACTCAGCACAGAAACACTTCGCCTCTAGTCACCAAAAGGCGTGTGAGTTTTCTTCCCACTGATACGTAATTCTCCAGCAGACACTGACTGGGTGTCCTACAATTTAACTCATTTCTAACACTAACTACCTGGAATTAGTGTCAGATTCTGCAGGATGAGGGCTCAGTCCCATGAGACTGCCCCTACCTTCAGACATCAGTCAAAAGTAGTAAGCTGTCATCTATACTTCTGACCAACCGGCTATAAATCAAAGTTCCCACAACCCCCTCCCTGGGTTCAATTAATAAATCAAGTTTCCCTCAACCCCCTCCTTGGGTTCAATTAATTTGTCAGGGCAGCTTGCAGAACTCAAGGAAACACTTTATATACATTGGCCCATTTATTATAAAGGATATTAGAAAGGTTACAGCTAAACAGCCAGATGGAAGAGATGCATGGGGCAAGGTATGGGAAGGGGTGCGAGGCTTCCATGCCCTCTCCACCATGCCACCCTCCTGGCACCTCTGCATTGTACACGCAGCAATCCAGAGGCTCTCTGAACCTTGTCCTTTGAAGTTTTTATGGAAGCTTCTCGACATAGGCATGGCTGATTAAATCATTGGCCATTGGTGATCGATTCAGCTTTCAGTTCCCCTCTCCTCCTTGGAGGTCAAAGGTGAGGCTGAAAGTTCCCACCCTCTACTGACAGCGTTGGTTCCCTGGCAACCAGCCCTCATCCTGAGGCTGTCCAGGAGTCCACCAAGAGTTGCCTCAATAGAACAAAAGATGCTCCTATTACCCAGAAAATTCCAAGGGATTAGGAGCTCTGTGTCAGGAACTGGGATCAAAGACCAAATATCAGAACCAAAGATCCTCCTATCACCCCTGTCCACGAGGATTTCAGGAGCTCTATGTCAGGAATAGGGGGGCAGAGACCAATTAATACATCACAATATCACTTTCACCCAATCTTCATAACCAGTCTGAAGCAGCAGTATTATCATGAAAAAAGAGATGCTCATAATGGTTAGGTCACTCGCTCCAGGTCACAGTTAGGAAGTGACAAGGTCAGGACTCATCAGTGCCACTGGCCTCCAGAGCTTGCAGTTCTGATAACACAAAGATGTGGCTAAATGACTCCAGGACCCCATGGCCCAGCTCCGCCAGCAGGGGTTCCCTCCCGGGCCTCTCCTCCCACATGGCCTGTCCCCGCCCTCTAGGCCCTGGGTGGACTTAGTCCTGGTCACTGTGGGCACAGCTTCGGCACGCTTCCCTCCGAGGCCACACCCCACCCCGCCCCTCCACCCTAGAATCGGAGGACGCTGGGGTTGCAAGTGGGAGGCCCAGGGAGGCGCCAAGCCCCTCCCGCTCCAAGCCGACGCGCCCTGTTTTATGCCTTGAGTAGGCGGGAGCCTTGCAGGTCTGTGGGTTTCTTTCTCAAAGGAAAATTGCTGGGCTCGTGGGGAAGAGCCTCGGGCACTTGCTCTACTTGGAAAGGGTGAAGAGCGCAGGCTTTGGAACCCTAGGCGCGCCCGCAATCCCAGCTCTGGGTGTGGCGCGGGACACCTCCTGCTGAGGGCTGGTAAACCGAGACTCCTCGTGCGTCCTTGGTGCACGCGAGGAGCACATGGAACAGCACAAGCTGCCCGCAGCCCGCACCGTCGCTCCCTCGTGAGACCTGGTTCACCTTCTCACACTTTCCCAAACACTCCTGCAGATCCATGTGATTTGCCCATCTCTGTGAGGATTGCCAGTCTTTCTTCCCATTTGGCAAATTAGGAAATCGAAGCCCTTCAGAGCCCTGTCGAGGTCACGCGCGGCAGGGCGGAGGCAGAGCTGGGTCGAAACCCGGGCAGTCTCCGCCGCTCCCGGCCCCGCTTCCCCCGCGCCTGGGGCTCCGCGGGGCGGCTTTGTTGGGGCAGCAGCAGGCAGGATTTATTTCCGGCGTTGTTTATGCGCAGCACGTCTGGAACAGGGCCCTTGGTGATTAAAACGCCTCGGGACAGAAAAGCCGAGCTGAAACATTCATGAAAATACAAAAAGGAAAACAAAACAGCGGCATCAACAGGAACATCTCCAGGCGGACGCGTAGGAGTGCTGCCAAGGACAGCACCTGGTCCCGAGGCTTGGGGGTAGCTGCTTCACCTTGGGCCTGACCCCCTCCTGGATTCCAGTCACCCTGGGACCAAGCCAATCATCATCAGTATTAACAGCAGCAGCGTCATCCCTTGCCATTTGGGGGTCAGGCACGCCTGGCTTACACCCCAGGTCTGCCAGTTCTGGCTGTGTGACCTTGGACAGGTAAATTAACCTCTCTGAGCTGTGGCGTACTGGGCCCTGCTTCCCAGGGTCGTTGGGGAATATGTGGAATGACGCATGGGAAGCTACAGGCTAAAGGTCTGGCACATTGCAGCCGCAATAAACAATAGATGTCTGTTCTTTTACATTCTAAAAAGTCCTTTTATATACATTTTAGAGCAGAGCAAGCAGGCAGGCTCTGGAGCTGGCGGCGGCAATGCAGCCCAGCTCCTACTCTGTGTTACTAGAGAGAAAGTCATATAACCCTTTAAAGCCTGGATTTCCACATCTTCTATAATAAATGAGGTTAACAACCCCTATCTCCTACGGTTGTGTGAGGTTTTATTAGGAGGTTACACATAAGGGTTTTATCATAGTACCTGTCACAGAACAAGCACTCTGCAACTGTTACGAGTAATTTTCACCCTCCTGAGACAGGAATAATACAGGGTGGTTGCAGGAGAATAGAAAATTTCAGGCACACACCCACCAGCATCTTGACAGTTCCAAGACCACCCATATTTAGTGTAAAAAATGGGTGGCACCTAAAGTATAATAATAATAAAATTAAAAAAAAAAAAGAATGATCTGTGACCAAAACAAAACCTGGAAAAAAAAAATGGGTGGCACCACAGTTCTGAGAAATCTCCAGCTTTTTCCAGGAATCTTCAAGAATATTCCACCCCTTCGGCAAATACATCCATAAACATAGCAGCCCCAAACCTCCTTGCTTGACTTTCTTTGAATACCCCTGCACTCCCCTTCCTTGAGCGTGTACTTTTTGCTTTGCAGTAAATCTCCCTACTTTCACTATCTCCTGACTCATCCTTGAATTCCTTCTCCCGATGGTGTCAAGAGCCTGGACGCTAGCCAGGGTTGAGGTCCCACCAGCACTTGGGGACCTGGGCCAGCCCACCAGTATCATTCCCAACTTGTCTATTTTATAGTCAAGGTAAATGTCTTTGCCCCCATGTTATACATGGTGGAAGTAAGGCTCTGGGAGGCGAAGTGGCTTGACTAATGTCACACTACCAGGAAAGGGCAGAACAGGAACTTCTGCACTGGGCTCCCAGTTCTAAGTCAGCGCCCCTTCCATTGCAGGGGCCCCAAGTTTGTGCATTTGAAATGGCCTGGCAGCCTTGTCAGCTCTGCCCAACAGAATGGACTGAAAGACGCCCCGAGAAAAAGGCCCAGTCCACAGCTTCAGACTGACCTGGTTTCAAATCCTCTTCTAGCTGTGTGACCTTGGCCAGAATACTCAGCCTCTCTGGGCCTCAGTCTCTTCTCTTTAACTCAGTGGGAGTTAGTCCTACTCCTCAGGGTCAATGTGAACAGGAAATGAGGATGGGTGTAGACATGCCCAGCATTGTGCCAAAAACCCAGCAGGTACCCAGCAAAGGTTGTCTCCCTCCCTGGCCCCCATCAGTGCATCTGTTGTTATCTCTCTTGGGGCTTCTAGCTCCAGCTTCATTCCCAGCCACAGGGACCTGACTGACTGACAGGCCCTGACATTCCAGCTGACAGAGCAGCTGCATCTCCACCAGCCTGCCTCAGCCTCCCAGGTATCTGCCATAGCAGCATCCTATCACCTGGGCTCCGAGAGCTAATGAGGCCACCAAGGGAGTAAGGACAGGCCCATCCAGATGCTCCAGCTCCTGCCTTTCTCTCTTCCCCCTTGTCCTTCTCTGTCCCCCATCCTTTTCCAAACTCTGCCTCCTTCACTCTCCTTCCCCTCAGCCTTCCTGAAACTTTCAAGGAAGCAGCCGATGGCCTCTGACAATGATCCAAAAATTACGACCAACATCAAAAAAGTACAAGATGATTTATTCATGCTTCAAACTCTTAGCACATTCTTATACTTATCAAGGGGCACTGTGAAGACAAAGTTGAACAAGACACAGTCCAGCCTTGGGGATCTCAGAAAAAAATGATGCATCAGCAGAAATGTACAACCCAATGGGCTGCACATATTAAATAAGAATTCTGACAGCTGCCATTTATTCAGCACTTTATATATGTTCTGGCTTACGGTTGCAGCTCAGGTTCAGGGAGTTCATGGGTCTTATCCAAAGTCACACAGCCAGGAAGGGATAGTGTTGAGATTCAAACCCAAGTCTGTCTGATCTCAAAACTTGGGCTCCTTTCGTTTCGTCAAGCTTGCCTCTATTGGGAATATCCAAACATAGAGAAAAATAATTACCATGTAATGTGAAACCTGACATGAAAGTACTAACTACAGAGTGAATGATCTGGGGAAGGATTCTCATGAGCTGGATATTAAAAGATGGTGGTCATATATGTATATATCCAAGTCTATGTCTATGCCTATATTTCTACATCTATGTATTTATGCCTACATGTCTGTCTATATCTACCTCTACAGCTATCTATAACCTGGTCTCCCATCTCCCAGGATCCCTAAACAAAACTGTCACTCCACTCTTCCCTCCGAACGATAATATAATTGAGTTGGTCAGCCATAAGGGCTCACACCAGTAATCTCAGGTCGAGGAGGGAGAATTGCTTGCATCCAGGAGGTCGAGACCAGCCTCAGCAGCATAGTGAGATCCTGTCTCTACAAAAAATGAAAAATTATCTGGGCATGATGGCATAAGACTGCAGTCCCAGCTACTCAAGAGGCTGAGGTGGGAGGATCACATAAGCTCGGGAGTTTGAGGCTGCATTGAGCCATAACATTACCACTGCACTCAGCATGGGTGACACTCTGTACCCCCCCCAAATATATATATATATATATATATATATATATATATATTTGAGTTTACACAGTTGGGGTCCAGATTTGACTGGTAATCGAAAAAGTCCATTATAGAAGGAAATAATTTAATTAATGAACTACATACTGCTAAACATCTTACTTCAACTTAAAGTATATAAATATGCATGTATCGATATAATTTTAGATGAAGGCCTCTGAGGCCTCTCAGAATACCTCTGTTGATCGGATTCCGCATTCTGCTTTTTCTATAAACCATAGCCATCATACAATTAACACTCATGCTTCAGGCATCATTAAAGTAGAACAAGAAAATGTCATTTGAGTGCAGAATCATGGACAGTGTTTTTTGTTTTTTTTTACCCCCTAACACTTTGCAGGTCTCTAACCCACACATATTTGTACAGATTTTTTTTTTAGCAACTGACATTTATGGGGTCTTTTCAAATCATTCAAGTTAGTGCTCAAAGAAAACAGAACTTTTTTCTGATATATTACAGACATTGAACTCACTATTGTAATCATGTTATTTAGTTAAACATGATGTAAACTGATAAAGTATGGGCACAAAAAAGAATGGTTGCTCCTGTGAATGCTAAACTGAATGCTTTAGAACACTCCACAGAGATGAATTGTTGCAGGGTAGCAAATACAACTGATTCCTGCTAAGTAGCAAGTTGACTGACGAAAACAGAAAAACACGGGTCATCTCAACGGGAGAGCAATCTAATGGCCTTGGGGCTCCGCCTGCCACCAACATCAGGCAATAGGATTGCAGGTGAAAAGTCATTGATCCAGTGAGACAGTTAAGTGGAGGTCAAGTGGACAATTTCCACTGTGTCTACTTTATATTTCTGATCCCAGCAACGTCCAGGTAGAGTGGAACCCTGTCCACACTCTGGCCCACTCCTCATCCTGCTTCTTGTTCTCCCAAGAGGAGGAATGCAGTTCTAACAAGCGAGATCCCACGACACTGACACATTGTTTTTTTCTAGTGGAAAGAGTCAACCCTCTCTTCTTCACCTCACTCTTCACAGCACTCACCTCTTGTCTTCTGCCTCATACTGGTAACAAAAAGTTATAAGAGCATGTGCTTTGAGGGAGTGGCAAGATAAGAGGGTATGGTAGATGAGGCTAGGGAACGGGGCAGGTGTCAGTCTATGGACGTTGGACTAAGGCATTCAAAGTTTACCCTATAAGCAATGAGGAGTAACTGAGATTGAATCTGTGCGAAAGAAAGATCACTCATGCAATTGATGTGGACAATAAATTGGAGGAGAATGAAGGCAGGAAGTCCAGTGAGGAGCCTGCTGCATTCACCAGGGAAAGAGATGATGATGCCTAAACTGATACAGGAAGCTGAGGTGGGTATGGGGGTCCACATAGTACCAGACCTAACAATGAGTTAGACGTGAGGAATAAAAAGGAAAAAGTCTCCGAGAATGCCCAGGCTTCTGTCTTGGCTAACTGGCTTCAGCCAGTAAAATCAGGAAGACAGGAATGGGAGTGAGGTTGGAGTCAGAAAGATGAAGGCTTCTGCATTGACCATTTAAGCTTGTGTTTCCTGTGAGCCATGCAGAAGGAGAAAGCCAGGAGCCGAAATACATTCAAACCTGGACTGGAAGAAACAGCTCTTCTAGCTGCTTGAATCAAGTGAAAACTACCAACTGCCTTGAGGATTTCTCTTTTCTTAAGACAGGGTCTCTCTTTGTCTCCCAGGCTGGAGTGCAGTTGTATAATCATGGCTCACCGCATCCTCAGCTCAAGTAATTTTCCCACCTCAGCCTCCCAAGCAGCTGGAACTACAGGCATGCGCCACCATGCCTGGCTGACTTTTCAATCTTTTTGTAGAGATGAGGTCCCACTTTGGTGCCTAGGCTAATCTTGAACTCCTGAGCTTAAGGGATCCTCCCTCCTTGGCCTTCCAAAGTGCTGGGATTAGAAGTGTGAGCTACCATTCCCAGCCTGCCTTGAGGACTTCTGATTGCTCTTGTTCCACTCAATACTTGGCAGCAGAGCAGGTAGAGTGGAAAAAGCCATGCCTTTGAGGTCATCCAATTCTGGGTGGAAATTCCTAGTTCTGCAGATATGCATTATTTGTGGCTTTGGATATGTGATTTAATGTCCCTGTGCCTCTGTTTCTTCATCCATATATAAAACAAATAATGACACATTCTTCATAGGCTATAATGAGAATCAAATGCAGCCATAAATATAAAGCATCCAGCTAGTGTCTGACACATAATAGGTGTTCTGCAAATGGTGCTAACTAGTAGTTAGTAGTGGTATTTTATTTGTATTCTATAGAATGTCATCTATTAATTTATTAACTATACAAAAATCAAATAATTGTATTTCTGGAGTGGAGAATCTGGTAATTCAAACAGATTTGAAAAACAGATATTTGCTTATCTCAATTCAACAAGACTTTTCTGGGCTCCTCTGGGTGTGACAGGCCCTTGGAATTTAGAATAAGCCTCCAGGTTTTTCCATGCTTCCCCCTGCAAACACACACACACATTTAAGCAAACAGTCACCATCACCAAAGGTGGTTCCCTCCAATTGTGTAGGCGCTTTCGGGAGCTGAGTTAAACAGACATTCCACGCTGGGCCCTGGGCACATAAAAAGAAGTCGTGCCAAATCTTGGCTCTGGAGGCTTGGAGCCTAGTGCTGGGCATCAGTGAGTCTTGAATGAGCTTTTTCTCCAGAAACCAGTGTCCACCCCCGCCTTAGGCTCCCTGCCCAGAGCACAAGGCTGCCAGCCCATCTGTGTCCTTGAGAACATGCTGGGCTCCTGACCCAGGCAGCAGCTGGTCCACTACCTGCTGCCCCCAACCTGGCACCTATCCAATTCTGAGACAGCACAGAGAGAGAGAATCTGAGAGCTGGAAAGGAACATGGAACTCACCCAGGGCATGGAATGTGCAACTCACTGGGCCCAGAGCCAGAAAAGGGTTTGATTTTTATTGAGCTTGGCCCTTTACCAGCTGTGTGGGTTGAAGCAGTCACTTTTCACTCAGCCTCAGTTTTCTTATCTGTAAAAGAGGGATAATAAATGTCTACCTCATGGGATTATCATAAGGATTGTAGATGACAGATACCCATCTAATGGCATGTTAAGCAAAAAACTAAACTAAACTAAAAATCAATGAAGTGGGTATTTATTGGTCCAAAGTGTTACTGAAAAGTTTAAGAGCAGATATAATTTCAGACACACCTGAAACTACATGCTTAAACATCATCAGAAATCTCTCTCTCTCTCTCTCTCTCTCTGTCTCAGTTGGCTCTATTTTCTTATAAGCCTTCAAATATTGTTTGAATATTTGCCCCCCACCACCCAATCTCATGTTGAAATTTGATTCCTAAAGTTGGAGGTGGGGCCTAGTGGCAGGTGTTTAGGTCATTAGGGTAGATCCCCCATGAATGGCTCAGTGTCATCCCCATGATAATGAATAAGTTCTTACTCTATTAGTTCACATGAGAGCTTGGTGCTTAAAAGAGCCTGGCACCTTTCCCCTCTCTCTCTTGCTTCCTCCTCTCTCACCATGTGACATGCCTGCTCCCCCTTCATCTTCCACCATGATTAGAAGCTTCCTGAGGCCCTCATCAGAAGCAGATGCTGGTGCCATGCTTCTTGTACAGCCTGAAGAACCGTGAGTCAAATAAACCTCTTTCTTTTAAATTACTCAGCCTCAGATATTCCTTTATAGCAACACAAAATGGACTAAAAAACCTTCCCTTCAGGGTGACAAACTGGCCTCCAGCAGCACTAAGCTTTCTCTAATGGAGAAAGAGTGCTTCTCTCCCAATAGTCTTAAGACTGGCCCTCATTAGCTCTGATTGGATCACTTTTGGTTATATATTCACTCCTCCACTTATCACTGTGCCCAGGGAGATATCATATTATCCTTGGCCAACATTGGGTCATATGTGCATGTCTAGAATCCTGAGTTCCAAATTGGCTCTACTCTACCCAAATAATGGACTGATAGCGGAGAAAGGAGTATTCAAAGAAAATCAAGATGCTCTTATAGATTAAAGGGGGAACGGATACTGGGCATGGCAAGACAGCAGACATCATGTCAAGAAAGCAGACATCAATAAACACGAGAAGGGGTTAATTTTCAACCAATGCTATTATCTTCATCAATATCATCATCATTATTATCATTGTTATCATAATTAACGTCATTGTCACCATCATCATCACAGGTGAATAATACATTGTAACTGTATGTTCCTGTGATCTACTGCTTCCCATGCAGCCTCTTCTACATCCATTCTTTACCTAGAAGAGTAGTCTGTTGTCACTCAAGCAGGGTTTCTAAGAGCCTGAGGCTCCCCTTCTTGTCTTCCCCCTAAAACTGTCCAGCCCTGCATCCATCCTTTCTCTGTGTTCTGAGATGGATCTACTCCAGGCATGGTCTCTGCTCTCCCCAGCATCAGGCTCTAACCTTTACTCTCCTCTTCTCCTCATAGCTGTGGCCTCCTGACCACCACTCTTTGCAGACCCAGTTCCGCTCCAATCATGGACAAAAGCAGGAGGGTTGAAAGAACACCAGCCCCATTCTCTAAGGCTCATCACACACTGTACCACACTTCTGGTCCTGAAATTGGGACCTTTTCTCATCACTAGAATGTATCCTTGGCCCTATATGGGTACCCATATTGAGTATGTATTAACAAACTTTTGGTTGAAAATAACAGAGAACCTCATTTAAACTGACTAAAAAATAAAAGGAATTAATTGGCTGATGGGCATAAAACCTCAGAAGTAGTTCAGTTCAGGTAGAGCTAGATCCAGCAGCAGCTCAATGACATCACCAAGGATCTAATTTCTTTCTCTCTGTTAGCTCTGTCTTTTTCAGGGTTGCCCTCATCTTAAGGCTATTTCCTTAGTATTTCCAAGATAGTTTCAAGTGCATTCTAAGGCTATATGTTTCCAATTTTCTATCCCGGAGGAAAGAATAGCTCTTTATACTAGAATTCTTAGCATAATTTGAACAGATTCACTCTTACTAGACCAGCTTAGGTCCCACCTTTGGTTGGTTCAAGAGAACCATGGTGGGGTTAATTCCAAATAAACCACATGTTGTAAAATGGGGAAGAGATAGTTCCAAGGAAATGTGGGATCCTACAATAAAGTAAGGGGGAAGATTCCTGGCCAACAGTCAAAAGATGTCCATTATCAGAATTTTGAAGGAATTATGCTCAAATTGTACCTGGAAGTGAGCCAAAATTTGTCTGGATTCTCAGAGACATTCAGCTCTCTCTTTTTACCTAACCTCTCTTTTGGAATTGGGAGGTGATTCATTGAAATTATTCATCTTGAGTCTGGGTAAGAAGTATATTGGAGTTCTTTGTACTATTCTTGCAAATTTTCTGTCTTCCAATTAAAATAACTTGTTAAAGTAATATGGTAGTGCATAATCACCATTTTTCCCCCTTAACCATAGGTAAGATACACGTCATATTGATATTTGCCTCACTTTTGCTTCAGGAATGATGGAAGAATTTCAGGGGAGAATTCACCCAACTTGACTGGGATACTGGGAGCACTGATCTGGAAAGGAACTTTTGAGCTTTAGGTGGCTGAGTGTCCATAAAGTAACACACATACCAAAGTCTTCCAAACAAAGATTAAGGGATGGGACCTCTCAAATAAACTCCTCCAAATTGGGAACAAATGTTACAGTATCAGGATCACATCACCTGTCCCAGTTACCCTATTGCTCAACATGGGATGTGGGTTATCAGGGTGAAGTTCTTTTAGCAATTATCCTTGTTTGCCTCATTATGTAAGGAGGGGAAATAACTTACCTGTTTAAGTAACTGGCCTTTAAATTAAGAGCAATAGTACTCAAAGAACTGTACCCAATGCATTGCACCCGAGGAGCCTCATCCACAGCTAAACCTGATTTAGATGACAAGACTCTAGATCTTGAGCCTGCTCCTAATGACATAATAGATGGGACTTGGGGGAAGCATTAGTAGAAGTGAGTATATTTTGCATATGGGAAAAACATAAATAACTTATGGCCAGATGGTGAACCATAGTTATTTTAAAACATGGCCCCCAATTTTTTTACATCCTTCTCATAGAGAAGTAGAATCCATTTCCCTTGAATCAGTGATTGGTTGACAAATAGGGTAGGGAAAAAGACACTATTTGATTTTTTGTGTGTGTTATTTCATGTACTTATTCATTCATGACAAGAACACTTAAAAATCTACTCTCTTAGCAATTTTCCAGTATACAATTCATTATTCCTAACTATAGTCACTATGTTGTACAGTAGATCTCTTGAGCTCACCCTTTTGTTCATTATTTGACCTTTGGGGCTGGATAAGAAAAAGCCATGTGACTCAGCCTGGTTTCCTTGAGATGCTCATTCTTGGGATCCAGACAAGGGGAAGGATGTCCAGCCTGTGGAGAGGTCTACAGGGAGAGGCTTAAGCTAGAGAGAAACAAGGGCACCCTCCCTTCTCAGCTCCTACTGGGCTCCCGACTGAGAGTCAACACCTACTTGCCCACCGTGCAAGTGAGCAATTCTGCAAGTGGGCCCTCTAGTCCTATCAAGCATCCCCATGTGGAGTAGAGACTACACTTCTCTGCCAGCCCCTGCCTAAATGGCAGATTTGTGAGCTAAAAAGATAACTCTTGTTTTTTCAAGCCACTAAGTTTTGGGATGGTTTATTATGTAGCCAAAGTAACTGGAACACCACGCAAATGAATGCAAAAGCACTTCAGAGAGAATACTTGTGATCTCAAAGTATTAAGAGATACCCTTGTGAAAAATTTTAAAGTCCATGAATATTTGTGCAAGAAATGATTCTCTTGATAAGTATACTGGAAAAACCGAATGAAACATATAGGCAGTAGTAATGAGCTGCCCAACAACTTTACTGGAAAAAAATATACACTCTCAAGATCATCAACATTTGATTCAATTCTTGTTTGTCCTTAAAATCAGCTCATAGTTTCAATTATGACCTATGATTTGTTAAATATAGGATATCATTACTTTATTTCATATTTTTAACTGTTGACAAAGCCCAAGTCAAATCTATGAACCTGCCTTTATGCCAAAATTTTAATCCCTACTCAAAGTGGTTTGTATTGAGTGGGAACTTTTTTCTGGTTCCCAGTTATTCTTAGGAAACTTTATTAGTCAGGGTTCTCCAGAGAGACAGAACATATTTATATATAAGTGTGTGTATAAATGTGTGTATGTATATATATACATATATATATAGGTTCTGTTTCTCTGGAAACCACACACACATATATATTCATATATATGAAGAGATTTATTATAAGGTTTTGGCTCACACAATTATGAAGGCTGAGAAGTCCCACTATCTGCCATCTGCAAGCTAGAGACCCAGGAAAGCTGGTGGTGTAGTTTGAATGCCTGAGAACCAGAAAACTGATGGCATAGATTTGAGTCAGGTCTGAAGGCCTGAGAACTGGAGGGCAGAAGGCAGGAGAAGATTGATGCCTGAGCTCAAGCAGTCAGGCAGAGTTAATTTGCTCCTCCTCCCCTTTCTCATTCTATTCAGGTCTTCAATGGATGGGTGATGCCCACACATATTGGGGAGGCCATCTGCTTTACTTGGTCAACCAATTCAAATGCTAATCACTTCCAGAAACATCTTCACAGACACACCCAGAAATAATGTTTAACCATTTACCTGGGCATCCTAAGGTCCAGTCAAGCTGATGCATAAAATTAGCCATACCAGAAACCAGTAACCTCTTCTATATGCCTGGAACACAACCTGTTATTGTGTCTTTGGCTGTGGTATTTTGCCGGCCAGACTTGCTTTTTCCTAGTACCAGAGGAGGAGGATGTTCACCAATCTCTCAGGATCCTCTTTCAGCCCCAGCTTGCCTGTCCTTCAGCAAATGCCCAGCCCCTGCTTGCACTCACTGAGAAAGAGCATCAAAGATGGCTGCCTCACTCCAACGCTCCAGGTGCACTCTACTCCCCCATCCTGCCTCCCACTTGTCTCCACCTCCTTAGTTCATCTTTCTTCATCCTCTTCCCTTGTGTTATCTTTGGCTTTCCTCTCCATTCTATATGTGTACTTGGATTATATCAGCCTCATCCAGGAAATAACCCAGACCAATTCTATCCAGTGCCCAATGCCACAGCGCAATGCTGAAATTTCTGCCAGATGGGTCCCAATTGTCACAAAAAGAAGCAAGCAGCAATTAACAATGCCATAGTCAAGGGAAGCTGATACAAGTTGAACATCCTTTATCTGAGAATCTTGGGACCAGAAGTGTTTCAGGCTTTTTTGGACTTTGGAATGTTTACTTTATACTTATCAGCTGAGCATTCCTAATTTGAAAATCTAAAGTCTGAAATGCTTCAATGAGTTTTTTGTTTTCTCAAGAAGTTTCAGATTTTGAAGCATTTTTTAATTTCAAGTTTTTGGACTTAGAATGCTCAATCTGTATTGAAAAATTTCACACTGCCTTGGGGATGGGTCTTGGTGCAGGAAGTTTATAGATACAACTTCACATTAGGAAATTCGAAATCCAAACTTTTTTTAAACCAAACTTTGGGGCCCCAGAACCCACTATATAGCAGTTAGAACTCATTATATTGAAGGTATCAAAAAACCCAACTCGAAATGTTAAAAAATAAACGAAATTAGGCAACTGATAGAATTGCAAAAGACAGAAGTAGACGTAGCTTCAGGTAAGGCTTGATCCAGACACTCAATGATGCCACCAAGAATTCAGTACCCTCATCCTAAAGGTCTCATCCTAAAGCTGGCTCCCCTCCTGATCATAGGATCATCTGTCAATATCTCCACACAAGTCCACTCCCCAGTGACTCAATAAAAGTGTCAGAGTTGAGTCTTATTGTCTTGGTTGGCTGATTTGGACGATATGTCATTGGTTAATCCGTATGTAATCTCTGTGGTCAAAAGGATGAGAGATACTGGTTGGTTTCAGTTAATTGGGTGTACCCTCTGGGAATGGAGTCAATAATAGCTAACCTACATGGATGAGAAATGCAAGATACTCTTAGGAGGGGGGAAATGAATGCTAGAAGGCTAGAAATTGACCCCAAACTGCAAGCTCCACATGTTTCCTGGATAGAGAACACATTAAAATATTTAACTGACCTCAAAATGGTCATAATAATGCATGTTTGCACAACTCTTTAAAATATACATATATATACTTTAATTTTTAGAGCAGTTTTAGGTTCACAGCAAAATTGAGTGGAGATACAGAGATATCCCACATACCCTCTGCACCTGCACATGCATTGCCTACCAACTTATCAATATTCCCCACCAGAGGGTACATTTGTTGCATTTGATGAGCCTACATTGACACATCATTATCACCCAAAGCCCATAGTTTACATTTGGGTTTACTCAGTGTTGCACATTCTGTGGATTTAGACAAATGTATGATGACAAGTATACACCACTGTAGTATCATACAGAGTAGTTTCACTGCCCTAAAAATCCTCTGTGTTCCACTGATTCATTCCTCTCTACCCCAACCCCTGGCAACCACTGATCTTTTTACTGTCTCCATAGTTTTGCCTTTTCCAGAATGTCATATAGTTGGAATTATACAATATGTAGGCTTTTCAGACTGGCTTCTTTCACTTAGCATGCATTTAAGTTTCCTTCATGTCTATTCATGGCTTGACAGCCCATTTCCTTTTAGCACTGAATAATGTTCATTGTCTGGATGTTCCACAGTTTATTTATCCATTCACCTACTGAAGGACATCTTGGCTGCTTCCAAGTTTTTGCAAAATCATGAATAAAGCTGCTATAAACATCTGTGTTCAGGTTTTTGTATGAACATAAGTTTTCATGCACACTTTTGAACAGTTCCTTTTCATCCATTACTTCTTTGGAGCCCCACATTTTCTCTGAAAGGTAGATACTAGTAACTCCAATGTCTAGATTACCAAACTGAGGTTCTGGCCAAGACCACATAACAGATCAGTGACAGAGATGAGACTTGAACTCTTAAGGTCTATATTTTTTTCCTGGCCTTGTCATTGACTTCCTGGAAGATGAGTTTCTAGAAAACCAAACTCAAAGCTGCCCCCAAATGGCAAAACACAGACCGAGCCCAAGTTCTTCATCCCCTACTCAGTACACATACATGCCCACCAGGACAGCCTGTTTCATACTGCCCTTGGTTCTGGGCACCCTGAATTCCATCATTGGTGAGTCTGGCTGATGGCATGACCCACCCTCAGGCCCCCTGATAGTACTGTTATTTTCCACTAGGCAGATTCCCTGGCTGTATCCAAACCAACTCCAACCAGACTCTAAGTCCCTTGCCTCCCTCCTTCCCTCTGTTCTTGCCTTTCATCATCCAGTGTTTATTGAATACCGCCTAAGACCTAGTGTCCTTATCATAGCATTTTAGCTCCCTCACTTCCATTCCTCTGACCTCTCCCTCCAACCACTTTCCCCTCATTCACTCTACTCCAGCCACCTACACTCTTCACAGTTCCACAGATGTGCGGGGCACACTCCACCTGGTTCCTGCTTCTTATCCACAGGGCTTATTCTCTCATTTCTTTCAATTTTCTACTTAAATATCACCTTTTAAGCAAGGTCTTCTCTGACCCCCCAGGAAAAAAAAAATCAACATCTCCAGTACTTCTAGCACCATCTCTGTTTTAACTTTTTTTAAATTTGTGTGATAACAATTATCACAACAAATGTCTTACATATTTATGGATTTATTATATGTCTCCCTGTTCCATGAGAAGATGAAATTTTCAAAGACAGAGATTTTCGGTTTTATCCATTGATGAATTCTAAGCATCTAGAACTATTCTTGGCCCCCTAGGGTACTCAGCAAATATTTGTTGAAATAATGAATCCTATCAAGACTGTCATCTAATGACTCTCTTCCAGACAGGGGTGACACCAGCCCAAGGACTCTCCAATGTCAGGAGACCCAGATGAGACTCTCCAAGAGCTAACCTTGAAGCCCCTTTTACTTTTTTCTTTTGTTTTAAGAGACAGGGTCTTGATCTGTCCCCCAGGCTGGATGCAGTGGCACAATCACAGCTCACTACAACTTTGAACCCTGGGCTCAAGCAATTCTCCAAGCTCAGCCTTCCAAGTAGTTAGGACTACAGGCATGCATCAAATATATATATGTATATTTTCTAGAGATGAGGTCTCACTATGTTGTCCAGACTGGTCTTAAACTCCTGACTTAAAGTGATTCTCCCACCTCGGCCCCCCCAAAGCACTGGGATTGTAGGTGTAAGCTACCACTCCCAGCCTACCTCTCACTCTTGGGGTGCTCCTCTCCCTCCCCATGACAGTGATGGGATGGCGTGATACCCAGCACTCCACTAATTCCAAAGAAATCCCCTCTCCTTCTCTCTTTAACTTCAACTTTGTATGCCCTCAAGCCTGGTCAAAATTGTTTCAAAATCAATTAGTATATCCTTCATTGGTAGACTGGCACCTCACTTTGCCTGAGGCTGCTTGGCATATACATTTGATTTCTGGTCGCCGTGGCTTCAGCTGACATTGAAACATAAACAGTCCACTAACACCCTGCTACACATACATCATATCACTGAATGTTCACAAGGACCATGCAACACAAATCTCCTTGTCTCTATTTTACAGATAGGGAAACTGAGGCTCAGAGAGCTATTACTCTCTCAACTGGATAAATGATCACAAAGTACTTGTCTCTCAGTTGAGAGAGCTATGGATATTATGGTCCTCCGGCCCCTCAACGCCACTCCTAGACCGTGAGTCAGGGTCTGATTGTCTTCTGTTTTCACTGTAGCGTAGGGCTCTGCCTCCCACCCAGTCCTTAGAACATCCCCTACTCCCAGCCAGGCAGAGCCCAGAGAGGCTGCAGACACTGATCAGCAGACCTCTTATCCACTGCTGCAATAAGCAGCTTGGAAAGGAGATAAATGGATGTAATTATTGGCTTCAAATGAGGTTTAGGGATTATCTGTGGATTTTCTTTATCCTTGTGGCAGACACAGTGGAGGAGGGAGGGGCTGTGATTTCAGAACCCAGAGGAGGGGACCAAGCACCTTCGTGACTTGAATTGTACCAAAGCTTGAGAGTCAGATGAATTTTGGCATGAATTCAAGCTCTGTGACCTTGGGTACATCACTTCACCTCTCTGAACCTGCTACCTTCCTCTCCACAAGGAGTGGAGACATGCTAAGAATGTTCTTCTTTCTCATCAGAAGAGGACCACTCACTCAAGTACTGGTTTGAAGGAGCTTACATACAACCGTAAAACTACATTAATTACCTCTGGGCATCTTATCTCCTATTGCAACTCCTCAGCAACATCTTGAAAGAGCAAACTGAAATTACTATATACAACACTAACAATAATGATAGCAGCCTACATATACTGAGCTCTTCTTAAATGCAAGCACTTGATAGTCATATTACCATTTAATCCTCTCAATAATGCTAAGAAGTAGTTTTATTTTATTCCCATTTTACAGAGAGGAAACTGAGTTCCATCTGGCTTGCCCAGTGTCACAAAGTTGATGAGGGGTAAGACCACGCCTAGAACTCAGGGTTAGGTCCCCCAAAGCCAATATTTAAACCACTTGCTAAATGCCTCCATTGCATGTGCCATGATTTCAATAGCATATTCTGAAATGGGTTTGAACCAGCTTCATTAGAGTAATTTTATGTAATCCAACTACTTTTGTGGGCACTAGCTATACTTGTCTCTCTGAGTCGTCATTTCTTCATCTGCTAACTGGGGGTGATAACGCCTTCTCTCATATGGCTGTTTTGAGGATTGAATGAGATGTAATAAACATTTAAGAAGTATCAGTTTTCCTTCTTGTTACCTCAAAAAAATTAATATAAATTGATTTGCTGAAATTATAACAACTGGGGTTTAGGAATATCAATAACAATAGGAAAATAAGTCAGGTGCAAAATTGATGATGTTGGAAATTGTCTACCTACCCAGTCGTGTGTCGCACAATGCTAGAATTTTTGAGATGCTGTTTATTGCATTGACACTAGAGCTACATGACATGGAAATTAGAGTGGAAAAAGTGTCATTCTCACTAATTCAACAAACAAGCATTGAGCTACTTTTGCCAGCACTGTGGGTGCTATGGTCTGTATGTGTCCTCAAAATACACATGCTGGAAACTTAATCCTCAGTGCACTAGCACTGGGAGGTGGGGCCTTTGGGGAAGGTTTTTAGGTCATGAGGCCTTGCCCTCATGAACAGATTAAAGCCACTATAAAAAGGGCTTGTGGGAGTGAGTTCTGTCTTTTCTGCTCTTCTTCCATGTGAGAATAGAATTCATCCCTTTTGTCCTTCCACCTTCTGCCATGTGAGGGCACAGCAAGGAGGCCCTCACCAGATGCTGGTGCCTTGTTCTTGCACTTCCCAGCCTCCAAAACTATGAGAAAATAAACTTCTGTTCTTTATAAGTTACTCAGTCTCGTGTATTTTGTTGTAGCAACACAAAACAGACTAAGACCCAATGTCCTTATCATAGCATTTTACCATTTTAGCTATGGGTTCAGAGATAAACAAAACAGATATGGTCCTTGCTCTCATGCACATTACATTCTAGTGAAAGAAACAGAAAATAAACATAAATAAGATGTTTCAAGGAGTAGCGTGTGTTATCAAAAATAAAACAAGGTAATCATATAGTGTAACTTGGGGCAAGAAGAGGCTATTTTAGAGAGCAAGCAGTTCAACTTTCTCTGAGAAATAAACATTGACACAAAGGCCTGAATACTGAAGAATAGGCACTCCTGGAAGGAGCTAAGGCCCAGAGCCGAGAATGAAAGGTATGTGTTCAAGGTACACAAAGCAACTGCAGCTAGTGTGGAGTGAGCATCAGGGTAACTGATGGAATAACAAAATAAAAAAAAACAGGTGGCACCAAATTATGCAAAACCTTGAAGGCCATTGTATAAAGTTTGGATTTCATTCTAAGTTCAACAGGAAAAATACCATTAGAAATTTTTAGCGGCTGGGTGCGGTGGCTCACACCTGTAATCCCAGCACTTTGGGAGGCCGAGGCAGGTGGATCACAAGGTCAGAAGATCAAGACCATCCTGGCTAACATGGTGAAACCCCATCTCTACTAAAATACAAAAATTAGCCAGGCATGGTGGCGTGTGCCTGTAGTCCCAGCTGCTGGGGAGGCTGAGGCAGTAGAATGGCGTGAACCCGGGAGGCGGAGCTTGCAGTGAGCCAAGATCACGCCACTGCTCTTTCAGTCCAGGTGACAGAGTGAGACTCTGTCTCAAAAAAAAAAAAAAAAAAAAAGAAAAGAAAAGAAATTTTTATCAAGAGGCTAGTAACTTGATCTGTTTCATACAAGCCACATTGGACCCACACAAATATAGTGCTAATTATTTGGATATGCTTTGTCTCTGCCAAAACTCATGATAAAATTTGATCCCCAATGTGATTGTGTTGGAAGGTGGGGCCTAGTGCGAGGTGTTTGGGTCATGGGGGAGGATCCCTCTCGAATAGATTAATGTCCTCCCACGGGGGTGAGTGAGTTCCTACTCTCACAGGAATGGATTAGTTCCCCTAGAGACTGGGTTGTTAAAAAAGAGTCTGGCTTCCTTGGCTTTGCTCTCTCGTCTCCTCTCTTACCATATGACCTCTTTGCAATGCACACTCTCCTTCCACTTTATGCCATGAATTGAAGCAGCATGAGGTCCTCACCAGAGGCAGCTGCCCAAGCTTGGACTTTTCATCCACCAGAATTGTGGGCCAAATAAGCCACTTTTCTCTATAAATTACCCAGCCTCAGATATTCTGTTACAGCAACACAAAATGGATTAAAACATGTGGGTACTTGATTTATAACAAAGATAGTACACAGAGCAGAAATGGGAAATAGTCTTTCTTTCAATAAATGGTGCTGTATCAATAGGGTAATGATATGGGTTAAAAAATCATAACCAATACTTTATACCATATACTAAAATAAATTCAATGTGGACTACAAATATAAATATAAAAAGTAAAACAATAAAGATTCTATAAGATAACAAAGAGAATATTTTCATAATCTGGGACAGGCAAAAATTAAACAGAACACAAAAACTGCTTTAAAATAGATAAATTAAACTTTAATAAATTAGAGACTTTTGGTTATCAAAAGACACCACCAAAAGAGGGAAAGTAACAAACCACCTGATGAGAGAAGATATTTACAATACATACAATCTCAAAGTATCCCTACCCAGAATAGATATAAAAGTCCTACTAATCAAGAAAAAATATATATATCACAATAGAAAAGTTGACAAAAGTCATTAACAGGTACTTTACAAAAGAAGGTTTTCAAATAATCATTAAATATGTGAAAAATTACTCCATTAGTCATTAGGTAAATTAAAATTAGAACCACTAAATATCATAAAATGGCTAAAATTAAAAACAGACTGACAATACCAAGTGTTGGTGAGGCAATGGAGCAACTAGAACTCTCATGCACAGCATACAGGATTAAAACTGGTATTCCCTTGGCTGGGCGTGGTGGCTCACACCTGTAATCCTAGCACTTTGGGAGGCCAAGACAGGCAGATTGCCTGAGCTCAGGAGTTCGAGACCAGCCTGGGCAACATGATGAAACCCCATCTCTACTAAAAATACAAAAAATTAGCTGGGCCTGGTGGCGGGTGCCTAAAGTCCCAGCTACTCAGGAGGCTGAGGCACAAGAATCACTTGAACCTGGGAGGCAGAGGTTGCAGTGAGCTGAGATCATGCCACTGCACACCGCACTCCAGCCTAGGCAACAGGGCGAGACTCTATCTCAAAAAAGAAAAAAACAAACAACTGGTATCTCCACTTTGGGGAACTGTTTGGGAGTATGCACTAAAGCTAAGTATATGCATACCTTACCCAGAAATTCCACTTCTGGGAAAATAACTGACCAAAATGCTTGCATATATGTACCAAAAGATTTACACAAAACTTGGAAGCAATGAAAAACTCCATCAACAAACTGAGGTGTATTCATATAGTGAAATACTACACAGCATGAAAAATAACATTGCTGACACAGGCAACAACATGGATGAATCTCAAAAACATAATATTGAGCAAAAGAAAAAAGCCAAATTCAAAAGCGCATATACTGTCTAGTTTTTTTGTTTGTTTTTTGTTTGTTTGTTTGAGACAGAGTCTCACTCTGTCGTGCAGGCTGGAGTGCAATGGCATGATCTCGGCTCACTGCAACCTCTGCCTCCCAGGTTGAAGTGATTCTCCTGCCTCAGCCTCCTGAGTAGCTGGGACTACAGGCATGCACCACCACGCCCAGCTAGTTTTTTTGTATTTTTAGTAGAGACGGGGTTTCACCATGTTAGCCAGGCTGGTCTTAAACTCCTGACCTTAGGCAATCCACCTGCCTCGGCCTCCCAATGTGCTGGGATTACAGGCGTGAGCCACCGTGCCCTGCCTGTACAGTTCCATTTTATGAAGTTTAAAAACTGGTGAAATTGTAGGGTCAGAAGTCAGAATTGTGCTTTCCTTTGAGAGGGGATAACAGGGATATCAAATTGGGGGCTATCATGTTCTGTTTCATTATCTGGGTGTTGGTTACACAGTTGTGTTCACTTTGTGATAATTAATCAAGATGTTCACATAATCTGTGTTCTTCTCTGTATGGGATATATATTTTACAAATTATTTGGGGGAGCAAGAAAGCAACCAGAGAGACCAGGTAAGAGGATGTTGTAGTTGTCCAGGCAGGAAATGATGGTGATGAGAACTATAGGGGATGTGATGGGGAAGGGGAGAAGTGGACTAATTTAGGATATGCTTTGGTAAAAGAACCTAAATGACTTGTTGATGGATTGGATGTGAAGGAAAAGGAATAATTCAACAGTGGACTCTGGGTTTATGACCCCAGCAGCTGGACATATGGTGGAGCGACTGTTCCAAATGAGGAAGATCAGGAGAGGAAGTAGCACCATTTGGAAGTGTTCATACATTCATTTATTTATTTCCTCCAGCAACCTTCCTTGACAGGTATTTTGATCCCCACCGTACAGAAGAGGAAACTGAGGCTTGAAGAAATGGAATTGTTTTGTCCAGGGTTGAACAGGTCTGGCAGGAAACAGAATGAAAATGTTTTACCTTGGAGGCATTTAGATGTAGTGTTGGAGCCTGCAGAATTTTTCTTTCTTTTTTTTTTTTTTTTTTTTTTTTGAGGCAGAGTCTCGCTCTGTCATGCAGGCTAGAGTACAGTGGCACAATCTCGGCTCACTGCAACCTCCACCTCCAGGGTTAAAGCTATTCTCTTGCCTCAGCCTTCCTAGTAGCTGGGACTACAGGCGTGCACCACCACATCTGGCTAATTTTTGTATTTTTAGTAGAGACGGGGTTTCACCATCTTAGCCAGGCTGGTCTTGAACTCCTGACCTCAGGCAGTCCACCTGCCTTGGCATCCCAAAGTGCTGGGATTACAGGTGTGAGCCATGGTGCCCAGCCTTGACTTCTTTCTTACTCACCTGTGAAGTGGGGAAGAGAGTCAAACCTACCTCATTGGGTTAATATGTTTCAAGGGCTTTAAAAGTCCCTGATACAATTCAGCCCTCTGTAAGTTAGCCATTATCAGGGTCTTTGTGGACTTCCCCGAGGGATGAAGAGACAGAAGGTAGATTTTAGTTCTTGTACCAAGACTATTTAATTAGCATGGTGATTGCCCTTTAAATCAAGGAAACAAATGATGGCATATAATGTTATTGCCACGTAATAAAGTCCATCAGGACCAAAATCCAGAAGCCAAAAGACATAAAGTGCATATATACAACAGAGGAAATCCTGGCTTAGCTGGGCATTTGCTGTCTAGGTGCTAATATGCTTTTCTGTATATGGGAGAGGAAAATTGTTACAATTATTCAGCAACCATTTTGGAGAGCTAAATTCCAGCCTCCCCAAAGTGCTTGGAGATAAGGGGCAATACACTTCAACTTTCCAGAGTCCATAGTGCAGAGTTGTGCACTCCTGGATTAAGTGATACTGCTCATCCCTGCTGATGATACTGCTGAATTATTGCGGCAGCCTTTAAGCTAGACTCCCACCTGTGTCCAATTTTTTCCTCTTCAACAAATACTGAGCACCTACACTGTCTCAGGTTCTCTACTGCGTGCTAGGGGACAATAAGAACAAGCTCACAGGGATGGCGCACTATTAAAGCACTTTGCAAATTGTAAAGTATTGATTCAATGCTGTTGCTGTGGGGATGATCAGGTGGTAGTGGCAGTTGTTAAAGCAGTCGTTCAACAGTTCTCTGCTGCCTGTGGAATAGAGGCATGGCAGCCAAGTCCAAACCAATTCCTGCCTAATTTCCCATCCCCTATTCCCTACATCAGCTTTACAGTCATCCACACCGAACCTATAGCAGTCCCTTCATTTTCACACCCCAAGGCTCTTAAATATTCTATTTCCTCTATCTGACGTATTTTCCTCCTTTTGTCTGCCTGTAAAACCCCCATTTAATCCTTTACGTTCCAATTTCACCCTCCTGTAACTCCTCCTAACAGGCAGTGTTCATCCCTTCCATGAGCATTTCTCAGTAAAGGCCAAGATATATCAGAATGACCTAAAATCATCTTCAAATCCCAGGCCCATACTACTCACCAGAAGTTCAGATTCAATAGGTCTGGGGTGCATAATGATTAAGAGCTCAGGCTTCGAGTCAAAAAAACTCAGGTTAAGCCCCAGCTCAGTTGTTTACCATCTCCATGAGCTTGGCCATGTTACTTAACTTCCTTAAGACAGTTTCCTCTGTGAAAAGGGGATAGGAATAAGAAAGAATGACTAGTTGAGACAAAGTACATAAAACAGTACAGTACACTCTGGGAAGCACTCAACAAATTATCATTGTTATTGAAAAGAGTTCCATTTTATTCTGATTTTGACAGCCTATCCACTTCTTCCCCACCCTACCCCATGCCTCTCCGGGTTGAGAATCACTGCTGAGCAATTATCAAATTGTATTATAATCCAACATGTATGTGCTTGGGTCTCCTACTACCAGGAAATTCAGAAGCTATGTCATAGTTGTAGATCCCCAACATGTAGCACTGTATCAAGAACAGTGTCAGTATTTACAAGCTGCGTGACCTTGTTCAAGTCTGCCTCTTTTGGCCTCAATTGATCTGGCATAAAATGGGGAGAATAATGCTTACCAGATAAGGTTGTCAGAAATATCAAGCGAGATCTTGAATTTGAAATTACTTTAAATGATGTGTAGGGGTGAATTGCTATGCTTCTGCCATCTGGGGTGAAAAGGGGCTATGGTCCAGGTTTGTCACTTTATCTATGCCACATATCTATGTAGAGGGGCTCTCTCCTTTCTCTCCTTCCCTGTCTCATGGAGTATCAGTGTGATCCTCTTTCCTTAAACATTCATAGATGACTTGTGCCTAACAGAAGACTTTAAAATGATCTGCAAAGTGGCTCAAGCCTTTCCAAGGAGAAAGGGACTATTGGTGCATTGGTGTAAGTTCGGTTTCTCTCAGAATGCTAACCACTGAGAACATTGCAGTAAGCTTGACAGACAGGATCCTTGCTCTGGTTGAATTTGAATTCTAGTTCAGGGAAAGTGAATGATAAACAGGTAAACATATAAATAAAATAATTTCAGAGAGTAATAAGTACTACAAAAAAAAAAAAAAAAGAAGAAAAGAAAAAAACGCAACAGGTAATGTTATAGAGTGATTGGAGGAGGAAGCATTAGGTAGGTGGCCAGAGAAGGCCTCTTTGACAAGGTGACATTTGGGCTGAAATTCAAATGACAAGTATTCAGCCATATAGAGATCAAGATGATGAGGGGTCCCAAGCAAATAAAACAGCAAATAAAATTAAAAAAAAAAAACTTTCAAAACACCTTGGTACAAAATGGAGGCCATTGTAGGAGGAATTACTGAGCCGAGAGAGTGGGTCACGAGGCGGCAGGAGGGTTGGGCAGGGATGTTGTATGTGGAGCTTCGCAGTCTGTGATTCAAAAAATAGAAATCAGGCCGGGGGCGGTGGCTCATGCCTGTAATCTCCGCACTTTGGGAGGCTGAGGCGGGCGGATCACGAGGTCAGGAGATTGAGACCATCCTGGCTAACATGGTGAAACCTTATCTCTACTAAAAATACATAATATTAGCCGGGTGTGGTGGCACGCGCCTGTAGTCCCAGCTACTTTGGAGGCTGAGGCAGGAGAATCACTCGAACCTGGGAGGCAGAGGTTGCAGTGAGCTGAGATCATGCCTTGCACTCCAGCCTGGGCGACAGGGTGAGACTCCGTTTCAAAAAAAAAAAAAATAGAAATCAAATGAGCAATTTACATGAAGAAAAGGAAGTTATTTTGCCCTCTGCTTCTCATGTGTACATTTATTCAGCAGATATAACTCAACCTCTATTGTCTGCCAGTCACCATGCTAGGAGATGAAGATACAGAGAAACATAAAATATGGAACCGGTTTTTATTAGCCTGGCAACTGAGGATAGAGGTGCATGAGTAACACAATATGATGAGAAGTGTAGTGGAGGGTTGTAAAGGCTGGGGGATCCTAGAGGAGGCGGTGACTGACTGTGCCTTAGGGGCCAGGAAAATTTGCATGGAAAATGAGGATGCTTTCACTTGCAGATAAAGCATAAGTAGTAAGGAAGGGAAAAGTCTCAGCCAAAGGGAAGTGCAGGTGCTAAGGCACTGGGGTGAGCCTGTTCAGAATAAGTGGTCCTCTGTCATGATTGGCACGTAGCTTGTCTTGCTAGTGAAGGATCTCGTCAAAAAGTTAGTTTAGAGAGCTTTCTCTGGGACATGGTAAAAGACAGACTGGAATGAAGTACTAGCGGCAGTCAGGCCAGTGAGTGGAGTTGGCAACAGAGCAGGTAGGTAGACCTGCATTTGGTTACTGGTCACAGAAATGGACAGTGAGAGATATTTCAAAGTCAGGATGCCCTAGTGGCAGACCCCTAAGTCCTCGGACTTCAGGGCAGAACTGCTTGTGTGGGAACTCTCCCATGTCTCCTTGATTTCACGGCCACCTCTGCTGGCGTCCTCTCTCGTCTCCACCGCCAGCCCCCGCCTCCTTTCTCGGGAAGCTTGGGTCTCCCTGGGAGCGGGTCTGCCCTTGGGGGGAAGGTCTCTGGGCTCTGTGCCCTGCAGCTCGGCAGACATTCGAGGCGGACAGAAACGGGGCTTGGCGCCCCCCGCGTGCACGTGTGCTAGCCCAGGCAGGAGGGAGCGCCTCGGCGGAGGACTCAAGGAAGAGGGGGAGGGAGAAACGCGCCAGAACCTCGGTCCCGGGCGCCCTGGTCGGCCGCGGAGGAGCTGCAGCCTCCAACAGGTTCGTAGAACGCGCGCTCGCTCCCTGTGGCTGAGCCGCCCTCCTCCGCGGGAGCAGTTGGCGGAGAGACCCCGGCCACAGGCCCCGCGCTCGAGAGCTTCCTGAAGGCGGCTTCCTCCGGCCTCTCCCCCTCCCTAGAGCTCTCAGCCGCGGCGGCTCTTCCGGGGCGAGGCAGAGGGCGCCTCGGGCTTCTCGCTGCAGCACCACCTCGGGGACAGCTCCCGCGCCGCACGGGGTCCCTCCCGGGTCAGCACCGCAGCGGCGGACAGCGGCGGCCGGGCGGGCTCCTCTGCACCCTCCGCCCGGGTTCCGCGCGGCTGCTAAGGACCGTCCCTCGCCCCCGCGCGCCGCTCCCAACGCCAGCACCGCGGCGGCGGACAGCTCTCTCCGGCGGCACCGCGAACCGCGAACAAAGCCGCGGGTCTGGGGCCCGCAGCGCGCCTGGGGGTGGCGTGAGGCCGCATCGATCGGGGGATTTCAGCTTCTCCCAGAGCGGTGTCACCGGCGAGCTGGGCGGGGGCCTAGCACAGCCGCGCGTCTCCGGCTTGGGTCTGCCGCCCGCCGAGGCCTGGCAGTGCAATGGCGGGGCCCAGCTAAGAGTGGACAAGAGGGTAGAGGGGAAACAGGCACAGAAGGGTCCCAGCTCCGCTAGGCGGGCTGGGCCTAGGCTGAGGTCCCGGCGGGGAGGAAGGAGTGCGCCGCCCCTTCTTCCCTCCAGACCCCCACCCCATCCCAGCTCAGAATCGCGGACTTCCAAGAGCCCTGCACAGAAGCCCGCGGCTGGCAGCTGCAATCACGGACTCCGGCTGTCCCCGGAACATCCCTAGAAAGTGTGAGGCTGAGTTTCCGTAGGGGGAGGGGGCTGAGAAGCCGCGGGGAAGCCTCACGAACGGGACAGCTCCAGGCTCCCTCTCTCCCTCATGCCCCGGGTTCCGCCCCCACCTCCAGAGAAATCCCAGACCGCAGAGAAGGCAGGGGGGAGGGGGCGACCCAGACAGCAGGTTGCGAACTCGGCTTAGACCTGGGAGGTTGCAATTAGCAAGAAAAAAGGTTGAGGGCGTCTGTGAAGCCGGGAGGTTCCCAAACAGGGAAGCCAGTTCCGCGGCAGGAAAGCATACGTGGAAGAGAAACCTTTTCTCTGAGAGCTGAGGCTGGGAGGGCCCTCGGATCACGTGACACTCTAGATCACTGATTGTCTCCGCGGGAGACAAGGCCTAGGGGGCAGGGGTGATTCGCCCAAGGTCACTCAGCAATTTAGTAGCAAAGCCGGGCCTAAAACCCGGGCTCTCTAACTCCTGGGCCTGTTGCATAACATTCATAGAGAAGTCTTTTAAAATCCCAGATGCAAGGAGAATAGCAGTGTGGTTTACTTACTAGCATATGACCTTGGGCAAGTGACCTTCTGAGACTATCTTCAGCTATTAAAGAGGAATGAGAAGATTAATAATACCCACTTCGATGAGAATTTAATGAGAGAGCCATGTAATGAGCTTCGTGGCACATAGTAAATGCTCAAAAAATGGTAGATCCCATGACTGCTATTATCCTTTCTGCAAACTTGTACTGGGGACCTATTATATACCAGGCACTGGCTGTGCACTGGGGAGGCAGAGAAGTAGCTTGAGGAGGTCACAGGCCAGAAAAGAAAACAAACAGTTGCAATATGTTATGATAAGTATCGAGGTAACTGGGCTGTGGGATCTCAGAAGCAGGAGTCACGAACTGTAAGGAAAGACGAGGAAAAGGACCCCAGGCAGACAGAGCTGTGTGTCAAGGCCAAGAGATGTGAAGTCTCAGCCACCGAGGCAATGTCACTGTGCCAGAGGGTCCTCAGGATGTGGACTGAAAGATGAGAGTGGAGAGAAAGGCTGGAGCCAGTCTCCAAAGAGCCTTTTATGGATGGAATACTTCAAACATATTTAGAAAAATAGAAAGAATAGTATAATAACCCCCCACATACCCATCATTCAGCTTCAACAGTTGGCCAATTTGGTTTCATTTATACCCACACCCACTCTCATCACACACACCCACATCCACTCTCATCACATGCGCACACAGTCACACTGACTTATTTGGAAGCAAACCCAAGACATCACATCATTTCATACAGAGGAATTTTAACATCAGTACAACTTCTGCCATTCAGATACTGGACTGCCTTGGAAGTCACTAACTCAAAGCATGACCTTCCTACCTCAATTCATTCTGTACATTTCTGTCCTTTGCAGAATGTTTTGAGAAGGCACACTATAGTGATGAGCCACATGCATTAAAAGAAACTGTTTCAGAAATAAACAAGGGATACATCAACGCTCAACAGGTTTTACCATGCCGGAATTGTTCATGTCCACTACCTACACCGGGCTTTAGACCAATAACTAAAGACAAATCAAACCCCACAGAGAAAAAGCAAGAGCTTCCCTTTCAAAGTAATCTGAATCGTGAGCTCCTAAGGCTAGAAAGCTTAGCATTATGGAAATCATTGATTTGGAAATCATCGCGCCCAATAGCCACATTTTACAAATGAGGAAGAGAGGGGTAAAAAATGGGGAGAAATTGGCCCAAAGTTCCATGGTGCAGAGACCAGAACCAAGATCTTTGAACTCATAAACTTAAGATCCCATTTTCTTCTCTAGCTCAAAGAGGCTGGAAGGCGGAAAAGGAAGCGGGGCAAGAAATACACTTCTTGGTTCTCAAGAAGATGGCAATGTATGACAGTTGGTCTTGATCTTTGAGATCCCTTTGCAAATTTCATATATATATATATATATTTAGTGTAATCACAGCTTACTGTATCCTCAAACTCCTGGGCTTAAGGGGTCCTCCCTTCTCAGCCTCCCAAGTGGCTAGGACTACAGGCATGCACCACCATGCCCAGCTATTTTTTTAATTTTTTTTTTTTTTTTGTAGAAATGGAGTCTCACTATGTTGCCCAGGCTGGTCTCAAACTCTTGGGCTCAAGTGATCCTCTTGTCTCACCTCCCTAAATGCTGCTGGGATTAACGGCATGAACCATCCCACCCAGCCCCTTCCATATACTTTCTAAGTAAGTTGATCTTGGCGGCACCTTCTTTCTGGCTGCTGTGCTAATCTCCCAGCTGGCCCCTTAGTTCTCATTAGCAAAAGGCTGCACAGTCAGAAGCCCAGATCTAATTTTTGTGGATTTTTGCCAGCCCTGCCTGCCTTAACCAGATGCATATGAGGCCTTCCTTTTCCGATTTACCCTGAATTTGGCTGCACACCTAGCTCAGTTACAGACCTCAGCTCCTTGGAGGTGCTAAATGAGTAGTGTTTGGCTCAGGCCCTGGAAGGACTCAGAGCTCTTGTGCCTTTTGGGAACATAAATTCTCCCCATTACTGATGAAATGTGATGGCCATGATGGGTATGTGTGTCCTGACTGGGCTCTGGGGCTCTGATTCTGCAAGTCAGCCTTTCCACTTTTCAAGGAAGCCCCTGACTATCAAATGGGGAGGGCAGTGTCTCACAAGTTTCCCCGTCTTAGGTAGATAATTGAGAGCACATGCAAAGAGCTCTTAGCATCCTTGGTGAAAGGAATTCAGCCATTAAAAGCCAATAAAAGCCAATAAAAGTCCCCTTGAACCCAGGGGGCAGAGGGTGCAGTGAGCTGAGATCATGCCACTGCACTCCAGCCTGGGCAACAAAGCAAGACTCTGTCTCCAGAAAAAAAAAAAAAAAAAAAAGTGCCTTGGTCTGGGAGTGTGATTGCAGTCCAGACATAGAAAAGTGATCAAGATAGGGCATCCCAGCTTGTGAAATTATCCCAGCTATCAGCTTGGGATGAGACTGACTTAGATGCATTATATTATTTGGGCCTAGTTGAACTGCAATATGTAAGATCCCAAAGGGACTTGGTGAGCATCTCCTCTTCCTTCAAGACGCTTACTCATTGAATGGCTATTCTGTGTCAGGCACCATTCCAAGTGATGGTGATACAGCAGAACAAGGCACTGCTAATCTCTGTTCTCATGGGGCTTACAGACTCACAGTAGGCACAGTCATTGATAACAATTGAAAAGCAAATGTGAAAATAGACAGACAGAGAAGGCCTGTGTGAACTAGTGACATGGTATTGAGGCCTTAATAACAAGAGTCAGTCATGTGACAACGTGGGGCAGCACACTCCAGGCAGAGGAAATCGCTCTGGCAGAGGCCCTAATGTGAGCCTGGACTGCATGGGGACAGATGGGAGGTGCAGTGAGTGAGGGGAGAGCAGCAGCCGCCAGGGGCAGGGAGCGGGCAGACAGGAGATCATGCAGGCCCTTCTAGGCCACGGTCAGGATTGAGGCTTTTATTCTAAATGTAATAGATAGTAGCCAGATGGCTTTAAGCAGAGGAGTGTTAAAAAAAAAAAAACTGGGTTTAAAAAAAAATGCCTCTGTTGCTGTGTGGAGAGTGGATGATATGGGGGTGCTGGGCTGAGCACTGAGGTAGGAAGGGTGAGACACAGCCTCTTCCACCCGGAGGTGGTCAGCATTCAGCTGAGGAGACCATAGGCAAGCAAGAACAACAGTAGCCCATGCTAAGGGCTGCCATTGTGGGAACAGAGAAAAGAAGATTTAAGTCAGCCTGGGAAGCATCAGGGAAGACTTCATGGAGGTGGGCAATGGATGTGGGATTGTCATGGAGGTGGGCAATGGATGTGGGATTGTATCTGGGAAAAGAGAGTGGTAAGGCTGCTGCACAGGTGGACCAAGGGGTAGTGTGTGGTAGCTGTGGAGGGCATGGCCCAGGAGCTAGGCTGCCTGGGTTCAAATCCCAGCCCTGCCATTGAGAAGCTGTGTGGGTTTAGGCAAGTTGTTTACCCTTGTGTGACTCGATGTCCTCATTCTTAAAGTGGAGATGATGAGAGTCCAAAGACTTATTTCAAGGGATTTCTGTGAGAGTTAAACAAGCTAAAATATGTGCAGCACTCAGACATTCCTGGCACTCAGAAAGTGCCGTATGAGTACGAGTATTCTAAATAAAAACGGAGCAAAGTGGAGATGGGCGAGCTGGGAGCACATGCCAAGAAGTGTCCACTAGAGCCCGGCTCGGGGCCTCGAATCCCAGGCCAGAGATGCCCACCTTGCTCTGTAAGCAATGGGAGCCATTGAAGACTTTTAAGCAGGGGCGTTCAGAGTAGAGAGGAAGATAAAATCCAAAGGCCCAGAGAGGGAAGGGAACTAACCCACAGTCACACAGCCAGTTACTGGCAGGAGTGTCTGTCCTCCGGCTCCTCCACTGAGTTAATATCTGTAGGAGAACAAAGGCGGTATATATTTTGTCCCATCATTGCATCCTCAGAGTCTAGAATAATGCCTAGGGTATTCTCAGAAAATATTTGTGGACTACATTGCTGAATTGGTAGCCAAGTGGGCCAGGAAACATCAGAAACCTTGAATCCTCTAGAAGCTCAGTGCTTTCAGGACAATGGTGAAACCAGTCTCAGGAAAATAAACCAGACTTCCAGAGGTGTTGACGTGGGGTCTCAAGCCCTTCCAAATCCTAGGTTCTCCTGTGATCAAAGACACCACTGCCCACACTTTCCCTGCTGCCCCCTCAATCTGCAACAAGCATTGCTGCATAGGGTTCAGAAGTTAATCTTGGTAAAGTGCCTGGCAGATGAAAACTGTTCCTCAGACATTCAGTGCAGTAATTGCCAATGCGGAGAAAATGTATCTCCACATTTGCAAGAGGCAGGCCTTTGTGTTCCACAAAAACCAGCCATTAGAATTCCTGTCTCTGACTCGTCGGAAGTTGCGACAGCCAGGCGGGCCAGTAGGGTCTTGCAGTTCAAGCAGCAAATGGCAAAAGGCTCCGAGGAACTCAGCCCTGGCTCTCATGTCAGGAACACCTCTGCAGAGTAGGGCATGGGGCCAGGTGCTTCTCCAACAGGAGACAGCCTCAGCCCTGACCCTTCCTAGCAGGAGGATCTTGAGCAAGTCCTGCCATCTATAAAATGGGGGTAATACCGCCAGGGCCCACTGGGTCATTTTGCACAATGACAGGCACATACCAGATGCTCAACAAATGTGCTTCCTTCCTTTCTTTTTTTATTTTCTTTTTTTTTTGAGACAGAGTCTCGCTCTGTCACCCAGACTGGAATGCAGTGTCATGATCTTGGCTCACTGCAACATCCACCTCCCAGGTTCAAGCAATTCTCCTGCCTCAGCCTCCCGAGTGGCTGGGATTACAGGCACCCGCCATCATACCAGACTAATTTTTGTATTTTTAGTAGAGACAGGGTTTCACCGTGTTAGCCAGGTTGGTCTCGAACTCCTGACCTTAGGTGATCCGTTTGCTGGGATCCAAAGTGCTGGGATTACAGGCATGAGCCACCCAGCGTGCTCGGCCCAAATGTGCTTTCAATTGTGACAATAACACTGTGGGTTAGGGTTATCATCCCATTTCCCAAATGTGAAAACTGAAGCCCAAGGAATGGCTCATTGATTCGTCAATACCCACTGGGCAGCTGTATGAGCCAATAACTGTTTTAGAAGCTGGAGAGACAGTGAAGAGGAAGACAAGGACCATGCCTCTATGGAGCTCACTTTCTACTGGGAGACAGAAGCCAGGCAAGTAAACAAAATCATTTCACCAAGCCATATAAATACTAGGAAGAAAGTAAAAGAGGAGTGTGCCAAGGAGGATGAGGCTGTTTAAATCAGGGAAGGCTTCAAGGAAGAGGCATTGGGGCTGGCATCTGAATGAGAAGCTGCCTATGGGACAAGCGTGGAGGCAGAAGGAACAGAACATGCAGAGGTCCTAGGGCAAAAACAAACCTGACAAGATTGCAGGACAGAAACCAAGTGAGCAAGGAGGAGAGTCACAGATGGTGAGAACGGAAGGGCTGTGAGGCTTGGGTTAGGCAGGGCCTTGAAGGCTGGGGGAGTCTCTTTGGGAGACAGAGGGGTGGCATGATCTAAATTGTGATGAAGTCACTTCCCTCAGTCACTCAGCCAGTAAGGGGTGGATGGGATGAAGCCCATGTCAGAGTGATCCCCTGGGCCCTCCTTCAGGCCACGGTCCCTGCTGCCATCTCTAGAGCAGGTCAGCCAAGGGGCAGGCCAAGTGACGCATCTGCAGGACTCACCTGCTGGGAAATAAATCCATTGGCGCTGGCGGCCGTGTGGGCGCTGCAGTGCCTTGCAGGCAGCATCCTAATGCCGGGAGGATGCAGGGGGAGGGAGATGACATAAGGCCACCAGGACTGGGGTGAGGCCAGTAAGACACCTGCCTCTGGTGCACAATTTAAGGGGATGCTGAAAACTTGATTAAGATAAATAACTTTCTATGCAATTTTTTTTAAATTAATGCAAAAAAACCATGATGAATAAAATATCAAAATTTTAAATAAAGACAGGATACAAAAGAGCAGGGATTAGGTGAGGAAGGTGAAATGAATTGTGCATAAGCAGGATCTAATCTTGGCCCTAAGACATTTGCTTAACTGCAGGGACACTGCCTGGGCCAAGCCCTGTTCCCACTAGGAGCCAGTATCAGGAGCCAGTCTGCTCATGGTGAACCAAAAATAAGAAACTGTTCCTGGTAGGGGCCCCAGAGAACACTGCCTGCCTTGGCTGTGGAGACAGAAACCCAGAGAAAGGATCACACATCAAGGAGGTGATACTGGGCCTATACCCTAAGGTGCCGTGTAGGATCAGACCCACCCCTTGTATGCTTTGGGAGCCTAGTAAGGTGCATTGCCTCTCCAGCCTCAATTTCCCCATCTTTGAACCCAGAACTAATAAAACTTAGTCACCAGGATTTAGTAGGGTACTGGTTAAAGTCCTCTAGCGCCTGGCTACTCAATGTGTGGTCCACACACCGGCAACATCAACATCAGCTACGAGTTTATTAGACATGCACGATCTCGGCTGTATCTCAGAGGCACTGAATCAGAACCTGCATTTTAACAAGACCCCCCAGTGATTGACACACACGTTTAAGTCTGAAAGCTTGGTCGATTCTTGGCACATAAAAGATGCTCACTAAATGTTGGTGCTACTCCCCTGACTACTGAACCCTGTTAGATTCTGACTTCAGACAAGAGGAAAAACCTAAGATGTAAGAAGAGGTCCTGAGGTGGACACCTCATGCATTTTAAACCAGCAAGTTTTGAAGCGAGGGACCCTGGCCAAGCTCTTTCTATACTTAACTGTCCGAGCCCTCCATTTTGTTCATATGTAAAATGGGGATAATAATTATAGGTAGCTTCTATGGTTGTTGTAATATTAGGAAAACACTCAGCACAATGCTTGGCACATAGTAAGTGTTCGGTAAACTCTTGCTGCTGTGGCCGCTGCTGGTGGTGGGTCAATGAATTTCAATAAAGCATACACCATGTGATGAAATGAAATCAATAACATTCATATGAATTATTCTTTGCCATTTGTAAAGCATTTCAGTTGACACCATTTCAGCCAGCCCTAAAAACTCTTTTGAGTAAGCATAAGATATATCCATTTTTCAGACAAAAAAAATCTAGACTCAAGGATGAGGTGACTTGTCCACTAGGATTTAAATCCCTGGAGTCTGACACTAAAATCTGTGTCAGCAACAGAGAATCCAAGCAATAAGCATGGAAAATATCAAAAATGGGATGAGACAGCATTAGACTGCAGAGATCCCTTTTTATTTTGCAGAAGGGAAAACTGACACCTGTGGAGAGGAAAAACGTGTCCAAGATCATTCACACAGAGCGTCAGCTCTGGGGTCAGAACACAGCTCCCAAGGCTTTCCGTGTCCAGACCACCTCCCTCACCTGGTTGGCCAGCCTCCACCTGATGAGCCCGGCAGGCTGCAAGTGGCAAGTTCCCTGGGCGGGTCTAGTGGTCAAGGGGCATCCCAGCCTCACCTTTCCTTCCAGCACAGTCAAAGGAGGAGCTCACGTTGCCAAGGGGAGGGCTGCAAGGTTGCTAGGACACGGTCTGCAAGCAGTCAGGTGGTAGGGGAAGTCTTTGCTGGAACTGGCACTAGGAGCTGCCACAGCGATTTTCTCCTGGCTGGGAGAGGACCTCCAACTCCACAGGGTGGGTCAGCTGATGAGAGGGTTGACTGCCACAGATGCCCATGTCACCGCTACACACACACCCAAGCCAGCAGGCTGAGTCCCATTCTCCCTCAGCTCCATACCTCATCAAGCCCTGAGTCCTGCTATCTACTCCTCCTGTCTTTGCCACCCCAAGCCACCACCTTAGCACAGTTCCCTGTCCACAGCCTGTTAAGAGCACCCCAGATTCCCCACCTTCATGCTCCCATTCTCATCCTTGAGCCCCTGAGGTGCCCGGAAGGATCTAGAGCGCAGAGCTGAGCCCTGCAATGGCTCCCCATCACCCTCAATGTGAAGCCCAAGCTCCTCTAAGGCCCCTTCTAAACTGGCTCTGACAACCTGCCAGTCTTTTTTTTTTTTGGCCCTGAGGCTCCAGCCAAGCCACCTTCCTCCCAGTTCCCTCAGTAAACCACGCATCCTCCATGTCTTTGCAGATGCTGTTCCTTCTGCCTGGAAAGTCCTTCCTGCCCCACTGCCCACTTGGCCTCTGCAAGTCCTTAGCTCCAGACTCACCTTTTCAGAGAAGCCCTCCCAGCTTCTCTAAGGTGATGAAGAGAGAGGCACCTCAGAGAAACCTGTGTTAGAGGGGGTGACACACTGTAGCTTAACTATCTGCTTTCCTGCTCATGTCCCCATTCGGCTGTGAACTTTTTTTTTTGAGACAGAGTTTCACTCTTGTTGCCCAGGCTGGAGTGCAATGGTGCCATCTTGGCTCACCGCAACCTCTGCCTCCTGGATTCAAGTGATTCTCCTGTCTCAGCCTCCCGAGTAGCTGGGATTATGGGCATGCATCACCACCCCCGGTTAATTTTGTTTTTTTTTTGTTTTTTTTTTTAGTAGAGATGGGGTTTCTCCATGTTGGTCAGGTTGGTCTCAAACTCCCCACCTCAGGCGATCCATCATCTCGGCCTCCCAAAGTGCTGGGATTACAGGTATGAGCCACTGCGACCAGCCTCAGCTATGAAGTTTTTATGTCTCACTCTTAGAGTAAGACAAGAGACCTCGGCAGTGTCATTCACCTACTTAGTTACTCACGGGTTTCCACCGTACGAGATCAAGGCCTCTCTGGGCCTCCGTGCCATCCTCTGTGTGGTAGGGGTTATGACATTGGCCTTGCCAGGCTAGCGGGAGTGTTAAGGATTGTGGCTGTGGGGGCTTGGCACACAGTAAATACACTGAAGGTGGTGGCATTGCTGTTTTGTTTACACCAACACCGCCGGTGCCCAGCACAGAGGCACAGAGCACTCACCAGCAAGTGTGTGCTCAACGGGCCCCTCATCTGCACAGGAGGATGACTAGTGTGTGAAAAGGCTCTGTAAGGAACGCCGCTCCATTCTAAGTCGTAATAATTCTAGTAGTTCACGCTTTTGATTCTCCCTGCCTCCTAGACCCAAGTCATCCCAACATGTGTTCTGCCCACTCTTCATTCATGGAACAAAAGTTTACTAAGCACGTACTATGTGCCAGATGACGCGCTAGCTGTTTGAGACTGAGCAGTAGGTAGACATTAAACACAGAATTGTACCACCTCTCCTTCTTTCCTTCCCTTCTTAAAGGCCAGCCTCCTGTCCCTGCACACAGGTGGCCCCACCTAAGGACAGGGAAGATGCCATTTGCTCCCAGGTGCTCGTGCCCTGGGCAGACAGCAGGCTGCAGCCCACAGGTGCCCACCCTTTCTCCCTCCCCAGCAAGCTGGAAACAGGAACATCTGCCCTGTTTTTAATCCAGTTGCTAGTTTTAAATTCAAATATTGTCAGCTCCCTGAGAGCAGGGATCATGCCTGCCCTTTTCACTGCAGTTGTCACCAGCATTTAGAACACGGCCTGGCAGAGTCATTCACCCACTTATTCATTCATTCATTCATTCATTCATTCATTCATTCACTCAACAGATACTTATCAAGTCCTGCTAAATGCCAGGCTCTGGGGAAACTGCTGGGCTCGGCCCCAAGAAGCTCCTATTCCAGCAAAGGAAGAGGGGAGGGAAGTGGAGGGTCTGAGGATTGTGTTAGGAGGTAACCGTGCCTGGAGTCGGCTGATCCCTGTGGGAAGCCCTGATTCACTCTATACCGTCTCCCTGATCTGGGCCAATCGTTCATGCCTCTCAACCTTAGTCCTCACCTCTGCAAGTGAGACAATAGTATCTGCTTCCTGGAGCCACTGAGAGCAGGGCTATGGTTACTAAAAGAAGAGGAAATAGAGAGCTGGGGGAGGAGGCGACAGGTTGTCCTGGGAGGAGGACATTGCAGCCCCTTCAGTTGCTGGGGCCTTGGTGCTCCGCCCAGTGGGGGCCTGGCTGCAGCAGAGAGTAAGAGCTGGAGAGAGAAGAATTCCAGCTCCACACCTACCCCCGTGTGATCTTAAGCAGACCATCTCCCCCTCTCCGCATCAGTATTCTCATCTATCAAATGAGGATGGAACATCGACCTCACTCATCCTAAATATGTGATACCAAATCTAGCAAACCTGTCACGATGCTCAGTCAACAGTTATTTACTGGCACCTACAATCTGCCTGGCCCTGTGCAGAGCTCTGGAAACAAAGTCATGTAACAGCCAACCCTTGCCTTTTACGGAATGCATGGTGCCCCCTAGAATCAAGCAGAGGAAGGTAATTAAAATTTAAGGAGCTATAGTGTAAAAAAAAAATCTTCACAGACGTGATCTTATTTAACAACAGTAATCATAACAAGCACTTATATAGCACTGAGTATATGAGGCCAGTAATATTAGGCATCCCATTTTACAGATGAGGACACTGAGGCTCAGAGAGGACATCCCCAAAGCTGGAATTCAAAACTAGATATGATTGATGATAAATCCTGTCCCTTTACACCAATCAGAAATCACATTTAAGTAAGAAAAGTATGGTCAATGGTACTACCACCAAAGTACGGTCAATGGTACAGTGCTACCCACACCAGTGAACAAGATGAGTAACTACTGTCAGATTGGGTGAGGTGGGCCAGGAGTTGGTCTGATGCCAGGCAGGGTCCCATCCCATCCAGCCCTTTGCTGGAATCAAGAGCAGCAGTGGTGGCCTCCGGAGAAGTGAGGGCATGCCTTCACTGGGGTCTGGGGATCCATGCCCATTCAGCAAGCCAATTCCTCCAGAAGCTCTCTTCTCAGCCCTCAACCTCCTCTCTCCTCCTCCAGGAAGGTGTGGTCCCTGCCATGCTATCTGCTCTGCTCAGCGACTGAAGGCGCCTGCATCCCAGCTCTGCCAGGAAGCAAAGGTAAGGGCACTGCTCAGCACTAAAGCCCTGGATAGTGTTCAGGGCATCCCCTCACCCCTGGAGCCCTAATGAAGGGGGCACGTCTTCCCCTCTGTGATTGCCAAGAACAGTCCTAAGATGGAATGAGATGGTTCAGTTGGGCAGTGTGATGGAATGGTGTTTACCTTGCATTTTCAGAGCCATTTACAACA
The DNA here is from genome assembly GCF_028885655.2 of Pongo abelii. Lineage (NCBI taxonomy): Eukaryota > Metazoa > Chordata > Mammalia > Primates > Hominidae > Pongo > Pongo abelii. Next base: position 184,738,359 of record NC_071989.2, read on the forward strand.
GAGAAGCACTTTCTTGTGCATTGCCTTATTCAGTGCTCCCCAAAAAACCTGAGGTGGATATTATTATCCCCAGTTACAGATGAGAAAACTGAAGCTGAGAGAGTGAAAGGACTTGCCTAAAGACACACAGCCGGTAGGTAGCTAAGGCTGAATTCCAAGCTTTTTCATGTCTGTATCCCAATGGCCTGTGCACATTGTAGGTGCTTGGTACATGTTTAATGAATGAATGAACGAACTGATGAACTACCCAAGATGAATGGAAAGGCAGGGCTGGGCTGGCACTTGGCTCTCTTGTCACTGTCAGATCCTGTGCTTTTTCTGCTGAGCCACGGCTTCCCGCACTGATGAGCTCAACAGCCCCCATGCCACCCCCTCCCCAGCCCAGAATCCCAACCATCTTACGGGTGGAGGAGTCAACCTCAGCTCCTCTTCCAGGTGGCCGGCCAAGCTCGGATCACACCCGGCATCCCTCATCCACATCGCCTCTTCCCCACCACCCACGACCAGTAATCCAGTGTGCATAGTTGTAAACTTGTTTCTTTAAATAAACAGTCTTGAGTTTCATACCAAATAGTCTCTTAAGAGAAGGAACGTCTCCAGGCCACCTCGTATTTAGCATACAGTGAGCCACATATTTGCACAGAGAGAGTGTATGTGGATATAGAGATCGCTCGATCGCTATAGATATCGTTGCTCATCCAGATGGGAGCTATTTATGATGCTGAGTCATTCGCAGAGAATGCCACTGAGGAATTCCAGGCTGGGCTCCGAGTCCCAGCATCACAGACCTCATGGCTCTCTGCCTCGTCTTCACTGTTCACAAATGAGAGGTGGGAGGGGGGCCTCCCATCACAGGGCAGGGACAGAAGGGAACATTTTGGCCACAGGAAATGCAGATTTCCTCATAACCAGTTCCTAGTGTAAGTCATTCTCCTCCATCCAGAGCCTTGCACCCTTAGGGATCATCTTGTCCAATTCCTTCATTGTGTAGGAGAGAAAACTGAGACCCAGAGCAGGCAGGGACTGGCCCAGTGTCACACAGAGAGTCGGGGACAGAGCTGGTGCTAAAGCCCAGACCTTCTGGCTGCTGTCTGGGGTTTCCACATTCCCAGCAACCTTCTTCAGGTTTTGTCTCCAATGTCTTGGCATTTCCTCTCACTGAGGAGCTTCTCATCTTCCAAAATTTGGAGATGTCACTGAGCACTTGCACCTTTGGGCTCTTCCAGGACAAGAGCTGACTCCGGCTTGTTTGGGTACTCCAGCCCCGCGCTTAGTGCAAGACCTGCACACACTGGCTGCTCAATGCGTGTGTACTGAGTGTTATATAAGACCAAACTCAGTACCAATTCCTGGGGAACCCATTTGGAAAAGCACCCATCTATCTCCACCCTCTCTTTCTTGTCTCTAAGCCAGTTCTCTATCCATGCAAAAATAGACTCCCTCCCACTCACCACCCACCTCTGCCCAATTCTATAATGAATCAATTTTATTAATAGGCTTTGGGATGGAAACTTGACAAAGGCTTTTTGTGAAAGTCTCACTTTATCTCCCCATATAGTTCACTTCTCAAAGAGTTCTAATAAACTGGTCAGATGGGATTTGGTCTTACATAAAATATTCATTAATCCACTCTTTCCCTCCATATAGAATGTATTGGCTTAAGCATTCAGTGATCTCTAGCCTGTGTTATAGATTCTATTCAGTTGTTCTAAGAGGCAGTGGGATGAGATGGAAAGAGCACGGGCTTTGGAATGAGGGCCAAGTTGAAGTCTAGCTGGCCCCTTACTGGTTTTCCATTCACATTGATTACTCTGAGGATTAAATGAGATAATATATGTAAGGTGGATGGCACATAGTAAGTGCTCGATGCAGGTTTGTGAATAAATGAATGAATGATTATGAATGATTGGCTCAGGACCCATATGAACCAGATCTTAAAGCTGGAGGAGCCAGCTGACTCTGCAATCTGAGTTAACAAAGTCATACTACCCAGGAAGGGTGGTTTGAAAAGTCTTGAGAAGCAAACTTCAGGATTAGGCTGTTGGTTGGCCTGTCTCCAGGCCAGAAAGGAGGATCTTTCTCCAGCCCCTGGTGCAAGGAGTTCCCTCAGCTCAAGAAAAAATTTGAGTCTGGAATCTGGGTTCAAGACAGAAGACTCCTTGAGAATCAAGACTGTGTCATTTTATTGTTGGATTCTGCCTTTCTCTCAGCTAGAGCCTGGCTCAGGGTGGTGTGGAATAGGCAGAGAGGTCCACAGCACATGTTCATGTTGTGAAGATGAGGTGCATTGACTTGAGTTGATCTGAGTTGACTTGGCTTGAATTGACTTGAGTTGTTCTGAGTTTACTGGTGGACTCAACTCTTGGGGCCACCGAGAGAGAAGCTACCTGAAACTTGGACTTAGCTAAGACCTGGCTGGTCTCATAGCACAGGGGAGACCTCACAGGTGATGTTCTGGGGACATTATAGAGTGTTCCGAAGATGGAGGCCTTTCAGAGAGGACCAGGGCCATAGTCAGCACTGAAGAGCTGGATAGCAGTCTTGGCTCAGTCAAGGGGCACCACAAGGCTAAATGTCCCTTAGGAATCTTTAAAATCTATTGGAACTCTTCCAGGACCTTTTCATATTTTTAAGGCAATAGATGCCTTTCTTACTGGCATAGAAGGATCTTTTTGGGGTACCCACTACAGTGGGAGGATGGCCTCCAGGTTGGAAGGTCAACTAGACTCAGCAATGAGGAGAGAAGACAGGGTGAGGCTGGGAACCAGGCAGAGTTTCATACTACAGATGCTGGGACCATTGTAAGCGGGTCCTCCCATGGAAGCGAGGGTTTGGGGATCTGAGTGAGATGTGATTCTAACTCTAGACTTATGTCAGGCAGTGTTTGCTGAAGGGAAAATGACCCAGAAAGTACATTGGGAAATCAGGCAAGACCTCTAGCCTCACCATGCGGAGGGCAGCCAGCACAGCTTGGGCCCCTTGGCCAGCCCCATCCCAGGCCTTGCCCACCACAGAATGCAGCCAGCACCTGAGGGAGATAGGAATGAGAACACCAGTGAGCTTCAGGTGAGCAGGGGCCGCTCACACGCTTACTGCACTTGACCAGTGTCTGTCTCTCACACTGGTCTGGGAACCCACCAAAGGAAATATGTTCCATTCCTATCATCCCCTTTGTACCCCCTAAAAATCTGGGTACAGATTATAGACATCAGTGTTTGATGAGTGAATAATCAGGTCAGAGTAAGGTTTAGAAAGCCAGTGGAAGATTTCAAGATGGCAAAATGGAAAATTTCAAGATTTCAACGTGGCCAAGTTCCAAGGTAGAGATGCCTAGCCAGAAAAAATAACATAGACCCAGAAGCTGCCCCTCAGGAGTTTGGCTCATGGAAAAAAAATGCACTAAATGGAGCCAAGGGACAGGGTGGTGCAATGTGGGCTTGAAATAATGTTCCTCAGTATCCTGGGCTTCTAAGAAGGTTCTCAGGGCCCATTATGGGATGGGTTTGGGGAAGGGAAGGCCTCAAAGAAGAAGCCCTAGATCCTCCAAACCCATTTCAACCACAAAAGCTTCGCTTTTATCTGTTGTACATGTTGGATTTCCTCCTAAATTTTTCCATTTAAAGGGTTCTTTTGATTTTAAAAAGTGCATTTGGGAAAGTACTGGCATTGAAAGAGCCTATGCCTTTGGAGGCAGACTGGGTCCAGATCTCAGCCCCATCCCTTTCCACCAGTGGGACTTGGGACAAGTGTCCCTTTGAGCCTCCACATTCTCAGCCACGAGCCACCCTCCCAGGGCTGTGTGAGCACAGCTAAGAGGCCCTGGTACCTCCCAGAGGCTGGCACACATGTGATTGATTGATGCTGTACAAGATGACTTTAGGTGGTATACAGATGAACATTTATTATTTTAATAGCTCGCAAGTGATGCGTGTTAGAAATATATAACCAGCACACTAAACTGTGATTTATGAAAATAATATGGCATTTCCTCTGAAAATAAAATTGTGATCTTTTTAAAAAGGCAAATCAATTTAAAGAGAAATACTAAGTAAGTGATAGGGCAGAAATCATGAAGGTGGCACAGGAATGGCTGAAATTTGGGGGAAATTGAGAGAATCTATGTAAACATCAATCACAGTGTCTGTCACTTAAGAAGGGCTCAAAAAGTTAGTTCTTATATCCTTCTCTTTATTTTAGCTCCCTGGGGTGTTTGAACCTAGTACCATGCTCAAAAAAACAAAACAAAACAAAAACAAAGCTTCCTGGGACAAAGTAGGGGCCCAGGCCTAGTCGGCCTGGAACAGTGTGGGGTGGGCATGAGACAAGCAGCCATGGATCCAGCTCTGATGGGCAGAAGTGGTCAAGTGTGGCCAGGGAGCTGCCCACAGGCGCACAGAGCAGTCCGAGGCTGCTGAGGTAGCATCTCCCACAAAGTGGGCACAGACCATCGGAGATCCATGAGACAATCTGAAGAGTTATTCAGGCACAAATTAAATAGCACTGGGAGAGAATGACTGCCTTTTCGGTTGATTACATCAAGGAGAGAGTCTCAATTGAAGGTTAGCCTCTCCTTAACCATCTTGATTTCCTTTCCAAGGAAGAGGCTCAGACTTCAGCTGGCAACAGTAACTAGCTGGAAGTGGATAACGATGTTTTATTTTCCATGTATTTGTTTTTTACCATGGCCTTCTATTTACAGAACAGGATACTGCATTCCTGTTTATGAGAAGGATCTTATGTTCTCTTTTCAAATATATGTATTAAAGGTCAAAAAATGAATCTGTTACTCTTGCTAAGTATAAAGTGAGTAATAGTAAATGCAAAATGTACATGAGGAAAATAGAGAGAGGTGGTGTATGACCGAGGCAAGAGTAACCTGGCAAAGGTGTTGCAAGGGGTTCCATGGCTCCAGAGCCCATGCTGGGCCCAGAGGCAGGGATGTCTCCAGGCCCCACCACAGCCTCCGGGGCAGTCCTCGTCCTGGGGAGGGCAAAGGAGACCCCATCCTAAGAAGGAGGGAGATTGCTGGGCAGGTGACCCAGAGCCTCCTGCCTGAGCCGGGAGTGCAGAGACCAGGACAGCAGCCTGGCCAGCAGTCAGTGACGTCAGGGCTACCACCAGAGGGTGGATCTGAGACAGATTCTAGGCCTCTGGTTTCTGGCAAGGTTGATTACATCTAGAAGGGAGTCTTAATTAGAGGCCGTGGTCCAGTGGTTGATCATAACTTGGATTATCCAGCGGGGGCAGGAAGGAGCTGAGGGACAGGAAGAGGCAGCCCGTGTCAGCCTGGTGTTCAGGGAATCAGGTGTGAACCTAAACAGTTCACAGCAGCCTTCGAGAGGGGCTGGGTGTGAGTTAGGGTACACTGATAGCAAGCAACAGAGACTAACTCTGTCATACTCAGACAGAAAAGGGGGTTATTGAGGTTATCAGATGGGACCCAGAACCAAAGGGAAAGCTGGCCACAGGGCTCAGGACAGGACCAGAGCCAAAGCTGCACAAGGGGTCTGGAAGCAGGACCTGAGGCCGGTTTTGTCCAGGTCCCCTCTGGGATGCATCAGCCACAGCCGCTTTTTTCCTCCTTGCATCACTCAGCTCATGAGTCACAGCCCCAGGAGGGAGACAGCTGGCCTGGCGTGGGTCCCGTGTCCTCCTCTCGGCCAGCCCAAAGCATGGCGGCTTGATGGGACTGCTTCCAAGATTGAACATGAGGGAGGCGTGGTTCCCAAAAGCAAAATCAAAGGGCTGTCACCAAAAGGAGGAGGAGTGGATTCTGGGCAGCTCAAACCAGCAAATGTCTACCAGGAGGATCCCAGGGAGTACCAGGCACTGTGGTCTCCTAGGTTTCACTCTCTGGGACCATCCCTGAGGCCTCCTTTCTCCTACTCTGAATGGAGCAACGTCACCATCCCAGTCTGGGAGCAGTGGTCTGCTGTACCTGAGTACGGTGGTGAGCTGCTGCAGTGAGGGTCCTCCGATGGGCTGGGGGCCCTAGGGGAAGGGTACTGGGCAAGTCTGATCCTGGGCCCCAGGGCTGAAAAGGATCTGCTGGGCTGAAGAATTGCCACCCATTCTTTGGACTCCCACAGACCCTGTATTTCCTTTTGTCACAGCATTGACCCTCTGTGTTACTTGGAGGCACACAAGTTCGTTTGTTTTTGTCTGCTGCTTTTTGACTGTAAGCTCCTTGAGGAGACCCACTGTCTCTTGTTACCTCTGTGCCCAGCATCATGCCTGACACACATGAAGGGCGGTGGCATTGATGGAAGGGGGCTATAGGGACTGCAGGTGTCAAGGTTATACTGTGGCAACAAGTTAATCCTGAAATCCTGCTGTGACTTAATACAACAAAGATTTGTTTCTCCTTAACATGATGTCTTCTGTGGAGCCAGCAGCTCTCCGGGCAGCGTCCTTCCAGTTGGTGACTCTGGGATCCAGGCTGGCTCCACCATTATGCAGCAGGGGAAGAGAGTGAGTGGAGAACTCATAGTCACTCTTTTTTTTTTTTTGAGACAGAGTCTCACTCTGTCGCCAGGCTGGAGTGCAGTGGTGCAATCTCGGCTCACTGCAACCTCCAGCTTCTGGGTTCAAGCGATTCTCCTGCCTCAGCCTCCCAAGTAGTTGGGATTACAGGCCCACGCCACCATGCCCAGCTAATTTTTGTATTTTTAGTAGAGACGGGGTTTCACCGTGTTAGCCAGGATGGTCTTGATCTCCTGACCTCATGATCTGCCCGCCTCAGCCTCCCAAAGTGCTGGGATTACAGGCGCGAGCCACTGCACCCAGCCAACAGTCACTCTTAATACCTCAGCCCAGAAGTGACACTGATTGATTCTTTTCACAGGCCGTTGGCCAAAACTAGTCACATGACCTATCTCACCATCAGGGGCTGGAAAGAATTCACCGAGTTCATGTTCTTGCAACACAAGCCCTGACCTGCCGCTGGCAGTGCTGGGGAGCCAGGGGTCCAAGAGGAGGACCTGGGCTGTGGGTGGGGCAGAGGCAGCCAGGAACCAGAGGTGCTCGAGACACAGAAACTTGCCAGCATCAGCGGGAACCAGAGGTGCCTCATGGCTGGTGCATGAAAAAACCTCTTAAATTGCATGTTTAACTCGACACATCCTAAAAAGTGGGAAAAGAGTGGGGAGAGAATTTCATTAACCTGAGCTTTCCACCTTTCCTTATTTTTCCAATCAGTAAACACTAGCAAATGAAAATCAAGTTGATGGAAAAATAGAGGTCAAATGCCAATGGGCAAACTGTTCAGAAAGAAATCGCCACCTGGTCCCTTCAACATCTTACGTGGTATCCATGGTGACCCAAGAGTGACTGCAGCTGTTGGAAGGGCTCAGACGCCAGTGCACTCGGGGATACCGACCCTCACTGCTCTGACAGCCCTGGGCAGACCATGGCCGATGGCAAGTCAGTGGGCCCCACTCCTGGGGGCTCCACGACACTTGCCATGCTTGCTTCAGGCTGTATCACAACCGCAGATGTTTTTTTGGGATGGAATCACAGGATCTTAGATGGCTCTAGAAAGAGCAGAAGCTTAGGAGCCAGAAAGATCTGGGTTCAAATTCCAGCTCTTTCCTAGTAAGTCAAATTCCTACCTAGCAAGACCCCTCACCGCTCTGAGTTTCAGTTTTATCACCTGTCTAATGGGTACAAGGATAACACCTACCTCCCTGAACAATTGTGCACAGTCTCTGACATTACGCCTCTAATGCGTAATGTCCTAATGCACTGTATGACCTCAATTGATGTCATTGTTTTTCCTTTTCCCCCACTGGGGTGAGAGGGACTGAGTCCAACCTCCCCTGACTGCAGCCAGCCAGTTCCTCTTTGCATACCTCTGATGACAAGAAGCTCACTACTCTTCCTACCGCCCCCCTCCCCCTGCAAGCCCCGAGCATCTTGCTCCATTTTTAAATTACTCCCACGATGTTTGTGAAGAGAGGGTCTGATGTCCCTAGGGACTAGGGTTTGAGGGGAAGGTGCCTGGCTCACTTCCCCACCTGGCTGACTAATCACAGCATTGGCCCTCAGGAGTTGTGCATGGGAACTGAGTATAGTGAGGATGAAGGAGGTGAGGGGATCAGGGTAGAGGAATGTGTATCCATTTCTGGTTCACAACAAGAAACAGAGAAATCCATCACACATGGGAGACAGGATCAGGACTGGGGACATTTGTCCCATAGAAGAGAAATCTCAGGAAGACTGCCACAGGACAATGACGGAGGTTCAACCTAGGGTTAAGTGTGGGGAGCCACAGAGGGGAAAACAGGAGCCTCAAATAGGAGCAAACTTTCCTTCATTCATTCTGCAAGCATTCCCTGTTTCTCCACCCTGCCCGGCCCCCGGCTGAGCATAACGGCAAGAAATGAATCCGAGGCTTTGACCTTGGCAGTGTGGGCAGGCCTGTAGATGAGAATATGGAAACCATTTGAGTATTGCTCAGATAAAGGAAAGTTCCATGGGGGCTGTGGGAGCTCAGAGTGGGGGTAGCTGGCCCACTAGGGAGGGGAAGGATGAGGAGGCAAACAGAAAGTGGGGAGAAAAGGGATGCCAGCTAGAGGGGCACCATGGGCAAAGGCACAGAGGTGAAAATCAGCCTGCTGTGTGGAAAACCCACCCCTTTCTCTAGTGCTTGAGCAGGGAGTGGTGACAGGTGGGCTGATCCAGCAGCAAAGGACTTTGCAGACAGCCACAGAGCAGAGACCCTGTCCCAGGCTAGGAGGAAGCCATGGAAGGGCGAGTTGTTTTTCATTTTTGTTTTTTCGGGGAAAAAAAAATTACTGAACTATAACCTATGTTCATAAAGTTCTCCTAACATAAGTTTACAGCTCAGTGAGTTTTCACAAAGTGAACGCGCCCATGTAACCTTCCCCAGCTCGAGACACAGAAACTTGCATCACAGAAGCTCCCTTTGCTCCCCTTGCTCCCCTTTCCAGTCCCCACCTCCCTGCAACAGGAGCTGCTGTCCCGATCTTTTTTTTTGAGACAGAGTCTTGCTCTGTCACCTGGGCTGGAGTGCAGTGATGCGATCTCGGTTCACTGCAACCTCCGTCTCCCAGGTTCAAGCGATTCTCCTGCCTCAGCCTCCCGAGTAGCTGAGACTACAGGCATGCGCCACTATGCCCAGCTAATTTTGTATTTTTAGTAGAGATGGGGTTTCACCATGTTGGTTGGCCAGGATGGTCTCAATCTCTTGACCTCATGATCCGCCCGCCTCAGCCTCCCAAAGTGCTGGGATTACAGGCATGAGCCACCGTGCCCGGCCCCGACTTCTAATTTCATAGTTTCATTGGCTGTTTTTGAATTTCACATAAATGAAATTACGCCGTGTTGGACCCCCGCTCAGCGACGTTGGAGAGTCTCTTGAGTTGTTGCAAGTGGTTGTCATTCATTCTCATTGCTGCAGTAAATCTCATCGTGGGACTAGAATAAAATGCAGTTCTAGTGTTGATAGCCATTCGGGTTGTTTTCAGCTTTAGACTCTTGGGAGAAGCGCTGCCATGAAGATTCTTGCACGTGTCTTTGGAAAAACACATGTACACATTTCTAGGGGGTTTATGCCAAGAAGTGGAGTCGCTGCATCACAGGAGATGCGGGTTCAGCTCTAGCAGATACTGTCAAATGTTTCTTCCAAAATGATAGTAGCAATTTACATTCCCTACTGTAGCTACTTGGTGGAAGTTCCAGGAGCTCCAAACCCTCACCAACATCTGGCATTTTCCGTCTTTTCCATTTCAGCGATTCCGGTGGATGTGGAGTGGTTATCATTGAAAATTTTATTTCCCCAAAGACGAGTAGGTTAAACACCTTTTCATATGCTTCCTAGCCATTTGGACATCCTCTTCCCCAAAGTGTCTATTCAAGGCCCTGGACAGGGAGGGTCAAGGGCCGCCTTTCATTTTAGAAAGTTATCTCCGGCAGCCAAGTGGAGTGTCTGGGATTGGAAGTGGGTGTCCTGGAACCTCTGGCTGATACCAGGGGCATCTCTTAGGTACCAGGTTTCATCGGCTTCCTCCGCCTTCTTCACTCCTCACAGTCACCCTTTGACCTCACAGGTCAAAAGTGTTATCAGTATTTCACAGATGAAATGGCCAGGCTCAGAGAGGTGAAGGGCCTGCTCAAGGTCTCACAAAGGATGCTGAGAGGACAGCTGGGATGTTCTCAGCCTGAAGCAGGTAGCCCAGGGAGGAACAGAACAGAAGGGAACAAAAGGAAGGTGAAGAAGCAGCTACAAGAACATCTATCTCACTCCTTATTTTGCAGAAAAGGAAATTATCCACCTCTCTCCCCAATTCTCTCCCCTTCCTTCTCCTCTCTCTGCATCACACCAGAAGTCCCTACAGAGGTGAGCAGCCATCTGGAGGTGAGTGTCCCCAACCTGAGACTGTGTGAAGGGAGCCAATTTGGTCAGCTCCTGTCTCTGCCACCACCCACCATGTAGCCCTAGACTGGTCATGTCACCTCCCTGAGCCTTAGGCTCTTTACCTGTTTCAATAATTCCTTCCTCTGGGCCTCGTGGGGAGAAATCACTGAGGCAAACTGATGCAGTGCCCAGCAGGGCGGCTGGCATCATGCAGCCCTTAGTTTACTTGGCACACACTCATTCCTTCCCCCGACACTTCTATGACTAGCGGGGCTCCCTGTTCTGCCCAGGCCCCCTCTCCCTGGGTAGCAGGGTCAGCCTCTTCACGTCTCATGCAGCCACAACAGGCCACTGGCGGGTTCCTCACTGCCTGAAAGCAGGTGTGGTGGGCCAGGCACGGCATTCCCTCCCCGCATCACCTCGTCTCCCCGCAGCTGCCCGCACTCAGGCTGACAGCCACACAATGAGTCCCAGAAGGGCCTTTCTCCTCTCAAGGACTCTCATCTCAGAGCCCAGACGCTTTTATTTTAGGAGCTGTGGTTAGTAAAGTGCTTCATCAACGCCACCTCCAAGCAGCCCTCCGCCCCCTACCACACACAGCCCATGTGACCGTCTCACCCGCCCTGTCCTTCCACTCCTTAATCCGCGCTGCATTTCATGAGCATCTCCAGGCACTGTGCTAGGCACCAAGAGGCCCACCAGCTCCCTCCCTTCATGGAGTTTTCTCTGCATTGAGAGAAACAGACAATAAACAAATAGACAGACATGGTAAACAGGATGACTTTGGATGGTGCTCAGGGCCGTGGAGATGATGGAGAAAGCTATAACAGAGAGGGACGGGCAGTAGGCCGCTCAGTCCCAGAGCAGAGTCACGAACTCCCAGGCCCGCTGCCGGGGACGGTGTGTCCTTCTCTGGTTTGGGCTCTTCCTGGAGGGAATAGTGACACTGCAGACCTCCCGGGGGTGGTCCCAGGATTTGGCAGAAGATCCTGGCTGCTCCTGACCCCTGGCACTTCCTCCATCCACCAGCTTCTCCCCTCCCACCCCATAGGATTTCTTCCTCCCAATCCTACTGGATCCTGAGCAAACTGAGTCCTTTCCTGATGATTTCCCCATCCCCAGGGGCAAGGGCAACTGAACCCCACACAGGGCCAGCAGAGACCCTCAGCTCTATGCAAGCAGGACACTCTGTCTCCCTTCTCGGGCCTCCACCTTCTCTCCCTCCTTCACCCCCTCCCTGACTCAGTCTCTCTGTCTCTGTGCCTCATCTCGCTTTTCCCCTCTCCAACTTCCTGCTACTCTCCTTCTCCCAAATTTCTTTTCTTCCTTTTTCTTTTTCTTTTTTTTTTTTCTTGAAACGGAGCTTCGCTCTTGTCACCCAGGCTGGAGTGCAGTGGCGCGATCTCAGCTCATTGCAACCTCTACCTCCTGGGTTCAAGTGATTCTCCTGCCTTAGCCTCCTGAGTAGCTGGGATTATAGGCACCTGCCACCATGCCTGGCTAATTTTTGTATTTTTAGTAGAGATGGGGTTTCACCATGCTGGCCAGGTTGGTCATGAATTCCTGACCTCCAGTGATCCGCCGCCTTGGCCTCCCAAAGTGCTCGGATTACAGGCGTGAGCCACCACGCCCGGCCCTAAATTTACTTCTTATCAGGACACTCATTTCCTTCAAATAAATATATGTATTTTTAAATGCACCGAGCCCCTACTGGGTGCAGGCATGAGGTGAGGAGCTTGGGTCTAATCAAAGATGAGTAAGACATGGACTTCCCTGCAAGAGAGATGAGTCATGTACCTAAATAAGTGAAATGGGGAGGCTGAAAAGTGACCGGTGTGATAAAGGAGACACTGATGGGGGCTGCAGAGTAGGAGGGTTCCTGAGGGCTTCAAGGAAGAGGTGACGTTTTTAGTCACCTTGAAATACGATCATGCAATGAAACGTGGGCTGACTCTGGGCCTCTCCTGTGGACAGTTGCTCAAGGACCAGCTCATTTGCCTGGAACGTAGGGAATTTGAATGTCATCTTTCTTTCACTTTACAGTTCTCTGATTCTGACTCACTTCCTTACCGATCTCACCACCTTCTACTTCATTTTCTCTTTCATCTGTACCTTTTTCCTTCCCCACCTGTCCCTTCACAGACCACAAGACATACTTTTGAGTTTTGTCCTCAGTTTCGTTTTCCTTCCATCCTTTTCTCCAAGTCTAAGTCCCACTCTCCAGCATCCTTCCTTCCTAACCTCCAAGGTGCCCTGGTAGACCATGTGGACTTTGATGTCTGACAGACCAGGGTCTCCTCCCAGTGACTCAACTCTCTAAGCCTTCATTTCATCATCTGGAAACAGCCTCCTAGGGCTATTGTATAAACCAATGAGAAAAAGGATGTGGAGACGCTTCCTACTGTAAATGACAGTCTTTACCGTTAACGAGGTTCTTTAGACTGTAAGTGACAGAAACCCAACTCAAGATGGCCTAAAGGGAAAAGGGAAAGTCTGATGTTGCTGGGTCAGACACACCTGGCCCCAGGGCTTCAGACGGTGACCACAACACTCTATCTTTCTACATCTCTCCACTGCCATCCCCCATGTTGGGCAGGCCTTCCTTTGCAGAGTGGGAACACAGCCATCTCCTTCCTATCAGCTAAGCAACTCCAGTGAAAATCGGGCACCCATCCCAGTGGTGTCAGCAAAGCTCTGTGATTGAACGTCAGTGGACTCAGCCCTAACCCATTCCCATAGCCAGGCCTGGGTCCCACGCTATCATACGGAGCCGTTAATGATGGGATCCTCCCACCCAACCCATCAGGACCATGAGTGGGAAAGGGGAACATCTTCCCAGAGAGGGGCCATTTCACAGTTACAAAAAGAAGGGGAAATGGTTGTTATGAATCAAGCTCCTTGAGCAATGGAGACAAGAAACACAGGGAAAGGAACAGGCTCATGCCTTCTTAGCTCTCAGGTGTCATCTCCTCAAAAAAAAGTCTTCTCTAATACCTTAAGGATGTGTTGGGTGCTTCACCTGTGCTCTAGCAGCACCTTATGCTTCCCCCATTACCATACTTTTCGTGTTTATTATACTATTCTATTTGCTTGTCTGTCTCCTTCACAGGACTTAAGTATTGTCAGGACAAAGTCAGTGCCTGTCTTGCCTGTTGCTGTACACCCAATGTTGACAAATGCCAGACCCTTAGTAAATGATGGATGGAGGGATGGATGGATAGATGCATGGATGGATGGATGGATGGATGAGTGGTGAGATGGATGGAAAACAGACAGCTGGATGGGTGAATGGATGGATGGTAGGATAGATGAGGGCGGGTGAATGAATGAGTGAGTGGTGGAGCGTATGAACGATGGACGATTGGTTGGATAATGAGTGGATGAAGGGATGAATAAATAGATGGATGGATGAATTGTTCGGAGATAACTGGTGAGATCAGTTTGGAATGGGCTTAGTCTGAACTGCCTGTAAACACAAACAGAGCTGCCCCTCAAGTTGTTGATAGATGAACCCCAAGTTCGGGAGAGAGGTCTGGGCTGGAAACAGAGGTTTAGGAGCTATTAACACAGAGACTATAGTGGAGTGGATCAAGGTTACAGGGGAGGCGGCAAAGTGGGGGAACCAAAATCAGACAGCACCTAAGTGACACTTGAACCCAGGGCTGTGTGATGTCAGAGCTTGCTTTCCTTCCTTCATTTTATGGCAGCTTGGCCACTACTTGAGGTGACAGCACAGAGTTAATGTCTCTCCTTCTCCCCTCCCTCCCCCTCCTCAAACCACTCAGCCAGAAGGGAGCAGCTGCCTGGGAGGACAGAGAGACAGATTATGTAAACTGTGATTGCCACCCACAGGAGGAGGAGGAGAGTGAATAGGTATTGAAATGCGCTTTCAATAATGCATGTCCTCCTCCACACAGGCCTGGGGCTTGGTGGGGAGGAGAGGATCCTTAAAGGGACCGATCCTCCTGTCCCCAACACCCACAGGCCCCGGGCCCGCCATACAGGTCCCCTGTGCACAATTGGAGGGCTCTATGGATATCCACTCCAGGGGTCCCCAACCTTTCACCCTCAAGGACGCCTTTTTTTCTTTCCCTCTTGACTTCAGTGGATTTGACTTTTTAAAGATTCTGTTTCCCAAACATGCTGCATTTAAGTCATGATTAATTCATTTTCCCCATTTTTTATTAATCAAAGACACTTAACTGCCAGTCAGAGCTTTGATCAGCAAGAGGTAAGCCACGAGGTGAGGTGATGTCATTCCAACCCAAAGCTAAGAAATATAGCAAGCAATATTGTTAGGCAGGCCGACCTTGCTGCCAGAAAATGCCCTCTCCTAACCCCAGAGATAGAAGAACCCCAGGCTGGGGACCAGGGATCCTGCCCAAGTCTCTCTCATTTCCCAAAGGAGGAGACCAAGGCCCAGAAAGGCAAAAGGACTTGCCTGAGGCCACAGGATCAGTGAGACCTAAAGGCCGAGGCCTGGCCTCTGCAGTTTCAAATGACCTAGAACTTGGCAGTGAAACAGGCCAAGCAGGGGACCTGAAAGTCAAGAGCAGGGCAGGAGAAAGAGAAGCCATGAGAGCCAGCACCTTCATTGTGCCCCTACTATGCGCCAGACCCACTAGAAAGGGTCTACCACCTTGTTCTCACACAACAACCCGGAAGGCTGAGATTGACATTCCCGTTGCACAGAGGAAGAAATTGAGCATCAAAGAGGCTCCATGATTTTACATAATCCACTCAGCTGGGAAGTGAAGGATCAGGATTCCAGCAGGTGTGTCCAACCGACCGTGAAACTTTTTCCACCTCACTGGCCTGGCTAGGATGGAGGCGAGGAGATCATTCAGACCAGATTGGCATTTCTGTTTGCCACTCACCGGCTGTGTGAATGTGGCTAATGATCTCACCCCTCTGAGCCCCCATTCCCTCCTCTGAGGAACTGGGATAGCATCTGATGGCCTGAGTGATGGTGGAGGATAAGAAAACGGGGTTAAAGAAAATGGGGCACAGAAACTAGGGGCCAGAGAAGCTTTAACTTGGCAAACTGGACCGGGCGTGGTGGCTCGCACCTGTAATCCCAGCACTTTGGGAGGCCGAGACAGACAGATCATGAGGTCAGGAGATCGAGACCATCCTGGCCAACATGGTAAACCCTGTCTCTACTAAAAATACAAAAATTAGCTGGGCATGGTGGCATGCACCTGTAGTCCAAGCTACTCAGGAGGCTGAGGCAGAATTGCTTGAACCCGGGAGGCAGAGCTTCAGTGAGCTGAGATCGCACCACTGCACTCCAGCCTGGTGACAGAGTGAGACTCTGTCTCAAAAACAAACAAAAAGAAAAAAAAAAAGAAAGAAAATGGGGCACAATACTTAGAAATGGCATCCTCTCGCTCCATTCCCTCCTTTTCTAGTGAAAAAGCTTCCAAGCTGGCAGAAGCCAGAGTGTGAGATCTGATTGCTCCTGTCTCTGGGGATCTCCTGGGCTGTAGTTCAGGAAAACTTTACCCTGTTCTTCCTCTGCTTTCAGTTAAAGGGACTGTTTTCCTCTGGTCCAGTAATTCTAAGACAAGGGTTGAGAGTGGGACGAGGGTCTCTGCCTGTAGCTTGAATGCTCTCCTGGTCACCACCATCTGCTTCCACATCTGGTTTTATCGCTGGGTAGGAGATGGCTTGACCATTCCCATCACACTCCTGGAAACTCCATTGATTTCCCCAAGGCAGCCAAAGAAGCTGGAGTGGAAATCTTGCTCCCAGCAGCTAGAGAGGGTGACCCTGCTGGACTTGCCACAGTTGCTCCTTCTGGACCAGGCGGAGGTGGAGTAATTGACTCTCTGGTTTCCCCTGGAAGTGGTTTTAAATGAATAAGTGAAAAAAAAAAAAAAAAAAACCTGGTAACTGGGGTGGGGCACTAAGCAATTTCTTCAGCAGGAATTCAGCAGATCAGAAGCTTGTGCCAGTGGCATGGGCTGGGCTGAGACTCAGGGATGCACAGGGCTTGGTGGAGACAGGGTAGGAGCACTGACTAGGGGCACCACGCAGTTAGAGGGCTGTGATAAAGGTGTGTGAAGGGCGCTGCAAGAGCCCACGGTGGGCGCCACTGACTGAGTGGGGAAGATCGTATGGGTGAGGTGAGCTTCTCAGAAGACGGACCTTTGAGCTGAGTCTGGTAAGAAATGGGGAATTTCAGATAGTGTAGACAGATGCAAAGATGGGACCACATGAGAGCATTCTAAGGAGGAGTCCAGGTTGTTTGAATACAAGGGGATGGACAAAAGGTAGGGCAGGATGGTCAAAGGCCTTGAAGGCTATTCCCAGTGCGAAAGGACTCCTTGCTTTGGTCATGGCCACAGCACGAGCATACCTGGGGTGGGACTAGTGTTTAAGAAAGATATCTATGAGAACCAAACTGGAAGCAGATGTTCCCAAGCAAAAGCGATAGGCCAGCAGGAATCAGATGGACCCTCAACTGGGCTGGAGAGATGTTTGTGGTGGGTGAATGGGTTGGATTTGGTGGCTGATTGGATGTGGGAAGGAGACGAAGAAAGGAATCTCCCAGGATGGCACTTGCTTTGGGGACCCTACTGGCCCCTCTACCCTGCTCAGGGTGGGGAGAGAGGACCCACCAATGCCCAGGCCAACCCAGGCTCCCAGGGAAGCTTGGACAGGGAGGGCTTCCCATCACCTACTCCCTCAAAACTGAAGAGAAAACTTACTACTTGTATTCTTGAGCTGGTCAACACACTCAGTTGCAAGTGAGCAAAATCCAACTCAAAGTGACTTCAGCAAAAGGGGGAATGTGTTGGTGTGTGTAATGAGAAGCTCTAGGGATGCTGCTTTCCCCTACAGTTGGATCACGCAGCTCGAATGAGGAGAGCAAACCTCATTCTCTCTCCCTGTCTTGGCTCAGCTTTCCTCTGTGTCCAGGCCAGCTCTCGTCACAGGGTGGCTTCTGCTGCTCCAGACTTACATCCCCACAGCTCAGCAGCCGCAGCAATAGGAGGCTCCAACAGCCCCATCAAAAGTTCCAGAACTGAGTCTCATTGGCCCCTTTTGGGTCACATGCCCTTCCCTGCACCAATCACTGTAGCCAGAGAGTGGACTACACTGATTGGCCTAAACCCTGGTCATGTGCCCTCTATGGAAGACCAGTGTGGGGCCTCACCCTCAACTAAACCACACTGAAGGAGACTGGGGGAGGAGCAGCTTCCCCAGAGGAAATGGGGATACCCTTTCTAAAATAAAGGGCAATCGTTGCTTGATTGCTTTTCTATAGCAGCCGAGGGCAATGCAGAGTGACCCCTCTTCTTTCCAGTATCTGACACCCATATTATGGTTTCATACCCAGGCCTCTTCAACACACCTTAAAGTCCAAGAGATGATGGCCGGGTGCAGTCCCTTATGCCTGTAATCCCAGCACTGTGGGAGGCCGGGGCAGTTGGATCACCTGAGGTCAGGAGTTCGAGATCAGCCTAGCCAATATGGCAAAACCCTCTCTCTACTAAAAATACAAAATTAGCTGGGTGTGGTGGTGGGCGCCGAGCGCCTGTAATCCCAGCTACTCCAGAGGCTGAGGCAGGAGAATCGCTTGAACACGCGAGGTGGAGGCTGCAGTGAGCTGAGATCACGCCACTGTACTCCAGCCTGAGTGACAGTGAGACTCCGTCTCAAAAAATAAATAAATAAATAAATAAGTCCAAGAGATTAACCAGCAGGGAGATGCACTTGACCTTGTGCACATTTACAAAAAAACCAACTGCAACTATTCATTCATAGACCCATCTGCCTCCTGCGTGCCCTGGCCAGCCCTGCCTGTCAAGAGTGATAGAAGGACCCAGACTCTGCCCCCAAGGAGTTTACAGTCAATGGAGTCTATTTTAGGTATAATTCCCGGATAATTTAGTAGAGTCAGACGTACTCTCCAAAAAATACACTTCACTGCGTATGTTTTTTCTGGTATTCGGATGCTTTTATTTGCTTTTAGATTAACCGCCTCACATGAAAATCATGAATTGAAAAGACCTTTAAAAATTCACCATTTACTTCTGAGTCAATTTTGTCTTCACTGATAAAAATACCTAATATCTATTGCGCATCCTCACTGAGGCAGCCTCTGGGAGTTTCATGGTTTATTCTCTGGAAATCTGGATCTGGGTCCTGAGAAAGTGTGGTGGTCCCTTCACGGACTAAGAGGGTGAGGGTCTGGAAACTGTTCTATTGGAACAGCGAGCTGCAGAATGATGGTCTGGACGAAAGAAGACTAGGGGGCATGTGATCTCTATTACCCAGCATCTGTATGTGGAAGCAACGCATGTTAGAGGGTAGAGAGTAGAAGTGATTGGGAATAGATTTTTTAGCTCAATATGGAAGATAAATATCTAGAGACCAGAGATATTGCAAAACAAATAGACTGCCGTATAAGCTAGTGAGCTCCTCATTCCTGGAAGCGTGTAAACAGGGACTCTTAGGTGGAAAGTTAGACCAAATGACCTCAGCCTCTTCCAACTAGAAGATTCCTGAATTATGGGCTGAACAGTGTTCGAGTTTTGGCTCAAACACTATTTTGCTCTGTGGCCTTGGGTGAGGCGCTGTCCCTCTCTGAGCCTCAGTGACCTAGATAACCCCAATAGCGTCTTCCTCTTCTAAATACTTTGCCTTGCTCATGTCAGATATTCACACCTGCCTCTGCACACTCAGGCAATTTCTGCCCCGTGCATATTTCGAGGCTCCAGAGCCTGAGCAAACCAGCCCACCAAACCCACAGGTGTGAGGCAGCTTCTGTCTGCGCCTTCTGTTCCTAGAGAGGCTGTGATTCATGGCCATGGGGGATGCCTCCCCCATCTGACAGGTGGAGAAGTGAGGTCTGGGGGAGGAAACTAACCACTGGAGCCAGACACACTTCCCCCAAACACACCTGACTGGGCCTCTCCCACCTCACCATCTCCCTGTCCCCATTATTAGCCCTCAATCCTGAAGGGCAGCCACAGAAGCGGATGCAGATCCCAACACCTTGGACCTGAGAAGTGCATTTCTCACAGATCTCTCCATAAGCGGCCTTAAGGCTTTTTGCGTTTGATTTTTACAACAGCCCTGCAAGGGAGGCATTACCATCCCCAACTTCTGGGGAGGAAACTGCGGCTCAGCGAGGCCAGCAATTGTCTGAAGCCAGCTGGTAAATAAGTTGCAGAGAGGGCACTGGACCAGGCCCACCTGCTCAGCCATGCTCCCTCCCTGGGGATGCGCAGAAGCTCACCTCGGGAAGAAGGCCCCGCTCCCCCAGGAAGGGCCCCCTTGCCAGGACAGTCAGCCAGAGCCACACCTGACCCCAGTTCCCGCTGTCACTCTTTGCCAAAAGATGGAGGGGACTAGGTGGGCCTCGAGCTTCACCTTCCCTCGAACCTCTGCTGGGTCTTTTGGAGAAGGCACTTGCCCTCTCTGAGCCTCTGTTTCCTACCTAAGGATTCCATCAATCTACGTCTCCGCACCCCTATATCTCCATCTGAGTGGGGAATAAAACTTCTGGCCACACAGAGTCACAAAGCATCCTCTACCCCTTGTCTGCCCTGATATGACCCTGTAATGTGGAGAGCAGAAGACCCACTGCACAGATGAAGAAACTGAGAGGCTTTAACTTGTGCCCAAGATCACACGGTTAGGAAGACACAAAGCCAGAGATGCAGTCCTGACCCTCACTACTCAGGCAGCGCCTGCCCAGGACTCTCACACAGACCTAGCTGGGCCACAGGATTCACAAGGATGCGGGGTAAGCTGATGACACACTTAGTGGGCCCCACCAGCCGCCAGATCCTCCCTCCCTCCTAGGGCCTCACTGAAGCCAATTTCTGCACCGTCAGAGCCGCTGAACCTTCTGCTATTGGTGGAAGCTGGTCACAGGTCACTGCCTAGCAGTCTCTCTCATCCACCAGCGTGGCTGTGGCCCTCCGTGCTCTCTGGGGTTCTGAAAACAGAACTGTGTGGTGCCAGGTGATCCAGAAGAGAAACAGTGAGAGCTGGAAGGGCACGTGAAGGGCAGTGTGGGCAGAGGGACAGGCAGGGAGGGCACTGCCGCCGCAGAGCTGCCCTGGTTCCCTGCCCCCAGGGGAGCACAGCCCAGCAGCAGGAGGGAAATGATGGGATCTTTTGTGGCTGAATTTTCACAACTCACGAGAGAGGAAGAGATGATTAGCCCCATTTTTCAGCTGAAATCACTGATGCTCAGACATGAAGCAACTTGCCCAGGGTTACACAGCCAGGGAGCAGCAGAGCCCTGGTATGAACCATCATGCCTGTCTCCTTCCCCACCCCTGGAGGTGTGTGATGCCCCCACACAGGAGAGTGAAGCGAGGCAGCCCTCCTCTAGGAGGGGGAGTTTTAGGGGTGAAGCACCCCACCCCCAGCTGTCCAGCCACCCTTAGCCTCTTCCTCTTTGCCACAGGCCATGCGGCACTAACAAGGACTCTGGTGGTCTCTTCGAGGGACCCTCATACATAGCTCTGCAGGCAGGCAAGGGATGAGCACAATCCAGTCTCTGGAGTCCTCACTCCCCAGAGCTTTCCTGGAAACAGCAGGAAGCTATTTTTAAAGCAGCATCCGCAGGCAGTAACCTGGGAGATGAGTCTCCCTCCAGATCCTCACCCCTGTGGGCTGGGGGCAGCGTTCACTCTGCTCACAGCTCAGCCAAGAAGCCCTGATCTGGGAGGGAGAGCAGGGAACATGTCACCTGCCAGGGGAAGCAGGTGGGTCTGCTCCAAGCAAGCCTCGATATTACCAACTGGAAGGGGCCTTAGAGCCCAAGGGAAACGTGCGTGTGTTCGTGCTCACACAGTTGTGTCAGTGTGATTGTGAGCATGGCTGGGGGTGCGCGTGTGTGCTCATGGCAGCTGAGTGTCTCCATATCCTATACAGGCGTGACATTTAGGCATAAGTGCGTCTCTGTGTCTGTGAAAGCCAGTGTGCTGATGTCAGCTTGCCTCTGTATGTGTGTGTGTGTCTGGGTACATCTGAATCTATTTGTTCCTGTATGCATGTGTGTGGGTGTGAGTATGCATCAGTGTTTACGTGTGTCTGTCAGTCTCCCAGAAACCCTGGAAATACATGGGCAGAATTTTAGAAGTAGGAAGAGCATTCGCTCTCTCCAGCTCCCTCCCTTCTCTCCCCACTGCTCAAGTCACAGAAGGGGAAATCGTAGCTAAGAGAGGGGAAGGGACTTGCTCAAGGCCAGTCAGCTGCAGAGAGAACTGGAACCCAGATTTGCTTCCTGGCTCCCAGGGCCCATCTACTCAGTCACCCCATTCAGGCTCCATTCCCAAGGCCTAAAGCTGCTCCCTCCTGCCCCGACACAGGTGAGAACCAACAGGGCCCATCTTCTCCCTGGGCTTTGACTTGGCTGCTGAGAGGGGAAACGTGTCTGACGCAAGTGTCTCTGTTATGGGCTCTGAGCAGAACACTGACTATGATTCAACAAACCATAGTCTGCTGTTGGGGCAGAGCATGTACAAAGCCTACCAGCTGCCCAGCCCCGGTCCCGCAGAGATCCCAAGAGAGGCCAAGCATGACCCCTGCCCTCGAGATACCCACAGCTCGGCAGGAGGTCAGATAGGTCAACCAAAAACTATGACATGGGATTAAACATGCCTAACGGAGGCATGGAGAGAATCCCAAAGCAGCACAGAGGCAGAGGCAACTGATTCTGCCGAGAGGGTCAAACAAAGCTAGTGAGGAGATGGGTGATATTTGAGTTGGGATTTAAGAGACAAACAGGTATGTCAGACATTGAAAGAGAAAGGACCTTCTAAGCTGGGGGCACGAGTTATGCCAAGGCAACTTATCCACTTCTGACACTTTGTTCTAAAGAGGTCCAGCTCCTCCCTGGTCTACCCTAGGACTCTGCTGGCTCTGCCCTCCATGTCTCTTGTCTGTGCTCCTATTATTTCCACCATCTGGGATTTATTCATTCCTTTAGCAAATATGTCCTAGCCACCAAAAAGGTTCCTGGCCCTGAAAGTGGTACGGGAGATAAAGCTGTAATTTTGAGCATAGTCTCCATGTCTGAAGGCAGGAGATGGGGGTAATTAATCATCAACCAATCACAGCTCGTCATTTCCTATGTGCCTGGCCCTGTGCTCCGTGCTGTGAGGAATGCAGAAGACCATGAAAGCTCACTGAGCACCATGCTTGCAACAACACAGAGAGTTAAGTCTTGAAGGCCCCATTTCTGGAAAAGGAAGTTGAAGCTCAGAGAGATGACCTGACTTACCTGAGGTTCCACACAGTGCTGAGAGCCAAACCAGCTCTGTGTGATGAGTGTGGGTTCTTTCTGCCAGGCTGGGCTGCCTGCCTTCACAACCAGAAACATGGGCGTTGGAAACTGCTGCTTCTGCTGTTCTTTTGCCTATAATTGTCTCCTTAACGGGCCTGTGATGCTTTCAGTTATGTTCTTTTGTAAATGCCAGACAAGCTTGGGGACCCAAGGCAGTAGGGAGATTGTCTGCCAAAGAAAGTAGGATCAAACCTCCCCTTCCAAGGAATCTTCCAAACCCAGCAGGTTTGAGGTTAAAATTGGAGACGGCAGGAAACTCAGGGGTCAAGACTGGGCCCCTATGTGCCTTCCAAGAAAGCACCTCTTCCTGAAACTCTGATGCTCAGACCAAAAGAAGGGAACGTGCATGGAGAGGACCCAGGCAGGCCCCACACATGAAGCCCTTAGCACTCTGCTTGCCTCTTTAATGTGAGCTAAGAAAAGGATTAGGCTGGGCACGGTGGCTCATGCCTGTGATCCCACCACTTCAGGAGGCCGAGGTGGGCAGATCTACCTGAGGTCAGAAGTTCAAGACTAAGCTGGCCAACATGATAAAACCCCGTCTCTACTAAAAATACAAAAATTAGCCAAGCATAGTGGCAGGCGCCTGTAATCCTAGCTACTTGGGAGGCTGAGGCAGGAGAATCACTTGAACCCAGGAGGCGGATGTTGCAGTGAGCTGAGATCACGCCACTGTACTCCAGCCTAGATGACAAGAGCGAAACTCCATCTCAAAAAAAAAAAAAAAACAGAAAAGAAAAGAAAGAAAGGAAAAGAAAAAAGGATTAATCTGCATTGCATGGCCTCCACAACGCTTTGGGGTTTTTTGAAATCTCTTTTGTTATGGAGGCTTCATAGTCTACCTTGTGATTAGGAACTGCCACCCTGATTTTGCAGATGAGAAAGGCTGGCTGCTTGGGATATAGAGATGAAGAAAGTACAGTCCCTGACCCCAAAGAACTCGTGGTGAAGAAACACGAACGCACAGAGGGCCTCTAGGGTGCTCAAGTCTGTAATACAAAGAAGCATGGGGGGCTGTACAAGGGACACAGGGGACTCGTTTCCAAGTTGGAGAGTCAAGAAAAGCTTCCTGAAGGAGCAGACATCTAAGCTGAAACCAGAGGAAGAAAGTTAGCCAGGCAATGGAAATGGGGGGGCCTGGTATGTGATAGGTCAAAGGCTCCAGCCCAAAGCCTAGATCCCACTCCAGGCCTCTTTGAGAAACACTGTTTGACACTTCCATTGGACAAGTATGGTTTGGAAGAATTTAGCAGTTAGGATCTGGGGTGGGGATGGGAGGCTGGAGAGGGATTCCACAGCCAAAATCAGTCAGTCCCCAGACTGAGGGGATTCTCTCCGCCCCTTCCTGCCATAGCCAGGCCCCTTCTTTGAAAACTCTGCCCAGACCGCGGGCTTGGCTGCTACCTACCTTCTGTTGCCTGCCTCTGGTTTTCCTCCCTCACATCCCCTTTCCTGGTGAGCTGGGGACCCATCTAACCTGGAGGCCCAGGTTCCTGCAGGGCACTTAGCTTCCATGCATGGCTCCAGCCCCTGTGGGCTCAGCGTTCCTCCCTGAAACATCCTCTCTGGCTGCTGTTTTAACACAAGATTTTGCTTCAGGGTAAATCCTACATTTCCCAAACCAACGGCATCTTGGCGTGTCACTGAGATGCACAGGGAATCCCTGGATTTGAAGTCAGGAAGGCCTGCCTCTGGATGCCAGCTCTGCCACTGATGTAGCTTGGAAAGTTCCTACGTGTCTCTGGGCCTTGATGTCCACAAATATAAAATGGGGTAATGACACCAACTGCACCGAATTACTGTGAAGATTCAAATGAAACCCTGCATGCAAACACTGCTCAGAAACGGTCCAGAGATGTGTAGATACAGGCAGGTACTACTGCTGTGACCCTGGTCGCGCATAGCCAGAAACGTCCATTCACTCAGCAAGTGTTTATCCAGGGCCCGGGTGCCAGGCTCTGCACTCAGAGCTGGAATCTAACAATGGACTAAGTAGACGCAGAGTCTGCCCTCGAGGACCTCACAGTCTGGGAAAGAGACAGACATTGACAACTTCAATGTAATGCAATTCATGCTTGGGTGGGAGGAAGCACAGTGGGTGGGGTAGCAGGGGGAGTCACCGTAAACCTGGGAAATGCAGAAAAGTTTTGTGGAGCTGGGTGCGGTGGCTCACGCCTGTAATCCCAGCACTTTGGGAGGCCGAGGCGGGCAGATCACGAGGTCAGGAGATTGAGACCATCCTGGCTAACACGGTGAAACCTCGTCTCTACTAAAAATACAAAAAATCAGCCAGGCATGGTGGCAAGCATCTGTAGTCCCAGCTACTCAGGAGGCTGAGGTAGGAGAATCGCTTGAACCTGGGAGACAGAGGTTGCAGTGAGCTGAGATCACGCCACTGCACTCCAGCGTGGGCGACAGAGCGAGACTCCCTCTCAAAAAACAAAGAAACAAACAAAAGTTTTGTGGAAGCAAAATCCCAGTGGAGCAAGCCAGGACAGGGTCGGGGAAGAGTGCTCCAGAGAGGGACAACAGGAGGGGCAAAGGCCAGGGGGCAGGACCACAGGGTTGATGGGGACATGGCAAGGAGAGGGAGCTGAGGCTGTGAAGGCAAGCAGGATACATTGACTTTAAGATATGTTTGAAGTTCACGGTATTTTGTTAATTTATCTTAAACAGATTGCAAACAATGTGTTGATTTTTTTTGAAAAAGTAAAAACTGCCACACCATCACATACGTTTAGATCATATTACAGTTACTGGAGCCTGGAGCAGCTAAAACAAGAAAAAGGTTGGAAAACACAACATTGGGAAATAGTTCAATCAATGCATAAGACAGGAATAGTCAGCAAAACAGCTCCCTTTTTAAAAAAGTAATTTATAGCATCAAAAATCTGAATCATGCCTCACTGGTAAATTCTACCAAATACTTAAGGAAGAAATAATACCAATTCTACACAAAATATTTCTAGAAAATAGGAGGGAACCTTCCCAAATCATTTTAAGAGGCCAGCTAAATTAGCTTGATACCGAAACCAGACAAAGGCATTACAAGAAAACCACAGGCCAATATCCCTCATGAACACGGATGCAAAAATCCTCACAAAGGCCGGGCGCAGTGGCTCATGCCTGTAATTCCACCACTTTGGGAGGCCGGGGCGGGCAGATCACAAGGTCAGGAGATTGAGACCATCCTGGCTAACACGGTGAAACCCTGTCTCTACTAAAAATACAAAAAATTAGCTGGGCGTGGTGGCGGGCGCCTGTGGTCTCAGCTACTTGGGAGGCTGAGGCAGGAGAATGGCGTGAACCCGGGAGGCGGAGCTTGCAGTGAGCCGAGATCGTGCCACTGCACTCCAGCCTGGGGGACAGGGCGAGACTCTGTCTCAAAATAAATAAATAAATAAATAAATAAATAATAAATAAATAAAAATAAAATAAAATATCAACTGACTTAAGTAAAAAGAATAAGGTGAAGCACTGGTTCGTGCTCCTGGTCACTCAGGTGATTGGAATGAGGCTCTTAATCAAGTCCACAGGGAGCCAGCTCCCTGCACCCCTCAGCTCCACTCTCCTGGGGTTGTCCCATTGTCAGGGTGGCAAGATGTTGCTATTCTCACTAGGTTTGTCCAACCAGCTGCAAGTCATCTGGAAAGAGGGGTCCTCTTTCTGGGGAAGCCCAGAATTGAGGTTCAGCCAGGATGGGTTACACAGGGGTTTTGCATAAGCATTCCATCTTCAACTACCCCATCCTCTGTCCAAAAGATAGAGGCCTTGGCACAGAAAACAAGATAAAAACAGTAGTAATCATTCTCAATCCATGCCTCCCTTTACAGTCTATAAAGCTCCAGCAGCCATCATCCCAGCTGATCCTTGCCCTGCAAGGCAGGCAGAGCAGGTGCCAATGTCACACCCACTTTACAGATAAAGAACATGAGGCCCAGAGTGCAGGCAGCGGCACAAGTGGCGGAGCCAAAGCTGTGTTCAGATCAGAGCTGCAAGATGCTACATTCCAGGGCAGTTTCAATTCTCAAGAAAACCTCTCTAGAAGAAACTAGACCCTAACTTGGGTATCCCAAAGGAGTCAGGGGGAAAGGAAGCACGGGGCCAAGGCTTGGTCACCATTGGTCTCATTCACTCCCTTCTCCACGCCTGCAAGGTGGTCTCACTGATCTGAGGCTCTGAGAGGAGCTGTGACCTGGTCAAGGTCACGGGGCTAGAAAGGGAAATTCAGACCCCAAGCTGTGCTTCCCCCTGACCTTCACTTAGCTCTGAAGAAAGGCCTCGGGGCAACCCCACGGGGCGTCTCTGCACGGCTCCCACAGCAGGCAGCAGGGGCTAATTGGAAACTGGAGCCTTGAAAACTTCCCACCCTCCCCTCTCCACCTGGAGCCAAGGCCATCTGTTCCCTTTTGTCTTCGGGCTGCAGGGGAAGATGAAACTGAATTTAAATACTAATAATACTTAACATTTGTCTGGAAAGTGTTTTGCACACTAATTGCTGATTAATCCTCCCCAGGCCCCAGAGAGATCTCCCTGTCTTTGTGTCCCCATTCTGCAGACAGACGGGTGGCTTTCAGACAGAAAGGAGCTGGACCAGAAGGCTGGAAGATGGATTCGGGGCGTACTGTGCAAGACCTTTGCCAGAGCCTGAGCAATTTCCATCTCTATTCAGCTGGATGGGCGTGGGGTGAATAAATTCATTCAGTTCATTGTTGTTCCACAGCTAACGATAAAGCTGGGAGCTGGGTCCAAATGGTGTCCTGGCTGTCTACCAGCTGCTTGGCCATGGGCAACCCCCAACCCCTCTGAGCCTTGGTTTCCTTATCTGTAAAATGTACATGATGCTCCCTGTTGGTTGGGTCAGCCTCCCCAGTGTTACCAAGCCATGGGGCCAGACACTGGGATGCTACATTGAACAAAACAGAGAAGGTCCCAGCTTCCATGCAACTTGCAGTCTAGTCAGAGAGGGAGATAATAGTTAAAAATAAGCAAATAAGCAAGGTAATTACAGCTCGTGATGGTAAGGCTGTTAGAAAACAATTTTGTAAATGTATTTTTTAAACTATGATATACCTCAAAGATTCTTCTGGGTGGTAGAGTCCTATTTTTGTTGCAACATTTATCTAGAAATCAGAGATGTGTTCCCCAAGAAATGGTTGCAATAGATGGAAACATAGACCGGGGAATTTTGCCAACGTAAGGGAGCGTCCTAATGGGTCCTGGGGGAGACAGGGCGCCGTCAGCTGCCCACCCTTACATTCCTGCGTGGAGGGCAGCTGTAGCTCGCATTTCTCACCCCTTCTGTCTTTTTTTTTTTTTTTTTTTTTTTTTGAGATGGAGTCTTGCTCTCTCACCCAGGCTGGAGTGCAGTGGCACAATCTCGGCTCACTGCAAGCTCCACCTCCTGGGTTCATGCCATTCTACTGCCTCAGCCTCCCGTGTAGGTGGGACTACAGGCATCTGCCACCAAGCCCGGCTAATTTTTTTGTATTTTTAGTAGAGACAGGGTTTCACCGTGTTAGCCAGGATGGTCTCGATCTCCTGACCTCATGATCCACCCACCTCAGCCTCCCAAAGTGCTGGGATTACAGGTGTGAGCCACCGCGCCCAGCCCCCCTTCTGTCTTTCAGCAGTCATCTTTATACTTCCCCAGGGGTTTCTGGGCTGCCCCCTCACCCAAGCCTCAGAGCCAGGTCTTTCTTATGGAGTTGGAGGCTGTGACCACATGGTTTTCCAGCTTTTCTAATTCTTTGAAGTCCTAAGATTCCACATCAGGTCTCATAGGCCACCTCAGGGAATGAGGAGACCCAGGCAGGGGTCTCCAGGCCCCCCACCACTCACGCAGCCAGTGCATCTTCGCTCTAACTTTCTTACCCATTTGGCTTCCAAATCAAATGCAACTAAAAATAGAATCCCATTTCTTTAAAATGCTTGAAAAATAGCTTTCTTCAGGGAGATGACTTGGAGTTGGGACACTAAGATTTAAATCCTGGCTCTGTCTCCTAAGAGCAAGTAACCCAGAGCAGGTCAGCACTGAAATGAGGTTGCTGTCTGACCAGAGAACACAAGGAAGGTTGTCCCGGCAACAAACCCAGCGTAATGCTTGGGGCACTCCATAAACATTTTTAAAAAATGTTTTTAGAGACAAGGGTCACATGATGTTGCCCAGGCTGGCTTTGAACTCCTGGACTCAAGCATTCCTCCCACCTTAGCTCTTGAGTAGCTGGGATTATAGGCAGGAGCCACCACATTCAGCCTTAAGCATGTTTTTCTTTTTAATTTTCCCTCAAAAAAGAATGATACAACTTTTATTTTCAATTTTTTTTTTTTTTTTTTGGGAAGGAGTCTTGCTCTGTCACCCAGGCTGGAGTACAGTGGCGCGATCTCGGCTCACTGCAACCTCCGTCTCCCAGGTTCAAGCGATTCTCCTGCCTCAGCCTCCCAAGTAGCTGGGATTACGGGCATGCACAACCACGCCCGGCTAATGTTTGTATTTTAATAGAGATGGGGTTTCACCATGTTGGCCAGGCTGGTCTCGAACTCCTGACCTCAGGTGATCCGCCCACCTCGGCCTCTCAAAAGTGCTAGGATTACAGGCGTGAGCCACCTCATCCGGCCTCAACCTTAAACAATTTTAAGGTGATATGTTTGGCAATGTATCTGTGATCTTTAAAAGGTGTAGAGTTTTGGGAATGTAAAACATACAAGGTAAAACCAAGATTACATTAAACATTATTTTATCCTCTGCACTAATTTTGCAGTGAGGCGCAAATGGCAAGTACACTATTAAATGACATTTACTGTCAAAATTAGGAAGTTCATTGGAATTACTCTGAAAAACATAAGCTACTGTAACTTGACACAGTGACACATTTTTCCATTTTAGGACATCCAATTATATATAAATCTCTGGACTATTACATTCAAACTCATTTGTACTGCCAAATGTGGCACTTTAAAGAAGTTTCTAGAAAACAATTGCAATCACTGTTGTTTGGGGGGAAGGTTATCACCCTGTACATAAGAGATTAAATTTAAATAAAATGTAAACATACAGTATATTATAGTGACAGGTCGTTCTTACCACTCAGAAAGGCCAAATTTTTCCATTTCTTTTTTGAACAAAAGTGATTTTTTTTTCTACAGCACATATCCTTTGACATAAAAGAATTACAATATATGCCCATTCTTTTTTAAAGGAAAGTCTTCAGAGATCTTCAAAGCATGAAACATATGTTCTTTTTTCAAAGACTGACAGAAATGCTTAATAATCACTAAAATGCCAACCTCAGTAACTAAAAATTAGTGATTCACTATACCAAAATTAAAATAGCTTTAAAAAGCTAGTTATAGGTGTTTTACAGATAATAGATGTGATAAAACAAGAGTTGGAGAAGTTTTAATCTGGGTCTTTTCTTCAGGTATTTAGCAAGATAGAATAGAGCTGGGTTGCAATATCTTAACTCCACCACCAGGTGGACCTTGCCTGAGAAGGCCAAAAGAAGGCAAAACAAATTCACAACTTAGATTTTCAAGCCTATGGCTTCTAAAAGTCGGTGTATCCCATTCATTTTAAAACAGTAGATGCCTCCTTCTTTCATTTAAGAACTCAATGTCAAGTATTCCTTTCATGGAGGATGAAAAATCAGCACCATCCCTCTCAGGGCAAAATAGAGAAAGCCCACTCAAGCACTGTTTTCCTAATGCAAAGGCATGAAATTCTTTGCAGGATTGACAGGGTCTCACCTCCTCTGTATTAGCTGGTGCCAGGGAAAAGGGCAAGCATGGAGAGGAAGCAAGGAGATTGTCTTGCAAAAATGTCAAGGAAACATCCCCTGTTTGCACACATGTGGGAAAGCGAGTGGGCCAGCACATGGTGTGACAAGACTTTTTTTTATAGCACGCTCAGCTCAAAGAGCTTCCTCTGTGCTGGGCACACAGGTGTCCTCTGCAAGCCACACAGCAGCCTGACTATCCTCATCTCACAGAGGAAACCAGGGCCCAGGAAAGTGGGTAACTCACCAGCCTCCCACACCGCAGTTGGGGAAACTGAGATTTGAACTGAGAACTCTCTAACTATGAAGGGCTGTGCCAGGAATGTTTGAAGGAAGAAACAAGGAAAGCATTGGCCTTCATGCTTCAATCCAAGAGGCAAAGACCTTGAGGTGAGTCTAACACAGTGGCTGCTGGAGGCTCCAGTTCCCATACACACCCTCTGGTGAGCTTCTCAGCATACACCTCAGCCCACTCCAGTTCCCCACACCACCACATACATCCCCCCAAAACCTGCAAACTCAACACGGAGACAGACACTCAGATGCATAGTCAGAACTCATGCCCAAACAGAAGGGCAGTTTGTGCAAGCTCCCAGCAGGTGCACACACAGGCTTACGTGGGCACCAGCACACAACAAAGCACAAAGGTGCACTCGGGAGAGTCACGCTTGTGAAGAGGACATTACACACGGGAGAAGTGCACATCACAAACAGCCTGAAACTAGAATAGAGGCAACCAGAGCAGGGGACGTGGGGTACACCTGCCCCACTCCTCAACTACCCTACAACGTGCACTCCTGCTAGCAAGAACCCTATGTCTGAGACCTAGATTCCAGGGACCCCCAAGTCTCTTCCACGCTGCAGGCTCAGAGGATAAAGGTCCCTTACCAGCAGGGACACATGAGTGCCTCTCACACAGAGGCATCCTCTGAAGTGGCTCTCAGATGCGTGGGAGGGCCATGTCTCCCTTCTTTGCCTTAGACCAGATTGGCACAGTGGTTAGAAGCAGAGACTGAATGGGAATCCCAGCTATCCTCCTGCCCGGGTGGGAGTGACCTTGGACAAGTCTTTTTTTCTATAAGCTTCAAATTTCTCGGCAAAATGAGGGTATGAGACTCACCTTGTAAGGTTTTAGTAAGAAATGAGATAAAGTGAAAACATCCAATAAGAACTGAATAGATGTTGATTACCTTTTCTTGGACCCCACTCTCCTAGCACTCGCTGCTCAATGCAGCAGACAGACAGACACCATTCAATCAGCCACAAGCATTCCTCCCATAGGCCCTCCCCTCCAGGGGCTAAGAATTGCAGCGAAGACAGAGATCTAAGCAGATAATGACTGTCCAGCATGGAGGGCCATGAAAGAGCACACACTGCTGGTATGGTGGGAGCCCAGAGGAGGAGATAGCAAAGCAGTGGCACAGCAGGCTGCCCAGAGCTGTGGGTGCCGGCAGGATGGGGGCCATAAGGCCACATTTCAACCAAAAACAGTAGGTGGTAATCATTTCCTCAATGACTCCCACTATTGACACTTACTGAGCACCTACTATGTACTAGACATTTTACATGTCCCTGTTAGTGAAGCAGTGCTCTAATCATACGCAAAGATGCTATTATTATCTCCTCCTAAAGAAACGGAAACAAGGGGAGTGGGCATGACCTGCTCAAGGTTACAGAGATCGGGATGAAGCCTGACTGCAAACCCCACACTCTTCCCTAATGATCCCAGCTCTCAGCTGCTTTAGCAAACGGCCCTGCTTCCTGACTGTGCCTTCCTCCCTGAGTTCACTGGGAAGACACATGGTACCGTGGGGACCCTCATCACCATCTCTGCAGAGTCCAGCACCCTGTGGAAGGACGGCCATGGGGCCTGCACTCCAGGGCTCCCTTAATCCTCCTCCCCAGCCCCAGCCAGGCCCTCTACCTCCGAGGCCCTTCTCACCCACCTGCACTCGCAGGACAGCTGCTCAGTGGCCCCAGCACAGGCCTGCGCCTCTGGGTATTAGGCAGCCTCTCCTGAGCCCTGGCATCTGCCAACCCTGCCCTTCTTAGACTCTCTGGCTAAACACCCAACTCGTGACAACCATTTCACAGAGGGAGAAACTGAGGAAAGAAAGACCAGAGGCCCTAGAGGTGAGGGCCGGCGCCCATGTTCTGAAGAGCACATCCCACCGTTTCCCCTCTAGGCCCTGGCGCAACTATGAGTCTAGAGACCCCTCTCCCTACCTCATCCTTGGGAATCAGGAGCCATAGCTTTAAACAGCTCATCCCCCCCAGGCTGAGCTAGGATTACAGCAGGCTTTCCAGCGAAGGAGGTGCCCAGCGAGATGAGTCAGCCAGCCAGTCAGGGTCAGCGGGTACGGGGAGGGCCAGTCGATCAGGCAGACAGCAGCAGCCACCCAGGGTCCAGAGCCAGTCTCTGAGGCAGCCAGACGGGGTCAGCTAGTCAGACAACAGGCTGGCCTGGCTCACAGCCTCCTCCAGCCCCTCTCTCGAGCTCTACCTTCCCCACAAGCCTTTGATGGGGCCTCAAAGCAGTAGCCAGAAAGCCCCAAGCTGTAAACACTGGCTCCCAAGGAACACACACTGTGGTCTCACACGTGCACACACCTGCATGTGCTTACTGTGTGACTGTCCCCCCCAACACACACACACAGTGCTATGCATACCTAGACACGCATACACCAGGCACACGTGTGTGCATGCTTACCATGTCATGTTGCACACAACACATGCTCACAGAGTCACGCACACACACACTCACCAAGGCACACTCGTGGCCTCCTTCCTGCTCACATCTTTGTAAATGAATGCAGGATCTCCCCTGCTTATGGGGCCCCTGAACAAGGGAACTCCAATCCCTACCATCACCCCTAAAGGGCTGAGAAAGCCTTGGGTCGGGGAGGCCACTCCTCACCAGCAAAGGGTGAGTGAGGGAGCAGGCAGGGCCTGGGGTCAGGCCCAGGCTCTCGCTCCATGTGAGCCAGGCTGTGAGCCAAGTGGGTGCCTTCAAAATTAGGTGCTGGCTCCTCTCACCTGGGTTCCTCCAACTGAGGGGAAAGCCTCAGGAGAGAAGGTCGTTGTTACCTGCTATAGCCCTGGGCCAGGTGGCTGGGCAAGCTAACCGTAGGGAGGGTTCCCAGGAGCACAGAGCTCTGGGCAGGCCCCAGCCCTACCTCTGAGACCTCCTTTCACCCACCACACAGAGTTCTCTGATTCACTGCCTCCTCATTTGGGGCCTTGCCCATGTGGGGCAGATTTGAGGGCAGAAGACCTGTGTGCCTACCCAAAAATGACCCTCGAGCCCACGCCAGCATCACCTCACCTGTAGGACAAGGTTAATGATCTTCATTAAAAGGGGTGGGGTTTCTGTGCAATGCTATCTAGGGACCATCTGGCGGACGGAAGGCACTGCCCAGATGGGAATCACCAATGCCCAGCCAGAGGCCAAGGAACACGCCAAGAGGAACCGCCGGAGGCTGCCTGGCAGTTTGGAATGTTCGCAGCAGGATGGAGACAGGGGCTCATTCACAGAAATGGAGGCACCCAGAAAGGCAAGAAGCTTCTGTTTCTTCATCAGGAAAATCAGTGTCTACCACACAGAATTGGTCATGCATTCATTCAACAAACCTTTACTGAGCTGCTACTGTGTACGCCAATAGGGACAGACAAGAGCCTGCTCTCTTGAGGCTTCTGTCTGGCGGGAGAAGACAGAGAGTCAACAAGGGGACAGATGGAAAAAATAAAACAGAGATTGTCAGCTGTGACAAGGAGGGTGGCTTGTTGTATAAGCAAAGTCAGAGAAGGTCTCTCTTGGGAGGCAGCCTGAATTTGTCCGGCCACCTGAAAAAGAAACCACCAGCCATATGAAGAACAGAGAGAATAGCCATGGGGCCAAGGGAGCAGCAAGTGCAAAGGGCCGGAGGCTGGCGGAGCTTGCGGTAA
Source organism: Pongo abelii (assembly GCF_028885655.2). NCBI lineage: Eukaryota > Metazoa > Chordata > Mammalia > Primates > Hominidae > Pongo > Pongo abelii. Next base: position 184,772,773 of record NC_071989.2, read on the forward strand.
CTCCAGGAACAGAGGGATCCTGTGAAGTGGAAATAACGTGAATGAGTTTTAAAAAGCAGGGCATGGATTTCAAAAGTGCCTTTGCAGGGGGAGGAAGGGACCAGATGATGTAGGACATTGTGAGGATGACCAAACAGCACGTTTGTAAACTCCGAGGGCTGGGAAGATGAGTCTTTGTCGCGGGCTGGATTGTATTTCAGGAAAGCAGATTTCAATGCAGGAGCCTCTAGGGTGGATGGAAGACACCAGAATAGCTACAGAACTGAGGCTCTGTGAGCTTTTGGCTGCCCCTCTGCCCAGAACATTCCCTAACAAGGATCAGTTCTTAGAAGGGGAAGCCCCAGGCAGGCCCAGATGGTGACCCAAGAGAGCCTTCCGTGCCCATGGAAGCACTTGCCTGCAGCTTCTGTGGCCAACAGATCACTCTCCTGTATGTTTTCTCATTTTATCTTCACAACCACTCTGTGTGGGAGTCAACAGCAGACACCTTTTCCAAACCAGAAAGCTCCTTAAAAGGGAATCACACATGTCCCTCCTGTACTTACAACCCTACAAGGATCCACTATTCTTGGACTAAAACCCACAGCCCACTCTGGGACCCACAAGGCCCCACATCACCTGGCTCCTGTGGCGTCTCCAGCCTCATTTCCTCAGCTCTGCCCCTGCTCCCATACTCCAGCCACATGGCCTTTGGTCTATTGCTCCAAAGCACCACCAGGCTCTTTCCTGCTGCAGGCCCTTTGCACCTGCTTTTGCTCTCCTTAGCAGATTATCCCATCAGGCAAAGGTCACCTCCTCACGAGGGCCACTCCCCCTAGAGTAATTGCCCCCATCTGCCTCACTGTGTGTTATTTTCTTCAGAGCATTGCCTGAAATTATCTTGTCTTTGCTTGCTTAGGTAGTATCTTTGCTCCTACTGGACTGTGAGTCTCTTAAGGGCGGGGACTCATTGGTGCTGGTTCCACGGGCCTGGCACACTGCCTGGCACAGAGAAAGAGCCGGAGGGATATTCGTGGGATGAATGGATGAGTGATGTGCCCAAGGTCGCATGGCTGTCAGATAACAGAGGCAGAATTTACACCCAGGCCTTTGGGTTGCTAAGGGCAAAGTTTTCTCCTAGAATCCCAGGACTTTGAGGGAAACCCAGGATGGGTGGGCCTGGGTCCCAGGAAAGGGGAGTCACTTGTGTTCCTCCTGGCTTCCACCCCTCTGGCTTCATCCCCAGCAATCTGAAAGATGCAGATGGCCTGTCCCCTCACCTCCTGAAATCAATCAGGGCCAGACCTTAGTGAGGGCACTAAGTTCTGACCCTCCTGCCCACACTGCACTTGTGGCCTTTTCCTTCCTTCATTTTGAGGCTTGGCTGGAAGGTCTCCACTTCTGGCCATGCACACACACAAACACACACACCCTCACCCCCCTGCCTGGCCAAGTCCTCCCCAAGGGTGGGGGTGAGGCGCAGCACTAGCCAGTCCGTACCCCGATTCCTGGTCTGTGAGTCCACAGGACAGGCATGGCACATCAGTTCTCCCTGCCCTGTAGGTTCCCAGGGCTCAAGGGCACCTGTGGTCAGCCTGCAGTAGGATGAAGAGTCAAGAGGGCTGCATGGAGAGTCAGAGGACCTAGACTCTATCTCCCTCCACCTCCCTCTGCCTGTATGACCTTGGGCAGGTCACTTCCATCCCCTGAGGCTCAATTTCCTCATCTGTAACATGAAAACAGGGTGGATTTAATGGTCTCTGAGGAATCTTCTAGGTTGAAAGATAAAGAAAGATTTTTTGGGATGCTGGACATGTATTGAACACCAACTGCATACCATCCCCAGATACTGGGCATTTATCGAACACTACTGTATACCACAGCAAATCCATGACTACACCCAGACTCAGAGGGACAAAGAGGCTTGCTCAAGTTGTCCGAGCTAGCAGGTGGCAGAACTGGGATTTGACCCTGGCCTGCTCTCTTCCCAAGCTGTTCTAGGAGCCTTTGCTGCCTCAGCCCCCCAACTCAATGCCACTGCCCCATGCCTGTAAGCTGGCCCTCTGTCTTCTCTGTCTGAAAAGTTTGCTTTTGCACTGAATCCCTCCAGGGCTGCTGGAGTGTGATTTGCTGCCTGACAGCTGGAAGTCAAAGCAGCAAGGCTAACTCCATCCGGCAGGCCTAGCCAGGCTCAGGGGCCCTGAAGGTCTCCAGGGGCAGTTAGACCAAGCTGGGCAACCTTGGGCACGTTGATCAAGCTCTCTGAACCTCGGCCTCCTCATATGTAGTGCAGGGAGGCTACTTCTCCTATTTAGGAGGTGTTGAGATGAATCAACGAGGTGGTGGCATCAAGGAAACAAAAGGGAGACCCCAGCCTGGACTCCGGGTGTGTAAAGAAAGAGGCGTGGGGCCGAGGAGGGCTTTGGGGGCCTCGTCCCAGGCGACGTGAGGCCACTGCAGGAAGTTTCTGAGCAGGGGAGTGCTGTGATGCGAGGAGTATTTTAGGAAGATTCTTCTGGCAGCACAGGCCAGGTTGAGTTGGAGGAGCCGCGTGGGGGAGTGCGAGCGGCGCCCATGCCTGGAAAACTTTGCAAATGAGGCCCCCTCTCGGAGCCCTTCAGGATCCAAGGCAATCTGAGAAGCAGGGACTGGGTCCGAGGTCTCACCCCCAACACAGGTTGCACCTACAACCCCAGGGCCATCAGCATCCCCAGAGCAACTCAGACAGGCTCCTAGTCCATCACAAGGTGCCTTCGCTCACAGCACGTGTGGCCCACTCAGAGCCGCCTCTAAAGCTGGGATTTGAAGCCGGGTCTGTAGGACATCAAGTCCAGCGCTCTTCCATCAGAGTTACAGATACTCCAGGAACCTTGCCTGAGCCTCAGATGGGCATCTTACTGCCCTCGCCTCAGCCCAGCGCAGGATTAGAGAGAATAGGAGGTCCTGTCTAGCTGGAGACTCACAACTCCCGCAGGGGGCATGAGAAGGCGGCTGCAGAACCTGCCCAGACCACACACAGGCTCCACTACATGGTGCCAGTCACAACGGAGTTAACCCTGGTTTCCCCGATTCTGCTAGTCAGACAGCCACCATGGCAGAGGCACCAAGAGACACTGCCTGGGACCCCAGCCCCTCTCCTCCAACCCCCATGTCTGGCAGTGCCCCCGTGAGGTTCAAGCTTTCTCAGCTGCCAGCGAGTTGTATGGCCTCTGATGCTGACAGTGCTGTTCCAAGTCCCTCACCTAACAGCTTCATCACAGGGCTAATGGTCACGGCTATTCATTCAACAAACAATCTGTGATGCTTGCTTTGTGCCAGGCCCTGGGGCAAAAGAGATGTTTAGACACAGCCCTGCCTCAACAGCCCCAGGCTGGCAGCAAAGAGACACTGCAGGAGATGGGAGACAGCCTGTCCAGGCAGGAAACTCCTAGAAGTCTCCCCAGAGCCCACCATACCTATAAGGAGATCTGAGGGGGGCGGGGGGGCAGGGAAGCCAGCCACAGCAATTGGTAGGGGAGAGGAAGGAGTATCCCCAGCACGTACAAAGGCTGAGGCATGATGAAGGGCCCCAGAAAGGAGGGACAGACGGCTGCAGAGGGGCCCATCTACCCAAGGGTGTCAGGAAGCATCCCTGGACCAAGCGATGCTGAGCTGAGTTTTGTGCAGGAGTACAAGTCAACCAGGGGACAGGAGGAGGACAAGGCGTTCCAGGAAAGGGAGAAGCAAGTGCAACACAGGCAAGGGAGAACAGGGTGTCTTCTGGCAATTGCAAGGTGTCGTTCAGCGTGACTGAAGGACAGAGCACAAGGGAGGCATGGGCAGAGTAAGACTCAGAGGACTCAGGGGCTATTTCCGGTGCTGGGACAGAGCCACAGGAAGGGCGGGCGAGGGTCCTACTCCTAGAGAAAAGTCATTCTAGTTGAGAAGATGCAATAAACACATTTAAACGAATAAAGATAATTGCAGACAGTGGCAAGTACTACAAAAACCATTAAATAGAGTAGTGTAATAGGAAGTGAGGTCCTGTTTTAAATAGAGCGATCAGAGGGGCTGCTTTGGGGAAGGGACATTCAGGCCAGAATGTGAATACCGGGAAGGAGCCTGCCAGGCAAAGATGAGCATGTTCCAGGCAGCAGAGAGCATGTGCAAAGGTCCTGAGGCAGGAACAAGCTTGGCAACCCAGGGAAGGCGGGGAGTCCGTGTGGCTGGAGCAGAGTGAGCCGGGGAGAGCAGAAGGAAAGGAGGGCAGAGAGGAGACGGCTCAGTTTGCATGGGCCTCAGAGGCCCAGGGAGTGACTGGATTGCATTCTACCTGTGCTGGTTTCCTCTAAGCCAATGGAGACTTTCAAACAGAGGTGTGTCGTGATCTAACTTACACTTCTCAGGATCCCTCCTCTGCTGCGGGAGGCTGTGCTGGTGTGTGTTTTTAACACCAGCCAGTGCTGCTGTGTGTGCAGGACCGATGTCCACACTTCACAGGTGGAAACAGAGCACAAGTCAATTTGCTTGTTTGGGTGGCACTGACCTGTCCATTGTCACCAGCCAGCAGCTCAAAGGGATGTCCGGCTACCCTTGGGTGAGGACAGGGTAGTGCACTCTCTGATTCCATAGGGACGCCTGATGGTGAGTATCGCAACACTGGACCTCCGTGTGCACTTTCCTGGGACTGATGTCACAAAGGCCCAGAATCTTCCTTAGGCCAAGAAACATGGACCCCTCATCTCATACACAGGACCTCATGCATGCAGCCGAACCCCACACTGGATGTTAGAGGCACAAAGACTTGACCTTGAGGGGCTCCCAGCATGGCTGGGGAGATAACACACAAGCAGAGACTCTCCCTGAGCATAGGGGTGCTACCACGCTGGACAGGGGACCACGCTGGCTATGGGAAGGCTTGTCAGGGAGAGAAGAGGAGAGGCTCCTGGAGGGAAGCTCTCTGCCGCAGGTACTGGTTGGGGTCATCATGGGAGAAGCCAGGCTTTGGAGCTGGACTCACCTGAGCCTCTCAGTGTTATAGCTCCCCTGCTGCATGAGCTCCAGCAGGGCCCTGACCCCGACCCTGGCTCCATCTCCCCTTGGAAGCATCTTCCTTGCCTTGCTCCAGCCATTGGGGTCACGGCATGTGGGCTCTCACCAGGTGGGCTCTCAGCAAACATGAGTCCCTTCCTCAAATATTAATGGAATTGTCCCTTTAGGGGAACGACCGTGTGACTCTGAGCATGAGAAATGTGGTTTTGGGTACCATCTGTTTCCCACTGAATCAGGGGCTCCCTGTGCTCCAAAGGGGCCACATACACAGAAGTCATCCTTGGGAATGTGCGGTCTGTGCAGTGGGCCACACCACGGCATCAAGGCACATGAGTGCAATGGCGCAGGCCGAGTGAGGAACCTGCTGTTGATGCTGATCAAAATACTGGAGTTTGCAAGTGACAGTTTTTTTTGTTTTTTGTTTTTTGTTTTTTAAGCAAATGAGGGTTGATTCAAAGATTTCCCTGTAACAACGTCACACTCAGGATGATCTAGCATCAGCCAGATATGGGGCCCTGGGGTGAGAGGTCGCCCATGCAGGGCCCAGCGAGGGGGTGGTATTTGGGCTGTGCCTTGAAGAAAAGGAAGGGCTGGATGTATGGAAAATGCAAGTCTGGCAGGAGGATGAGTGGGCGGGAGACAGAGGCAGGAAAGCTGCACAGGCGCAGGGAGCCTCCAGAGGTTCCTTTCGGCTGGCCAGAGCAGACTAGAGCCGCACTGGGAAGGACCCTGACCACTAAGGTCAAGGTCTAGTCTAGACTCTGGCCAACACACCTGTACTTCCTTGGAACACCCCCTTGATGTTCCACATCAAAAGGTGCATGATCAAATAAGTTCTAGAAATGCCCCATGCTGTGTCACCTCTCGGAAAATCATCATCCACAGGAGCACAGTAAAGGCCCTGAGAAGTCCTGCAGGGGTCTGTCTGACTCCATTTAGCCCAGCAATCCCCACTCATTTGACCGAGGGCACCCTCATTCCCAGAACCCCCACTAATGTCTGCAAGATCCACTTTGAAAAATGCCACCATAGAACAGGGTGAATTGCTGAGCAGGGGCAGAGCGATGTGTTCAGAGCTGAGCTCACCGAGGAGGTGTGAGTCAGAACCAGGTGAGCCGGGGGGAGTGATGATGGGGCTGAGGGAGCCAGGCTGAGGCAGAGACACAACTAGGAGGCTGTGTGTGGTGCAGAGTGGGGCTGGGAAGGCCTGAGGAACCAGAGGCAGGAGGGAGGTGGTACGGGCAGAGAGACTAGAGATCTCACGGGGTGAGCAGTCCAGACTTGGCATCCAAGCAGACCAGGGATTTGAGCTTGAGGAACAACAGAGATGGTAGAGCCACTGCCTGAGGTGGTTCTGGTGGGAGATAAAAAAGTGGCTCAGGGCATCTTGCGTGTGAGGAGCCTGTGGACAGGTGGCTATACCACACTAGAGACAAACCCCACTTTCTTGTCTCTTCAAAGGTACCCTCAGTTTGAAAGGTGGCCCCCTTTGGTTTAAGCTGGGGAGCCCGTTAATGAAACACACCAGCACCATTCATTCATTCCTCCAGTAAACAGCTGTCAGGTCCAGCCGGGACCAGGTTGAAGGGCCATGGCGAAGCCTACACAAAGGCCCAGTGAGGCTGGGGCTGACTGCCCAGGGCAGGTGCCATGTGTCCTGGGTCATAAACAGTCACACAAGGAGAAAGGGCATCCCAGGCAGAGGCACGTGCAGCTTGAGGTGCTGAAAAGGGTGTGGAGAAGAAACACGTGACTGGAGGGAGATTTCCCCCACAAGAAGTCACTTCATGGCCCAGACCTCAGCTTTCCCACCTGTGAAATGGGTGTAATGACTTCCACTGTGGGGTCCTCTGCAAGGCCCACAGAGGAATGGCTGTGGAAGCTCCCTCATCCACACTCCAGGCGCTACTAGGCCTTATGCCAGCCACGGGGGCCACCAAGATGAATGAGTCTCAAGACCAAGGTGGTCTTCGTGCCACTGGCACAGGATATCTGCTTTTTGCCCTCCAGGGTTTAGGAGGTGGTTATTGCTGGAACCAACGCCGGGGCTGTCCTCAGCTCCCAGGGACTAGGTTCCAGATGTGTGCATCTGGCAGGCGCGCTTTGGTCCTGGCTTGAGTGTGAGGATCCGTGGGCTGCTCAAGAAGAGGCAGATGTATTTTGACAAGCCTGCCACAGCTTCTGCAGCATCCTGAGTCAAAATAAGCCCTTCTCTTGGGCAGCCCCTGGGACGGGCTATTTCTGCACCATGTTTCTTTTTTCTACACAGGGGGCTGAACAGCAATGATTCCAGCTAAAAACAGAAGCTGCCCCAGCTGGAGCCCACAATATTCCCCTCAATGACAGAAACCTCAGCGCACAGCCTGTCAGGAACTCAGGAAGTCTTTCGTGTGGGCTCAAACTCAGATAATTTCCCCTGAGGGTAGGCAGTCCAACTCCAGGAACACTCTGATAGCCTTCCAACCCCAGGTGTTTACCAATAATAAAAATAAGTCCTTACAGGAATACGAAACTTTACCAATGACAAAGTATTTTCTTGCCCAAATAGTAACTTGTTGAGGGGATTCTATTATTCCCATTTTAACGATGAGCAAACGGAGGTTTTGAGAGTTGACCTGCCTCTGGAAGGATGGAGGAGAGAAGATTTGAACCCATAGCTGTTGACCTGTCTTGGTAGAAAGAAAGAGCCTGCAAAAGAGAAAATGGAATTGTGGCAGAGGTGGCTTCAGATAGTTTCTCGGTTTGACCAGATCAGCACCAAAGGGCTGGAGTTCTTGCTTTCCGAGCCAGGCACCATGCAAAGGCACATACGTTCACACACTGCATCTCATTTAATCTTCTGAACAGCCCTGGAAATGGGGATTGCTGTTGCCTTTTTCTGGATAGGGAAACTGAGGATCAGAGAGACAAAGTGTCTTCTTCCCATTTGGCTACAAGAAACGCAGGTTCAACCTGGGGTCTTGTGCATCCGGCAACCATGCAGAAAAGTCCTTTGCCTCCCTGGTACTGGAAGAGCTGAGGCCAAGGACCAGCTAGGTGGGATGGGAAGTGAGGCTGACCCCAGAGAAAGCAGGGCGGGCAGATGAAGGTGTCTCCCGGTGTTTTCCAAACCCAGGGAAGCATTGGCATCTCCGTGACTGTAGGTGGTTCTGTGGGTACCACTGTTAACAGCAAGTCATATACTGAGGAATCGATGCTGGCTTTTCAGTTCTCCTTCAATACTCCAGTTGTGTCTGTGAGGAAGTCTCAGTACGTCCTCAGCACTCTCTAATGTTAGCCCCCTCCCTGACCAGAAGGCTAGCCTCAGACTGAGGGCCCAGGCCCAACAGTGTGGAGGGAGACAGTACACGGGTTTCCTTTTCACTGCATTTATGTGCATTGTTACCTTCTGTTAATAGCAAGTGATACTAGTTTTCTGGTTTAAAGTGCCCATGTGAGGTTTCTTTTTTAAATAAATGCACCGAAGGGTTTTATTTTTGCAAGTGAATGAAATGAGAGAAATGTTAAGTAAATAGCATAGGTGGTTTGCAGATGTGGCAAATACCATAGAGGTGCTACTCCACCAGTCAAGCCGGGGACACGCTGGCTCCTCAATTCTGGGCCAGCCCTGGCGCCAGCCTCACACTGTGCCCCTGGAAACAGCTGTGAGGACCCCTGAGAAACTGGCCCCAGCACCCCTCCTCAGAGAGCTGCCTGGCCTCTCGTCTTTCAGGGTTGTACAGAGGCTGTCAGGAGCTCCAGGCCTCAGTCCCACCCTGTCACCTGCTGAAAGAGCTGGGCACCAGGTCTTATTTGTCTCTGAGCCTCAGTTCCAGCACAGGTTCCCACAGGCTTGCTTGCAATGTCTGTCTACTGTGCCCTGAGAAATGCTGGGGAGAAGGGGCAGAGTCTCTCGGAGGTAAAATTATGAAAATAGCAACTTGGACCCATAAGAGGAGATGGTACAAAGTCAGCAACTGTCTGCACCAGCCCCTTCTCTCATGGACATCCAAATTCAAGCCCTTCTTGTGACTCAATAGGAAAGGGCAGTTCTGGAACCACGCAGCCAGAGCACAGATCTCAGCGGCCTCTGACGACTGATGGCCTTGAGCAAGCGGCTGCCCTTCCCTCCCTAGCTTCCCCCTCTGTAGAGTGTGATTGCTGCGATGCCCACTTTCTAGGTCTGTTGAGAGGCTCCCTGAGTTCATGCAGATGAAGAGCTTACAGCACCCCTGGCCCATGGCACCCCATTCATGGTACCTGTTCCTCCACGGCAGGCACTGGCTAGCAATTCCCAGGTGTTATCTCAAGCCTGGCATCAGCCTGGCAAAGTGGGCTCAGAGAGGCGCAGTGCCTTGCTCCAGATCACACAGTGAGAAAGTGCTGAGGCTGGGTAGGAGCCTAGGCTCTCCAGCTTCATGCCTGGTGCCCTGTCCCCAGCACCTCTGAGCCCCTACCCATGCGTCCTTGTCCTGAGGCCCCCACTTGTCACAGCTCCTCCTTCCTTTGACCAGCTCTTTTCTCCTTTTATCTTCCACAGTGAGAACTCCTTTCCTTTTGACCGGGGACAGCCAGGCCTTCATTTTCTGGATCAATCTTAAAGCTCCCCGCTGACCCCAGCTTTCCTGCCACCCTTGCTGCCTTCCATCCCAGCCTAGGTTTCCTCCATAAAGTCACTGGGAAAGCAAGGACTCTTGATTGCATGACACAGAACCCTAACTCAAACTGGGGAGGCACAAAGAGTCCACGTAACCTTTCTGAGCCTCAGTTTGCCCTTCAGTGTAATGGGCTCATAATGCTACATGCAGTACAGTTGATGTAAGGATGAAAGGAAGCAATGCACGTCAAAGCCTTAGAACCGTGCCTGGCAGGTGGTAAGCACTCATCAGCATACTATTTGTATTATTATTACTATTGTTATTAGCACTACTCAAGGGATGCGGGGTCAGAGACACTGCCCCATCTTCAAAGAACTCACTGTTAAGAAGGAAAAGCATAAATATGTATACAAAGATAAGTAAACATCCCAAGATCACAGCAGCCTATGAGACAGCAGAGCCAGAGCGAATTTTGCAGTGTCAGAGTGATACAACACTGCAGTCAAACAGGTGTACCATGATCCAGTGCCACAGTGGGAGCGAAAAAATTACACAATCCATTTATTCCACAAACATTTACCAGGTACCGGCCATGGGCCAGGCACCGTGCCAAGGCATCCGGGCTGCAACAATGGCCAGACAGACGTCATCTCTGCCTCTGGGGGACTCCCACCCAGCAGAAGAGATAAACCCGGAACAAATAATTATTGAAGTTCAGTGGAGCTGAGAAGAAAAATTATATTAGGCCATAAAAGGTCTACCAGAAAACAGAGCTTAGTCTGAGGGTGTAGCCAGCAAGGCTTCTTTCCTGAGGAACTGGGGATTAAAGGGCATGACAGTCGGCAGGGAGAGCAGCTGGATGAGAGCTGGAGAGTAGACATTACACACAGTATTTAGGGGTGACATCTGCCTTCTACCATAAGGCAGAGCAGGCGAGGTTCAGTCCAGAGTCGAAATGTGTGGAGTCTAATCCCAGCTCTACCACGTGCTAGCCATGACCTCTCAGCCAATATAATACACCTCTTTTAGCCCTAGTTCCTTCATCTGCATAATGATCACAATGTCAGTACCCCACTGGATTAAGTGAAATAACAAATGTGAACTACTTAGCACAATGCCAGCCAATCCTATTTGAGATGCAAGTGATAGAAAAACAAATGTAAATGGCTTAAGGGCAAAGGAGTTGTATTTGTTTATGTAACTGAAAAATTCAAGGATAGATACCTGGATTTCAGGAAGGGCTTGATCCAGGAGCTCACAAAATGTGACCAAGGTTCAGCCTGTCTCTGTCTATCAGCGCCTCTTCTGGCGTGGCTTTCCTTTGGGGCAGGCTCTTTCCACACTGTGACCCTGCAGCTTCAGGCTCATGCTTTCCCAGCTCAGTAAGTCCAACAGAAAGAGAGGTTTTCTAATATTTCCAGGATGAGCCCCAGGATTGACTCTCACTGGACCATCTTGGATCACATGTTCATCCCTAAATCCTAGGCTTGGGTTACATGTCAATCTCTAGAGCTTGAGGGAAAGGAGATTCAATTCCATCCAAACCACATGGCCAGAGAACGGGAAAGAGTGGTTCCCCAAGGTAATATTAAGGTGCGATACGGAAGAAAGGCTACCAGAGAAAATAGGACAACCTGCATCTACCATAGCAACCACACAGAGACACAGGATGACCATGGACAGTGCAGAATAATCCCTCAGTGCCACCTCATCCTACATCCAGCCATGGAGTAAGTCTCATCTCCCATTCAGACATCCTGGTTCCAGAAGGACAGAGAGGTTAAGAGAGCAAATTCTTGGATTAAACAGCCTAGATGCAACCCTGGTATAGCACCTTCTAGTTTTGTGACCTTGGCAAGTTTTCTGACCGCTCTGTGCCTCTCTCCTTCTCTGTAAAATGGGCATAACAACAGTACTTACCTCATAAGGTGGTTGTGTGGCTGAAATGAGGTAGTATAAATAAAGCTCATGTAAACTCATTTTCGTTAAGCACCCAACTGTGTGCCTCACACTCAGCTGAGACTTCTGTACAGTCCTCATCTAATCTTCACCACAGACATGGGTTTTTGTACCCCTGCACTTCTGATGAGGAAACTGAGGCTCAGAGAGGTGCAGTGACTTGCCTACAGTCACCCAGCTAGTGAATGGCCGAGCTGGAGCCCAGCCCCAGGCTTTCAAATGCAACATCTGAGCTCCCGCCACGCTCCGCACGGAGCCAAGCCGAGGAATCTGACAACCCAGCAGCCCAAGTGGAAAGACAGAGCAGGTTTCCAAGGAGAAGGAGGAGAGGTGTTGGGAACATGCAGTTATTTACAGGATGCCGTGTGGGCTGCGGCATGCGAGAGGGAGCTGTCCTGAGGTGAGGGGGGAGCGGGAGAGACTGGGTCCTCAGTTTCCTCATCTACAGACAGAGATGACGACGGCAGCCTCTCACCAAGAGTGGGCCGATGAAAGGACGCGGCAAATGTGCAGGGCCTGCGCACAGCGGGTTCTCAGGAAGGTGGGGGGTGGGGAGGACCAGCTGGGGTGTGATTGGTTGGCTGTTGTCTTCATCAGTAGGACCACAGCCTGACCCAGGGACTGTGGGCCTCAGCTTTCCCAGAAATGAGGAAGGAACTTGCCTGGATCCTTCACTGCGGACCTTGGTTCTCCAAAAATGGCAATTCACTAAGAAAACTGAGCTGACAAATGCAGTCAGAGAATTTAGAACTGGTGACTGAAGAACAGAACTAGGGACTCACGACGGATTCTACCTGCTTATTAAAACCTCCAAATGGCCTCCATCTCAGTCTGATAGCATCCAGGCCTCTCACTAGGGCTGATGAGGTCCCAAACAACCTGGGACTCAGTTCCTATTACATTCCCTGCCACCTGGGCTCCATTCCGTCCTGGGAACAAGCCGAGCTCACTCCCAGCTCAGGGGAGCATCCTTCAGGCCACACTTTCTGCCCCAGATCTTCAGCATGGGCCTCATCCAATTTTTCAGGTCAGGCTCAGATGTCACCTCTAGGAGCCTTACTGGGACATCCCTGCCCTGTCTTTTTCTCATATCAACTGGCTTTATTTCTGCAGTGCACTCACCACTCTGAATTATCTTTCCATTCACTGATGCTCCTTGACTTACAATGGGTTTATGTCCCAATAAACCCATCATAAGTTGAAAATATTTTAAGTTGAAAATGCATTTAATACACTGAACCTACTGAGCGTCATTGCTGAACCTAGTCTACCTTAAACATGCTCAGACACTTACGTTAGCCTAGTTGTGCAAAGTCAACTACCACAAAGCTGCTTTATAATAAAGCGTTGGATATATCATGTAATTTATTGAATGTTGTACTGAAGGTGGAAAACAGAGTGGTTGTATGGGTACTTGAGGTATGGATTCTACTGAATGTGTATTGCTTTCACACCACTATAAACTCAAAAACATCGTAAGTTGAACCATTCTAAGTTGGGAGCCATTGTGTCTGTTAATTGCCTGTCCACTCCCACCAGAAACACCCCATTAGGCAGGGCCCTCCTCTGCCTTATTCACCCAGTATTCCAGCTCGGAGACATGCCTGGCCCAGAGCAGGTGCTCAGGGAGCAGTGTTAAGTGAGCACGAAGGTGCTGGTCTCTGCCAGACATGGGTGTGATGGTTGATTCCAGCTGCTGGCAGCTGTGTGCTTCCCAGCAGTGCCAGGGCCTGTGCATACACTGTCTCAGCCCAGCAATGTGCCTGCAAGGAAAGTGTCAATATCCCACTTTGCAAATGAGGAAACTTAGGCTCAAAGAGGAAAGCTGACTTGCCCAAAGTCACACAGTGAGGGCCTGGCGAAGTCTGGATACAAACCCGATGCCCCTTCCTGCCATTCCCCGGGGAAAAGAGCTCTGAAGAATAGTACATAATAGAAAGTGAGAGAACTCCTTTGGAGAGACCCTCCTGGAGCCCCAAAGTGCTCAATACTGAGGACTCGGAATCGTGAGCTGGTGCCATGGTGGAGATGACCAGAGCAAAACCATACCCACTTACCCCTCTTCTGAGCACAAGCGACACCACCCTTCCCAGCCCCTTGCAGCAGGCAGGCCCAAGGCACTAGGCCTGGCCAATGAATGGTGAGCAGAAATTTGGCTATTGGTGAATCCACGAAGATCCTGGCAGGGAGCATGGACCACTTTATCTGGCCCATTTGAGGAGAGCTGCATCAAGGCATGGGCAGCGTGAACAGATCCCACAAGGATGGCACAGCTCCTGGGGGCCAGTGTCAGTGGGGAGCCATTACCACCTCCAACCTGAGGGTCGAGGGAGGAGCAGTTGCCAAGCCTAGAGGGTACAAGCAGGAAATGTACACAACATATTACATCAAAAATATCCCAGTGACAAAATGACACAGTGATGGGGCCAAAGCATGGAAGGATCTTGCGAAGTTATAGGCACCGGCTGCAAAATGCAAAAAAGCCTCCACTTTCAGCCAAGAGACACTCTGACTGTGCTCTTTTCCTTGCCTCTAATCCCTCCCAGTACCTCTTTGATAAAACCCAAGAAAGCCGAAGACCAAGGGCACCTGTTGATTGGTCTATGTGGGGCAGCCTCCTGGCCACAGGGCAGCAGGGGAAGGGAGAGGGCAGAACTGGAGAAAGAAACAAGATAGCCTGAAGGATCACTTTCCAGCATGGAAATCTTGGTGACACACAGCTCCCTCTTGCTACCAGAGAAGGCACATGATCTGATGGCATCACAAGATGATGGAGCCTCCATGAGCCTCACCAACCTAGCACACAGGGGCCCTCCTCCAACTACAGCCTGGCATGGTCTGACCATCACAGTGGGAACCAAAACAAAACTAAGCAAAAACAACAACAAGCTAAGGAGACACATCTGAGAGGCTATTGCAAAGAAAAAAGCATCTTTGGGAAAACATTTAAAATTTGATGACTTGGAATCAGGAGGCGTAGCCAGGGCAGAGCGGCCTTGAAATTATGCAGTCCAAAAACACCCTGAAAGTCACCTTGGGAAGGCCTGTGGGACCAAGAATAAGAGGACTTTCAAATGCATCAAATGGAAAGAGGCCAGATAAAGAACTGGCAAGATGCTTGATGATCATAGCTCCGAGATGAAAAAGAGATATCCAGAAGATCTGAGGAAGCCACAGCCCCAGTCCCAACTGAGAAGGACCCCAGGGAAATCCTTGCTCCCAAATGGTCTCTTGGAAGTAAGGGCACCAAAGGCACTGCTCTTGCAGTCAAATGTTCCAACTCCAGTTGACAAACTAGATGCAGACAAATTGCCAGGAACAGATAGCACCCGCCCAAGAATGCCGATGCCACTCAAAGGTGAAATTGCAGAGCTGTTGGCCAAAAATATGTGCATCTTTGAGGGGGTGTGGAGATATGAACTGGGATCTGTGGCTATGATGTTTGGACTTTGGCAAATCTTTAAGCAAGCACCACCATTGTGAGTTCCCTCTCTTTCAGTCAACGTGACCGTGGGGACCAGCTTGTAGTAGGTCAAGATGAAGCTTAGAGACAAAGGAAGATCAGCTTCTTTGAATGTGAGAATATTAAATGGTGGGGCTTCCCAGGATTCGGACCTGCCTGATAAGAAGTTTTCTGAAGGAGGGGACACACAGCTCCAAAGTTACAGATTCCAGCAGGTCCCTTCCAGGTGGCTGAGACAGAAACCTAATTCAGAGCAACTGAAGTAAAAAGGCAGCATTTATTGGCTCACATAACTGAAAAGTGCATGAGCAGAGCCGGGACCTGGGCCCTCACACACTGTCATCAGGAATTCGTCTCCTGCCCTTCTCTCAGCTGTGTGCTTCTCCGCATTGGCATCACCCTCGGGCAGGCCCTCCCCAGGTGGTGGCAAACCAGTCACCAGCTGCTCAGTCCCACATTCTGCCAGCCCTGCTAATCCCATACATACAGCCTCCTTTTGGTCAGGCACAGTGGCTCCTGCCTGTAATCCCAGCACATTGGGAGGTCAAGGCAGGAGGATCACTTGAGCCCAGGAGTTCAAGACCAGCCTGTAGCCCCAGCTACTGCAGATGCTGAAGCAGAGGATCTCTTGAGCCCAGGAGATTTTAGGCGGCAGTGAGCCATGACTGTGCCATTGCTCTCCAGCTTCTGTCTCAAAAAAAATAAAGAAAGGAAGAAAGAAGGAAAGAGAGAGAGAGAAAGAAAGAGAAAGAGAGAGAAATAAGAAAGAAAGAGAGAGAGAAAAAAGAAAGAAAGAAAGAAAGAAAGAAGAGAAAAGAAAAGAAAGAGAGAGAAAGGGAGGGAGGGAGGAAGGAAGGAAGAAAGCAAGGAAGAAAGGAGGGAAGGAAGGAAGGAAGGAAGGAAAGTCTCTTTCCTATTGGTTCCAGCTAAAGTCCCAGAGCTGACTCTCATTGGCTTAGCTTGTGTCACTTGACATCCTAGAGCCAATCACCATGGCCAGGTGGCTATCCAGTACTCTAATTAGCTAGCTATGGATCTAATGCCCACCCATGGCAGTAGGACATAGAGTCAACCCCACCCAAACCACAAAGACTGAGGGTGGAAGAAGACAGGAACTCCAGGCAACACTAGACAGGTCAAAAACGTATTATGACCACAGCGAATTACACCAGAAACATCCCAATGACATAATGCCATAGTGATAGAGTGAGAGCATGGAAGGAACTCATGGGGTTATGTGTGTGGGTGAGAAATCCGAAAAAAAAAAAAAAAGCTTCAGAAGGGGCAAATGCAAGATTTAAACAAGGATGCCAGAGCTATTATTATGCTCTGTGATCCAGAAAGTGGCCTCAGTCTGCAAATCCTGCCCCTGAGATGGGGACCTCCAAGGCCATGGGCCAAGACAAGTTATTTCAACCCCAACTAGGTGGGGCAATGCCAGGCATGTATTCTACCTCTGGAAATATTCGTTGACCATCCACAATCAAAAAAGCCTTGGGCTTGATGTTGGGGATTCAGGGATGAGCAAGGCACGCCCTTGCTCTCAAGCAGCTTAGGATCCAGCAGCAGGAGACAACCAAACATAGGGTAAAAAGGGCACCCCAGAGGTGTGGAGGGCTCTGCAGCAGGGAGCGCTATGTGGGAGAAGAGTTGAGGTAAACAGGTTGAAAAAAGAAGCAGAAGTCAGATCAAGAGGGGCTCTACTGGGTTTGGACTCGATGCTGCAGGTAATGGTGAGTCATCGAAGGCCTTTGAGCACAGGAGTGACCCAAGCAGGGTGACGCTTCACCGCCTTAATGGAGCCAGACAAAGGCCCAGTGGAGTGTCACAGAGAGGATCAAAGGGCTGGCAATAGGCCTAGAAGGGAGACAGCAGAGGGAAGGCTAGAAAGCTGGAGGCGGGGAGAGCCTTGATCAAAGTCAGGCAGGGGAGCACAGCGGCTTCCTGACGCTGGACCCAGGTGGGGACAGAGCAGCCCTATGAAGTCAAAGAGAATGTTGCTTTGTTCAGCTCCCACTGGGAAAGGAGAGTGTTGCACAGATGCACCCCAGTGTCATTTATATAACTGTGACCCCCTCAAGAGGGGGTGTAGGCTGGAACTAAGTCACTAACTAGGACTAAGTCACTAACAAAGAGGTTTTGGTAGAGTCCTGAGTAACAGTCATAAAAGAAAGCAGAGGGCCACCTGGGTGTCTGGGGATGTTCCTTAATCATTCATTAAACAGCCACTTCCTGAGGGGGCCTGTTTTGGGCCTGACCCTTCTCTGGGCTCTGAGCCCAGAGACATGAAGCCAGCATGCCCCTGTCTTATTCTGTCATAGCCCAGCACCTGCTGAAAGCACCCTGCCCCTGGGTGTGTTTGCTTGAGCAGTGCCCACTTCTCCTACTAGAAGAGACAGAAATTTGTGTATTTTCTCACCATGTATCCCCAGCAACAAGATGAGTCCCTGGCATACAGT
Source organism: Pongo abelii (assembly GCF_028885655.2). Classification (NCBI taxonomy): domain Eukaryota; kingdom Metazoa; phylum Chordata; class Mammalia; order Primates; family Hominidae; genus Pongo; species Pongo abelii. Next base: position 184,790,241 of record NC_071989.2, read on the forward strand.
AGATGCTCAGTATGTGTTTGCTAAGTAAAGGACTCCCTCCTCTTCAGTGAGTCCCATCCCCCAAGAGCTCACAATCTAGTAGGGAAGTCAGCCAAGAAAGCAACCTTAAGTATAAAGCTTAGTGCTACAATGAAGGGGTCCACATGGGTGAATGGGTGGTTCCACATGGGTGCTTCCATCCTGTTTCCCAAATTACATTTTTTTTTTATGCTCTAGCTGTGCCATGATGGTCAAAGCAAAGGTTTGCCAAGTGCACAGAGCAGACAAAGGCATTCTACCCAGAGCAAACAGCACGGGCAAAAGCTCAGAAACATGGTTGAGGTTGTGGCGTATCCAAGAACTGTAAATCATCTGGTGTTGATGGGGCACAAGTGGCTACTATGAGACTGCAGAAAGCAGTCAGAGTCTGATCACCAAGGGCCTTTAAGGCCATTTTAAAGAGCTTGGACTTTATACTGAAGGCAATGGGAAGACATTAAAGGATTTTGTATTAGTTAGGATCCTTTTGGATCCTTGAAGTGGCTTTAAACAAGAAACAAAGGGAAGAGACAAAAGTATAAGACCCAGAATGGAGTCTCTCTGACCCTCTCTGCTCATGTGCCCTCAATTGATCTCTGGGGCCCAGGGGACCAGATGTGCTGATCAGTCCAGCCCAGGTCATGTGATCCACCACCAATGGGTCCAAATGAAATACACAGGTGGGCTCCTCCGAAGCCGATGCCACACGAGGAAGGAGTTGGCCAAAAAGCTGTGACTATGGTGTGTTTTAAGGAGAGGAGTGATGCAGTCAGCTCTGTGTTTTAGAAAGCTCTGATTCTCCTACAGGTCTGGAAGCCAGTTAGAAAGTAAAGAAGAAGGTAAGAGCAGAGGCAGGAGCAGTGGTCCGAGGCTGGTGTTGAGAACAGGGCTGAGCCAAGCTGATTGGAAGTGCGCAAAGGCCTGCCCCAGAGGGAATTTCTTATGTAAGTCCTTAGGGCACAGCTCTGAGCCCTGACCTACAGCTCCATCACTTTTGGTCACCTTGAGACCTAGAACACCCAGCCCCATCAAGGATCAGCCCATGGCGAGGTCGCCATATAGGGTGCCCTAGCAAGATCACCCAAACTCTGGGACTAATTACCTTGAAACTGCAGACCCAGGCTCGGCTTCTAGAAACCCCCAATCTCCCTCAGGAAATGTGGCCACCTGGAGAGACACACCAAGTTCAGATGCTATTGCTGCTGCTTCTTGGCTGTGTTATCCTGAACAAGGGCTTAACCTCTCTGAGTCTGAATATCCCTCTCTGAATATAAAGTGGAGATAATGATATTTAAGGTAACGGAGGCGAGGGCCTGGGGATTAAATCAGATAAAGATTATGAATCACCTTCCCCCACGAGAGGCTCAGTCGATGAAAATCCCTTCCTCTTCTGCCCTTTAAGCTTTTCCCTGGCTTCATCTTCCCAAGACTTCCCCAATCCTTTTCTTGTTTGCCAAATAAAAGGGAGTTTTGTTTTATTTTGTGTTTTTTTGCCAGGAAGAAACAACTGGAGGTTGAGTGGCCCAGAGCAGCCATTTTCAAATTTGTGGGTGGAAAATTCCTCCTGTTCTTAGGCCTGAAGTCTAAGTCCCCTCTGGACTTCCCTCACACAGTTCCCATTTTGGAGGACACAAATATCCTAGGCCCTCATGTGCAGGAGAGGCAAGGAGAAAGCCAAGAAAAGGGGTAAAAAGAAGAAGAACCATCTCCCCCATTTTCCTCTAAGCTTTAAATTCTTTTCTTTCTCATTCCAACTTAAATACATGCAGGGAGATTATGAGGCAGAGTTCTTTGAGCAAGAGGATCATAAAAGGAGGTTTTGTCTAGTGGTTACTCTGCCCTGAACTCCAGAAGAGAATGCTATGCCTTGCCTGGGTGTTAGAGAGAAAGAGGGAATTAATACTTGCTGAGGCTATGCTGCTGTTTCCTAAGCATTGTTTGATTAGAGCTACACAACCACCCTGGGAGGTAGGGATCACTCCCCCATTTCACCAATAGGACACAGTCTCAGGGAAAAGCCACACACCATGGGAAGGGGTAGAGGATTAGTGAGATTTAACTCCCTGTCTTTATGTGGCCAGTGCCCATGGCTGCCACCACCATGAAACCTCTGAGATGACTTGGATGGCCCCAGAGCTTTCGTGCATCAGGAGCCGGGGGTGCCAGCCACCCCTGCCCCTTCCCTGCTTTGAGCCTCCAATTCCATCTGGCTTGCAAGCTGTGTGTGTTTGATTCTCCTCCTCAGAGCTCCCTCTTCACTAAGACAGCACTTAACATGTTGTATGGTCACTGACTGTTTGCGGGCATCTGTCTCCCACTTGCTTCTGAGTGCTTCAAATCACAGAGTCTTGGATTTGAAAGGATCTGGAGAGTGTGAATTGGTCCGTGTGTTAGCTCTCCGTGAAGCATTTGCAACTCTCACTGTGGAACGAAGTGGGGGAAGAGAAACTCTGAAACTTCTTGTACACCTTTGCCTAGGAGAGCTCCTGGGGTGCTGTAGGCTCTCCATATATGTTAGATAAGAGAATGAGTGAGTGAAAAATGCCTGCTACATAGGGTTGTCATATGGCTTAAAGGGTTGACATCCGTAACGTCCCTAAAGCAACGCTTGGCACACTGGAGGTATTTAGGACGTGTGGAGCTGGGCGCTGAGTTATACCTAAAAAAGAATACTTACCTAGAGTGAGAAGTTTCATTAACTCGTTATGTGACCTTGAGAAAGTCCTTTCCCCTTTCTCACCCTGTTTCCCCATCTGTAAATTGAGGACACTGGGTTAGATGACCAGAAAGTTCTCTTTTCATCACTGATTTCTTTAATGCATGCCTCAGTGCCTCCCTTCATCCAACCCTCCCCCGACCACATACTCACACGCATGTGTGTGCACACACACACACACACACACACTCGTCTATCAATCTCCAGTAGCATTCCTCTGCCCTTTGGCACTCTCTCTCTCTTTCATTTCCTCGACCAGAGGCCCCATAAGCTTATTAACCTCTGTTGTCCATGTTCAACCAATATCCTTGCTTTAACAAGACAGCAATAGTCTCCTTTTGAATTCATTTTTATCAACAAGCAAGATCTGTTTTGTGGGCCAGTGTGTGCTGGTTCTAAATGGAAAGTAAAAGTCATTTCCAGCTCAGTTACTCCATAAATGCAGGGGTTCTGCCGACTGCCTCTGCACCAAGATGGAAAGAACATCTATCTTCACAAATGTAGGCGACACCATAGAGGCAGTCGTTCAAGGGACAAGGGAAAAAGCTTTCCATTCCAAAAGGAACAGGAAGCCTGGAAACTAAAAATTCCTCCTAGAACGGGAACAAAATCACACTCCACACTCCAGGGTCACTTCCAACTTCACAATTCTTGACACTGAGATTCGTAGAATTTAAGATGCTAAAGTTGTGAGTGAATGTGTATAATTGGTTGATCTGAAGCTTCCATGAATCCCAAAATATTCTATGGCTCCACGATCCAGTTTTTCTGTAAGATGAGCGTCCAGGATCTTATGATTCTCTGACTTTATAGACCCAGGGCAAGGGTTTTTCAACCAGTCGATGTGTCAGAAACACCTGCGGAGCTGGGCAAAAGATGCAAATTCCCGGGCTTCCGTGTCAGAGATTTTGGTTTGTGCCATGTGGGATGCAGCACAAGAATCTGCAATTTTTTAACAAGTCCCCCACTCCAGTGGTTCTGAGTAGGAGTGGGCTACTCTTTGACATATCGTGTTGTAGGGAGCCTATAATTCTGTGATTCTAAATGTGATTCTAAAATGGTCTTTTGCATGATTCTAGTGTCCTGCAACTCTGTTATTCTACTTCCCTGTGGCTAAGGAGGATTCTAATGTGTAAAAAGTGTCTTTCTGAGCATGGGTTTCACAGGTGGAGAGGAAAAGGGACCAAGCGTCCTGAGGGTGGACAGACACTCAGGAGTGGGACCCTCTCGAGAGCATGGAAAGCAAACTTTGATGCTACACTGATTGTGCCTGGGCAAGTCCAGAGCTGGGACTCAGAAATGAGGACGCTTGGCTGGGGTCATTGGCTGGCTCTAGGGAGAAGCCATCAGAGAAGAGTTCTTGATGGACGGGGATATCCAAACACATCTCAAAGAGTTGAAAGGACTGAGGTTGGAGGAGAGGAGACAGAAGTCATAAATGAGAGTTGGAAAAAGAACCAGAGGCAAGAGAGGAAGATTTACTACCAAAATATTCTTCCTTTGATAGGATGGGGGCAAGAAGACTGCAGACTGATTTGCAGACATGAAAATGCAAGGTTTCAGGAAAGCACAGGATGAGGGGAGCTAACCATGTGGGGATATACAGGGCTACAGTGTGGGCTGGGAGACGACTGCTTTGACATGCTAATGAGTGCCTGAATCTGGGAGGGTGGGACGGGATGAAGGCTGGCAGAGGACCTCTGAGGAGCTGCTGGGCAGATGCTGGGCTGGGAGAGAGGCTCTGAGTTAGGGGCAGGGCTTTAGGATAGGGAGGGGCTCCCCCAAGGAATTTCCGCATGGACTCCACGCACAACCAATGAGTCAGAGTTCATATGTTGAGCCTGGTACCCTCTTTCTGAGAAAAGTGAAGAATGAACCCAGATATCACGGCTCCTGCCTGCAATCCCAGAGCTTTGGGAGGCTAAGACAGGATTGCTTGAGGCCAGGAGTTCAAGACTAGCCTGGGCAACATAGTGAGAACTTGTCTCCACAGAAAATAAAAAATAAAAATCAGCAGGCTTGGTGGTGCACCCCTGTAGTCCCAGCTACTCAAGAGGCTGAGATGGATCACTTGAGCTCAGGACTTCAGGGCTGCAGTGAGCTATGATTGTACCACTGCACTTCAACCTGGGCAACAGAGCAACACCCTGTATCTAAAAAAATAAAATAAGAATGAAAGGTGCTGGGGCTTCTGCAGCTTCCCAGGTGGGATAGAAGCCAGCAAGCTGGATTAATCAGGGTGCCTCTAGTGGGGGCTGAATAGACAAGGAGGGGTCAGTCACTATTTGTGACACATTTTGCCTGCATACCTGCCCAGTGGTAATGACACGCTCCTGGCTGCACACACACACCCTTACTGCCCTACACAATAGCAGTGACACATGTTCTAGCCCATTGTGGCACACTCATATCTGCAGCCTTACCACTGATGGTTACACAGGACTACACCATTTCATACTGATGGTAACACCTTATCACCTGGGGCATTCCTGGCTGACAGCAACACTCAGACATACACCAATATACAGAAATGGTGACACGTCCCCAGAGCCTTTGTGTCTGGCACAGCCTATGTAAATGGTGCCCTCTGTGGTTGTGCAGTACACAACCTGCACAGCTCTATGTGGTACTCTTGCCTTACAGACAATGCCATTGGCTTATTCTACTCTAATAACACCCCACGTAGGTCTATACCATCACACACCAACAACACACTGACATAGGAGTCATATCCCATCGGGAGGGAAACACCACCACACACTGAGAGTCAGAGACTCACGCCTGCCCTGCCACACACTGATGATGACACACAGTGCCTGTGTCACTGCACGAGTGCTGCCACTCTCCCACCTGCACAGTCCCACACTGCTGGGCACTCAAATACACCATTGCACACTTATGGTTTTGCCTTCACACCATGCCATTCCATGTTGAAGGAGGTACACTGGGACCCTCAAAGTGATGGGACCCTCAAAGTGATGGCACCCGGCCATTGTCAGTGACAAAAGGGAAGGCACTCATCAGATGAGCAAGGTGGCGTAGAGCCCTTCTCTGCGTACCACCCCCGCAGTTCTGTTTCCTCAGGCACATGGCCAACCTCCCAAACCAAGACCAACTCTGCCCCTCCAGGCTTACACTAGAATGACAGGATGTGAAGCCAGTGTCTGGAGCATTTGAATGTCTCCCTGCACCCACCAACGTAACTCCCAGCAAGCTCAGGACCAGCCAGCGAGCTCCAGATCAGAGCTGGTGCCTGGCATTTCCTAGACACCCCCTCACCTCCCACATGGCATCCAGGATGCCCTCTGGGCTGAGGCAATTGCAGGGAAGAAATGGGCTGACCTTTGGACAGGTGCCTTATGCAAGCTCTCTCACTGATCACCACGTTTATGGTCTGTGACAGTTGTCATTCCTCACACATTGTTCCTCGATCCTCACACAAAGTACTAACATTAGCTCTCTTGATTGGCTTCCTACTGAACATTCAAGGCATATACATAACATCTTACAAATCTGTTCAAATCTGAACCCCTCCTCCTGACCCCGGGGCTTATAAATAAAAGTGGAAATTCAGCTCCAGCCAGGATAAGTCACCTGAAGCAGAGCCACATCTATATTTTACCAGGTGACTCTTAGAAGCTGTCTATAGAGCAGGCTCGGCAAGAATCTGCGGCTGGGCCTGTTTGCACTCCTGCTGGATTAGAGATGCAGGAGATGAAGGAAATGCTGGCAACCCACATGACATGAGGACCCCGATCTGGGTGTGAATTCGTGGCAGGTTTTTTTTTTTTTTCTTTTAGTGAGAAACTGGAGAACAGGGAAGACTATAAATGCCAATGTAAAAAAATATCTGCAGAGCAAAAGTTACATTTCCATAGGCTGTGGGATGTGTCAGGAGAGAAGCAGCCCCATGTGCTGGAAGGACCACAGAACTCAGTGTCAGGCAAGCCTGGTCTGGAACCCTGGCTCTGCCAAACATTCATTTTATCTCCCTGGGCCTCAACTTTCCCATCCTGAACATAAGCACTTGTGTAAATTAAATGAGAAAATGTAAATTATATAAAGCACCAAAGTTAACACCTGAGACATAATGCAAGCTCAAATATTCACTATTAGTAGTAGTATTTTAATCATTAGGAAAGGCTTATGATATTCAGCAACTTTTTCAATAATATTAGGGCCTTTGGGAAGCATGTCAAGGCTGGTAACACTGAATAGGGAGCAGGTACTCATCTCTTCATCACCTTTAATGGCTAAAGTGTCATGATTTACCCCTTATTGTGCAACAAAATGAAGTCACCAAAACTTGGCTGAGCTGTCTTCCTATTCGCCAGTAAGATTTTCTGCAGTGAGACACAGTTCATGTCAGCTTAGGCAGTTTTTTATAGACTCAGAGATGCTTGGGTTCAAAGGGGGCTTTAGCCATCAGCTGGACCAGCCTCTCACCCACCTGCCATCTTCCAGAGATAGAGAACCCATAACCCCACACAGGGCAGTCTGTCCTATGGCTGGACAGCTCCTATGGAGAGCCGGTTCTTCCTCTCAGAGCTTCTGCCTGCTTCCTTTACCTTTCCCCCATTGCCCTAATTCTATCGCCAGCAATAGAAAAAGCAATAGTACTACTCTTCCGCTACAACAGTTATTCATCCATTCAAGCACTTCCTTAGCATCTACTTTGCCAGGCACATTACTAAGCGGGGGAATTATAAATTAAGCAGGAATTGCCAGCCCTTCAAGGGGTTAATGCCCCCTCAGCGTTCTTTCTTCCAGGTGAAAGATCCTCAAATCCTTCAACCTGCCCTCATTTGACCTGATTTCCAGGTGCCCACCACCAAACTAGCCCCTTCTCGAGGTTGACATACTCACGTTTGTCAAAGTCCATCTTAAAGTGTGGTGTCCATAACTGAGCTCAGTATTTTCCTTAAGCCTCAACTAGATTTGTAGCCCAGCTCAGTTGAAGTCCATGTCAAAAGCAATACCAGTTGTGGAAAAACCCCAATTGTAACCAGAGTGCTGCCAGCCAGGTCCCATTTACTAAGCATGTTCTTGAAGCACATGAAGAAAGACGGGACGGGGAGGACTGTGCACTTGAAATGACATGATGTCAGATCTCCCTGCCCAGAACTCCCCTCAGGCGTTAGTGGAAAGTCTAAGTCGCTCTAATCAAAGAGCCTCTCTGCCACTGCCATCCCCCTCTTAGTATCTGCCCTAGGAAAGGGAAGAAAAATAAAGAATAAGCACTCTATGCTGATGGCCCAACACAGTGCTAAACATGGAACTCAGCCCTAAAGGAGGGGCCTTCCTTACACAAGCCTGTAAGGGGAGAACAGACATAGACTTCAGAAGGTGATTCTCCAGGTGACGAGGATGGGTTCACCAATGGCCTCTGACTTGTGGGGGGTCTCCTGCTTTAAGGCCTCTGCTGTGATCGTGTGTGAAGGGATAAGTTCCCCCTCATTGGAACAAAATCACATTTCTGCAGCTCTTGTTGCCCCTTCCTTGGAAGGAAGCCATCCCATTAGAAGGAGAAGCCATCTCCACTCTGACATACCCTGATGGATGTGAAACTCCTGCAGATCTTTCAAAGGCCTTGTACAAGGCCCCTCCTCTCTGAAGCCATTTTCCTACACATCGGGCTGGAGCAATTGGGAGCCGAAAGATGGCAGGCAGAATAAAGAGGCTCATTAGGAGAGAGTAATAAAACAAAACAAAACAAAAAAATGAGTGTGAGGGGAAGAGGAAAGGCTGGGGGTGGGAGGAGATGTTGTCCTGCCTCTTGGAAGTCCGTTTACTTTCTTGGGCATAGGAGGAAAAGAAATGGCCTTCTAGAATAAATTTTGCCAGAGAAGTCCTTATTCTTCACAGGATATCAGATCTCAAAGGGATTGGCGAGTGGCTTGCCTAAGGTCCACTGCAGTTTTGCATCAGTCTTCTCTCTTTGGGTGCACAGTGGAGGTTCCTGACCCACTGCGAGGGTCTTGCCCACAAGCTCCATCAGTGTTTCCTGAGTGCTCCTGTGGCTGGACACTGTGCTGGGGGGCTGCAAAGATGACCCGGCCAAGGTCCAGTCCTGGAGCTGCTCAAAGGCAAGAGGCAAACCAACAGGTGGAACAGGGGTCGCTGAGGCAAGGGCTTTTCTAGGAGTGGCGGGAGCCCCAAGAAGTGCGACCACTCTGCCTGGAGAAACCAAGGAGGGCTTTCCCAAGGAGGCGAACTTTGAGATTTGCTTTAAGGAACCCTTCCTCCACCCCTTGCCCCCACCACTCCTCAGGAGCAGCAAGCTTGTGGGCCTGGAGCTGTGGCCAGGATGTTTGGCTGCAGGGAGACAGCAGGGGCGTCTGCGAGGGGGAGGAGAACAGTGTAAGGTGGAGGAGAGAGGGGAGGGGAGCGAGAAAAGAGGGGGAGGAATGGAGGGAGAAGGAGACGGGAGGGAGGGAGGGAGAGAAGGAGGAGACGAGGGGGGAGGGAGGGAGAGAAAGAGAGAGGAGAAAGAGAGAGAGAGAGAGAGACAGAGAGAGAGAGAGAGAGATTTGAATTTCCCATCTGGAAGGGGAGCGGTAGAACGTCAGGGCCCGGCTGAGGGGCGTGATTGGAGGGCGCCTTCGGCAGCCGCCCGCGGCAGAAGCCGCGGCCCCAGCTCGCCTGGCGGAGTTGCACGCGGCGGCGGGAGCTGGAATAGCAGAAGGAACCACCTCGTGGAGTCGGGCCGGAGCCCTGCAGTGGCTCAGACGGTTGCAGGGACCGCCAGGTCGGTGCTGGCTGAGGGCCGGGAGGGCGGAGCTGGGCTGTGGGCAACAGGGTCCCGGCTCTCGCCTCGAGGCCTTGGGGCAGCTCGGGAAGCTGGGGAGCACGGCTTTCGGGGGGACAGCTCCCCAAGGCTGCCTGGGCGCCGGATGGGGACTGAGAGGCGGTAGAGGGGACACTCCCGGGTGCGCTCTCCCTGGTGCTGAAAGGACAGCTCCTTGCGAGGGGCGGCGAGCAGGCAGCTAGCTGCGAACTAAGGGGAAGCCTGGGCCCTAGCCGGAGACTCCGGGCAGAGCCCGAACGGCCGGGGTCCCGGAGCCAGGACCGCCCCGGCTGCGGCGGAGACTCAAGTCTGAACCCAGAGAACAACTTTGAGCTCGCGGGGGTGGGGGACGTCGATCTAAGCTACTTCTGGCTGTGCTTAACCCGAAGCCCGCCGGAGCACCCTTCGCCCCGGGGGAGGGAGTCGCCCCCAGGGGTACAGTTCGTGCTCCCGGAGTGAGTCAGAGGGCGGCGGCAGGGGGGCGGACAGACCACAGGTGGAGGGGAGGAGAACGTAGACGTCGACAGGGGATGGGGAACCAAGGGGACTATTTGTCCCTTTCCGGGAGGAGCCGCGGCTTGGGCAGCGCACGCCCGCCGCCTGGAGTCTTCGGGAACGACCCCTTCTGTGCTCTCGTTCTCGTGGGCCTCAATCTGCCCCCTTCCCCAGCAAAGTTTGAAACCGGGCCGGGTCTTGGGGTTGGAGCTATGTGTGTTGGGGGAAGGGGCGCTCTCCATGGCCCACTGGGAGATCCAGGACAGAGCTGCTGGGGGTGTGGGTCTCCGCGGGGGTCCAGGAGAGGGGCGCCGGGGTTCCTGTCCTCTCTTCTGGCGGGGAAACGGGAACCCCCGGCCACTTCCGCTTTTCAGCCGGAGCCGGCTCCCTACCTCCTCCCATCCTCCGCTGCCCCTCCCCTCCCCCATGCGTCTCCCATCCCGGGCCGTGGGGTGGGGACGGGGCGGGGGGAGGGGGTGGAGTGACATCCCCTGTCTCTGCCACTGCCTTTGGCGTAGTCCCCTGCCAGAAGCAAATGAGTGTTGAATTGAGTTGCGGTGAACATAGCCCAGACTTGAATCATAAAAACAGAAAAACAGCCATAAGGACAACCACTGCAGGTACCCTAGTCAGCTTGTCAGATGGCGGGGCCCAGTCCCGAAAACCTCCAGGGGCTCAGATGGTCGAGCCTGAGTCGGTGCTTGGGCTGGGACGGGCTCGGAGGGAGTCGGAGAGGTGAAGGAAGCTGAAGGCGCGCCCTGGGTCCCCGGAGCACTGAAGGTACGGAAACCTGGTGCTACGACGGCATCCCTCGCCGCCCCCGGCCTCCCCTCCCCCAGCGCAGCATCCCCCACCCACCCCCACTCCCACCCCCCCACCCCCACTCCCACCCCCCCACCCCCACTCCCACCCCCCCACCCTCACCCCCCTTCCCGCGCAGGGATAGACCAAGGCTTCCCGCAGAATCGCTAAGGAGCGCCTCCTGGCGGCCTGGCCCAAATCCTCAACTGCCGGCAACCTGCTGGACCTCAGCACTCCCGCAGGCGTATGGCAAAACATACACACACACACCCTGCACATACGCACGCACTCACACGATGTCTAAGTCCAGAGTTGCACACACGGGGTCATGCTTTCAACGCACACACCCTCATGCACTCGTTGACACGTTAAATTCAACCCGGCACACACGTCCTCAGGATCTACCATGTACCAGGACATGTAGCCGATTCTGGGGACAGGAGAAATGAAACAAGATACTGGTCTTGTCCTGAGAGGAGCTCAGAGTAACCAGGAAGGGCAAGACAAAGAGACAAACAGACAAAGAGAGCATGACTGGAGGCAGGCAATACTGCTCCAGAAAGTGCCACAGGTCTCCAAAGGGGAAGATGCCCTCACATCTTGCCAAGGAGATCCGGGAAATTGCATGGAGGGAGTGCTGCTTGAGAGGGATCTTCGGAAATCAGTGCTGCTGATGATGATAATGATGACTGCGGTGATGTTAGATAATATGTACCTACTCTGTGCCAACACTGGGCTGAGCACTTTATTTGCATCACCTCATTCAATGCTCACTACAAGCCTTGGGAATAGGTGTTGTTGTCTCCATTTCACAGATGAGAAAACATTGAGTCATTTGTTCAAGGTTACTTAGTAAGTGATGGAGCCAGGATCTGAACTGGCAGAGATGAGGGTAAGAGGTTCCAAGGCTGTGGGAATAGCATGCACAAATGCCCAGGTATTCTCAGAAAGAGTATCTGTTGGGAAATAATACGTGCTAAGCAGAGCCCTGTGCAAGAGGTGGCACACGAGCAGCAAGGAAGACGGGTGCTAGACTGTGCAGGCCTTGAAGGTCAGCACAAGGACTCGCATCAGTTTAACAAGGCCATGGGGAGCCATTGCAGGGTGTGTATGCATGAGCAAATCTGCCCTTTAGGAAGATTAATTGGACGGCCATGTGGAGGCTGGATGAGAGCTGAGGGAGAGACAGTTAGAGGTTATGGATAAATCCAGAATCTCTGGGTCCTGAACCAAGGCATTAGCAGCAGTCAGAGAGTGGAGGGTGGGGATATAGGCAGCATTGCAAAGCTACAGCATCTGGACTTCTCCCTGGAATTCTCCCTTTGCACCCCCATCCCAATCTTACTCACCAATTCCTTGCATGATCTGTTATCCAGCTTCTACCTCCCCAGCCCAACTGAATGCTATGAGACCACTGCTGGGACTCCCTTGTTCCCTGCCACAGCCCCAGCACCCAGAACAGTGTCTGGCAGAAAGCAGGCACTCAAGGAATATTTGTAGTATGAGCAACTGAGTGAATGAATGAATGAATGAATGAGGAATTTGCTGTCTCTAGAGTTTTCAGTTGAGGTGACTGGGACAAGGCATGCTAGAGAAAAATATGGGTGTGTGGGGAAAGCCAGGATGAGACTGATCTTTGGACAGATAGAATTTGAGATTATCCATGTGACAACATCCAGCAGAGAGTTAAATGTGCAGGTTTGGGGGAGGGGAGGCAGAGAGAGGGAGGTATCTGTGGCTAAAGAAGTGCACTAAACTAATAGGGGTAGATGAGATTCCCAAGGGAGACAGAGGAGCAGGAAAGGCAGGAGGGGAGAGTTTGTTTGGAGAACATCTTCACTTTAAAGGAAAGGAAAGGAGACAGCAAAGAAGAGAGAGAAGACCTATCTGAGAAGTAGGATGAAGACCACAAGAGTGCTGTGTCATGGAATTCAGAAGGAGATTCCAGAAAGCTGGAAAAGGTGGGGGGAGGGAGTCAGCAGCAGCATGTGATTCAGCAGAGGGACGGAGGAGGATGACGGTCCTGAAGACCCTCTTGAATCTGGCAATGGGAAAGCCTCTGGCGACTGACTACCGCAGTTTCAGGGCTCCTGCAGAGGCAGCAGAGCTCTGGTCTCACAGAGAGGCAGGGCTTGACTGGGAGGTGAAGATGTGGAGATACCATGTGGAGATCACTTCATCACAAAGCGAGAGGGGTGGGATTAAGGGAAACGCAGAATTTAGGGAAGGAGTTAGAGAAGGGAGGGAATAAAAGCAACATATGGAGAGGGATGGAAGATGTGAGGAAGAGGGAGTGGTGAGGTACAAAGAGAGGGAATCTAGGGCACAGGTGGATGAATTGGCTTCAGCCAGGAGAGGACTTCTTCCTCAGGAGCTAGAAGGAGGGGAGGTTACAGGAGCTCCCACTCACTGACATTAATTGTTTTGATTATTACAACCATTTACTGAGCACCCAGCATGTGTTTTCTAAAATTTCAAAGTGGCATTATAATTCTCATTTTATAGAGAAGATCAAGTATCAATGAGGTTAGGTCAATTACTCACTATTGCACAGCTTAAAAAGTGGCAGATTCAAGATCTGAGTCAGGCATGCCTAACCTCAGAGCTCAGACCCCTTATACTTTGGCCCATGAAGTGGAGGGAAAGTCACCTGCTGAGAGGGAGGAGGCAGTCGTAGTTTGCGCCTTGAGAAAAGGAGAATTGGTTAGGAGAGTGTAGACAGAGTGAACAGGAGACTGCTTAACAGCTCAGAGGTCCATGCTGGGATTGGGCAGCAGGATTTTTGGGCAGACTTGGGAATTTCAGATAAAGAATCCCAGCAGGCTGAAGAAAAGCTACTTAGAGCCACAGGGATGTAAGCATTGAGAAGACTCAGTGGTGAGTAGAGGTACTTTGCAAACCGGGGGAGGGGTGGCAGTGGTAAACAATGTCTGATGAATGCATGCCCACAAGCAGAGGTGGCTGGAGAAGGTGATAGTTTGGTGATAGAGAAATGGCATGTTAAGTTTGAGGGGTGCCCACAGACATCCAGGAAAGGGTATCCAGGAGAAGGTAAATGTGTTTGTTTTTTTTTTTTACTTATTTATTGCTTATTTCCCTACACATGTGTGCATGTACCCCCACACTCACATACACACATACATACCTCAGAATGTAATCTGCATGAGGGCAAGGCTTTGTCTGTCCCATTTCCTGTAAATCCCCAGTGCCTAACACATTGACTGGAATATAGTAGGTGCTCAATTAATACTTGCTGGATGAGTGAATATAGAGGTCTGGGTGTCATCCGTGTCAGTGGTCACTAAAACCCCTAGAATGGATGAGTTCTCCCAGGGAAAGATTAGAAAGAAAAAAGAGGCAGGGGCTGAGGTCAGAGTCATGGGGAAGAGACAGGAAGAAGAAGAGGAGTCAGAAAAGGCAAAGGAAGAGAAGAAAAGAGGAGAGGAGAGGAAACAGTAAGGGGAAGCAGGGACAGGAAAGAACTGAGTCACAGAACCAAGAGAGAAGGAGGTTTGAGGGTACAGTGGGGTTGTCAGCAGTTCAAATGCTGCAGACTGCTTCAACAGAGGCATGGGAGAAAGGGCCTGGCAGATCATCTGATCCAGGAGAGAGACGTGTCAGAATCACCCAGCAAGTTAGGGATGAGGCTGCAACTAAAGCCCGGGTGCCCTGCCCACCAATTTGGAACATCTCAAATTAGAGCCCTGCATCTCCCACTGCCACCTGGTAATTCCTTGAGCTCTATGTAAACACAGAGTAGGAACCCAAGAGTTTCTGAAATCACTTGATTATTAAATTGTTCATTTCCTGTTCTTAGAAATGAAGTTTTTTCACAATGTATTAAATCGAACGAAAACATCTTGACTGAGCTGAGCAACCTCCAAACTCAGAATTCGGGGTTAGGAGGGTGGGTTCTCTTGCATTTCTTAGAAAGCATGGAAAGCCTGTTCCTTTTTGGCTTGTTCCACAAATATGTAGTCGGCAACGGCTGACACTTTATGAGTTCCTGCAACACCCCAGGCACTTGACCGGTATCATTCATTCTCCTTCAAACATCCATTCAAGGGCGACCTTAATACTCCCCCATTTTGCAGGGAGCAAACTGAAGCCTGCCCAGGGACCCACAGCCAGTAAGTATAGCTGCCTGGATTTTGAACCAGGTGTGTCTGATGCCAAAGCCCCTGGGTTGTTTTGTGTTTTGCTTTTTTTTTTTTTTTTTTTTTTCCTGCACATCATGACTTTCTCTTCCCAAAACAACCTATCAGATGAGACGGTCTGATCACGTAGATAAACTCTTGGGCCCCATATCATGAAATAATCTCAGTCTACCGATATGACTTCTCATCTTGAGAGAAATGAAGAAAATCTATCAAAGAACAACCAGTGTCCCTGAACTCAGCCAGGTTGCAATATCCAGCCTTGAACCCAACAAGGCTGCAATATCTGCCACCCTTTCCCAGGAACCCTTTTTCTTCCTTGCAAGGCTGTGTGGGACAAAAGGCCTTGGGGAGCAGGCCTGGCCTCAGCTTACCATGAAGCTACTTCACGCTTTGGATAGCTCACGGATGTCCCCTCTACACTTGAAAAGAGTTCTGTGTCTGTTAAAGAACAGTGGAACTGAATGGTTAAAATACAAAGAAAATCTCAAGTTAGAGCACTAGGGTTCAGCTTCTCAGGGATGTAGGGGGAAGATGGTAAGGAGGCCAAGGTGGAAGGCTCTTCCTCCCCCACCACCTCCATTGGAAGAGTTCCACTTTTACATATTTTGCATATTGAGATTCCCATTAAGATTTTATCTGGAGAACCCTTCTGAGGCAAAAACATAATAAAAAATATAATAAAAACTGAAAGTCGGTGATTTAGGAAGAGGAGTAGGGTGCTAATGTCTGCTGAGTGCCTGCAAGGCCCGTGCTAGGTAGTTTAAAAGCCCTAAGCCCCCAGAAGATTATAATGTCTCCAACACTCCCACGTGAAATTCAAAATAAAAATCGATATTAAGCTATAAAACATAAAAATTACATGTACATTACAATAAAAATAACGTATTTTCCATTTGTCTAATTTCAAAAGTCAGGATCTGTTTATCCAAGCTGGCTGTTCTCATTTGCTCAGCTGCCTCCGATTGGCTGGGGCAGTAACACCGGCTGGTCTTTTGATGGGCTGATGAGTGGCCCAGGCTGGGCCCCCTCCAATCTCCGCTTAGAGAGGAGGAAACTGGGGACTCGAGCAGGTTAGGGCCTTGCTGAAGGTCCCATGGCAGATAAGGAAATGACGGTGGCGTTGGAAACCAGATCAGCCTGACTCCAAGTTCCAGGCTCTTTCCAATGCTGCTGGCTTCAATCAAATCTGAACAATAGGGTCAAGGTGAAGGCTTTAAAATAGGGACCAAACCGCTTTCAAAAAGCTGTTTGGCAGCACCTACGTGTCTGCCCAGTAAATCGCTCTCTTCCATCTCCTTTTTCCTCTAGCAGGGCATTGGGTCTTGACCTCAGAGCGATGGGTGCCTGGTGTCTGAACCAGGGTGAGGCTGCTGTCTGTCTAGTTCCACCGCCCTGCCTGTGCAGAGGCCTCTCCCACCTGACTCCCAATTCTCTTCTGCAGATTGTCACATCTTCCCGAGCCAGGCCAGCCAGGAGCGCTGCATGCAAATTCTGCCGTGGGCTAGGGCACGCTAACCAGAAGCGGCGGCATGGACTTCGTCATGAAGCAGGCCCTTGGAGGTGAGGTCCAGCGCCCTTCCGCGCGTCCTCAGCGGGTCCCACCCTTGTGGGAGGGGGCCTCGGCCCGCCCGGCCCCTCTCTCCCCAGCCCTGACCCCTAGCTGACCCCGCCCTCTCCCTCCCACCCCTTCCTCGTAGGGGCCACCAAGGACATGGGGAAGATGCTGGGAGGAGAGGAGGAGAAGGACCCCGACGCTCAGAAAAAAGAGGAGGAGCGGCAGGAGGCCCTGCGGCAGCAGGAGGAGGAGCGCAAAGCCAAGCACGCGCGCATGGAGGCGGAGCGGGAGAAGGTCCGGCAGCAGATTAGAGATAAGGTCAGCTCCGCCCACCCGCCCTGGGGAGGGCCACAAGCGGGTAAAACCGGTTCAGCGAAAGCCCCTGCTGGGGCTCCCCTGGATCCCAGCTCTCACCTTCGCCCTAGCTCTCTCTGAGCCTCACTCTTCTCATCAGCAAAATGGGTGTCACAAGGACACCTCCCTCAAGGGATCCTTTTGGGGATTAAGTAAGAGAATGCGCGTAGTAGGTACTCCAAGAGGGTGGACCCTACGGTCCACCATTTCGTACTGCAGATCTTTGGGACCAAAAATGAGTGCAGTTATGAATTTGGGAATGTTCGAAAAATACCACAGTGTCCTAAGCACTTTGTGCTGTCAGGTGTCCCTCCCAGCGGGTCTGGGGCTGCCACCCTACTCCAGACAGTCCAGTGCATGTCTGTTAGTGCGGTGCAATAAATAAAGGCTAGAAGTAGTCTTCCATTGGTTCAAGTCAGATTCGTCACCAAAATTTGGCTCAAAATATATGAGCAAACGCCATGTGTTCAGATCTTTGGGGATTTCAACACAGCAGGAAGTTCTGATGGGCAGGTGTTAATTTTAAAGGAAACCCCACGTATGGTCTCTCCCACTGAGGACCAGGCACCATCCTACAGGGAAGACACCCTTATCCCCACTTTACTGATGACAGGACTGAGGCTTGGGAAGTACTCCTGGCCACCTCAGCCAGTGCTGCATGATCATGAGACTCGCGCTGTCTCCTTGCCCGCCCCGCTTCATGCGCGTCTCTGCCCTCCCCCTCCCCAGTATGGGCTGAAGAAGAAGGAGGAGAAGGAAGCAGAGGAGAAAGCAGCCCTGGAGCAGCCCTGCGAGGGGAGCCTGACCCGGCCCAAGAAGGCCATCCCTGCGGGCTGCGGGGACGAGGAGGAGGAGGAAGAGGAGAGCATCCTGGACACGGTGCTCAAATACCTGCCCGGGCCGCTGCAGGACATGTTCAAGAAGTAACCAGGCCTCCTGCCCCAGCCCACTCCACCTGTTACTACTTCTTTTTGGTTCTTTCTTTTCTTTTTATTAGGTTAAGTCTCAATTCTGAAGGGGAAAACCTCAGTTGGCCTCTGCCCCCCTTCCCCGGCCAGAGGCTTCTCCCCCTCAGCTCTCCCTCACACCTCCCTTCATCCCAGGGTATCCACCTGCACCCCACTCCCAAGTAGCTTGAAAAAGGGAGGACAGTCTTTCCCCAGCAGGGGCCGGGGGGCCCCCTCAGGAAGCCTAAGGTCGTGCTAGTGTGGTGACCCCCGTACATTCCTTCCTGCTCCCCACTGCCAGAAGGACCACTGTCCCCAGCCAGCCAAAGTAATGACACATGCCAGCCCTGCCCAGCATGCTGACCTTCGGCCTCTAACCCTCAGTGGGCCCCCAGGTCAGGGCAGGGGCACTGAGTGGCCTGGCTCTGAGGAAGGGAGTCAGGGGAAGCCTGTCCCGGGAAGGCCCAGGCTGAGAGGCCCCGGGTCTGGCCAGGCTGGGATCTGGGCGGGAGGCTGGGGCTCTCCTTCTTCCATCTCCTTGGTGACACCCAGCCCAGGGGCACCCCCTTCCCCAGCCCCCACCTGGAGAGACATGGCCCCTGCCAAGCTGGTCCCTCCAAATGGATCCTTTGTGGACTTTAGCTCATTTGTGGAGGAACCCCAGGTAGGGAAGCCCCTTGTTCCTCACCCCCACCCCACTTAGGTCCTGGGCCCCCACTGCCAGGCTGGGCCCAGCTTGCTCAGTCAAGGGGCTGCCCAGGCCCCCAGAAAACACTTGGAGCCATCGGGCAGCGATGGTCTATGCCATGGGGAATACCCCCATTGGTGTGGCCAAGCTGCCCCCATTCCTATCCACCCCTCTCCCCACCCCGTCCTGTCCATGTGCTTCCAGGGCCCCATGGTCCCCAGGAGGACCCTTCCTGGCCGAAGCCCCAAGCCTTTGGTGAGAAGCCAATTCCCACTTGACAGAAGGCGTCCATCCATTCATCTCATCGGCCAAGGACAAACTCTCCTCTGGGACGTCTGGGACTGGCATTTGTCCCCCATTCAAATTATCAAAGCTTTCTGCTCAGTCAGTTGTGTGGGGATGGTGAGGGAAGAGGGGTCAAATGAGGGAGGAAACTGTATCCATGCATGCATGATAGTGCGTGGCAGAGACTGCAACAGAGATTGTGTGTGTTGTAGTCGTCATATCTAGGTGTTACAGATTGTGTATGTTAGCCTTGTGTGCTTGATTGAGGTGGTGTATTTGGGTTGAAATTGTGTCATATGTGTGTGCTATCCATCTCATGTGTTTAGAGGCTGTACATGTTAGCTTGTGTAAGAATGTGTTTTCAAAACAGCGTGTGTACTGGGAGTGATGGGTATGTGTTAGGTGTTGTAGAAGCGTGTGTTTGAGAGAATTCAGAGATATTTGAAGGCTGCCGTGTGCATGTTTGGGGGTCTGAAAAGACAGCTGTGTGCATGGATGTGTGCTTGGGGAGAAAGAACGTGGGTAAGATGTCCCTTCCCAGCGCTGAGACCACTGGTCACAGTTGGCCACCTCCAATGGGAGACCTTGTCCTTGGCCTAGAGTCCTCCCACCCTTGGGGGGTTCCTGCCTGAGGTCCTCAGAATCCCACTGCGATGGACCCAGGCAGTGCCCCAGGAAGCCATGCTGGGCCCCCGCCAGGGCCTATCCCAAAAGCAGGGGCCAGGGAGGGGGCGACTTGCCTGCCCCTGAAGCCCTTGTTCCCATTGGCCCCAGTTTGCATTCTGCAGGTTTTCCATTTTAGTGGATTCTGCTTTTATTTCAGAGACAGACATGTGTCTTCTCTGTCCGTTTCCAATAGGTAAAGCCATATCAGTTAGACTGCAATACTTTAAACACGAGACAAAACAATCCATATGTTTAGGGAACCAGAAAAGTCCCCTGGTCTGTCCCTTCTTTGGGGAGCAGGGCCTCGACAGCTCCAGCTCCCTGGACCTACCTTCCTCCCCGCACCCCCGCCCCCACCTTGTGCCCCTGTGTCCAGCCCCCCAGGGGGCCTGTGTCTGTGTCTGTGCCTGTGTCTGTGATGGGGAGCCACCTCGCACCCCTGTTGTCTGCTTGTCTCTTTGTGTCTGTTATCCTGGGCAGGATGGTCATTCTCAAGAACCCTGGGGTCCTGGGCCAGAGACAGGCAGGCCCCAGTCCAGGGGCCCCAGGCCTCCCCAGTCCCAGTGTGTGAGCCCCACTTGGACACAAGTGTTCAGAGAGGTCCCCCTCTGCCACTTGACAGGGACCTTCAAACCTCGACAGTGATGCCAGGACACAAAGAGTACCAGATAGGTAGCAGAGACCAAGGCACAGGGTGCTTCAGATGAGCAAGAGAACCCAGTCGAACCAGATACCCCAGGTGGGCCGGAGGGACCCCAGACCCTCAGAGGGCTGCCCTGGTGTTCTCCACAGTGCAGTCCCCCTGTATTCCCAGAGTGGGATTGGGGCTTTCAGCCCCACCCTGATGCCTGCCCTCCAGGACGGCTGGTTTAGTCTGGGTCCATGTCCCAGACCCCTCTATTCTGCTCCGGGACAGCAGGACTTCAGGTCTTCCTGGGGGTGGGTATAGGAGAAAATTTCTGCCTGGCACACACCTGGCTCCAGCCACTGCCAAGTGATCACTCTTAGGCCCAGGGGAACACAATGACTATCATTACTGACGCAGACCTGGCTGTGGAGAGCAGCTAATGTGTGGCCCAGAGACCATGCCTGTGTGGAGCACGTAGTACACAGAATACGTGAGAGTTGCTCTAGCAGGGGTGGGATCCTCACAGGATCACCTGGGAGGTGAGGTGTGTGTGACCCACTGGATGGGAGGGGAATGAATGTGCAACACAGGGGAGGAGTGGCCCCAGAATTCAGCACGCACACGACACACAAGGGAGAGAACCCCCAGATAAGAAAATAGGAAGGAGCAATCATTTGTAGATGGGTGAAAAAAGAATGAGGTTCAAGGGAGCGTGCACCAGGTGAGGTGAGCGTGTGTGCTCTAAGGGAAGGGCCGAGGCTCCCGTGCCTGGGAGGAGCTGCCAGAGAGAAGGAAAAAGGCAGCTGTGGATTGCCCTGGGCTGGGCACTGGTGACAGGTCAGGATCTCCAAACATGGACGTCCTCCCCTCCAAATCCAGAAGCTCCCAGAAGGTATCCTTAACTGCAAAGCTGTGCAGGGTACTCCTCCAGATGGAATCAGGAAGTCGAGATGCCATCCCAGGTGTGTGTGACAAAGAGAGAGAACAGGGAAGATACAGAAGTATTGCAGCCCAGAGCCCCTATCAGGGGGACAGCTGGTGGGCAAAGCAGCCACCCCACAGCCTTGTGGCTAGAGTACAGTGGGGTGGACCCCCCAACCCCAATAGCCCTGGTACCCAGCTGGCAGGGTTGCCCACCCCTGCTGTCCACCTGCTCCATCCTCTAGGGTTCCACAGGCCCCTGACTGCACAGGGAGGCTGGGGTCAGCCTGGGCTCCCAGGCCTGAGGACATGCCTCCCACCAAATGTCCCCTGCTCCAGTCCCACTCCTGTCACCCCACGCTCTGCACTGGGGAGAAAACGGGAGGTGCTCTTGCTGGCCCTGGGTGGGAGCAGGGAGTCCTGGTGAGACCCAGGTGAGATGGACCATCCTGCCCGCGCGGGGGATCCCCTTTCCCACATTAGTGCTGTGTCACTGTTGCTCTGCTTCCTTTCAATGTGTCAGTGCCTGGGGGGAGGGGAGGAGCACCCCCTCAGCCCTCCTGAACCTGACCAAAAGCCATGGCTGTTGCTCCCCCCTTTGTATGATGCAAATGCTGAGATGTACAAAATCAACCATGACAACAAAGAAAAAGACCTTGTACAGCAGCTCTCTGTCTGTCCTCTTCTGTCCATCGGCACCACCAGGGACAAACAGGGGCACCGACTCACCAGGGAGGAGGCAACCCACAAAGCTCGAGGCCCCAGAAAATCTTCAATTTTACCCTGGCTTCTGGCCAGGACACCATGGAGATGACTCCAGAAATCAACTGCAGCCAGAGTTGGACTGGGCTCGGGGTTCCAGGATCACTCTGCTTCCCTGCCTTCCAGAATCAATTCTTCAGCCCCAGGGGCTGAGTGGTCCCCATGGACCACCCCCCCACCCCCCCGTGCACACACACACCATCTCTGACACCCCTTCCCCCGAGCCCCTCGGGGTGCCGCTTCCTGAGAATGCTGTCAAGTCACACGGTGGGCAGCAACCTGTCATTCATTCCCCAGACACTGAGGGAGACCTCCTCCCCACGGGCCACGTGCAGAAGCCTGGGGTCCCAAAGAAAAGACACCACTCAGCATTCCTCCCGGACACAGGCACTTCCCAGGCCTTGGTGAGGAGTCAGAACTGTTCCGGAACCCCCTCCACCCTTACCCTCACCCTAATATCCTGCCTTAATTAGGTCCCAATCCTCTCAGTTTGGCTGGGCCCTTCCCATGGCCACGCAATCGTCTCCCAGCCCCCACCCCTCTCCTTCCATGCACCCTCTTCCGCCACCCTGAGCCTGCCTCCAAGGCGCATCCAAAATGCAGACTTCACCATGTCACTCCCTGCCCACAGCCCTCCAAAGGCCTACAGGAAGGCATCTGCCTATAGGATAACATCCAGATTGTCCAAATGGCCCTGTGTGATGTGGCCTCAACCTACTGATCAGACCCACACCCACCTCTGTGCTCCAAGTGCCCCAGTCCCCCATCTATACCATCCTCTTGGTGTTTGCATATTCTGCCCCCGGTGCCTGAGATGAATGGTGCCCTTACCCTCCTTGGTGCTCTAGGGAGCTTGGAGCTCCCTCAAGCTCCAGCTCAAACATCACTTCCTCTGTGAAGCTCACCCTGATCCAGCCCTTCCCCCTGACCAGAGCAGAGGCTGTTGTTGTGCTCACAGCCACAGAGCATCATGTCTGAGTGTTCAGACAGTGCTGGATGTGCTTACGGCTCTGTCACCCAGCAGAGTGATCTTGAGTAAGCCACTTAACCCCTCTGAGTGTTTGCTCGCAAGTGAAATGGGATGATAAGCGTTGCTCCGATCTCCACGCTTGTTGTGAAGAGTACATGGGGTCCTGCACATGCTTTGAGCACCACATGCCAAGCATTCAGTGAATGGAGCTTTGCAAATTCTGTTGAAAGAGATGTTGCTGCACCTGTCTCCTTCACTAACTTGGGAGCTTTATGAGGGCAGGGTAGCCTGTGCTCTGATCCCTCTGCAGCACCCAGCATAGGGTCTGGCCCACAGTGTGTTGCCAGGGACCCCAGTGCTGATTCAGGGCCCAAGATATCAATCTCTGCACCATCTACTTGGTAGCCACAGTCACTCTTCTTTCGGCTCTTTGTACTTACTAGACAATGTGGGGAGGGGTGCAGACCCTGATCCCCTACCTTCTATGTCCTGACATCACCCTCCTGCCTGTTCTCCCAGATCTGCCCATACCCCTGGGTTAGTGCACTGTGGGTAGCAGGGTCCCTGGACTCTCTGAGTCAGAGGGAGCTCAGTGTGCAATGGGAGGCTGTGCTAGTGATCGTTACTACAAACTCAGCAGCTTAAAACAACACATGTGTATTATCTCCATTTCTGTGGGTCAGGAGTCCCGGCACAGCTTACCAGGGTCCTCTGCTTCAGGACCTCTCACAGGGCTGCAGTCAATGTGCAGGCCAGGGCTGCAGTCAATGTGCAGGCCAGGGCTGAGGTCTCATCAGAAGGCTCAGCTGGGCACGACTCACTTCCAAGCTCACATGATTACTGGCAGGCTTCAGTTCCTGTTGGATTGTGGGCTTCAGTTCTTGGCTGACTGTTGGCTGGAGGCCATCCCCTGGCCCTTGCCAGATGGGCCTCTCCCACTGGGGCAGCTCACAACAGGGCAGCTTGCTTCACCAAAGCGTGCAAGCCACAAAGGCAACAGAGAGAGTCTGCTAGCAAGATGTAAGCCACATTGTTATATAAACTAATCATGGAGGTGACTCCCCCGTCACCCTTGCCATCTTCTATTGGCTAGATGTAAGTCACAGAACTCACCCACATTCATGGGCAGGGGACTGCACAGGATGTGAATACCAGGACAGGGGATTATTGGGGGCATCTTAGAGGCTGCCCACCATAGAGACTGAGGCAAACTCCCCCTTTCCTACAAAGCACTGGAGTAGAGCAGGGCCTTGGAGGAGCCAGAGCTCCAAACCTCTTCAGCCACAGGGTCCCAGGTGGTAGAGGAAAATGTCTCAGAGCTGGAGCAGCAGCCAATGGCAGGCTCTCCTGGAGCCTCTACAAGACTAAGGTCATTCCCAGAGCCCCCAGGCTGGGCTCTGAGGGCCTTCTAAGGGTGGGGACTAGAGAGAAAGAGAACAAAAGGGCTTGTGGCTTCCCTGGGAGTCCACCTGTGTGCTCTGCCCAGCACCCCAGGCACTGTCCTCCTAAGACTCAGGGCCCACCTCCAGAAACAACCCAGCCTGGGACACTCAAGATACGTGCCCTCAGCTTCCATCTCCTCTCCACTCCACTCAGTGGATCGCAAGGTCAGTAAATGCCAGCATCCTCTCATTTTCAGTCCTGAATATCTTCTCCTAAGAGTCTTAATCCTCTCTGGTAAAATGAATATTCACTGGGCTTCTACCATGTGCTAGACACCAAGAATACCAATCATACAGCCCTCCCTCCAGGAACCTACGTGCTGAAGGAAGAGATAATGGAGAAACAGAACAGCTGCCCACCACAGCATGAGCAGTGCCACCGGTGAACTTGGGATCATGGTGCAGGCTCCCTGGAGGGGTTTACATCTGAGATGAGTCTTCAATGAGAAGGAATCAGCCTGGTGGAGAAGAAGGGCACATCCAGGAGAGGGACTGGCATGAACAAAGGCATGGAGCAGACAAAAGTAGTTTAACCTGGGCAGTGGGAGTGGGGGATGGAGAAACAGAGGGTATCTGCGTGAATTCATTGAGCTCTCCGTGAAAGGCTGAGAGGTCGGGGACTTCAACCTGGGTGCCAGGACGTGGAGCTTGGACTCTACCTGTAGGCAATGGGAAGTCACTGAAGGGTACTGAGCAGAGATATGACATGATCAGATGTGCAGGTTGAGGAAGATCAGCTGGGGCTGTGAGGAAGGTGAACCCCAAAATGTAGCCATGACTTGACTATTGACTTCACTACAGGATCAAAGCAGAGGAAATCAAGAAACCTGGGATGGGAAGGGGATTTAAAGTCAAATCCATCCTCCCATGCAATTCGGGAAAACCTCCTGTGCCATCTTAGGTAGAGGGCACACTCCTGCTTACATTCTCCACAGTGTTGGGAAGCTCATTCTAGGCAGACAGCTCCCCTCTTTCTCCTAAACCAAAAGCTGCCAGGAACTAGGGGGTTAATGAAGCCTCCTCCAGCATCTCTTTAATTGACTGCAAAATCCTGCTTCCAGACCACTCACTTAGCACTTGTAATTAATTGGGGCTTCTTGCCTGATCTGAGAGATGATGCGATACCCCCTGAGGACAATGTTTTCTCAGCTGGGATTCTCCAGCTGGAGACAATGCTACACACCCAGCGTCTCCACAGGCACTGGCCTGGGTATGAGTGCAGGCTCCAGCCCTTCCCCTCTGGGTGAGCCCAGGCAGGGCACTTCCCCGTCGGAGCACAGAGCCAGCACATTGCACAGACTCAGTGGGTGGGTCAGAGCTGGTGTCACCATCTCCGTGGGCTCCAGACCCAGGGCATCCACTCTATCCTGGGGCAGGACCAAGGGTCTTCAGCTCTTGGCCACATCAACTCCCTGCTGCTCTCATTGTGAGAGGCACTTGGCATAGGCCTGTCTGCATGAGGGTCAAGACAGCCTATGTCAAAGTACTAAGACAGGAGAGAAAAAGGGAAGGCAAGGGAACCCCTACTTACCAACCACCTGCTGTATGCCACACATGGGGGCTGATTACTTTAAAGCCTCCTGCTCTCCTCATCACCACAGGAATCTGTGAAGTCAGTATTCTCCCCACTTTACATATGAGAAAGCTGAGGCTCACAGGTAAAAGCGTGAAATGGGAATGGACACAGGCTTTGGACTCAGACAACCCTGGCCTTCAATCCTGATTCCTTCCATCTGATCCTGGGCAAGTGATCCAACAGCCCTGAGCCTGGGTTTTATCTATTTTTAAAAATTATCATGTATTATAATACATACAGAATAATACATAATAAAAATGACTATATATACTAATGCCCACCATGGCCACCAGGGCCATTGAGGGAACTGAATAAAATAATGCCCATAGATCCCCTAGCACAGTGCCAGGCACATAGCAGGTACCTAAAAAATAACAGCGACTGGGCATGGTGGCTCATGCCTGTAATTCCAGCACTTTGGGAGGTCGAGGCAGGTGGATCACCTGAGGTCAGGAGTTCAAGACCAGCCTGCACAACATGGTGAAATCCTGTCTCTACTAAAAATACAAAATTAGCCGGGCATGGTGGCGCATGCCTGCAATCCCAGCTACTTGGGTGGCTGAGGCAGGAGAATCTCTTGAACCTGGGAGTTGGAGGTTGCAGTGAGCCAAGATCGCACCACTGCACTCCAGGCTGGGCGACAAGAGCAAAACTCCATCTCAAAAAAAAAAA
The DNA here is from genome assembly GCF_028885655.2 of Pongo abelii. Taxonomy (NCBI): domain Eukaryota; kingdom Metazoa; phylum Chordata; class Mammalia; order Primates; family Hominidae; genus Pongo; species Pongo abelii. Next base: position 184,816,684 of record NC_071989.2, read on the forward strand.
AAAAAAAAAAAAAGACAGCCATTGCTACTAAATGCTACTATTACTATAGCAAGACTGATGAAGAAAAGTAACTAGAGGAGGAAAGGAAAGGAGGGAGAAGAAATGAAAAGGATAAGGAGAATAATTTGTTATGATAAAAATCCTCCAGTCATCCAGATAGTAAACTGGGAAGCCTGGATTTAAAAAACCAATCTGTCTTTTGTCTTTTCATGTAACACAAGACAGGTGAGAGGCAAGGGCTAAAGTGAGTTAGGGGACAGAGGGAATAACTGACTCCTTCAGGAAGCGCTCTTGAATTTTAGCTCAAAAGAGACTTAGCAATTTGCAGTAGTTACCTGTTACTGCATAATAAATTACCCCAAAATATTAGTTGAGTATGGTGGTGCACACTTGTAGTCCTAGCTACTCAGGAGGCTGAGGTGGGAGCATTGCTTCAGGAGGCTGAGCTGCAGTGAGCTATGATCATGCCACTGCACTCCGACCTGTGCAACAGAGTGAGATCCTATTTCTATAGAAATAAATAAATAAATCACCCTAAAACTTAGTGGCTTCAAGCAATAAACATTTATTTTCTGTCCATTTCTGTGGGTCAGGAATTCTGGAGTGGCCTAAGTAGTTCTGGATTGGGGTCTGTCATGAAGCTGCAATCAAGATGTCAGCCAGTTCTGCAGTCTCATCTGAAGGCTTGACTGGGCTGGAGGATCCACCTCCAAGGTGGCTCAGTCACAGGACTGGCAGCTGGTGCTGGCTATTGGCAGGAGGCCTCTTTTCCAGAGTCTCTTCATAGAACTTCTTTAGCATCCTCGCAATATGGCAGCTAGCCTCCCCCAGAGTGAGTAATCCAAGAGAGCAAGGTGGAAGCTGCAATGTCTTTCATGACCTAGCTTCAGACACATACCATACCTTCTGCAGTATTCTATTAGCCACACCAACTAGCTGTGATTCAACGTGAGCGGATGCTACACAGGGCACGAATACTGGGGGGAAGCTCCCCGGGGAGTGGCCCCCCCCCTTGCAGGTTGTCTACATCGCAATGCAGACCTCAGCACACCTGCAGCTCTTTCTTTAGCCTCTAGTTAACAAACACTCCTTCATTCATCCATCCATTGAGAAAACATCTCCTCATTCCTTTCTGCCATCAGCAAGTGCCTTCTTCCCAAGGGCCTCCTCACAGCGAAACCCAGGCTAAGCACCGCCTTTCAGACCCAAATCTGACATGGTCACCGGAGCCTGTAGTCCGGACATGCAAATCAACACACAGCAAGCAGCCTATCATGAGCAAACACTTGGAACCTGGTTCCAAGTCAGGCTTCATTTGACCTTGATCACATTATCTCATCTCTCAGGGCCTTCGTAAAAAGAGATAAGATTTGCACTGCCCAGTCATGGCAAAAATGTGTTAAAGTGCCCAGCACAAGGCAAGTTCTCAATAAATGATGACTAAGACTGTTAATATTACTATTCTAAACAAACAGAACTTGCACCCCCAAACCCAGACAGTCACGCACCTAGGCTTCCCCTGCCCTTCGAGAGAAGGCTGGGCTCTTGGACCCCAACGCTGGCCCCCAGCTCCTGCCAGCCACCTTCTCCAAGGCCTAGCTGAGCCTTGCCTTGGCTCTGCCTGCCTGAGCCTCCCCAGCTGCCAGCCCTAATCAGCCGCTCCAGCCAAGACCTCAAATTGATTTGCCATCGTTTAGCTGGGAAGCAAGAGCTCTTCTTGACTCCTGGCCAAAATCCATTCTGTGATAGCAGAGTAATCACCTCCATGGCGGGTGTCCAGAGAATGTGATAGAGATCTAGGACACAAAGTCTCCATCCTAACGCCCAGAACCCCAGCCTCGCTGCAGCACACCTCTGGTCTCCCTCCTCCCTCCTGCACCTGTGCGGCCGCCATGTGTGTCCTCTGCAGTAGCATGTCCCCTCTCGTACTTTACGTGGTCTGATGCAGTGGCTCTAAAACTTTGCAGCACAGACTAGCCTGGGGAAGCTCCAAAATATACTGAAGCCTGGCCCTGGCCCCTTGACAATCTGATTCAATTGGTGTGGGGTGCATGCTGGGCACAGAGGTGCTTTTCAGTTAGTTAGTTAGTTTGGTTGACTGTTTTGTTTGTTTGTTTGTTAGAGACAGGGTCTCACTCTGTCACCGAGGCTGGAATGCCCCATGGTGCACTCATAGCTCAGTGCAGCCTCGATCTCTTGGGCTCAAGCAATCCTCTTGCCTCAGCCTCCCTAATAGCTGGGACTGCAGGCATGCACCATCAAACCCAGCTAATTATTGTTTTGTTTTAAGAGATGAGGACTTGTTGTGTTGCCCAGGCTGGTCTTGAACTCCTGGCCTCAAATGATCCTCCTGCCTCAGCCACCCAGGCATTGGGGTTTTTAATTAAGAGCTCTCTAGGGGGTTCTGATGGGCAGCAAAGTCAGGGAACTGCTAGTCTAAGGCATACAGCACTGCCACCCCTGGATGCGTGCACTCAGCGTGACTCATTTAGTCACTCAACAATTATTTATTGAGCACCTACAATGGCTGAGCACTGTTCTAAGGGCTGGAAATGCCACCAAGAACAAAGTCATTGCCTGCATAGACTCAACATTCTGGTCAAAGGCAGTGGCCAAGAAACAAGAGAATAAGTAAAATTTATAAGCTACTAAATAATAACAAATGCTGGCCAGGCATAGTGGCTCACACCTATAATCCCAGCACTTTGGAAGGTCAAAGCAGGCAGATCACCTGAGGAGTCCAAGACCAGCCTGGCCAACATGGTGAAACCCCATCTCTACTAAAAATATAAAAATTAGCCAGGTGTGGTGGCGCACACCTGTAATCCCAGCTACTTGGGAGGCTGAGGCAGGAGAATTGCTTCAAGTAAGCTGAGATTGAGCCATTGCACTCCAGCCTGGGTGACACAGCGAGACTCCATCTCAAAATAATAATAATAATAATAATAAGTGCTTAAGAAGTCATGTGTGGCCAAAGTGGCTTTTGAATGACACCTGACTCCCCCATATAACAGCTTACCGCATCTGCCCTGCCTACTGTTGAGCAGATTCTGGTCCCTCACCTCAGGCCTAGGCTGAGTCTCCACCTCAGCCATACAGTGACACCAACTCACACTGTACCCCCAACCCTGGCCACACACAGTCTTGACACCAAGCACAGAGTGAGGCTTAACCCTAGTGGCAGACCCAGCCTCAGGTTGTGATAGTCTCCCACCATTTGCTTGGGCCCCAAATTCTCCCATGAACCCAGGTCTTGCCTCCCAGCAGCACCGCATGCAGAGAACAAAGCTCCCTAATGCCTGTCTAGCCCTGCTGCCAATCCCAAACTTAGCTCTACTCTCCACAACTTTCCCTACAGAAAACCCACTGGGTTTTCTAAGGATTTTTACTACTGGTGTCTACAGGCACAAGAAAACAGATGGGCTAAACAGATGGGAAAAGCCTCCGAGTGGTAAGGTTTTTGAAGCTGGAAGGTCCCTTAGAGAGCATCCAACCTCACCCCCTTGCTTTACAGCGAGGCCCAGAGAAGTTCCTAAGTAACTTGCTCAAGGTCATGCAGCAAACCAGCAGCTAAACCAGAAATGGAATCCAGGTCGCCTTTCAGCCCAGTGTTCCCTCTCCTGCCTCCCTACGACAGAGTAGAGGGTATCGCCCATCTGGTAAAACAGCGCCCAGAATTTCCTCTGGGAACCCACTCCTCCTCTATTCTCTACCCATGATTTGCGGGAAATCCAATCCAATCTTTGGCAAGTGCTCCCCTGGTCCTGTGATTGGTTGGGAGCCAGACTCAGCACCCAGTTGGGCAAGGCAGGGCCGGGAAATGTGCTGAGACCGCAGTTCCTCCTCCCCGGTGCACTCAAAGCTGGGGACTGGGAGGCACGAGTGCCACCTGCCTCACTGTCATCTCACGTGGGCTGAGGATGAAGCCAATCCCAGATGAGGAGGAAACATGTGTGATGAAGAGAAATGGAACTGTGGGGGTATCATCTGAACATCCACCAACCCGTACCTGGAAGAGTTCCTCCCTCTGGCTTTTTTAGTTCCGTAAGTCAGTAAAATCCCCTTGTACTTAAAGCCATCTGGGTTGGGTCTCTGTTGTGTGCAGACCCGATCAATACTGAAGGCAAGCTCTTTCTGGCTCTCCCAGAACGGCACTTCGCTACATCAAACCGTCCTGCTCTCAGATCTCAACCATCTTTTTGCCCTTGGTTTCTCCCCACTCCTGGAGCTCCGTGGAGCATGGTCACTCCCCCGACAGGGCTCTGTCTTCTCCAGTGTCCCCCATACTGTGGCAGACAGAACAACGCCCCTCACCCCCACAAAGATGTCCACATCCTAATGCCTGGAATCTGTGAATATGTTCTGTTCTTATGCAGCAAAGAGGAATTAACGCTGCAGATGCAATTAAGGTTTCCAATCATCTGATCTTAAAAGAGTACATTATCCTGGATTATCTGATTGGGTGCAATGTAAACACCAATGTCCTTAAAAGTGGAAGAAAGAGGCAGAAGAGAGCCAGGGTGATGGCAGTGTGACAAGGACGCAGCCCAACATTTCCGGCTTTAAAGACAGAAAGGGCCCATGAGCCGAAGAAAGTGGGCGGCCTCTAGAAGCGGGAAAAGGCAAGGAAACAGACTCCTCCTGAGAGCCTCCAGGAGGAACACAGCCCTGCCCACACCTTGATGTTAGCCCAGTGAGATTGAGTCTGGTCAGATTTCTGACCTCTAGAACCCTAAGAGAATAACTGTGTTGTTTCAGGCACTGCGTTTGTTACAGCAGCAATGGGAAACGGATATGATACTGGTACTCAACAGGGTGGTTAACAAACACTCCCCCTGAGGCCCTGGATCAGCACTGAGCACAGTCCTGACTCTGAGCTGGATGCCAGGAACAGCGAGATAAACAAGGCCCCCAGTGCCAACCCTCCAGGCTCTGGCAGTCAGCTGGGGCAGGGGCCAGATCTGCAGTAGGCTCTGACACAGCATGCTCAGTGCTGTAACACAGGACCGCGCAGGATGCTGTGGGAGCCCAGGGTAGAGACACCCAAACCTGCTGGGCGCATTTCCTAGAGGAGGCAGAAGCTGAGCTGACTCTCGAGTTAGCTAAGATTGAAAACCAAAAGCCAGGGGGCGGGGGTGGGGGGCAGGCATCCCAGACAGAAGGCGCTGCAAGAGCAGAGGCTCCGAGACTGGGGGAGCCGGCCCCCTGTGGGAACTGGAGGGTGCAAAGGGCTGCAGGGGGATGCGGAAGCAGAGGCTGCAGCGGGGGCCCTGCTGTGCAGGCCTGGGATGCCAGAATAAGGAGGGCAACTTCATCCACAGGGCTGGGGGCCACTGGAAATATCAGGCAGGAAAGAGATATAGACAGACAGTGGGACCAAAGTGAAGACTGTGAAATGGTCCAACAGGGAAGGGAAGGTGTGAGGTCTAGGGCTGTGATGAAGGGAGCGGAGGGAGATACTGGAGAGCTGACATCCCTGCAGGGGGTAAGGAAAGAAACAGAGTTGAGGATGAGTCCAGTTTTCTGGCCTGGACTAGTGCTCTTCCTCAAGACAGGTGCCACAGAGGCAGAGCAGATTTGAGGGGAGGAGGAGAATGCAGGAGTCTGTGGAGCCTGGAAACACCCCAAGAGACACCCTGGAGACAGCTGCTCAGCAGAGAGGTCTGAGCTGTAGACACGAATTCGAGTCACCACCGATGGGCCGGGGAGCACATGGTGACAGGGAGAGAAGAGGCCAGGGGAACTGAGCCACCTAACAGATGTCCTTCCACATGGCACAAGGGAAAATGCTATGGTCTGCAATATGGGAGCAGGAAGAGGCCCCAAAACTGCAAATAGAAATGGCAGGATTCTCAGAGACAGACAAGGCGGGGTGTGAGTGTCCAATGGACCCCCCCAGCGCCCACCATGGAAGCCAAGGAGGCCTCAGGATGGAGGTGCCCCTCAGACGGGCCATGGGGTCCAGGTCTGACATTGATCCAGCTCCCTGCCTGCATCCAAGGATGCCCAAGACATCTGTGCTGCCAGGGGGTAGCCATGGTGACAGGTATAGGCCCTGGAGAAGCCCCAATATCACCTCTCCCCCAATCAAATGAGACCAAGGGGTTTCCTAGTCCAGGCAGAGCCAAGCCCCACCCCCCCAACACACAACTCCCACAGTTGGTTTTTCCCTTCCCACCAAGCCCTTCAACATAGGGAGTATTTAATAACTGGCTGCCAAGTCCCCTGGGGACAGGCTAATGAAGCTGTCTCCCTGCCTCCCTGCCTCCCGCCTCGTCTGGGGCCTTGGCCCCTCCCCACCTCTCCCTGCCTATTCTACTCCTCCCGGCTCTCTCCTAAACCTCCCACCTCCTCTCTGAAGCAATGGGGACCCAAATTGCTTTAGATGAGAAAGGGAGGCAGGAGACGCAGGCCAGAAAGTGAAGTCTCCCTCTGTGCCTCCTGTTCCAGTGTCCTCAGAATATTTGCTGAGTGACTATGGGACACAGGCGCACCACCCACCTGCCATGTTTCTGGGGTGCTGCAGGCTGCAATTGGGTCTCTGGCCTCCAGCAGAAAAGGGGTCCCAGGGTGGAAGAAACGGTGCTTGTATGTCACATGGACTGGGGGGAATCTGGCTTCTCTACCTTCCAGTGTGTGACCATGGTGGAAGTCTCCTAGTTTCCTAGAAGCTCAGTTTCCTCATCTGCAAAATGGGAACAATACCCCCTCACACAGACAGGCTGGAAGGAGACCATGTATGTACAGCACCTGCCACAGGGCCTGGTACGCAGAATGTTTCCAATTGCACTCCTTGGCAAGGTGAGGTGTCCAATCAGGATGTGGCGGTTGCCCTGGAAACACAGGTTTCTCTACACAAAGGGTCAGCAGATGCCATGGGGACTAAGCTCACCTCTCTGGCTTCCCCTAGGCTGGTTTTGTCCCTCCAGGGGTTGGTACTAATTTCTAAAACCCCTTTCTTCCTCTTACTTAATCACTGCTAATCCCTTGAGGGCTTGGTCAGGCGGAGGCTGTGGTTCAAGCTGGTGAGTTGTGGAAGCTCAGATCCTTCCGTCACACATCCTTCCTCCAGATCACAATCAGGACAGTGTGGGGAGGAGACAGGAACGCTCCTCGCCCTGTCTGAGCAGCTCGCCGCGACCATGCCTGTACCCTGACATGGCTTTCCACCGTCAGGATGGTCATTCTGCCTCTCAGGCGGGCTCCTCGGGCTGTGTGCCCTTCCCTCCTCCCCCAGCTCAGGAGCCTGGTGCCTTTCTCAGCCCAGGCTCAAAGGAGATCACTGGGCAGCTCTGTCTCCTGAAGACCAGGCTGCAAACTCCTCTGGGGTTCTGTGAAGGACACCGGCTGAGCATGCTGACCTTCTCTCCTTCTTCTAAGAGCAGAACCCCAATATTATTCTGAGGGACCACCCTTCTCTACTCTCAACCCCTGTTCTGGCTCCCCTGGTCAACTTCAAAGGTGAACCAGGATGGGTTCAAGGATGATCCCACGAAGCAGCTATGACCAGTAAGAATCCCATCTGAAACGCTCACAAGAACCACTGGGAAAGCAGCTGCCCCTCCCTCCCCTCCCTTCCCCTCTGCTCTGGCTGAATGGCTACATACAGGTCTGGAGCTGCCAGTGTTCCTCCTTCCACCTTCTAGGGAGGGCCCACCTAGGAAGGACGTTCACACAGGGGAGAGCAGAGCTGAGTGCTGGTGGCAGTCAAGTGTTTTGGTCTTTGAGCGCCAGAGTTGCAGCAGGAGTGAGTCTTGGGAACAGAAGCGCTCATTTTGCTCATTTTGAGGCGGGCTTTGACCACCAGGCTCAGAGTCATGCAGAACTGGGTGTGAGTCCCAGTTCTGCATTCTGCATGCCTGACCTGTGTGAGATTCAGTTACATCCTCTAGGGCTAATATAACATAGGGTTAATACCTGAAAGCAAGCCAGGAGATCCAACATTATTTCCTTTGAGGGAATGTACTACTCCAGCTTCTCCACTTTGCAAACTCCTACTTGGCCTTCAAAACCCCATTCAGTGTCACCTCCAAGCAGTCAGATTCTCTCTGCCATGCCCCCACATAGAATGAATGCTTACTATACGCCAGGCATTGTGTTGTTGCATTTAATCTGCACAATAACCCTGAAAGGTAGGGACTAAAATATCACAGTTTTGCAAATGAGGCATCAGAAATGTAAAGAGTTTAATTAACTGGCCAGGGACAGTGGCTCACACCTGTAATCCCAGCACTTTGGGAGGCCAAGGCGGGTGGATCACTTAAGGTCAGGAGTTCGAGAGCAGCCTGGCCAACATGGTGAAACCCTGTCTCTACCAAAAAATATAAAAAATTAGCCAGGAGTGGTGGTGTGCACCTGTAATCCCAGCTACTCGGGAGGCTGAGGCAGGAGAATCACTTGAACCCAGGAGGCGGAGGCTGCAGTGAGCCGAGATTGCACCACTGCACTCCAGCCTGGGCAACAGAGTGAGACTCTGTCTCAAAAAGAAATCAAAGAGTTTAATTAACTTACCCAAGATCATACCCTCCATTCTGGTCTTATATTTGTCCATTTTGCCTCATTTTGCTCTCTCCTCCACAAAACTATGAACTCTCTGGACCTTGTTTATCTCTGCATCCTGCCTCTCAGGCGAGCTCCTTGGGCTGTGTGCCCTTCCCCTACCCGACAGCCTTTACGCCAGATGGAAGCATGTACGCACATGCCAACCACCAAGAGAAACTCAGAAGTCCCTCTTTCCATTCACCCACCCTCTCGGCCCCAGCCTGCATCCCCGCCCTTTAAGAATGCCCCGGGACATATAAGAGAGGCTGAATTTGAATGCCCCCAGGAACCTACTAGGCACGCAAAGAAAGCTCGTGTGGGGAGACTCCCCTTAATGGAGAACCCAGCCCTTCTGAAGGGCCAGCTTCTGTCTATGGATTTGGAAATCTCTTCCAAACGCATCATTAAGTATCAAAGCAGAGACAGAGCCTATATAAACGAAAGACAGTTGAGGGAATATCTATTCATATTTATTTTTACCTGCAATTAAAAAAAAAAAACTGAAAGGATGCACAAGAAACTCAAATAAGCGTTTCTTTGTGGCGGGGGGCTGAGACCAGTGAATGGTGGCAGGTGTAGGAGTTGGAGATTTCATTCTATACTGTTGTGTATTGTTTCGATTGTTGAACCCTAAGATGTATTATTTATTTGATATAAACATTAAAATTTGTAGATAACAGAAGAGGAAAGCCCCACTCCCCTCCAGGTGACTAACGCTGTGCAGAGATGCGGGCCCTGTGTGGCTGGAGTTTGCAGTTACTCAGAAGAAACCAGAATACAGGAGCTTAATGTAAAATAGCTGGATTTTTTAAAACACGTCTTCTCATTATTTTTTATTGTGGCAAAATCCATATCAATAACATTTCCCATCTTACCCATTCTTAAGTGTACACTTCAGGGGCATGAAGTACATTCACACTGTTGTGCAGCCATCACCACCACCCCCTCCACAACTCTTTTCATCTTGTTAAGCCAAAACCCTGTGCCCCTTAAGCACTAGCTCCCCATTCGCCCCTCACCTCAGCCCCTGGCACTCACCTTTCTGCTTTTTTTTTTTTTTTTTTTTTGCTTTTTTTGAGACAGTCTCGCTCTGTCACCCAGGCTGGAGTGCAGTGGTGTGATCTCAGTTCACTGCAACCTCAGCCTCTCGGGTTCAAGCAATTCTCTTGCCTCAGCCTCCTGAGTAGCTGGGATTACAGGCATCCGCCACCACGCCCGGCTAATTTTTTTATTTTTAGTACAGACGGGGTTTCACTATGTTGGTCAGGCTGGTCTCGAACTCCTGACCTCGTGATCTGCCCGCCTCGGCCCCCCAAAGTGCTGGGATTACAGGAGTGAGCCACCGCGCCCAGCCCTGCTTTCTGTCTTTGTGATTCTGACTCCTCCAACTACTCATGCAAGTGGAGTCATACAGTATTCGTCCTTTTGTGTCTGGCTTGTTTCATGCAGCGTCATGTCCTCAAGTTTCATCCAGGCTGTAGCACGTGACAGGATTTTCCTCCTTTCTAAGGCTGAATCATACTCCATGTGTGTATGTGCACATTTGGTGTCCATCACGGACCCTTGGGTTGCTTCTGTGCTTTCACTATTGTGAATAATGCTGCTGTGAACCTGGGTGGACAAAGGTCTCTTCAAGTCCCTGCTTTATTTATTTATTTATTTGTTTATTTATTTTTGAGATAGTGTCTCACTCTGTCTCCCAGGCTGGAGTGCAGCGGTGCAATCTTGGCTCACTGCAACCTCTGTCTCCCTGGTTCAGGTGATTTCTCCTGCCTCAACCTCCTGAGTAGCTGGGATTACAGACACACACCATCACACCCGGCTAATTTTTGTATTTTTAGTAGAGATGGGGTTTCACCATGTTGGCCAGGCTGGTCTCAAGCTCCTGACCTCAAGTAATCCACCCGCTTTGGCCTCCCAAAGTGCTGGGATTACAGGCGTGAGCCACCACACCCGGCCAAGTCCCTGCTTTTAATTCTTTTGAGTATATCCCCAGAAGTGGAATGCTGCCTCATATGGTATTTCTATTTTTAACTTTCTGAGAAACTGAGATGCTGTTTTCCCAATGTTTAAATGTTGATAATTACTGTATTTCACTAAGCAGTACATATTTTCACATATTAAAATCACTGAAATTGGGGGCCATCTTACAATTGCTGGATGTCAGAGTTTGTGAGCTTTATTTTCTTGGTGGTAGATAAAATAGAGGCTTACCTTGCAATCAGTGTCACAGTAGATTTGATGAAATAGTACAGAAATGGTAATGTAGATAAATGTTTTTAAACATTTGCAGCCCAAAGAGAGCACCCCTGAGAGCCAGACAGACCCAGGGACTGCCGGCTCAGGCTGGGGCTGGCTCCTTCTCAGCTCCCCAACTCCCTGCTGCCTCATCCCATGGAGCACTGTGTGGCCCAGTCGTCAGCCATCTATCCTTCACTGGGGAGAGGCTCAGATACCACCACCAGGGCCTCACACTGGGGCCAGCAAAAGTAGATGCTAATAATGCATATTGAATGGAGGAAGCCAGGCAGAGGAATGATTTTGAGACAAATTAGAGTCAGACGTGGCCTCGTGGTCCATCTGGACTCAGTCTTGGGGCCAGGGGCAAGGGTTCACTGCCCAGGGCTGACCGAGCCAAGGATCTGCAGCCAAGAAGTCATTCAAGAAAACCAGGTTTCCAGAACCCATGGGCCAAAAGACGGTGACTGTCTGACGGGGCTTTGAGAGATCAACAGCTTAAGCTGTTTCGACACAGACCAAAAATCCTGGGGGTCTTGCCCCAGGGAAAGTCAGAGACGCAAACCCAGTCCCTAGGGGTCCCAGACCCTTTGTGCAGAGAAACCCACGTTTCCAGGGCAACCACCGCCTCCTAAGTAGGCGATCTCATCTGCCAAGGAATGCATCTTAAAATATTCTCATGTTTAATATATTGAGAACAAACAGTGCACCAGGCCCCATGCCAAGGGCTTCATGAGCACTCTGTCACTTATTTCGCACAGGGAGAATCCGGTCCCCTCTTCAGATCTGATGTCAGCGGGGTTCTCAGGCTCAGCAACAACAGAAGCCTAACCCCAAGGTCACACATAATTTCATCCAAGTCTGTCTGACCCCCCAATTTTTTCCCATTTCCCCGGGAAGCTGGGGCCCCTTTGATGCTGGACCCACTCTGATGTACCCCAGAAACACGGTCAGTGGGCCATGCAGTGTGTCTCCAGGCAGCCACACAGACACGTGTCACATGCGGTCACGTGAGCCACATTCCTGAATTTGGCACACGCCCCCATGCAGGCCGACCAGCCTGATGCCCCTTCGCCCTCTCGATGGAATGGCGAGGGCTCCCAGGTGGAGGGAAGTGGTATCTGGCTTTTGCCAGCATCTGCTCTCCTTTATTTTGCTCACAGCATCTCAGTTTCCCTTCAGGAAACCTCCTTCCCCAGTTCCCATGGAGAGAGGCTGCCCTCATCCCCCCAGGTCTAGGGATGAGCCCATGTCCCAGGCCTGGCCCATGGGTGTCTGCCCCTGGGGTTTATACTAGAGCTATTCATTGCTGGGTGTGGGGCCCAACCTTTCTGCCAGTGTTGCTGAGCTGGCAGGCTGTAGGCCTGGAGCTGATGGGGGCAATCTTTAACTTCAGTAGGGAGATTGCCTGGGAGTGAGGCCAATGCCGAGGAATTAGAGATGGAGAGACAGGTGTATATGTGTGGAGAGGGAGATGCAATCCACCCTGAGGACATCCTTTGAGCTGCTGAATCTACCCATTCCTGATGCCATCTTTCTAACTGCATGAACAAGTAAATTCCTTTCATTACTTATATTATTTTGAGTTGAAGTCTTATCACTTATAAATATCCTCAAAAGGCCAGGCGTGGTGGCTCATGCCTGTAATCCCAGCACTTTGGGAGGCCGAGGCAGGTGGATCACTTGAGGTCAGGAGTTCAAGACAAGCCTGGGCAACATGGTGAAACCCTGTCTCTACTAAAAATACAAAAAATTAGCTGGGCATAGTGGGGTACCCCTGTAATCCCAGCTACTCTGGAGGCTGAGGCATGAGAATCACTTGAACCCAGGAGGCAGAGGTTGCAGTGAGCCAAGATCATGCCACGGCACTCCAGCCTGGGCAACAGAACGAGACTCTGTCTTAAAAAACAAACAAACTAACCAAAAAAAAAAAACCTCAGAAAACTACCTATAAAGTATGTAATAGCTATCATTTGCCGAGTCCTTATCAGTTAACCAAGTGTTAGCTAAGGACATTTATCCCCATTTCAAACAGAAGTGAACCCAGGTGTTAGGTGGATACTGAGATGCACCACCCAGGTTCCCCTTCAGAAATAAAGGACCTATTACCCTAGCTGTAGGAAGTGCCACCATCAGACAGCCCTCAGCTATCTGCACCTTCAAGGGCTGCCTCCACAGGAAAGGGCCACCTCACCTGGGCCACACGCTGTTCCCAGCACTGCCCGCATCCAGTGACTGATCAACATGGCACTACAAAGGCCAGGCCCTCTTGCTCCAGTGAGGACAGCTCCAAAGGCTCCTACCACCTTCGGAGCTCCCAGCAAGCCAGCAGAGGCTGCCATCCTGGGTTGCAAATTGACTTCCCTCCTTGCCCAGTCCTGCTTCTCGCCCTTTCCTTCCACAGGTGTTGATCCCAAAATTAACTCTCCATAAATATCCTGCATGCTGAACTTCATCACAGTCTTTTTTCCAGGAACCCAACCTGTTACAGTTGGTGCTGAACATGAGTCAGGAAAGCAGACGCTGGGGTGGAGAGGTTGGAGCTGAACCACCTGCTGCTCAGCTGGCAATGAGACGCCTGGCACAGATCGCCCCTGGCCCAGGTGATGAAGGATGCTGGACTTGTGAAAGAAATTCATTAACTGGTGTGATGTGTCAGTGTGATAGATTTGAGAAAGACGGGGGTGGAGGGTCGGGGGGGCGGAAGTAACATAACAGTTGAACTGGGTGGCTATTGTTAAACCCACCTGATCTGGAAAACAGTAACAAAAAGCTGAGTGTGATTAATCAGCAATTAAAGGCTAATGTGAAAGCCAGAGGCCCTTCTGTTGGCGTTTAAAGAGGCTCTCATCTGCACCAGGAGGACGGAGAAAGCAGAAACCAGGCTCAGGATCCAGAGAAGATGCAACTCCAACCAAGGCAGATCTACTGTGCCAAGGCCAGGGCCCTGGTTAGAAGAGAGCGCAATCCTGTGGCCTGACACAGTGGCTCATGCTTGTAATCCCAGCACTTTGGGAGGCCGAGGTGGGTGGATCACGACGTCAGGAGTTAGAAACCAGCCTGGCCAACATGGTGAATCCCTGTATCTAGTAAAAATATGAAAAACCAGCCTGGCCAACATGGTGAATCCCTGTCTCTATTAAAAATATGAAAATTAGCCAAGTGTGGTGGCATGCGCCTGTAATCCCAGCTACTCAGGAGGCTGAGGCAGGAGAATCACTTGAATCTGGGAGGCGGAGGTTCCAGTGAGCTGAGATCGCACCACTGCGCTCCAACCTGGGTGACATAGCGAGACTCTGTCCCCCTACCCCTTGCCAAAAAAAAAAAGAGAGAGAGAGAGTACAACCCTGACACACAGGCTGGGGACATCTAGGTTGAGGTCTCTACAAATGATGCACTCTCTATATCCCCTGAGCCCTCTGAGCCTGCAGGAATGCCACCCCTGCCGCTAAGGGCTGGCACTCCCTCCCTCCTTGCCTGGACACTGTGCAGAGGCCTCTCCCCAGCCAGAGAACACGTCCCCGGCTCAGGCTCTGCCTCGTCTGTCCTCCTGGTCATTAGGCCAATGACTAGGATGAAGTCACAACATCAACCGGCTGTGGGCATGTTGAGCCTGGTGAGGAAAGATGGGGCTATACCCCAAAGGAGCTGTAGGACCTACGCAGCACAGGTCTGCAGGAACATGGGACTCGAATCCAAGGGTGTCTCCTCAAGGAGGTCAGAAGGTAAGGTTGGATAAGGGAGTATTTATCAACTTGGGAGAACTCTCCCAGGATACAGGATTTAATACTCTCACCAGTGTCCCAGGAGATGGTGCAAACTCACTACAGATGGTTCCTAGAAACATGGGAAAAAGCAGCGGCCAACATGAAGTGAGAAATGCCGGAGCAGACGGTAGGCCCTTGGCACTTAGGCTCAGAGAGGTGGGCCCACCAGAGGAGGTGTGTGCCATGTAAGGCTGGAACTCTCAGAGGCCTATGCTGCACACAGGACCCAGATGATAACCCACTTCCCAAGGCTGTTAGGAATGGATCACTTAGAAATTCAGTGATGGCTCCTCTCTGGGGACCAGAGCTGGCAGGGGGAGTTGCCACTGTAGAACCAGGCTTATTCACAGAAATGATCCCAAGGACCTTGGAAAACTAGAAGCCATCGGCCTTAGTGCTGCTGTAACAAAATGCCATAGGCTGGGTGGCTTATAAAGAAATTTATTTCTAACAGTTCTGGAGGCTGGGAAGTCCAAGATCAAAGTAGATTTGGTGTCTGCTGAAGGCCCACTTTCTGGCTTATAGATGGTGCCTTCTCACTGTGTCCTCAGAGAGTAGAACAGGCAGGGCAGCATGCTGGGACATCTTTTCATTAGGGCACTAGTCCCATTCATGAGGCTCCACCTTCATGACCCAATCGCCTTCCAAAGGCCCCACCTCCTGATACCCTCACATTGGTGATCAGGTTTCAACGTATGAATTTTGGGGAGACACCAATATTCAGACCATGGCACCATCGGAAGGCAGGAAGATGTCATTGTGGTGAGTGGTAGGGTAAAGAGGAGGCCAGGGGAGCCTGACCTACAGAGACCTGTGGAGTGAATAGAACTTAGCACCCCTAGGGGCCACATAGATGTACAGCCAACAAGGATACTACTGTATCTGCATAATCAAAAACGGCAAGGATGGATGGCTGGGAAGCTAAGGACAGTCACCTTAATTTAAAAAAAAGTAAAAATCCCTTCCCCAATGTCCATCCCTCAGCAAGTTCTTGGACGTGGAAACTTGATTGACAGAAAGCCCATGTCCCCAGGAGGAAGAACCCCACGACTGCGCACAGCAAGGATTCCCCTATTTCTTCCCAACGTTACTCAGATAACTGTGTACTGGGGAAGGGGAAACCCAGAGCATTAGCACGGCCCCTCCTAAGGGAGCCAGGTGATAAATGGAGTTCTAGCTTAGGTCCAGCTTACTCACAGTCCACGGTCCCACCCTCAGTGGTCTCCAAATGTATAACTGTAATTGACATACTTAGTAATTGACACAAGCCCTTTATCCTGTGAGGTAAGAGCTATCATAGTGGGGAAATCCAAGTGGAAGCCTCTGAAACTCCCCCTTCTGGCCAAAATGGCAAATAAAAAGCAGTATTACATCCCAGGGGATGGCAAAGATGAGTGCCGTTCTTAAAGATCTAAAAGATGCATGGATGATCATTCCTATTATAGTCCCATTTAATTCACCAGTCTGTTCCCCATGGAAACTACCAGAAGTGTGACAAGTAGTAGCCCAATTGCAGCTTCCTTGCTAGGTGTGGTATTGCTACTAGAGAAGATTAATATGAATTCAGGGAGCCAGGTGAAGTGGCTCATGTCTACAGTCCCAGCATTTGGGAGGCTGAGGTTGGTGGATCATTTGAAGTCAGGAGTTCGAGACCAGCTTGGTCAACATGGTAAACCCCATATCTATTAAAAATACAAAAACTGGCCAGGCATGGTGGCTCACGCCTGTAATCCCAGCTACTCAGGAGGCTGAGGCAGGAGAATCACTTGACCTCGGAGGCGAAGGTTGTGTGAGCCAAGATCGCGCGCCACTGCATTCCAGCCTGGGTGACAGAGTGAGATTCCGTCTCAAAAAAAAAATTGAATTTAGGTACATGTTATGAAGCCATCAATCTGGTGAATATGTTCATTTCCACCTCAATCAAGAAAGAGAATCAGAAAGAGTTCACATTCACATGGAAGGGACAACAGTATACATTCACAATTTTCATCAGGGCTCTGTCATGACCATCCAAAAAAGATCTGGATCATCGGACATCCTGCAGAACATCACACTGATCCAGTATACTGATGTCATCATGCTGATAAGGCAGATAGACAAGCGGTACCTAGCATGCTGGAAGCCAAAGGGTGAGAGAGAAAACTACTGAAGAGCGAGAGGCCAACACATTAGTAAAATTTCTAGGAATTCAATGGTCTGGTGAATACTGCGACATACCTACAAAGCAAAGATAAATTATTTAATCTTTTACCTCCCACCATGAAGAAGAAATCCTAACACCTGATAGGTAGATCTGGAGGCAACATATTTCATAGCTGGGAATACTGCTCCAACCCCATATGCCAGTGCCATGAAAGGCTGCCAAGGCCCAGAGCAAGAAAGGATTCTGCAAAAGTGTCAGGCTGCTGGAGCCATCAGCCCCATCCCTTGAACCATATAGAACTCAGCAGACCCTATGGTGTCAGCCATGTGAGTGACAGGAAGAGATGCCAGTGAAGAATGCAAGCTCCAATGGGAGAATCCCTTAGGATCTGGAGACTCCCTAGAATTTGGGAGTGAATTACAATTAGCAGCAAAGGATTATTCACCTTTTGAAAACAGGTCCTGGAGACTCCCTAGAATTTGGGAGTGAATTACAATTAGCAGCAAAGGATTATTCGCCTTTTGAAAACAGGTCCTGGTGTGCTTGTGCTACTAGCCCTCGTGTGACACAGAACACCCAGACATGAGACACCGAGTGATCAGGCAGCCAGAACTGCCTGTCATGAGCTGGGTCTGCCAGACCCAATCAATCAATCTAACATGGTGGGGACATCCTGGGCCAAACATGAGCAGGCCTTGAGGACACCAGCAAGCTACACGGCAGGTAGCCCAGACCCCACATCATCCCCACTGAGGCACCAGCAGCCTCAGCTCATTCGAATGGCCACATGGGGGACTCCCATGTCACCAGCTGAAGAGGATAAAACTGAGATTGGTTTGGCTTGGCATGTGGCAGATGACTACATTGGACCCCCTCCTGAAAGATCACAAATAGAGACCAGTTCCAGATAGAGATTTGCCTTTCCTGCCCATGGGTTCTCTGCTCAAGGGTCTATGAAGTGTTTGATTCACTGGCACAGGATGCCACATAACATCACTTCTGACTCAACAGCCCATCTTATAGCAATAACCCTGGAGGGGCGGGAGTGGGCTGGCCCATGACCAGGGACCCACTGGTAATACTGCACACCACGTGACCCCAAAGCTGCTGGCCCGATGGTGCATTGTGATGGCCCGCTGAAGACAGAGCTGCAATGCCAGTTCAGAAACAAGCCTTCACAAGGTTTCAGTACCATCCTCCAAGATGCAGTATCACTTCAAATCAAATACTATATATGGCACTGCCTCCCCACTGGGCAGAATACATGGGTCTAGGAACCTAGGGGTAGAAGCTTAAGTGGTCCAGTGGCCCACTTAGAGAATTTGTGCTTTCTGTCCCTCAACTCTGGGTTCCGTAAGTTTAGAGGTCTTTGTTCCCAAAGAGAAAATACTTCTGCAAGGTGGCACAGCCAGAGTCCCTCAAAGTCGAAGCACAGCCACCTCCTTGGCACTCTGGGTTTCTTGTCCTTGCATCGAGGGGCCAGCGGTAAGAAGAGGAGTCGCATCCTGGCATCCAGAAGGGGTTGCATATGGGGTCTGGGAGGAGTATGTTTGACATCCAGGCGATGCCCTTGGGTGCTTCTTGGTACTCCCTTGCCCAATTTTGATGGTAAGTTGACAAGTGTAGCAACCCTGGCCTCAAAATAGCATAGTGACCAGGGTCTCAGTTCCCTCAGGTAATCAGGAGACCAACAGAGATGTCGTCTGAGAGTGAGGTGGTCTATAATGGGTAGTGGAGTGAGCAGGTGAGGATGTCAGTTGCAGCCCTGAGACTCCAAAACTTCAGAGGTAGGGGCTGGAGTTCATCCCAGTAATTTTCCTCTTCAAGCTGCCTCCTAGAAGAGCTTCTCGCAGAACTCACATGAAGTGGATCCAAGAGGTGACTGTGAAAGACTCTGTAAGGTGCCACCCACCTTTATTCCTGCTCTGCAGCTGCTGGGAGTACTGCCTGCAGAAAGTTGACAGCCCTCATGCTCCATTCCCAGGGAGGCCTACATCCAATGACCCAATGTGGGGTCATTGGCACCAATGTGGGGTGCCAAGTACGCGAACTTTTGCTTTGACTGGGGACAGTCCTGAGGGGTCATCCCATCCTCAGGCCAGCTGAGGCTTCTGCTGAGATAGCATCATAGGTCAGCCTCCCCCTTTGCCCAAGCCTGCTCCTCTCCGCTCCCTTCCAGTGGTATTGACTTCAGGAGCACTGGCCAATGAGCCCCCACACACTTCATCTCAGAGACCTGCCCAAGCTCATACTCAGACCTGAAGTGGCAGAAACAAACCTCAGACTCACTGTGGCTGTCCAAAGCCCAGAGATTGGAAATGTTAGCACGTGCAGGACTCAGAAGTGAGAAACAGAGCAGATACCTTGGATGCAATGAAGATTTGAACTCCATACAAGGAATGACAGTCTAATTACCTTAGGCTGCTTGTGATGTTGCTCAGTTTCTGCTCACAGGATGGGGAAGGGGAGATATTCCAGAAGAACAGAGCAGCCCCCTCACCCATCTCAGGCTTTGGGGTCATTCAGATCTGAGAATGTCAGAGCTTTCACTTCCTAGCTGTGGGGCCTTGAGCAAACCGCTCCACCTCCCTGAGCCTTAGTTTCCCCCACTCCAAACTGGAGCCAATAAGATGCACCTGTGATTCTTGCGTAGATCACATCTGCAGGGCTCCTTGTGCACAGAAATCTCTCGGTAAATGTGGCCATTATTATTCAAGAGCCGAGGAGCTAATTAGCCTCGCTGCTGATGCAACAGGAATTCACAGCGCGGGGACTGGCCTGCCGAAGGGAGGACGAGGCTGGAACATCTCATTTTGACAAATGGCTTTTGTTTACCCACGACTGGCAAACAAACGCTCCACGACGTGCGGCTAATCACCTAAAAATAACAGCACATATGTTCCCTCTGAGGAGTGTTCCTTGCTAACAAGCACAGCGGCCGTGGGCTGCTGGGGGTGGGGTGGGGTGGGGACACTCTGCACTTCTCTGAGGCAAATACAAAAGCCTCTCTCTCTGCCCCCAGCTGTCCTCCTGCACCCCACATCCATCCTGCTGCCCAGCCCTGTCCGCAGCGCCATACACAAATCACCCTCCCTTGTGTCTCCCTGCACCACCCACCACCAAGTCCCCGGCTGCTGTCCTGGGGCAGGGCTGGTGCCACAGTCCCCTTTCTGCCCTCCTGGCCTTGCTCCATCCCCTCCACCCTGCCCCGGAGGCACCTTCTAAAACACACACATCTGAGGAGTCACTCTGCTTCTCGGAACTCCCCATGGCTCTCTGCCGCCAGGCCATGCCAGTCTCATTTCCCACACTACCTGGGCCTGACCATCAGTGTGCACCAGGGCCTTCCAGCCTCCAGGCCTCTGCAGATGTTGGAGTAGGGCTGCTTTCCTACCTACACACCTCCTCTGCCCTCGGGCAGGTGCTCAGCTCTAAATGATATCCAAGCTGATGACGAATGAATGAGTTCTCTCTGAACTCCTGCCCACTGCATGTCTCCTCCTGGTTGTCCAGTGGGCATCTCTGAACCATGTCCAAAAGCACACGTGCACACACACACACACACACACACACACACACACACGGGATCCTCCTGCAATCTGATCAGTTGCTCGGGCCAAAAGCCTTGGAGTCCTCCATGTGCCCCACCTGCCATCTCACAACCAACCCATTAGCAAATGGGGTCAGCTCTGTCTTCAAAACACACACTGACTCCCCTCAGCACCTGCACACTGCCTCCTGGCGCCTCCATCCCACCTCCCACCTCCAGCAGCTCCCCCCCTTGCCAGCCACAGTCCGCTCACGCCCTAGGACCCTTTAAAACTGGTCACGCCCCATCTCTCCTGCACCCCAAAGCTTCCAGTGGCTTCCATCTCAGAGTAAAGCCAAAGTCTTGGGGAGGCCACAGCTAGGGTGGCCAGATTTCACAAACAAAAAGGCAGGATGCCCGTTAGGTTTGAATTTCAAGGACATGTTAAGTGAAATAAGCCAGACACAGAAAAATAAATACCACGTGATCTCACATGGACATGCAAACGCTGAAAAAGCCAAATCCATTGAAGCAGAAAGTAGAGTGGTGGTTACCAGAGGCTGAGGGGCAGGGAGTGAGAACTGGGGAGCTGTGGGTCAAAGGACACAAAGTTCCAGTTAGGGAGAATAAGTGCAAGAACCCCATGGTACGCTGTGGCAGTATAGCTAATGACAGTGTACTGCATTCTTGAAAATCGCTAAGAGTAGATTTTAAGTGTTCTCACCATAGGAAAAAAAAAAAACAATGTGGGAAGTAATGCATATGTTAATTAGCTCAATTTAGTCATCCCATAAATGTATACATATTCCAAAACATCATATTGTAGGCCATAAGTATATGCAATTTTTATTGGTCAATTAAAACAATGTTTTAAAAAGAAGAAAGGGATATTAGGAACTAAAAATCTTTTTTTGAATTTCAGAGAAAGGCAAACTTGCGTGGGACACACTTATACTAAAAAATTATTTGCTGTTTATCTGAAATTCCAGTGTAACTGGGCATCCTGTAATTTTCCAGCAGCCAGACCTACAAAGCCTGAGATGACCGGGGACACCCCCGCACCCCGTCGTACCTCACGCCCCCCACCTCCCCTGCAGCTTGGGTGTCCTGCTTTTCCAGGAGCCCAGAGAGAGTTCCTTCACTTCAGGAATGCGTCCCGCCATCCCCTCTGCTCCTGGTATCCCTGTGGGCCACTCCGCTCGCCCCTGCAGATCTCTGCCCAGATGGCGTCTCTCGCCGAGGCCTGTCCTGACCAGCCGGTACGAAACAGCAGCCCTGTCACTGCCCCCTCACTGCTCGGTGGCTTCTCTGACCTTCCACCAGAAAGCCGTCTCCTTGAAGGCAGAGTTTCATCTCTGCTGTCCACAGCTGTGTCCCCACACTGAGGACAGTGCCTGGCATGTAGTAGATAGTCAATAAATATTTTTCAAATAAATGATGTCCCTACTGCCCCACCCCAGGCCACCTGGCAAACTCCTTAAACCACAAGGACAGCTTTGTGGCCTCTCCCCTGCAAAGCTCTCGCTGACCACATGCGTGTCCTCCAGGCAGGAAGAGCCTCCTCACTAGATGAAGAGTCCCTCCGAGGTAGCGATGGTGTCCCATCCACCATTTTATCCCCAGTGCCACATCGATGCCAATGTGAGAGGTGCTCGGTACACGTGTGAGTGGATGAGTCAATGAATGAATATCTGAGTGAGTGAAGAAATGAAGAGCATAGGAACCAAGCAAAACTCTATCTCTAAGGCTCCCTGCGGGAGCTGGTTTGATTCCTGTTGCCCCTAAAGGAAGACTTTTGATATTTATCCCCACTTGGTAAAGAACAATGAAGAAGGAGGAGATGGTGAAGATGCCCTTCGCTCCCCTCTAGTCCACATTCTACAAAATGTGTCCACCTCATTCCATGATCCTCTCACCAGCCTGAGAGGCAGCTATCATTACCCCATAGTTCAGATGAAGAAACACAGGCCCAAAGACATGAAGTGAGTTGCTGGAGCCACAGGGAGAGGGCAGAGGAGCTGCAGCTGGGACCCGGCCCCAGCCCATCCAGCCCTGAAGGCCTCCATGCCCCACTGCCTCTCCAGCGTGCCCAGGGTTTCAGTGACTCAGTGACCCACGCAGGCCCCCCAAGCAGGGAGGAGGGAGAAGTCAGGCTGCACAAGAGGACAGGGACCCTGCCCAAGGCAGAGCTGCTTTGCCCCCTCTTCCCCTCAGGCATCCTGGGGACCCGGCCTGGTTGTCCACCCACGTATGCACGGTTCTCTCTGTCTTGGACCGCGGTACCATTACCCACACCAGCTTCTGAGCCAGCCCTCCATAGGCGTCTGCCCTGAATCATTGCATTTGTCTCAAAAGATGTTTGATATTAATGTCATTCTACGCTAATGAGTCCAGCCCACTTGGTCCCAGCTGGAGCTTCCATTGTCTGCTGATTAATTGGTACAGAACTCTGGGGGGTAGCAAGGGGAGGGGAGGGAAAGGAAAGAAAGAGGTGGGGGAAGAGAAAGGGAGAGAAGAGCCATTTCCAGAGCAGAAATAGGTTTCCTCTGCTCACCAGTGATTATTCTCCTTATCCTGAAGGCTTCAGCTAGGTATGGGGCAGAAATTAGAGGGTCACTCCCTCCTCAGCCACTTAACTGTCCCACTTCAGGAAAAATGAGACCCATGGATACTGTTCCAGGGTACGAAGGTAGGTCTGGAGGAAAGCACAAGTTAAGAACTGGTAGACTTGAGCCAGCGCAGTGGCTCACGCCTGTAATCCTAGCACTTTGGGAGGCCCAGGCATGTGGATCACTTGAGGTCAGGATTTTGAGACCAGCCTGGCCAACATGGTGAAACACCATCTCTACTAAAAATACAAAAATTAGCCAGGTGTCACAGTGCATGCCTGTAGTCCCAGCTACTCAGGAGGCTGAGGCAGAAGAATTGCTTGAACCCAGGAGGTGGAGGTTGCAGTGAGCCGAGATTGCGCTGCTGCACTCTAGCCTGGGTGACAGAGTGAGACTCCATTTCAATTGGTAGACTTGGATTCCGACTCATCCCAGCTCTGCTCGCTGTTGCCCTGGGCAAGTCGCTGGCCTCCCCAAGCCTCATTTTCCATCTGCAAAATGGGGGACAAAAGTCCCACCAAAGCACAGAGTTGAAAGCTCTTGGATTTGACAACTTGGCTTTCAACTCCATATCTTCCATTTACGGGGGCTGTGTGGCCTTGGGCAAGCTGCTTAACCTCATGTGCAAAATGGAAATATTAACAGCACCCACCTGATGGGGCTGCAGCGAGGACTGAAGGAGAGATGAGGAAGGTGCAGTGCTTCGCCTGGCGCCTAGCAGGATCAGTAAATAGAGGCTATTGTTTCCACGTCTGGAAATAGCCACCTGATTAAAACAAAGCCCGTGACTCTACTTGGTGGAATATTATGCAGGCACCAAAAAGGATACACAGTAGATGGTGCAGCCCAGGAAATGCCTATGTCCAAATGCCTTCTTCACTAGATCTCTTCAAGGGAATAATTATCTCCATTGACAGAAGGGATAGCTGAGGCTCACAGAAGAGGCCTGAATGGTACCAGGTCACCGAGCAAGTAAATAGCTGAGCTGGGAATTGAACACAGGGAAAACCTGCCTCAAAATGCAGACTCCACCCTCTTTGTCACAATTCCTGCACATCATATTTTAGAAACTGATTTGCTCAAGTCAGGAGCCTGCAGGCATTTCATTTTGGTTTCTGTCCAGCTGATCATGTTTTTGTGCCACTGATAATTATTTTTTAAGGCAGATAATAATGTTGACCTGCACCCCCCACCTGGCTGATGTGCAGAGCAAAGGAGCTCAAAGCTGTGTGTGGGATCTGACAACAGGACAGAGCATGTGAGCAACAGTTAACATCATTCCAGGACCGGGGTGGCTTAGCTTAATACTACACAGTCATTCATTCATTTATTCTACAACCATTTATTGAGCCTAAAGGTACATGTTCTAGACTCAGAGGACACAGCAGGGAACCAGAGAAATGACATATTCCTGCCTTCTTAGAGCTGACATCCCTGGGGAAAAGACATACAATAGACAAGTAAAACAGACACAAATACTAGAGAGGAAAATAAAGCAGGATCAGGGCATGGGGGCGTGGGGTGAGGCTCCTTTGTTCATGGTGTCATGGAAGGCCTCTCTGGTAAGGTGCCATAGGAGGCTGAGGTTCAAACAAAGAAAGGAGATAAACCATGATATCCAAGGGAAAAGCATCTGGGCAGAGAAATGGCAAGTGCAAAGGCCCTTAGTCTGTTGGGGCTGCTCTAACAAAATACCATAAAATGGGAAGCTTATAAACAAATAATTGACTTCTAACCATTCTGGAGGCTGCGAAGTCCAAGATCAGGGCACCAGCAGATTCGGTGTCTAATGACAGACAGCCTGCTTTCTGGTTCCCAGATGGCACTTTCTCACCACGTCCCCACACAGTGGAAAGGACAAGGCGGGCCTCTTTGATGAGGGCACTAATTCCATTTGTGAGGGCTCCACCCTCATGACCTACTCACCTCCCAAAGGCCCCCTTCCTAATACCCTCACACTGGGGATTAGGTTTCAACATAGATTCAGAAGGACACAGTTGGACCACAGCAGGCCCTGAGGCTGAATTATACCTGCGATGTTCAGGAAACAGCAAGGAGGCCAGTGTGGCTGCAGTGAGTAGGGGAAGGAGATGGGGAAGGGGTGTGGTGGGCAGCAGATGCTGTAGGGCCTCACAGGCCACTGTAGGAACTTCAGAATGTACCATTCAGCATGAAGGATCTGGCTTGTCATTCTCTCATTGGTTGTATTATTTGCATTTTCTTTACCCAACAATTTCCCATTTCTGACCAGATAAAACCTGAACTCCCAGATGTGGCATTCAAAGGCTTTCCGAGTAAGGGGAAGACAGGGAGGTGCTCAGTACCCCACCTCACTTTCCAGCCTCCAGTCCTGCCGCTCCCCACCATACATCGTCACCGCCCCCCTCCCCTCACTACCCTCTGTCACACCTCTGTGCCTTTGCCCATGCAGGGCTCTCTGCCTGCCTTCATTCAGGCTGACACTCAAATACTTGAGGAGCACCTCCCGAGTGCCAGGCCCTAAGGGAGGGGCTGGAGAAACAGTGGTGAGCAAAACTGTCCCCATCTCTGCTCATCTGGCATCTAGCAGAGAAGAGCAACACTAACCTGGTAGGTGGGGAACTGTGGGCCGTGGCAACGGCCACTCTGGAGTAAGGGTAGTCAGGGAAGCCCTGAAGAGGGAGTGTTGAAGCTGAGACACAAGAATAAGCAGCAGTCAGCCCAGGAAAGAGGTGGGAAGAATGACTAGCCCCCTTGAACAGCACAGCAGAGGGAGGAGGGAGAAAGAGGGCAGAGCTCACCTAACCTGAGCCAGGCCAGGAAGGGAGCTCAGCAAATAGGCAGCACCCGCCAGGCTCAACGGCAGGTAAACAGGACTCTGTTCCACACCTGCTGCCTCCTCAAAGCCCGCAGCTGCACAGGGATAAATATTTGCCTACAGACCTGTCTTGCCTAATGAGTGTTTGGGCATCCGCCAGGCAGGCCTGGCTGGAGGGGAGCTGGCAAGAAGGGGGACAGTCCTGGGGGATTCCAGTGCCTCACTGCCTGTAGCCCTGAGAGGTAGGACCCAGACCTAGAAGAACCACAGCCAGGAGCCATGGGCAGGGCATCACCAAAGGCCTTCACTAGTGCTCCAGCGGGGTTAGGAAGGCCTGATGCCAGGAAACCAAGGATAGAGTGACCCCAAAAAGGGCAGCCCACCTCCACACCTGACCACAGCTGCCGATCGCAGAGCAGCCGCTGCCTGTGTCCTCCACCCTTTCTCACTCACTTCTCCTCCTCCTCCTTCTAAATACACTAAATGCATGCCAGGAATAAATAAATTCTATATCAGATAGTTGAGAGAACTGCAGAATTATACATCTCCACCTTATGCCTTTTGAATTTTTGTGCATTATTGGGTATTCAAATGAGTAAACAAATAGTAAGGTGCATATTTTCATAATTTAAAAAAATCAAATTGTAAAGAAGATTAATTCATTGAAAACAGAAGTCCCCTGACCCCCTAATTCTACTTCCCAACTTATCTTCATCTTAACTTTGGTAAGATTTCATTTTCAGCATAAATAGCATCATATCACACATCCGGTTCTCCTCTAACGACATGGTATACCCTGGGCACCTTTCCACCCCCACACATCTGGGGCTACCTCATTCTTTCTCGCAGCTAAAATGTTTTCCATGTCTTGGATGTACTGGGGTTCATGTAGACCCATTTTGGTGGGCATTTGTTTCCAGTTTTGTTTTGTTTTCTTTCGGTTTTGGTTTTTGCTATTAAAAATAATTCTCTACTGGACAGTCTTTTACTTGCATCTCTGCATATTTGTTGGAGTTTCTTTGTAGAATACATTCTAAACTGGAGGGCAAATGGCTTGTACACTGTTTACATTTCACAGACATTGCCACAGTGCCCTCCAAAGAGGCTGTGACCCTTCCCCTCCTACTGCCTCAGCCCAGGGAAGAGCCTATTTCCCTGCCCTCACTTGTCAGGAAACCTTTAGCTCTTTGACAAACTCATGAGTGAAAGATGATAGCTGTTTTATTTGTATTTCTTAATTATTAGTGAAGTTGGTATCTTTTAGGGCTAAGTCATTTGCATTTTTTGATGAACCACCTCATTATACACTTTACACCGTTTTTTTAAAGGGTAATTCTTTCCTTATTTCATTTCAGCAATGTTTTAGCACCTACTCTGTAGTGGATATTGTGTTTACCATCCCCTTGTGAAACAGGATAGAGTGTGTCTGCAAGGAAGCAGGGGGCAGAAGCAAACTAGAGTTCCTGTGTGGGGCATTCCCAACACAAAAGAGAGGTCATCAAGCCTTGAATCTGGTGAGACTTGAAGCATCGGATTACAAATGGATTGAGCCTCCATTTCCTTATCAGTAAAACAGAAAAATACAGTAGTTCCTGTCCCTTGGTGAAAAAAAGCACAAAACCGTATGTGTAAGTCAGAATACCAGTCAAAACTGACATAAACCAAAAGGGAACTTATTGGTTCATGTGACTAAAAGCTCCAACTTCAGGCATGGCTGGATCCAGGTGCTCAAACATCATCAAGCATCGTCTGGCTCTCTCCACATTTCAGCTCTGCTTTCCTCTGTGTTAGTTGCATTCTCAACCTAGAGATACTGAGATAGCACCCAGTAGCTCCAGACTTATATCCTATTGATTCAACTATCCATGGAGAGCAGCTCCAGCAAAAACCCAGGGATTCGCTGTGATTGGTCTGGACTGGGTCATGCATCCATCCTCAAGCTAATCACTGAGGCTTGGGTGATACATGATACAGATTCGCCAGGCCTGGAGCTGAGGGATGAGAATGAGTCCCACATGAAGCATGTGGCCTGAGCAGGAAGATGAGGAAATACAGCTGCTGTTACCAAAAGAAAGGACAGGATAAAACTACAGATGTCCCTCTGCGAGATTTTAGCCCTGCCTCAGCTATGTGACCCTGGACAAGTTATTTCTCCTCTCCAGCCCTTGAGTTCCCCACCTGTAAGATTCTGACTTCAAACTCAATTGCTGATTTTGATACCTTTTGTAGCAGAAAACTTTTTTACTTTTCAATAAACAATACATGGAACCCAAAACATAGAACAGATAAGAGCTGTGTTTTATTAGAAATGTTATTTGTGTTTAATTTTTATTTTTATTTAACTTTAAGCTCTGGGATACATGTGCAGAACGTGCAGGTTTGTTACATAGGTATACATGTGTCATGGTGGTTTGCTACACCTATCACAACCCATCATCTAGGTTTTAAGCCCCGCATGCATTAGGTATTTGTCCTAACGCTGTCCCTCCCCTGGCCCCTCATCCCCTGACAGGCCCTGGTGTGTGATGTTCCTCTCCCTGTGTCCATGTGTTCTCATTGCTCAACTCCCACTTATGAGTGAGAACATGGCGGTGTTTGGTTTTCTGTTCCTGTGTTAGTTTGCTGAGGATGATGGCTTCCAGCTCTATCCATGTCCCTGCAAAGGACATGAACTCATTTTTTATGGCTGCATAGTATTCCATGGTGTGTATGTGCCACATTTTCTTTATCCAGTCTATCACTGATGGGCATTTGGTTTGGTTCCAAGTCTTTGCTATTGTAAATAGTGCTGCAATAAACATACATGTGCACGTGTCTTTATAGTAGAATGATTTATCATCCTTTGGGTATATACCCAGTAACAGGATTGCTGGGTCAAATGGTATTTCTGGTTCCAGATCCTTGAGGAATCACCACACTCTTCCACAATGGTTGAACTAATTTACACTCCCACCAATAGTGTAAAAGCATTCCTATTTCTCCACAGCCTCGCCAGCATCTGTTGTTTCCTGATTTTTTAATAATCTCCTTTCTAACTGGCGTGAGATGGTATCTCATTGTGGTTTTGATTTGCAAGAAACGTTGTTTGTTTGATCCAGTATTAGTCAGGATAGACCAGAATCTGCTGTAATAAATAAACCCCAATATCTCAGTGGCTTAACACACAAAGGTTTGCTTCTCGCTCCTGTCATTGTTGGGTGCAGGTCAGGGAACTCTTCTTAGCAGATCTTCTCTACCCCTCAACCAGTGGTCCAGAGACCCACCCTCCCACCATCTGTGCTTCTGCCATGATACAGCTCTGGCCTCTGTGTAAGGGGAAGAAGCCACAAACCCCATGTCTACCCACATCCCAGAGGCCCTCAGCATCCAGTCACAGGCCTCCATTCAAAGGCAAGAAACTCTGGGAAATGTAATCTTCCTCTACTGGAAAAGGAAAATGACACTGTATGTTCTACAACATTTACTTATTATAAGGTCAGTCATTGAGAACAATGAGGTTGTTTTGATAGATCAAAAAGAATAAGAAATTCCGCTGGGCATGGTGGCTCACGCCTCTAATCGCAAAACCTTGGGAGGCTGAGGCGGGTGGATCACTTGAGGTCAGGAGTTTGAGACCAGCCTGGCCAACATGGTGAAACCCCATCTCTACTAAACATACAAAAATTAGCTGGGCATGGTGGTGGGCGCTGTAATCGCAGCTACCTGGGAGGCTGAGGCAGGAGAATTGCTTGAACCACTGCACACCAGCCTGGGTGACAGAACGAGACTGTCTGAAAAAACAAACAAACAAACAAAAATAAATTAGATATCATGGATGACAGATTTAGTCATGTCTCAACCTCAGCACTGACTTTAAGCTTCAAAACTTTTAAACTTTTTAAAATTGCAAATATATTAAGAAAATCCCAGGTCAACAAGTAATAACAGTTGAAAATCCTAGCAGTATTTATAACCTTGCTTTGCTTGCAATTTTTAGGGTCCTCTTTACTTGTACAGAGATAGCAGGACAAACTTCAGTGTCAAACTTGCTGAAAACTGAGTTAAAGGCTGAAGAAACTGTGCTGGCCATCTCCAAATGCAAACATTTAGTATGCAATATATCCAAGGGTTTTTGTTCTGTTTATTACAATGCTCAAATCCATATTTCAAATGTGAAGCTCAAATACAGTGTTTGCGGAGGGTTCTGTTTTGGAGAGCACAGTGCCAGAGGATCTTTGGGTTTCATAATGCATGCATCTAAGCAGAGAATGGCTGGGTGTCCTCAGGCAAGACGTTTCCCCTCATTAGGGCTTGGTCTTCTCATCTATAATAGGGAAGGCTCAGCAAACCCAAGGGCCTCGACCAGAAAACAAATAAACAAACAGACCACACACAAACATACAAAGATCCTTTGCTTTGGGTGAAGGCATCTGCCATGTTGTGACAATGCTCAGGTAGACTAGATCGGGCAATGGAGAAAGAACCTCAGGCTTCCAGACATCAGCCACTGAACAAGCCTGGAGATGTCTGCTTCAACTGGAAGCTTTATTGCAACCTCGTGAGAGACTCTGAGCCAGAACCATCCAGCTGAGCTGCTTTCAGATTTCTAACAGTTGGGCACTGTGAGATAAAAATATTTGTGGTGTTAAATGCTATGTTTTGGAGTATTTTGTTACCCAGCAGCAGATAACTAATACAGATGATAAAGGTAATGATTTCATCTTCTTAGGTTTGATACTGGTGGTGTGATTACGCAGGAGACTGTCCTTATTTTTAGGAGTTTCAGGCCAATGTGTTTAGTGATTTAGTGGTGATACCCATGCAGACCTGTGACTCACTTGGATTACCTACAACTTAATAACCTACAAAGACCATTAGCATGAAACTGCTGTTTTTATAGATCAAAAATGGCCAAATATAAGCAATTTTGCATGCAATATAAACTAATATATGAGAACTGAGAGTCTATGGCCCTTTTCTAGCCCATATACATGTCTGTTTGTTTTTTTAAGCCCATATACATGTCTGTTTGTTTTTTTAATGTGTTTCATTTTAATCTTACAAATTGAGACGTCGGACATAGAAAACAGATTTCTGGTCTCTCTTTAGAAAAAAATACCTTTAAAGGAAGACGTAGACATAGGGGGAAATCTTTGATCTTTGTGATCATAGATTAGGCAGAGATTTTTTTAGCTATAACACTAGAAGAATGACCCATAAAAGAAAAAGTTGATAAATTGGACTTTGTCAAAATTCTGCTCTTCAAAAGATGTTGCTAAGAGAAGGAAATCAAAATCCACAGACTTGAGAGAACATATTTGCAAACTGTGTATCAGATTTTTAAACTCTTATATCCAGACTATATGACGAAGCTTCAAGTCACAAAAGACTACAGATTACATGATTCCATTTTATGAGACATTCCAGAATAGGCTAATCCATAGAGAGACAGAAATAAGTAGTTGCTTAGGGCAGGAGTGGAGGGGTTATTATGGGGCTTGGGTAATGCCTAAAAGAATGGGGTTTCTTTTTGAGGTAATGGATATGCTTTAAAATGGACAGTGGTGATGACTGTACAACTCTGTGACTATACTAAAATATTTAGCCCCAGCCCTGAAGCATGCCCTATCCCACTGACCCCTCTTCATTTTCCTCCGTACCACTTATCACCATCTCGCAAATATCTGCTTGCTTGTTGTCTTTATCCTCCCACAGAATATAAGAACAATGACAGGGCCGGGCACGATGGCTCATGCCTGTAATCCCAGCACTTTGGGAGGCTGAGGCGGGCAGATCACCTGAGGTTGGGAGTTTGAGACCAGCCTGACCAACATGGAAAAACCCCATCTCTACTAAAAATACAAAATTAGCTGGGTGTGGTGGCTCATGCCTGTAATCCCAGCTACTCAGGAGGCTGAGGCAGAAGAATAACTCGAACCCAGGAGGCGGAGGTTGCGATGAGCCAAGATCGCATCATAGCACTTTCCAGCCTGGGCAACAAGAGCAAAACTCCAACTCGAAAAAAAAAAAAAAAAGAATAATGACAGCAGAGACACTGTTTATTTCATTGCTGTGTCCTCAGCACCTAGAATGGTGTCTGAATCAGAGCCAGGAGCTCAATAAAATATTTGTGAAATAAATGAATCCTTTTTTTTAAAGAGGCAGGGTCTCGTTCTGTCACCCAGGCTGGAGTGCAGTGGCACAATCACAGCTCACTGCAGCCTTGCCTCCTGGGCTCAAGCCATCCTCCCACCTCAGCCTTCCAAGCAGCTGGGACTAAAAGTGCATGCCACCATGCCTGGCTGAATCCCTATTTTATAGATGGGGAAACAAGGTCTCACAGCTAGTAAGATCTGGGTTTTATATGAGTTTGACTTTTAAGAACGTTCTCTTAACTAGAGTCTGGCAGAGGGGGCCTCAGAGAACAGGCTTTGGAATCAGAAAAGCCTTGGCTTAAATTAGTGGCTCTTAATCTTTGAGAATCACTGACCCCTTTGAGAATCCTTTGAAAGTTTTAGGCTCTTTACCCTGGGAAATGGACACAAGTACAAACATAAAACATTTTGCAGATGATTTCAGGAGCGCATGGACACTTTTTTACCTTCCTGAGTGTCTTGGGTTTGTGTCTTTGAATAGTCATTTCATCCCTCTGAGCCTCAGTTAATGCTATAAAGTGAGGATAATGAGATTGACCTTACATGGTTGCCTGGAAGATCCAATGAGATCAGTATGAACATCAGGGGTT
This sequence comes from Pongo abelii, assembly GCF_028885655.2. Taxonomy (NCBI): domain Eukaryota; kingdom Metazoa; phylum Chordata; class Mammalia; order Primates; family Hominidae; genus Pongo; species Pongo abelii. The sequence goes on from NC_071989.2 coordinate 184,849,032, forward strand.
CAAATATTGTCAGGCCCCAATTCCCCTTCCCTACCTGAGCCTGGGTCCCAGGCTGGCCCCCTCCCTTTTCCCAGCTTGTATGACTCTCAGACCCTTATTTTCTATCAGCCTTAGTGCCCCCTGCCCAGGAAAATAGGATTATTGCTCATTTAATGAAATAACTCAAATGAGATAGGGGAAGCCCTCAGGAGACATGAAAGCCCTAGAAACGTTTCCCAAGACATTCGCTCTGCCTGCTGCAAATTGTTTTACTTTTTCAATTTCAGCTACAAAAAGTGTTCTGCAGGTCCACGCCTAAGGAGCTCAAGGATAATGTGGGTCAAATCCCATTTCACTAAATCCTATTATAGTACCCCTTTTCCATGGAAGGCTGCTCTCACCCCTGGATCGCAGCCTCCCAGGGAGGACCGACTGACCTGCCTTTGTCCCCAGCCACCCTAGCACAGAGCCTGGCACTGTGGGAGCTTTGCTGCCAAAACTGTTACCTGCAGCCAAAAACTTTGTTTAGTCCCCATGATTTCTGTTTCAATTAGATGCCAACATTTAAAAATCAGGAGAGTTCATAAACAAATTGAGGTTTTTGGCTCCTCTTGGAAAATCAGCTCTATATCCCGGACTCAAGCTCTCATGTGTGGGAAGAACTGGAATTGCAGCTGCCCTCATCCTCTTCAATAGCAACTAGCATGTGGCCTCTAGCCCTCACAGTCCCCACAGTGGTATTTATGTCCATCTCCAGGCTGGAATCAATAGGCATGGAAGTCAGGTTCTGTATTTTATATCCTTAGAATGCTACATGAAACCCGTTCGCAAGCAGCATCTTCTTTAGCCCATAAGAAACCTCTGTGAGTTACGTACTATCAACCTACATCATAGGTGAAAAAAGTAAGGCTCCAAGAGGCAAAGAAACTCATCCAAGAGCACAAAGTTAATAAGACACAAATTCATGGCTCAATCATAAATTCCTGTTACCCGGAGAGAGATTAACACCTCTAATAAGTGGCTTCCATTTATTTAAAGTGATATTCACTGCAACTACACTCTGGTGCGAAGACTTTGAGTCAAGCAGATCTTGTTTCAAATCTGGATTCTGCCATGTACTGACGTTGAGACTTTACCTTATTCATTTCTGCATCTCTAAAGTGGAGCCTAAAATTCCTTCCTCACAGGGCTATTTACTAATCCTTTGTAGATCTTAGTAAGTGAATCTGGAAAATGCTATCCTGACCCAAGAATGAGGGCCACCACACGGAGTTCATCGAAATGAGAGTCAACATGTGGGTTTTGTTTGGTTTGGGACAAAACCAAAGGACAGTCATCTCTAAACAGGAACTATGAAAAGATATATAACCAAAGGCAGCTTTCTTTAAAATATTTGAACCATGTAGTCATAGCTGAACAGATGCCTAGAGGAGGTATTCAGAGGGTTCCAGTGAGAAGAGGAGATGAGAGCAACAAAACTAATAAAACTAGATGGATAATAACTGTTTTAGCAGACCAGAGGAAGCAGAAACCTAGGCTACTGGTGGGGAAGCTCAGAAGCTGGCCGATTAGCACTGCAAGTCTCCAGAAGGCCTCAGGAATTGAAGGCACCAAGTACCTCTGAAAGAGGCGTGAAGATGGGGCTTAAAGCAGGTAGTCTGGTTGAAAGTCTGTTTAAGAAGCAGTTGGAATCAAATGATCAAACAGCATCACCAATAGCAATCCCTCCTGACATATGCCTCCGGGTGAAGTACATAGCTTTGGCTATATCTTCCTGGCAGGATGTTTAACCTGAATTTAAAAGGCCTGTAGACTAAACTTTCAATCCATAGGAAATACAGGGGATAGAGGAACAAGTCAAGTGAGGAAATAATCAGCAAGCCTAGACTGTGGGATGTTCTAGAAGACTGGCCTTTTCAAAAAGCCAATGTCATAGATTAGAAAGACCAAAGAGATACAACAGCCAAATGCAATGGATTCTGGTTTTTTATTTTTTTATTTTTTTTTTTTAGGCCATTTGGAGAAATTTGAAGATGAATCAGATATTAGATGGTGAGGTAGCCAGCCTCCAAGATGGGCCATAGTGATCCCCACCCCCACACCCATACATAGTCCTTCCTGCATTACACTAGGATTGGTCTATGTGTCTAATACCATACTGCAGACGTGATGGTAAGTCACGGCTGTGAATAGTTATAAAAGACTACAGCTTCCGTCTTGGGTACTTGCTCTCTCTCTCTTTCTCTCACTGTCATTCACACACACACACACACACACACACACACACACACGCACAAAGATCCTTTGCTTTCGGTGAAGGCATCTGCCATGTTGTGACAATGCTCAGGTAGACTAGATCGGGCAATGGAGAAAGAACCTCAGGCTTCCAGACATCAGCCACTGAACAAGCCTGGAGATGTCTGCTTCAACTGGAAGCTTTATTGCAACCTCATGAGAGACTCTGAGCCAGAACCATCCAGCTGAGCTGCTTTCAGATTTCTAACAGTTGGCACTGTGAGATAAAAATATTTGTGGTGTTAAATGCTATGTTTTGGAGTATTTTGTTACCCAGCAGCAGATAACTAATACAGATGATAAAGGGAATGATTTCATCTTCTTAGGTGTGATACTGGTGGTGTGATTACGCAGGAGACTGTCCTTATTTTTAGGGGTTTTAGGTGAATGTATTTAGTGATTTAGTGGTGAAATGTCCTGATACCTCTACAATTTAGTTTCAAATGGTCCAGCAAATATATAAACATGGCAGGCGTGCACGCTTACACACACACACCTCCCCTCCCCACACACACACTCACACACACAGTTCCTGAATCTAGGTGCTAAGTATACAAATAATCATTGTGTCATTCTTTTAACGACTCTGTATCTTTGAAAATTCTCACAATAAAAACTTAAAGAATTTCTGCTTCTAGCCAAGATGAAGTAACAGAATCCTGATTTATCCTACCATTGAAAACAACCAAGAAACCATTAAAAATATATGAAATAGGCCAGGGAACAGTGGCTCACACTTGTAATCCCAGCACTTTGGGAGGCCAAGGTGGGTGGACCACTTGAGGCCAGGAGTTCGAGACCAGCCTGGCCAATATGGTGAAAACTCGTCTTTACTAAAAATACAAAAATTAGCCCAGCATGGTGGCAGGCGCCTGTAATCCCAGCTACTTGGGAAGCTGAGGCAGAAGAATTGCTTGAGCCCAGGAGGCGGAGGTTGCAGTGAGCCAAGATCACGCGGCTGCACTCCAGCCTGAGCAACACAGCAAGACCCTGTCTCAAATATATATATACATATATATAATATTTTATATATAAAATACATATATTTATATATAAATAAAATAATGAAATAGCAGTTTTCAAGACACTGGACACCAGACAAAAACAAAAGACAGTGATCTCTGAGAGATGCAAAATAAGACAAACCCTGTAATTTTCCCCAATCACCGTATTAACAGATTCCCAACCATAACCCAGGGTAGGCGAACTGAGGCAGATCCCAGCAGACTCCCTAAATTGAGGAGATAGAGCTTCTTCTCAATGTCTGCCTACAAACTCTTGTTTGTGTTAAAATCTTCCATTCACTGAAAGAAAACACTAACTGATGAATCATTTGGAAAGCAAGCTTCTTTTTACTTTCCGGGGCTGAATATCTCCATTGGCCTGTGGATGCATATGAGAGTAAGAAATTTCTTCTACTAGGTTCTTCTTGGTATCTACCTATGACCTCCTTTTTGTCTTAAGATTTTCCACTCCAGGAAGGGAGACAAAAGCAGAGTTTCTAGAGCAGATTGCAGAGAAAAGGTAACTGCTCAGAGAGAGAGCACCAGAAATCTGCAGTGGGTCTCTCCCTCATGGAAACGGCAGAGTACTGGTCAACTCATGTATGCAATAAAAATACCTGAGGCTAGGCCAGGCATGGTGGGCACACGCCTACAGTCCCAGCTACTCGGGAGGCTGAAGTGGGAGGATCGCTTGAGCCCAGGAGTTCAAGACTGTAGTGTGTGATGATCATGCCTGTGAATAGCCACTGCACTCTAGCTTGGGCAACACAGTGAGAACCCATCTCTAAAACAAACAAAATATAAAAGAAACCTGAGGATGTGGAAAAAAAAAAAAAAAACATCTGAAAGGATTCAAAGCAATAGTATCTCGCACTCACACAGGGCTAAGAACAGCTTATTGACACCAGGCAGACGGTAAAATCGAACAATTCACGGATCATTGGGTGGAGCACTCACAAGGGTCTTTCTTTAGTCATGTGGAATAATTAGTCCTAGACTAAGCATTGCTCTAAACCTTCCTAACAAATAATAAAAGCAAGACCCCAGAAAGATCAAACTATTTCCAAGTAAATTGCATTCCAGAGCAAATATTTATAAAAATACAAACATATTAAACACCTGACAAAGTAAAATTCACATATGGCATTCAATCATCAGGGATTATCAAGCATGCATAGAGGTGTGAAAAACACAAACTATAATGAGGACAATAATCAATAAATCAAACAAAGAGCTGACACAGATGTAAGAATTAGCAAAGAAAGGCTGGGTGCAGTGGCTTATGCCTATAATCCCAGCACTTTGGGAGGCTAAGGCGGATGGATCACTTGAGGCCAAGAGTTTGAGACCAGCCTGGCCAATATGGCAAAACCCCATCTCTACTAAAAATACAGAAATAAGTTAGGTGTCATGGCAGGCACCTGTAATCCCAGGTACTCAGGAGGCTGAGGTAGGAGAATGGCTTGAACCATGAGGCAAAGGTTGCAGTGAGCCAAGATTGTGCCACTGCACTCCAGCCTGGGCAACAGAACAAGACTCCATTTCAAAAAAAAAAAAAAAAAATCATCACAGGACATTAAAACAGTTATGAAAATTATACTCCGTAAATTCAACATTAGGTAGAGATATGGAAGATATACAAAATACCCAAATCAAACTTCTAGAGATAAAATTTATAATGTTTAAGAGGAAAAATATATTGTCTAAGATTAAGAGCAGATGAGACATCACAGAAGAAAAGATTAGTGAACTTGAAGACATAGAAATTACCCATAATTACACAGAAGAAAAAAGAAAAAAAGAGAAAGAGCATCAACAACTCTATGTCCAAAATTTAATAACTTAATTGAAATTGACCAATTACTTGAAGGACACAGTCTACCAAAACTCACACAAAGAGAAATAGACAATCTGATAGGCCTCTATCTTTAACCAGCATTAATAACCTTCCAAAACAGAAAACATCAGGTCCAGCTGATTTCACTAGTAAACTGTACCACTTAAGGAAGAAATGATACTAATTCTCTATCATCTCTTCCAGAACACTTCTTAACTTATTCTGTGAGTCCAGCATTACCCTAATATCAAAACCAGATAAACAAATTACAAGAAAGGAAGACTTCAGATCAACATCTTTCAAGAACATAAATACAAAAATCTTCAGCAAAACATTAGCAAACCAAATTCAACAATGTATTTTTAAAAAACTACATGCCATGGCTAAATGGAATTTATTACAGGTATGCAAAGCTGGTTCAAGATTCAAACGGCAGCAAAGATGGTGGAATGATCACGCTGCTGCAAACTGGCCTCTTGGCCGGGGTGCCAGCTGGTTTCTGGGAGGCCGAGTGTGTCTGCTGGACTGTGCAAGAAGAAAAAAGATACTGACCAGAGGAAAGGAATGGAATATTTTTCTTCCCTACCTTACAGAGGGGAGTAATAATCTACACTAAAGCAAAGGTCTTAAGTAGGGGACTATAAACTATTGGAAATTTTATGCACAATTATACATTTTTGTAGAAAGAAGAAGGTCCATAATATCAGCAGATTCTTAAACAGGAGAGTGTTCCGTAAAAGCCTGAGAACCACTTCTCTGCGACTTCTGACATCTTTTTAAATTAACCCCAGTGCAGGTTCCTTATCACAGGAAGAACATTTTTTTCCTTATCACAGGAAGAACATTTTTTCTCGAACTTTAGGTGCTTTGATATGCATCTCAAAAAAAAAAAAAAAATCTGAACTCGGGACGTGGCAAGTATCTCTATGTTGTATCCTAAAGCGAGCAGTCCTGCTTCTTTTATCCAGTTACTTTCTCTGTTCTTGAAATGTGGTTGTCTCTTCTCTACACATTACCTCCACGGCTTGGAATGGAAAAGGCCACTTTTCTTTTTGTTCCACATCTCAGATTCAACACAGAGATGCCCCTAGGATTGCAGTTATCCTGTCAACTTCTCCAGGAAGGAAAAAGCAACTAGCATAGGTTTTCTGCTGCTATTTCCTTAATTATAAAGACATTATTTTGCCAGCTGAAGACTGATGTTTCATTTGAAACAGGTGCTTAGGTGGTAGTATTTGTGAATTATTTACTTTTCATTCCAAACAAGAAGACTAAATAAATAGCAAGTATGGATAACTTCAGGATTTTTTTTAATGTCTTCTCATGTCAGCCATTATCACGAGACTACAGCAGTAAATCCCAAATACGTGGTTCTAATTTGAAATGAAAGATGCTAAAAAGTTACATATATTTACATATCTAAATCCTGGCTCATCCTGTAACATGGATTTACTGAATAAGAACAAAGGTCCAATTTTGCAAGCAAACCTTTGATGTGATAAGCCTGAAGATAACAAAGTTAATTTCATATGCAATTAAAATCATCACTGTATCTGAACAGTTTTAAAAAACATTCAAAAGTCAATAAATACAATCTGTCACATCAAGAAGCTAAAGAAAAAAATCATATGCTCATATGAATAAATGGATAAAAAGCATTTGACAAAATCCAACCTCCATCTCGATAAAAATTCAGCAAACTAGAAATAGAGGAGAAATTCCTCAATTTAATACAGAACATCTATAAAAAACCTACAGCTACTGTCATACTTCATGATGAGAAACTGGATGTCTTCCCCCTAAGATTAGGATGTACTCTCTCATCATTCCTATTCAACATTGTACTGGAAGTTCTAGCTGATGCCCTAAGACAAGAAAAGGAGATAAATATACACAGATTGGAAAGAAATAAATGAAAACTGTCCTTGTTCACAGATGACATGATTTTTATATAGAAAAATCCTAAAGAATTAACAAAAGAAAACTGGAACCAATGATCAATTATAGCAAGCTTGCCAGGATAAAAGGTTTATACATAAGTCAATTGTTTTCCTATATACCAGCAACAAACCACTGAAATTTGAAATTTCAAACACAATACCATTTATATTAGCATTAAAAAATACTTGGTTACGAATCTAATAAAATATGTATAAGATCTATATGAGGAAAACTACAAAACTGATTAAAGAAATCTAAATAAATAGATACTTCATGTTTATGAAGAGGAAGACTCAATATTGCCAAGATGTCAGCTGATCTATAGATTCAATGCCATCCCAGTCAAAATTTCAGCAAGTTATTTTGTGGATTTTGACAAACTGGTTCTAAAATTTATATGGAAAGATGAACGACCCAGAATAGCCAACACAGTACTAAGGAAAAACAGTCAGGGGACCAATAATATCTGACTTCAAGACTTACTGTAATGCTACAGTAATCAAGACAGTGTAGTATTAGTAAAAGAATAGATGAATAGATCAATGGAACAGAACAGAGGCCAGAAATAGACTTATACAAGTAGTCAACTGATCTTTGACATAGGAGCAAAGGCAATTCAAGGGTAGCAAAGGCAATGGAGCAAGAGGTAGTGTTTTCAACAAATGGTGCCGAAACAAGTGGACATGCAACATCACATGCAGAAACAACAGGGAAGGAAGAAAGAAAGGAAGGAAGGAAGGTGGGGGCGGGGGAGGAGGAAGGTTCTAGACACAGACCTTACACCTTTCATAAAAATTTGCTCAAAATGAATCATAGACCTAAATGTAAACTACTAGAAGATGACATAGGAGAAAATCTAAATAACCCTGGGTTTGGCAATGACTTTTATTATACAACACCAAAACCCTGATCAATGAAAGAAATACTTGAAAAATTGGACTTCATTAAAAATTACAAACTTCTGATCTGAGAAAGTCCTTGATAAGAAAATGCAAAGACAAGTCACACAGTAGGAGAAAATATTTGCCAAACACATAAAAGACTGGCATCCAAAATATGTGAAGATCTTTTAAAACTCAACAATAAGAAACAAACAAGCCAAATTTAAAATGGCAAAAGATCTAAGCAGACATCTCATCAAAGAAGACACATAAATTACAAATAAACATAGAAAAGATGCTCAACATCATATGTCCTTAGGAAATTGCAAATCAAACCAACAACGGGATAGCACTATATACCATTTAGCAGAATGACTAAAAATCTGACAATACCAGAGGCTAACAAGGATCCGAGGCAACAGGAACTCTCATTTATTGCTGGTGGGAATACAAAATGTTGCAGCCACTCTAGAAGACAATTTGGTAGTTTCTTACAAAATTAAACATTCTCTTACCATACAATCCAGCAACCATGTTCCTAGGTACTTAAGTAATTGGGTTGAACACATATGTCTACATAAAAACCTGCATATGAATGTTTATTATGGCTTTATTCATAATTGCCCCAAAGTGGAAGCAAACAGGATGTCCTTCAACAGGTGAATGGTAAAAACAAACATCTATACAATAGAATATTATTGATGGATAAAAAGAGATGAGCTATCAAGCCATAATAAGACCTGAAGGAAGTGTAAATGGGTATTGCTAAATGAAAGAAATCAGTTTGAAAAAGGCTACATACTGTGTGATTCCAACTATATGACATTCTGGAAAAGGCAAATCTAGAGACAATAAAACATAGTGGTTTTCAGGGAGAGGGGAAGCAGGTACATTTAGGTGGAGCATAGGGGATTTTTTTCAAGGCAGAGAAATGATTCTGTATGATACTGTAATGGTGGATATATGATATCATCATTTGTCAACATACCTAGAATGTACAACACAAAGAGTGAACCCTAATGTAAACTATGGACTTGAGTTAGCAATAATGGATCAGTGTTGGTTCATCAATTGTAACTAATGTATCACACTAAAAAAGCTATAGGAAGAAGAGGGGAGAATGGACATATGGGAATTATTTGCATGATTTTTCTGTACATCTAAAACTGCTCTAAAAAATAAAGTCTATTAATTTTTAAAAAGTATCAGTGAGTTGTCGGACAAGGTCAAGCAGCCTATTATGTATATAATTTGAGTCACCAAATAACAGGAGTGAGGTGGGGACAGAAAAAATATCTGAAGAAACAACGACCAAAAATTTTCTAAACTTGCCATAGATCTAAGAAGCTCAAAGAATCCAAGCACACACCCACACCAAAAAAAAAAAAAAAAAAAACTGAAGAAAATTACATATTATAATCAAATTTGTAAAGACCAGTTAGCAAAAGAACATCTTAAAGGCAGCCAAAGAAAAAAGAAAAAGGCATGTCATGTAGAGAGAAATCAAAATAAGGATGGCACAGATTTCTTGTCAGAAATACGGCAATCAAGAAGACAGCGGATAAACATCATTACACTACTGAAAGAAAAACATTCTCAATGTAATTGACAATAAAATATTTTCACTATAGTTAAAATATTGAAAAATGAAAGTGAACTAAAGACTTACAAAAGCTGAGGAAATTAATCACCAGCAGATCCACACTATAAGAAATGTTAAAGTGAGTGCTTCGGGCAGAAAAAAATAATACCAGACGGAAATCTGGTTCTAGACAAAGGAATGACGAATACCAAAAATGGTAACTATGTAAGTAAATATATAATTTTTTAAAATTTTTTGAAACTCCTTACATAAAATTGACCATACAAAAATACTAACAACGTATTCTGGATTTTAAAACACAAGCAAAAGTAAGATACATGACAATAAGTATAAAGAATAGGAAGGAGGCAATAAAAGTACATTATTCTAAGCTTATACTGTACATGAAGTTGTATAATAGTACTTGCTTGACGATAGATTGCGATAAATAAACATATACCTTATAAACCCTAAAACAACTACTAAAATAACAAAACAAAGAGTTATAGCTAATAATTTACTAATAGTGCACCATATAAAATGGAATCACAGGCCAGGCGTGGTGGTTCACACCTGTAATCCCAGCACGTTGGGAGGCCAAGACAGGCACATTACTTGAGGCCAGGAGTTGGAGACCAGCCTGGCCAATGTAGCAAAACTCCATCTCTACTAAAAATACAAAAAAATTAGCTGGGCATGGTGGTGCATACCTGTAATCTCAGCTACTTAGGAGGCTGAGGCACGAGAATCACTTGAACCTGGGAGGCAGAGGTTGCAGTAAGCTAAGATTGCACCACTGCACTCCAGCCTGGGCAACAGAGCAAGGCTCTGTCTCAAAAACAATAATAATAAATAAAATGGAATCATTAAAAAAATTAATCCAAGAGGATACTGAATGTTCCCAAAACAAAGAAGCAATAAAATGTTTGAGATGATGAATATGTTAATTACCCTGATCTGATCACTATACATTATATGTATTGAAATATCACTATGTTTTCCATGAATATATACAATTATTATTTGTCAATTTAAAAAAATAAAATGAAAATTAATCCAAAAAAGTCAGAACAAAAGGAAAAAGGAAACAAAGAACGATGGAAAATAGAACACAAATAAGATGACAGACTTAAAAATAACTATATTAATAAACACATTAAATGTAAATGATCTAAACACTCCCAATTAAAATACAGGAATTACCAGATTGCATTTTTTTTAAAAGGCAGGACCAGACTCTATGCTGTCTACAAGAAACACACTTTAAATATGAAGACACCAATAGGTTAAGAGTAAAGAGACAGAAAATTATATAGCATGTTAACACAGTTCAAAGATAGCTGGAGTGGCCATATTAATATTAGACAAGGTATACTTCAGAGCAAAAACTATTATAAGATAAAAAGAAGTTTATTTTGTAATAAAGGGGGACAATTAATCAAAACAACATAACAATTCTAAACACCTATGTACCTAATAACAGAGTTTCAAAATACATGAAGTAAAAAATGATAGCACTGCAGGGAGAAATTTAAAAATCCACCATCATAGTCAGAAATTCTAATATCATCAATAATGAATAGAACAACTATATAGAAAGTCAACAAGAATATAGAAGATGAATAACACTATCAATCAACTTGACCTGACTGACATTTACAGAACATTCCATCCAAAAACAACAGAATACACATTCTTCTCAAGTGTACATAGAACATTTACCAAGATAGACCACATTCTGGGTCATAAAACAAATCTCAATAAATTCAGAAGGATTCAAGTCATAAAAAGTGTGTTATCTGACCAAAATAGAATTAATTAAAAATCAGCAACAAAAAGATCTCTAGAAAACCCCCAAGTGTTGGGAAATTAAATACTATACTTCAAAATAACCCACAGATCAGAGAAAAAAGTCAAAAGACACTTATATTTTGGACTGAATGAAAGTGAAAATACAACATACCAAAATCTGTGGGAGGCTGCTAACACATCATTTAGTGGGAAATTTATAGCACTAAATGCCTATATTAGAAAATAATAAAGGTCTGCTGGGTGCAGTGGCTCTTGCCTGTAATCCCAACACTTTGGGAGGCCAAGGCAGATCACTTGAGCGCAGGAATTAGCAATCAGCCTGACCAACACAGAGCATAAAGCATACAAAAAATGCTTTAAAAATTAGCTGGGCATGGTGGCATGCGCCTGCAGTCTCAGCTACTCAGGAGGCTGAGATGGGAGGATCGCTTTAGCCCAGGAGGTTGAGGCTACAGTGAGCTGTACTCCAGGTTTGGGTAACAGAGCAAGAACCTGTCTCAAAAGAAAAAAGAAGAAAAGAAAATAATCACATCTTAAATCAGTGAGTCCAACCTTCCCTTTACAAAACTAGAATAAGAAGAGAAATTAAATTTAAAATAAACAAAGAGGCTGGGTGCGGTGGCTCATGCCTGTAATCCCAGCACATTGGGAGGCCAAGGCGGGCAGATCACTTGAGGTCAGGAGTTCTAGACCAGCCTGGCCAACATGGTGAAACACTGTTTCTATTAAAAATACAAAAATTAGCCAGTTGTGGTGGCATGCACCTGTAGTCCCAGCTACTCAGGAGGCTGAGGCACAAGAATCACTTGAACCCAGGAGGCGGAGGTTGCAGCGAGCCAAGATCACACCACTGCACTCCAGCCTGGGCGACCAAGCAAGACCCTGACTCACATAATAACAACAATCATCATCATCACCATCATCATCAAAGAAAATAGTGAGAATGAAAATCAGTAAACTACAAAATAGAAAAACAATACAATCAATAAAAATAAAAGCTAGTTGTTTAAAAAGATAAATAAAATTGATAAATTTCTAGCCAGATAGATCAGGAAAAAAGGAAAGAAAATAAAAATTATCAAGATCAAAAATAAGAGAGGTGCCATCAGTACAGATTCTATAGATGTTAAAAGGATAAGAGAATACTGTGTACTCTTTATGCCAATAAATCTGAAAATTTAGATTAAAGAGACAAATTCATGAAAGATACAAACTACAAAAGCTCACTTAAGAAGCAACAGTCAAGGGGAATAGCCCCTTATCTATTTTAGAAGTTGCAGCTGTAGTTAAAACCTTCCCACAAAGAAAACTTCCAGTCCACATCACTTCATCGTGAATGTTGTCAAATATTTAGGGGAAGAAAAAATGCCAGTTCTACACAAACTCTTCCAAAAAATTGAAGAGGAGCAAATATTCCCCCAATTTGTTCCATGAAGCAAGCATTACCCAGATACCAAAACCAGAAAAAGACATTGTGAGAAAAGAAAACTACAGATCAATAACGCTCATAAATACAGATAGGGAAAAAAAGTCTAAACAAATTTTAGCAATTTGAATCTGACAACATACTGAAAGGATAATAACCAACTGGACTGACTATGTGTCAGAAATTAAAGGTTGGTCATTATTAGAAAAATCAATCAATGTTTAACTCACAATAGTAACTACAAAACAGAAACCATATGATCACTTACACAGACATAAAAAGCATTCAAAAAAATTCAATGCCCATTCCTGATTTTTTAGAAAAAATCTCTTAGAAAACTAGAAACAGAAAGGAACCTAACCCAATTAAAAAAAAAATCTGCAAACCACTTACAACAAAAAATCACACTTACTGATGAAAGACTGAATGCTTTCCTCCTGAGATCAGAAACAAGACAAGACAAGCTCTCACCACTCCTATTAAACATTGTTCTGGAGTTCGTAGCCAGTAATAAAAGGAAAAAGATACATAAAAGGCATCCTGATTAGAAAGGAAGAAGCAAAACTGTATTTGTCTATGTAGAAAATCCAAAGAAATGCAAAAAAAAGCTACTAGTACTAATAAATGACTTTGCGCAAGACTGCAGGATACAAGATGTGTAGACCAGGGCAGATTATATTTTTGTATGCCAGAAACAATCAGGAATTACAACTTTTTAAAATATCATTTATAAAACATTAAAAATCTGAAACAGACATTTGACAAAAGATGCAGAAGACTAGTACACTCTAAACTATGAAACCTTGCTGAAAGAAGCTCTCAAAGACAAACAAATAGAAAGATATACCTGGTTATTGGGTCAGAATAGTCCTTTTTTTTTCTTTTGAGATGGAGTTTCACCCTTGTAGCCCAGTGGTACGATCTTGACTCACTGCAACCTCCGCCTCCTGGGGTCAAGCGATTCTCCTGCCTCAGCCTCCCGAAGAGCTGGGATTACAGGCACCTGCCACCATGTCTGGCTAATTTTTTGTATTTTCAGTAGAGACAGGGTTTCGCAGGCTGGTCTCGAACTCCTGACCTCAGGTGATCCACCTGCCTCGGCCTCCCAAAGTGCTGGGATTACTGGCGTGAGCCACCATGCTCGGCCAGAATAGTCAATATTTAACATGGCAATTCTCCAGGTTTGATCCCTATATGCAACACAATCTTAATAAAAATATCAAGAAGCATTTTTTTTGTACAAATTAGCAAGCTAATTTTAAAATTCTAGCAAATGAGCTAGAATTCACACATACACACACACACACACATTACTCACATATTATAGGTTTGTGCAAAAGTAATTGTGGTTTTTGCCATTACTTTTGAGAGCAAAACTGCAATTACTTTTGTACCAAACTAATAGAATGGTTTCAGTGAAAAAGACTGACCATAACAAGTATTGGTGAGAATGTAGAGGAAATGGCACTCTCACGGTGGGTGCAGTTAAACACATGCTTACAATATGATCTAGCCATTCCACTCTTAGGAAATTCCCAAGAGAAAAGGAAATACATATCCATGTAAAAACGTGTACACAAATGTTCAGAGCAACTTTGTTTGTAATAGCCAAAAACTGGAAAAAATTCAAATGGCTAACAACAAATCATGATATAGCCATTCAGTTGAATATTATTTAGCAACAAACAGGAATGAAATATTTATGCAAACAACAACATAGATTAATCTCAAAATAATTATGCTGAGTGAAAGAAGCCAGACAAAAAAGTACACATCCTATGATTCTAGCTAAAACACTACGAAATGCAAACTAAATTATAGTAACACAAGTCAGAACAGTGCTTTCTTATGGGAGGGTGGCATCCATGGGGGAGTGATGACAGTCAAAAGGACACCGTTGGGACAAAGGCTATGTTCACTATCTCAATTGTGGTAACGGTTTCGTGGATGTATACATCTGTGAAAGTTTATAAAACTGTACACTTTAAATAGATGCAGTTTACTGTCAATCAACCATACCCCAATAAAAGCCGAGCAACAAATTAAAGCAGAGAGGAACATGTTAAATGATACCACAAGAATGCAATCTACAAAATCCACACTGTGAGAGACTCTACAGGCAAATGACCCAGTGTCTTCAACAAGTAAATTGCAAGAAAAAAGAAAGAGAACCATGGAAAACTTTATGTTAAATAGACTTAAGAGATCTATCAACTAATGGCAATAATCCTGACTTGAATCTAATTCAGACATCCAATTAGAAACTTGACGCCAGGCACAGTGGCTCACGCCTGTAATCCCAGCACTTTGGGAGGCTGAGGCAGGCAGAGCACTTGAGGCCAGGAGTTCAAGACCAGCCTGGCCAACATGGCAAAACCCTTTCTCTACTACAAATACAAAAAAATAAGCCGGGCATGGTGGCATATACCTGTAGTCCCAGATATTCAGGAGGCTGAGGATCGCTTGAACCCAGCAGGCAGGGGTTGCAGTGAGCCAAGACTGTGCAACTGTACTCCAGCCTGGGCAATGGAGCAAGACTCTGTCTCAAAAACAAAAACAAACAAAAAAACCTTGAACATTGGGTATTTTATGATATTAAGAAGGTATTTTTAATGTTTTAGGCATGATAATATTGTGGTTACTAGTTTTTAATCATTTTTTTTTTTTTTTGAGACGTGGTCTCACTCTGTCACCCAGGCTGGAGTACAGTGGTGTGATCACTGCTCACTGCAGCTTTGACTTCCTAGACTCAGGCAATCCTCCCACCTCAGCACACCCAGTAGCTGGGACTACAGGTGCACGCCACCATGCCCAGGTAAATATTTGTATTTTTTGTAGTAGAGATGGGGTTTTGCCATGTTGCCCAGGCTAATCTCAAACTCCTGGAATCAAATGATCCACCCACCTGGGCCTCCCAGAGTGCTAGGATTACAGGTGTGAGCCACCACGACTGGCCTTAAAAGAATCTTATTTAGAGATTTGCCTAAGATTTATTCACTCCCTCCCCAAGAACTAATTTTTGCCCCTTTTGACACCCTCTTAACCCTGGTTGAGAACAAGTGCATTATATTACGTTGGTGCAAAAGTAGTTGTGGTTTTTGCCATTGACAGTAATGGCAAAACTCAGCCTCCCAAAGTGCTGGGATTACAGGCGTGAGCCACTGTGCCCGGTGTCAAGTTTCTAACTGGATGTCTGAATTAGATTCAAATCAGGATCATTGCCATTAGTTGACAGATTGAAAGTAATGGCAAAAACCACAATTACTTTTGCACCAACCTGCTATTATTCTACTTTTGTATATGTCTCTAAGTTTTCATTAAAACTTTTTTTTTTTTTGAGACAGAGTCCCGCTC
This sequence comes from Pongo abelii, assembly GCF_028885655.2. Taxonomy (NCBI): domain Eukaryota; kingdom Metazoa; phylum Chordata; class Mammalia; order Primates; family Hominidae; genus Pongo; species Pongo abelii. The sequence goes on from NC_071989.2 coordinate 184,865,143, forward strand.
TGCCGCCCAGGCTGGAGTGCAGTGGCGCGATCTCCGCTCACTGCAAGCTCCGCCTCCCGGGTTCACGCCACTCTCCTGCCTCAGCCTCCCGATTAGCTGGGACTACAGGCGCCCGCCACCACGCCCAGCTAATTTTCTGTATTTTTAGTAGAGACGGGGTTTCACCGTTTTAGCCAAGACGGTCTCGATCTCCTGAGCTCGTGATCCGCCTGCCTTGGCCTCCCAAAGTGCTGGGATTACAGGCGTGAGCCACTGTGCCCGGTGTCAAGTTTCTAACTGGATGTCTGAATTAGATTCAAATCAGGATCATTGCCATTAGTTGACAGATTGAAAGTAATGGCAAAAACCACAATTACTTTTGCACCAACCTGATATTATTCTACTTTTGTATATGTCTCTAAGTTTTCATTAAAACTTTTTTTTTTTTTGAGACAGAGTCCCGCTCTGTCGCCCAGGCTGGAGTGCAGTGGCGCGATCTCCGCTCACTGCAAGCTCCGCCTCCCGGGTTCACGCCACTCTCCTGCCTCAGCCTCCCGATTAGCTGGGACTACAGGCGCCCGCCACCACGCCCAGCTAATTTTCTGTATTTTTAGTAGAGACGGGGTTTCACCGTTTTAGCCAAGACGGTCTCGATCTCCTGAGCTCGTGATCCGCCTGCCTTGGCCTCCCAAAGTGCTGGGATTACAGGCGTGAGCCACTGCACCCGGCCCCATTAAAATTTAAAAAATATATTTTTTAAGAAAAAACAAGAGTGTAATCACTCATATAACAAATCACTGGTGAGGGAAAATCCCATGGACCTGGCTTTTGAGCTGACTGGAACCAGAATTCAAATAGCATCAAGACTAACTTGTCAGCTGAGAGGCTTGTGGTCGTATTTTAGACCATAGAGGGGATTTATGACTTCCGCATCAGGAGGAGCCAGAGATAGGATGGGCTTCAGGGAAGAAGTGGTCAACTAGCTAGACCCAGAATCTCTGCTTGTCTCTCTTCCTTAAGAATCATTCTCGGCTGGGTGCAGTGGCTCACACCTGTAATCCCAGCACTTTGGGAGGGCCAAGGCAGGCGGATCACTGGAGGTCAGGAATTCGAGACCAGCCTGGCCAATAGGGTAAAACTCCATCTCTACTAAAAATACAAAAATTAGCCAGGCGTAGTGGTACGTGCCTGTAGTCCCAGCTACTCAGGAGGCTGAGGCAGAAGAATCACTTGAACCCGGAAGGCGGAGGTTGCAGTGAGTTGAGATTGCACCACTGCACTCCTGCCTGGGTGACAGAGCGAGACTCTGTCTCAAAAAAAAAAAAAAAAAAAAAAAAAAAGAAAATCAATCTCAGGCCAGGCAAAGGTGGCTCACGCCTGTAATCACTTTGGGAGGCCAAGGCGGGTGGATCACGTGAGGTCAGGAGTTCGAGACCAGCCCGCCCAACATGGCAAAACCCCGTCTCCACTAAAAATACAAAAATTAGCCAGGAGTGGTGGCGGGAGCCTGTAATCCCAGCTACACGGGAGGCTGAGGCAGGAGAATAGCTTGAACCCAGGTGGCAGAGGTTGCAGTGAGCCAAGATCTCACCATTACCCTACAGCCTGGGTGACAAAGTGAAACTCCATCTCAAAAAATACATACATACATACATACATTTTAAAAAAAAAGGATCAAACTTATTCCAAGACTGGCTTGCCTGCTGGTCCCAAAATGAAAGCTCACTGGGTAGTTGCATGCTTCCTGGTTGGTTCTCATCCAACAGGAAAGAGACACTGCACTTCAGCATTCAGTACAAGTCTTTAATTCACTCTGATTGGACTAGCCTTGATAACTGCCCATCATGGGCAGTTTCTGCAGTGGGGAAATGGAATGTGCTGAGTGCCCAGCCCAGGCCAAGTGGTCCACCCTGGGGTCACAGGGACAGGGAGAGTCGATGTTTCCAGACTACATAGCTCTCTAAACAGAAATCAGGACTTTTCGAAGGGAGAAAGAGAAACTGCCCATCTTTTCTTTACTTTATTGGCATATCTGTTTAATTTGTTCCAGTCAGTGTCTCCACAAGGTTAAGAATGTGTCTGTCAGATGATCTGGGAAGACCTACCGTTACCCTTTGCTAGAGGGGTAAGTAGGGTTATGAGCTCCAATTTTAAATAAAAAATCTCAGAAAAGGATGTGAGTGGCCTGGTTTGAGTCATGTGCTCATGCTGGGACCAATTACTATTGCTGTGGAGGTGGAATGCTATGATTGGCACAGCTAGGGTCAAATGCCCACCCCCAGGCAGGGAGACAGTGCTGGGGATGCAGCTCCTGTTTCCCTGAAGACAGAGGGTTGCTCTTAGGTGGACAAAACATTTGGAGTTCTCTCAATGGTTATCAAACAGGGTTATTATGAAAATGTACAATTAAGTTTCCTTTCCTCTTGGACATCCATTGTGTCTTTAATCCTTGTTTTCTTTCCCAAGTCCCCTTCCCACTCCACCTTCCAGCTCCGAATTTGCCAAGTGGAAGAGCAGGCCCTGGGAAGAAACAAAACAATAAAAACTACTGGATGATTTCTATCAAAGCAGGCTCTGACTCCCCCATGAACATCTTTCTCATCTCAAATAAATAAAATGCAGCGGGGGCTTGAACTAGCCACCATATCCCTGAGACACAGAGTCCTCGCCTGTAAATGGAATTAGTAACAGAATCTACCTCACAGGGTAAATGCGATATGAAGTGGGTTGATGCATGTGAAATGCACTCCAAGCATACAGTAGATACTTAATAAATGGTAGCTATTATGTTCCATTCTATTCTACACTTTAAATAACCCAGTCAGAAGGAATTTCACTAAAAATAAATTACCCAATTACATTTCAAAATCTCCTCCGTAGCCAAGAAAAGACCACATCACCTTCTTCTCAGGAAACACCTGTGCCTTGGGTATCACCCACTATTGCCCCCACCTGCAACTCTGCACACCAGACTGACTCCCTTCCACCCTGTTTCTCGGAGATCTGAGGATCTGCACATTAACCTCCCACCACCTCCCTCCCCACCCACCAGTCATCTGTGCTGCCCACCCTGGCAAGCTGTCTCCCTAACACCTCACCTACTCACGGCTTCATTATTTTATTTCCCACCTTTCTCACTCAAAGGAAGGGGGAGGAGCAGAGATAATCCTACAAGCCAGAAGACAGTGGGAGCCGACTGGACCTAGCTCCTGTCCCCTGGGGCCACGGCATCCACCCACAGCTCCTGCAAGCCTACCCACTGGCCTTCTGGTACTCCCTTCTCCCTCCCCTCCCTGACCACCCCAACCTGAGCAACCAGTACTCCTTCTCCATTACCTCTTCCATAATCCCTCTTCTCCACTTGCCATGAAAGCCCATAAAGCCAGGCCAAGTTCCAGACCTCCAGGTCTACAGCTCTGGCAAAAAGCCCAATTCTCCTGTCTGGATGGATGCATGAGGTAGAAGGCACACTCCTTTATCTGAAGGGGCTGGGCGTGGGAAGGGGGCATTAGGAAAACAACTCATGGAGATCTCTGACTCTCCACAAACTCCTGGGCTCATTAGCCCTGTAGGCCTTGATATATTACTCTCTGAGTCCACCTTTATTGACCCCTCCCCCCAAAAAAATATAGTAATGCCAACCCTTCATGTGGTTCTGTCTCCCCTGTGGGAGCTACAAGTATAATGGGGACATGGGTTCAATCCTGGCTCCGCCGTTATAGACCGTGTGACCTTGAACAAGTCTCTTCACCTCTCTGAGGTTCTGTCCCCTTATCTGTAAAATGGGGATGACATGACACCCAGCTCGCAGGCTTACTTTGAAAAGCAGAGCAATCACAGGACAATGGGAACACACTTTGTCAAGCTGTCGGTTGTTGTTACAGAGGAAGGTTCCTTCTAATGTGGGTTTTGAAGGAAAAATAATATATTAAAAAGGTAACACTTCTACTTGTAGCAAGATGGTGTCACAGGGTATGGATTTACTCTCTTACCTGACACAACCAAAAAGCCAGAAAAAAAAAATACATGAAACAACAGTTTTCAGGCCAGTGGTCATCAGGCAACAAATGACAATAATCCCTGTGAGACAGAAAACAAACAAAGTGAGCCTACAGCTGCCCTGCCTTGCTGCCTGGAGTGTCCAGGCTGTAGGGCAGGGAGGGAGGGAAGCAAGGCAGAGGTCTGCAAAATTTGAGTTGGGAGACAAAAGTTTGTAGATACTAAGGTATCTGCAGTGTGCAGGGCAGATTCTAAAGAGTATACAGCTACACAGAGAACTCTGGAGCTATCTGACGAGTCCCCCAGAATATGTAGCAAAGCACTGAGCAGTACATGCATTATCCAAGGCCAGGGGAAAAAAACATTCAAGGGCATTTGAGGGAACAGCTTCAGGTTCTGAGGGCCAGGAATAGTGCCTGTTCCTATCAGCCAGATTGTAAAGCCTCAAGCTCCAATGGACATTCAGTAGAGTACTCAGAGGCTTGCCTTCATAGTGAGGGATAACCAGCCCAACACTACATATAGCTATGGTCTTGTACAACTCATCTTCAAAGCAAGACAAAAAAAGAAACTGTTTTCAAATGATTTAACTGCTTTTTAAAACAAAGCTCAGGAACATTTTTAGGAATACTAAAATAGCAACACAAGGTAAATTTACAATGCATGACATCCAATAAGAGACCAATACGCATAAAAAAGAGCAGGAAAACATAACCCATAATAAGGCAAAAAATCAATCATAACCAATCTAGAACTAACATGAATATCAGAACGAGCAAAGAAGGACATTATGTTACTATATTTTAGCATATTGTATTATATTATTATAATATTTTGAAAATATTCCATATTTTTAAAAAGTTAACCAGACACATGGAAGGTATATTTGTATAGACCCAAATTGAATTTTTAGAGATGAAAACTACAATGTTTGAAATGGAAAATATACTAGATGGGATTAACAGCAGATTAGTTATTGCAGGAGAAAATATTAGTGAACTTAAAGACACAGCAATGAAACTATCCAAAATAAATCACACAAAGGAAAAATGGTTTAAAAAATGAAAGGAATGCCAGTAAACCATGGAACAACTTCAAACAACCTAATATACATGCAATTGAAGTTCCTGAAGAAAAGAATACACAGAAAAATATTTGAAGAAATAACATCCTAAATTTTCTAGATTTGATGAAAACATAAACCCACAGATCCAAGCTCAATAAACTCCAAGAACAAGAAACATCAATAAAACTACACCAAGACACATCATAATAAAATTGTTCAAACCCAGTAATAAAGAAAATCTTAAAATAGAGGGGAAAATGTCACATATAGAGGGATAAAGATGAAGATAACACAAATTTTTCATCAGAAACAATGCAAGCAAGACGACAAACAATGTAGCAATATATTTAAAGTATTAAAAAAGACAACCATAAACCTGGAGATATACCTTGTTATTGGTTAAGAATTATCACAGGATAGAGAACCCAGAAATAAATCCATGTATTTACAGCCAACTGATTTTTGACAAAGATGCCAAGAAAATACACTGGGGAAAGGACACCCTATTCAATAACTGGTGCTGGGAAAATTAGATATCCATATGCAGAAGAATGAAACTGGACCCCATCTCTCACCACATACAAAAATCAACTCAAGATGGATTAAAGATTTAAATGTAAGACCTAAAACTATAAAACTACTAGAAGAAAACATACAGGGGGAACACTTCAGGATATTGGTCTAGACAGAGATTTTTGTGGCTAAGACCTCAAAAGCACAGGCAACAAAAATAAAAATAGACAAGTGGGACTATATTAAACTAAAAAGCTTCTGCACAGGAAACAACCAACAAAGTGAAGAGACAACCCACAGAATGGGATTAAAATATATGCAAACTGTCCATCTGACAAGAGATGAATATCCAGAATGTACAAGGAACTCAAACAACAGTAAAAAAAAAAAAGTCCCATTAACAAGTGGACAAAGGACATGAATAGACATTTACAAATGGTCAACAGGTATATTAAAGAACACTCAGCATCACTAATCATTAGGGAAATGCAAATCAAAATCACAATGAGATATTCTCCTAGCCCAGTTAGAATGGCTATTACTAAATGACAAAAAGTAACAGATGACAGTGAGGATGTAGAGAAAAGGGAACTTTTATACACTGTTGGTGGGTACACAAAATAGAGCAGCCACTATGGAAAAGTGTATGGGGATTTCTCAAAAAACTAAAAACAGAAATGCCATACCATCTAGCAATCTCACTACTGGGTATTTATCCAAAGGAAAAGAAATCAGCATATCAAAAGGATACCTGAACTCCACGCTTAGTGAAGCACTATTTACAATAGCAAAGATATAGAATCAACCTAAGTATCCATCAGTGGACAAATGAATAAAGAAAATGTGGTATATATACACAGTGGAATACTATTTGGTCAAAAAAATGAAATCATATCATTTGCAGCAACATGGATAGAACTGCAGGTCATTACATTAAGTAAAATAAGCCAGGCACAGAAAGACAAATATCACATATTTTCATTCAAATGTAAGAGCTAAAAAAGTTAATCTCGTGGAGGTAGAGAATAGAATGATAGATACTAGAGACTTGGACGGGTAAGTGTGGTGCGGGGGGGATAAAGAGAGGTTGGTTAATGGGTACAAACATATAGTTTTATAGAAGGAAGAACTTCCAATGTTTGATAGCAGAGTAGGGTGACTACAGTTACCAATGCGTTTTATATTTCAAAATAGCTTGAAGAGAGGACTTGAAATGTTCCCAAGACATAGATATGATAAATACTTGAGGGGATGGATACCCCAAACACCTTCATTTGATCATTAAACAGTCTATGCATATAACAAAATGAAACAGGAAATTTTCCCTGAACCCTCTGCAGGCCTCATGACAGGGGTGCTCACTTACTTAGCCTGCAGCTCTCAACCCCTCATGGGAGGGGCAGCACGCAGGTGATCAGGTACAGGAGCCAAGGTGAGTGCTTCTGGGTGCCAGCAGGAGCAAAACACCATGCAGGCCCAAGGCAGCATCAAGTGGGGAGTACTCGTGATCCCTGAAGCTCCAGAGGGCGTGTATTACAGTGTGCTCTTCTAGCTTTGCCATCCACAGACAGCTTAAGTGTTAAACAGCTCAGTGGGCCCTCTGCCTTTTCACGTGACGTGGTTGCTCTCCACCGGTGAGGGCAGAGGGTCAGTGTGACAGCCTTTAGTGTTCACACCCGTAACTCCTGAGCTGTTATTCAGCATCCAGGAATAATCAGGTTGCACGAACAAATTGAAGGGTGGTAAATATGGAGGATTTTATTGTCAGTGGAAGTGGCTCTCAGTGGGAAGGAGAGCTAGAAAGTGGATGGAGCAGGAAGGTGTTTTTCTCCAAAGTCCCACCATCAAGCCGTTCCTCTGAAGTCCAACTGCTTCTCTCTGATGTTCAGCTGCTTCTTCTCTTCTCCCTTTCTCTGCCCTCTGCCAGTGAAGCCTGGGGTTTTTATGGATAGGGGATGGGGGTGCAGGGTGGGCCAGGGGTGGTTTTGGAAAAGGCAACATTCAAGCAGGAAAACGGGGATGTAAAGTTCTCACTTTGGGCCACGATTCCAGGCTCGAGGGTGGGGCCCTTGCCAGAGACCCTGCCCTTTTCTGCCTGGAATTTCTCTGCCTCCTGGCCCTATCAAAAATATCACATGAACCCCATAAATATGTACAAATATTATAAATCAATTTTTAAAAGAAGAGTCAATATTATTAACATATCAATTCTCCCCAAATTGTTGCATATATTCAACATAACCCCAGTTAAAGTATCAGGAAGCTTTTCTGTACAAATTGACAAGCTAATTATAAAGGTCACAGGGAGATGCAAAGAAGCTAGAACTCACACACACACACACACACACACACACACGTACACACACATCCCTCTGAAAAAACAAAGTTGAAGGGTTAGGACTACCAGATTTCAAGAATCATAAAGTTACATTAATCAAGGCAGCATGGTATCGGCATCAAAATAGCCACACAGATCAGTGAAACAGAAGAAAGGGTCAAAAAATAAACCCATACATATTTGAATTTTTGACAAAACTGCAAAGGAAATGCAGTAGACAAAAGACAGCCTTCTCAACAAATGGTGTTAGGACAACTGGATATCCATATGCACAAAGACAAACTTGGATACATACTTGAAATCATCTACAAAAAATTAACTAAAAAATGGATCATAGACCTAAATGTAAAGCCTAAAACTATAAAATTTCTAGAAGAAAACACAGAAAAAAATATTTGGCCTTGAATATCATATCAAAGATTTTTTTATATCTGACACCAAAAGCATGATCCATAAAAGAACAAAGTTCTTGTACATGAGTTCCTTGTGTATTCTGGATCTCAATAAATAAATTGGACTTCATCAAAATTAAATACTTCTGCACTTTGAAAGACACTTTTTAAAAAATAAAATGACAAGCCACAGACAGGGAGAAAATATTCGTGAAGAATATATCTGATTAAACATTTATATTCAGAATAAACAAAGAACTCTCAAAACTCAACAATAAGAAAACAAACAAGCTAATTTTAAAAAATGGTCAAAATATTTTAATAGGCATTTCACCAAAGAAGACATACAGATGGCAAATAAGCACATGAAGAAATGCTCTACAATGTAAGCCATTAGAAAAATGCAAATTAAAACCACAGTGAGATACCATCACATGCCCATTAGGATGGCTTCAATAAAAAGACTCGCTATAACAAGTGTTGGTGAAGGTGTGGGGGAAATGGCACTCTCATGGTGGTAAAGTTAAACATACACTTACCATATGATGCAGCCATCACACTCCTAGTGTTTGCCCAGGAGAAAAGGAAATATATATCCGTACAAAGACTTGTACACAAATGTTCACAGAAGCTGTTTGTAACCGCCCCAAATTGGAAACAAATGGCCACCAACAGCTAAATGGATAAACAAATTGTGATATATCCATTCAATGGAATACTTTGCGGAAATAAAAATGAACTATTCTTGCAAGAAACAACAGGGATGAATCTCAAAATAATTATGCTGACTAAATGGAGCAAGACAAAAGAGTACATGCTGGGTCAGAGCAATTAGGCAAGAAAAAGAAGTAAAAGGCATCCAAATCTGAAAGGAAGATGTCAAATTAGCCTTGTTTGCAAAGGACATGATCTTATACCTAGTAAAAAATTTAAAGATTCCACCAAAAATACACTATTGAGTATTGTTCAGCCATAAAAAAGAATGAAATCCTATCATTTGCAGCAACATAAATGAAATCAGAGGTCATTATGTTAAGTGAAATAAGCCAAGCATAGACAGATAAATATTGCATGTTCTCACTCACATGCAGGAGCTAAAAAGGGGGATCTCATGAAGATAGAGAGTAGACTGGTTGTTACCAGAGGCCGGGAAGGGGAAGGAAGAGACGTGATGATGGGAGAAAATATATATATAAATGTATTTATTTTATTTTTATAATTTTTTTTAAATTTTTTTTGAGATGGAGCCTCGGTCTGTTACCCAGGCTGGAGTGCAGTAGCGCAGTCTTGGCTCACTGCAACCTCCACTTCCTGGGTTTAAGCGATTCTCCTGCCTCAGCCTCTTGAGTAGCTGGGACTACAGGCACACTCCACCATGCCGCCTGGCTAATTTTCGTATTTTTAATAGAGACAGGGTTTCACCATGTTGGCCAGGCTGGTCTCCAACTCCTGATCTCAGGTGATATGCCCCCCTCGGCCTCCCAAAGTGCTGGGATTACAGGCATGAGTCATCGTGCCCGATCTTATAAATCTATTTATTACCACTGAACTAGACACTTTAAAATGGTAAAGATGGTAAATTAAATATATAATTCACCTCAATTTTTAATAATTTTAAAAAGAGTACATGCTGTATGATTCCATTTATATGAAACTCTAGACAAACTAACCTACAGTGACGCAAAGCAGATCGCAGTTGTCTATTGCAGGGAGAGGTGCAGGCACAGAGAGGAATGACAAGGAGATATGAGGAACTGTCTGTAAGTGACAGGTGTATTCACTACCCTGACTGCAGTGACGGGTTTCATGAGAGAATACGTATGTCAAAACTTATCAAACTATCATATGCTTATCACACACTTTAAACATGTGTAATTTATTGCACGTCAATATGTAAATCAAAAAAGGCATTTAAAAACATAACACACGAGTAAAGCAGGCACTGCTGCACCCAGTACAATCTACCTCTGGTTTGAAATTATCTTACACTTACAGAAGTGTTGCAAAGACAACACACATTATTTCCAAATACTCTTCCCTCAGATCCCCCTAATGCCAACAGTGTACATAACCACAGTACAATTAGCAAAATTCACACACTCCTCGCTCTCCTCCCTCTCTGGGACAGCCTGCTGCAGTCCAGAAGGTCCATGCCTTTAATAAGAAGGTCCATGCCAGGCCTCCACTCCAGCTTTGCCTCTGCTGCTCTGCGCGCAATCGGCACTCTCCACACTCCAGATGTCTCACTGGCTCCCCCCAGCCCCATCTCTCACAAGCTCCAGATCCTATAATTAACTGCATCCTAAATGTCTCTCCAGCTATCCCACAGACACCTCAAATGCAGCTCGTCTAAAACTGAATGCATTACTGTTGCAGCATCCCCCACAACCCTTTCTCCTGTGGTCTTTAGCTAAGCAAATGGCATTGTCATCTATACCCCCTCCCTCCATCCCTCCGGCCCCACTCAGACATCTCTGACATCACCATTCAAGTTCTACTAACTTTCTCCACATGTCGCTCAAACCCCACCCTGCAGGCCCCATCTCTGCTATGGACACCTTGATTCAGGCAGGATGTCAACTGTCCTAAGGCTGTCAGAACAGGCTCTAAACACTCCTCACACTTGAGTCCCTCTGCCTCTAATCCTACTGCCTGGAATGGTGTCTCTGAAATGCTCACCTACCTATGTCACTTCCTGCTGAAAATCCTACAGTGCCTCCCAAACGTGCACAGGGTGGCATTCTGGCTCTGGGATTCAAGGTCCTCTCCAAATAGGCTTTGACAACCCCTCTTGACTATAACTGGCCAGTTTGCTCCTTGAAGGAGTCATCAAATGACACGAAACTCCTCTTCCTCCTACACCCACCGGACAGCCTCATGCCCCTGCTCCTGTTGTTTCCTCAGCCTAGGTTCTTCCCTATCTTCCCCACTGGGAAACTCCTATCCAGATGCAGCACTATTTTAACCCTTAGAATGAAGCCTTCACAGAAATACAAGGCAGAATTGCAAGTCCTTTCTTGTGTAAGAGAGCCTTTTATACATCCTTTGAGGCAGGTTTCTGCATCTGTCCGCACTGGATGTAAAAGCCTAAACAGCAAAGATTGTTTCTTACTTATCTCCATCCCAGCACAGCCTAGGACTTGGGCCTTATAGACATACTGATGGCTGGATGAATGGATAAAGAGATAAACAGATGTACTCATGGATGGATGGAGAGAGGAGACAAATGGAAAAATGAGTAGATAAAGGACGAATGGGGGGATGGATGGGTAGTGAGATGAACAGATAAGACAAACACCAGATCAGTGATTGCATGGACAGAAACATGAACGTACAAATGCATGGATGAATGAATGGAAAGTTCCTAGGCATTTCAAGGGCAGAGATTGTTTCTTATTCAACTCTGTTTTTATAGGGCCTAGAATAGGGCCTGGAATATACTAGTAGATGTTCAATATGTGCTACTGGAGTGAAGCGCCAGGTTTTTGTGGGAAAAGTTTTGGACTAACAGTTGGAAGACCTGATTTCCAGCTCTATCTGTATCCTCAACAGTTCATATAAACATGAGCAACCTAACCTCCAATTTTCCATTTACTCTCCTGTAAAGTGGGTAGGTTGAATTAAACGACTTTTAGGTATTTTCCAAATACACTGGCTCCCTGATTTGAAGCTGCCCAAATCCAAGATAAGGCTACAGAATGGGAGGAGGGCCACATTTGAGCAAATGTGTGTTTACTTACAACTTGTCCTAATGCAGAGCTGATCCCAGATCTCTGCCAGCGATGGGGGAGAAGAGCAAACACACTCCAAATGAGATTCTGTTCCAACTGTCTGGCTGACAGCCTTGTGGTGGGAATGAGAGACAGGCTGATGAAAGAGCCTGGGGGGTAATTAATAGTGAAACATGAACCTCCGTGAGGCTGTACCCACTCCTCGCTGAATGGAAGGAGGGAAGGGCTGGGCTGCACAAAGCCTTCCCAGGGCCCTTGGCTGCTGGCCAAATGCACCCTTTATCCAGAAAGATGGGCTTTTGTTCACAGAGTATGGGGTCTGTCCCGTTAGATTCACACCTGGACTCCTGGCATGCTGTGGAGTAGCAATTGTACTATGAACACAGCTATCACCACTCACAGAACAAAGTGTGCCAGGCTGTCTACATGTCCCCTTGACACTTCCAACAACCCTGGGAGGCAGGAAAGGTGATCATCATGAAGGAACGTGTAGCTCGTAAGTGGGAGGTTCAGGCTTTGAACCCAGGACAGCCTGACTCTTTGTGCTATGACCGGCTGCTTTCTGTAGACAGCTGCCCTGGAACTGGTCGGATAACACGCCAAAGACATCATAGTTCATGCCACCCCAAACTGCAGCGCCGCCTGCCTGAGCCTGCTTGGACTCTTTGCAAGGTGCTTTCACGTTGATTCAAGCTGGCAGTGTGGGCCATCACTCCTATTGTGCAGATGGGACACTGAGACTCAGGCTGACAGGTGAAGTGACCCAGCCACGGTCACACAACTTGTAAATGGTGGAGCTGGGATTCCATCCCTGGGAACTGGAGTCCCAAGCCAGGCGCTTAATGGGTGAATTAATCTCTTCCACGGTGGTAGCTGTAGTGGACATCTCTGGGTTTTGCCTGGTGATAGCATCTGAATTTTCTTTGTGAAATAACAGTTCCCTCCCCCTACCACCCACCTCAGCTCATGTGATTTGGGAAAACTAATATGCCCTGTATCTCTGTACTCCTCGCAGGGGTGGGCAGGCAATCCCTGCAGCCATGGTGGATGCATATGACTGACAATGTCCTATGATATTCAGTTCCACAACTCCAGAGGAAACTACTGATCAAGAGGCATCCTCCTTCTGCTGGGGTTCCCTAAGCTGGTGACTTGGAAGCCAGGAGCTGCTGGAGGCCACCTGTGACACTGCAAAGGGACAATCTGCCAAAGAGTGAAGCCAATACAGAGAAAAGCAGGGGAAAGAGGCAAGCAGTTTCCTAAAGACATACTTTGAGACACCCGAATCCAGCCACACTTGAATATATTCCAGGTAAATGAGCCAGTGTGAATTTCCTTTCTGCTTGAACCAGTCTGACTCGGGTGCCTCTCACCCACATCTGAGAGGCTCCAAGTCAATACTGCCCCTCATCACACTGAATAACCATCACTTGTTTCCTTGGCTGTTGTCCCATTAGACCCAGGGCACTTGAGGGCAGGGCCTAGTTCAAAGCCACCACGATGTCTCAGTGCCTGATTCCAACCATGCTGGATGAATATTTGCTGAATGAATAAAAACCCAATCTGACTCAATGTTCGTTTGTGAACTTGTTGGTATATGAAGCCCCAGAGAAGCCTGAATTCTCTAGTCCAACCCACTCTTCCCCTCCTTCTCCTCCTCTCACCTTTCAAGGCCTAATTCCAAAGCCACCTCCTCTGAAGCTGGCCCATGGCCTGCACTCCAGTCCAAAAGTGCTTTTGCCCACATCAGGACCTCCATGGTATGTTTCTGCCTTTTACAGTAATTCACACACATGCCTGGCCTCTCCAACCAGACTGAGAAGTCCTGAGGAAACGGTCTAACATTGATTCATTTTTAATATCAAGCTAGCTCCTGGCACCTGCCAACTCAAAAAAAAAAAAAAAAAAAATCTGAATCCAAAGGATCACTTTATTCAATATTCACCAACCCCTAATATAAGTCAGGCACTGAGAATATATGGGTGAATACAGCATAATGGTTAAGAATAATGATGATGATGACAATAGCTACCATCTACTGAAGTATTACTTAGTGCCCAGCACTAATCTAAGCACTTTACCACATATATTAACTCATTTAACCCTCAGAGAAAACCAATGAGGTGGCTACTATTATCCCTCATTTTACAAATGAAAAAACTAAGGCTCAGACATCAAAGAATTTGCCCAAGGTTACAAAGATGGCAAGTGGCAGAGCCAGGACTTGAACCCAGGCAATCTGGCTCTGAATCCCTGCTCTTAACTGAATCTTACGCTATAGGATCATGAATACTAAACAGACTGTTTTGTAAGAACCATGGCCTTCTCCTTTCTAATGCCTAATGTCTTTTGGAAAGAGCTGGGCTAAAAATGGAATCGACCATGCCCACTGATTCCGGAGCTTGGACAGCAGGCAGGTTTTCAGCAAATTGGAGTCAGACACACTGGTCTGAATCTCTAATAGCACCATTCTTTGGCCCTATGTGTGTTACTGTGACCTCCCTGAGCCTCAGTTTCTGCAGGATTAATACTCTCATGGGCAGTTACTGGGCTTAGAAGAGTTAACACACGAAAATCACTCAGCATAGTACCTGGCTCATACCACACAATCAGTGAGCAGACGCTGCTGTCACTAGTACCTTTTATTGTTATTATGGAATAAAGTAAATGTACAGGGCTTGGGACAAGGTATACTGTCCAATATTATAAATGTGCTTCTGGTTTTTTTTTTGTTTGTTTCTATAACCTTGAAAGAATACCTGCCCTTCTCTAAAATGATTCAACCAGGGCTGCTTACCAGGCCCATAGAAAGCCCTGCTGCCAGCCGGCCTTCAAAATGGATTAAGGATTTGGAGTTCTCTTCATTTCTCCACTCACAGGATCAAAGGGTGCGGGTGAGGACTGGGAAGCGGGGGAGGAAATGCAAGATGGAACAGGCCCCAAGTTTTTAACTGGCATAAGAGCAACTGTGGTTCATCCTAGGCTCAGCTGAGCTGCAGGGAGCCCGCCCCCATGATCTGTACAGCCTGTGCCCTTGAGAAATAAACACAACTGCCAGAAAGCAGCACGCTTCAGCTACTGCTAATCCCAGGCTACAAGACAAGCAGGAAATCAGAGGTGCCCTGTGATGTGTTTTCCAAAAAGCGTCAGCATGTACACAGAGCAGGGAGGAGGGGACAGTCCAATGCAAATACACAATTGGGTTTCAGAACAGGGAATAAAGGCTGAACACACAGACCAGCCCAAACCGAGGTCACACAATGCTCCATCCGCAGCTTTGACTCCACTGCCCTCTAGAGGACACACAGGCACCAGCCAACAGGTTTTCAGCAAGTTCCCACTATGGAAGGAAGCAATGTGTTCTCCTATGAGGGAGGATCATAGGCTTTGAGCCACTGAGAAAACAGATGCCTTCCATCCCTCAGCGACGAGCCTCGTTCAGCCTCTCTTTCATCTCTCCCTTGGACTTCTGCAACAGCCTCCTCACTGGTATTAATAAAATAATAAAACGATCCTCTATTAAATGCTGACCACAGGCACTGTGCTGAGGGATTACACACGTTAAATCATGGGATTCTCACAACATCCTAGGAAGTAGGTGGCATTCCAATTCACAGATGAGGAAACTAAGGCTCACACAGGTTAGAGGACCTGGCCAAGGCCACACAGCTAGCTACAAGAAGAAGATCTAAAGTTTAAACCCAGCAGGGTTTAAACCCTGGGCAAGGGCCCCGTATCTATCTGACTAACCACTTTACCAACATTAGTGGCAGCAGCAACAGCGACTCCTGAGAATCTGTTAGAAAATCAAACTCTCGGCTGGGCTCACGCCTGTAATCCCAGCACTTTGGGAGGCCGAGGTGGGCAGATCACGAGGCCAGGAATATGAGACCAGCCTGGCCAACATGGTGAAACCCCATCTCTACTAAAAACACAAAAAGAAAAAAAAAAATTAGCCGGACATGGTGGCAGGCACCTGTAATCCTAGCTACT
Organism: Pongo abelii; assembly: GCF_028885655.2. Classification (NCBI taxonomy): domain Eukaryota; kingdom Metazoa; phylum Chordata; class Mammalia; order Primates; family Hominidae; genus Pongo; species Pongo abelii. The sequence continues at coordinate 184,881,154 of NC_071989.2, forward strand.
GGGGAGGCTAAAGCAGGAGAATTGCTTGAACCCAGGAAGGCTGAGGTTGCAGTGAACCGAGATCACACCATTGCACTCCTGCCTAAGCAACGAGAGCAAGACTCCGTCTCAAAAAACACAAAAAACAAAAATAAAACCTCAGAGTGGGATCTAGCAACACGTGCTTTAACAGCTCCTCCAGATACTCAGATGCACCCTAGCTTGAGAAGCTCTGCACTTCTCCCTCAATCATGACATTTCCACACTGCCCCAGGTGGTCTTCCTAAAACACAACTCTTAAACTCTTTAAAGGCCTTAGAACTCCACTGGCAGGCCCCGGGCCTAACTCAGCACAGCAGTCAGGCCCTCCACAGCCCCTTAAATCCATGAGAAGCAGGACTTGGAAGGGGAGAGAACCTGATCGAGCATCTCCTGTATCGTGTACAAGCTCTCCCCTAGTCCTGAGCCTACAGGAGGGTACTCAGTCCTTGTCTGTGAGAAAATCCTTCTGCCCAGAATAGAGAGACTGAAACTGGGACAGGTGACAAGATGTGCTCATGTTCATACAGCCAGCAAGCGGCAAGGCCAAGATTAGGGCGTGGGACCATTTGACCCCACAGCCCAAGTGCTTCCAAGGCAAATAGGGCCAAACTGGTTAGGAAGCTGGGCCAGGGTCCCATGCCTGTGGGCTCTGACATCCAAACAGGCACAGGCTTCCCACCCCAGGTTCTGGTCTTTAACAAAGTGACCCAGCCAATATCCAGCTGATTTCATCCAAAAAGGATTCATGGGTAAATCCCAGTCTTGACCTCCTCCTCTGTGACCCTAATAATAGTGGGATAGGAGCTGGGAGAGGCCAAAGCCCTGAAAGGATCCTCAAGAAACCACATCCTGCTGGGCGCAGTGGCTCATGCCTGTAATCCCAGCACATGGGAGGCCAAGGCAGGCAGATCATCTGAGGTCAGGAGTTCGAGACCAGCCTGGCCAACATGCTGAAACCTCGTCTCTACTAAAAAATACACAAATTAGCTGGGTGTAGTGGCACACACCTGTGGTCCCAGCTACTCGGGAGGCTGAGGCAGGAGAATCACTTGAACCCGGGAGATGGAGGTTGCAGTGAGCCAAGATTGCACCCCTGCACTCCAGCCTGGGTGACAGGGCGAGACTCAGTCTCAAACAAACAAACAAACAAACAAAAAAAAGAAACCACATCCAGAAAAGACATGCGTTAGACCATGACAGACAAGGTAGAAGAGTCCAAATGCGTTAGTCAACACTCTCCTCAGTGCAAGACTGTTCAAGGAGTCCATCTTCACTCTGCCTGCCCCGCTGCCCTGCTCCTTGTCCACACCAGACCAGGATGGTTCATGTCTCCACGCCTTTGCAGACACCAGCCCCTCTGCCTCAAACCTTCTCCAAGAGCTGCCCGGCAGATTCCTACCCACCCTTCTAAGACAAACCCCAGTGCCTTCTTCAGGAAGGCTTCTCCCTCCACTCCCAGGCACTGTTGTGCCATTTCTGTGACAACACTCACCTTTCCACAGACCAGAGAAGCACCAGGGCCTAGGGTGGTGGTTCTCCAACATGTTAGAATCCCCTGCGGAGCTTGCTTGGCATGGAGACTGAACATCAGGTGGTTCCAGTATATAGCCAGGATGAAGAAAAACTGACCTCCTGGAAGACCTGGGCTTTGAAGCTGCACACAAATGTACAGATCCTGCTTCTCTGCCTCACAGCTGAGTCACTGGAGCAAGGAAACACAACCTGCTTCCCACCCTGTGAACTGGGGATTACAGTACCTAACACTCTGAGATCCCACCTTCTTGCCTCCTCCCCTCCCACATCCCCACCAAGCAAGGACTAACAGCCTGCTTGTCATTCTGCCCAGATTGGTAACTCCTTTCTCGTGCATTCGTTTACTTAATGGCTATTTATTGAACACCTGCTGAGTACTACCGGGCACGCTGCTGGAGATGTGGGGTACGGCAATGAACATGTCAGGCAAAATTGCCAGGACATTTGGCAGTTTACCTGGGGAAACAGCCACAAAGGAAGCAAACAGGAGTAGTTTCCGATGGTAAGCACGCTGAATAAAATTAAAGTCGGTGGGAAGAGATCCAGCAATGGGGCAAAGGGAGGCTACATTAAAATTCAGGTTAGAGAGGACTGCTTCTAAATTAAGACCTAAATGCTGAGAAAGCAGCCTGGGAAGATCAGATCTGAGGAAGGTGCAGTGAGAGCCAATGGAGTGTTCTAGGCAAGGGAGAGGTGGGATCTGTCTTGCTTTTTAATGAAACTACTCACATGAATTGTCACCATCTGCACACCAGGCTGTGGGACCTTCACCTCTGCACCCTCAGTGCTCCAGTCAGGCCTGGCACAGGAGAGGGGTTGAGTGACTGGCTGAATAAATGAACCCTTTTCCCCTGAATGTGTTGTTTCCAGGTCTCCAAGCTAAAGCTTCTCTGTCCCCTGGCTTCCGCCCATCAGCAGTGTGACATCTTTCCGACAAAGAACCAGGTGAATCCCATGTTGATGATCAAACTCCTAAGATCCTAAGCCTTTACATCTGTGTTACTGTTAAGCCACATCTAGACTAGGCTAAACTTAAACAGCTGGGATGAAAGGAACATGGGCTTCAAACTCATATACAGACCGTTTGACCCTGGACAAGTTCTCTAACCTTGAACCAGTTTTTACCTGTACAGTAGGTCCAAGGTACAGTGGTCTGGTTTATCCCTCTCCCTTGTACAGTCCTAGCCAGATGAGTTCAATTTGTGGTCAACCCAACAGAGCGTGAGAGGGCCTCCTATGTGTTGAGCAAAGCACTTTGGCCGTCATTTTGGAGGAGACAGCCCATCATAAACGTTCAATAAACAATCACAGGCCTGATCACCCTCAACCTGAACTCGACCATGATGTTTCAGGAGAGCAGCTATTCTCAAAGCTGACTGTAATCTCCCTTGGGGGTACAGCTGATGACCAGCTACAAATCAACCTGTGCTAGCCCAGATTTCCTTTGGTCCTCAAGGACATCCTGAGATGACGGGACAGATTCCTTGCTCCATCTGCACCATTCCCTGACCTGTATTCTAGTAACCTTATCAGGAAGGTAACAGGAAATGTAAACTTATCAACTTGTTCTTGGTAGATCCATGGTGCCCCAGTGGTCCCTGACAGCAGGCAAGTTGTACCCGGTGACTCTGTCACTGACACTGCTGATCAGGTGGGCATGTTTTCACACGCAGGTCTGCTTCTTGTAAGTCGTGAAAGAGTGAGATGCCAGATGTCTTAAAATTCAACGACTTATGCCTCTTGCCGGATGTCTTAAAATTCAACGACTTATGGCTCTGCATCACTAACCATCCCAAACATGTAAACTGTTAGTAAATCTGTATAAATATTGGCTGAATAGTTTCCAGTTTAGTGTTTCTGAAAGTTAAATGGCCTTAGCTCTACAAATGGGTAATAAAAAATAATTGTCAAATATTCATTTTCTCCAAATCCCATCCCCTTTTCAAGGCTACAGTACCTTCTTTATAACCCTATATCCCTCCCTTTTAGACAATGTGATGAGCCCAGGGGACACTGAAAGCCCATTCCTAAGGTAGGGAGGTTATACAGCACACACATATGGTATTAGCACCTACATAACAAGAGATGCTGTTTCCTGCACACCCACAGTGTGCCAGGCATTTACACACAGCAACTCATTTAACCCTCCTAAGTCACATTACCATCAGGCACATCTTAAAGACAAGCAAAATCATGGAGGTGAAGTAATTTGGCTAAAGTCTCCCTGTTAGCAATGGCAGGAAAGGATCTGAACCCAGGTATATCCGTCTCTTACCTACTCACCCAGCCACACTACCAGCCAGTCCAAACTGAAACCACTCAGAACCAGACACCTCTCCCTCCCTCTTCCCTCCAGCGCCATCTCCTACTGCCCCTGACCATCTTCACGTCCAGGACACTGACGGCTACCACACCTTGGCTTGGCTCCAAGCTGCAGCACGGCCCCACCTGTCCCCTGTCCTGCACTCACCTCTGCTCTACCCAAGGCCTGCACTGAGGCCACCCCCTCCCCAGGCGACCCTTTCCCAGCAGCCTCAGCTAACAGGAGCTTTGCCCCCCTCCTCCTTCACCCGCTGCTGTGCAGTCTGAGTTATGCTCCACTTGTTCACACACACACACTTATCCATCATGCGCCCAAACAGACTGCAAACGGAAAGCAGATCTCATATTTCTCCTCTGAACCTCCCACTGCGCCCGGGGTGTGATGGATCCATATCCTCCCTTCACAGCACTCACTCTGGAATGATGAACGTGGCTCGCTTGGTGGCAGCACTGGAGCTGAGAAGGCTGACAGACCAGTGACAGGTCTCCATGGTCTCGCTAGGAGCTGCTCCACCTCAAGCAAGGGGAAGGCTTATTAAGCACCTCCCTTGTGCCAGGTGCTGTGCTAGACACTTTACAGACTGTATCTTGTTTAATCTTCCAAGGCTTATTAAGCACCTCCCTTGTGCCAGGTGCTGTGCTAGACACTTTACAGACTGTATCTTGTTTAATCTTCCAAGGCTTATTAAGCACCTCCCTTGTGCCAGGTGCTGTGCTAGACACTTTACAGACTGTATCTTGTTTAATCTTCCAAGGCTTATTAAGCACCTCCCTTGTGCCAGGTGCTGTGCTAGACACTTTACAGACTGTATCTTGTTTAATCTTCCTAACGACCCAAGGAGAAGGGGATTCATTATCCCCACTTAATGGATGAGCAAAGTGGGTTCAGATAAATCACTGCTGGAGCCAGATTCAAATCTGATTCTGCCCAAGTTATGAAGGCAGTGTTACTTCCACTGCACCACAGTGTCAGAGAGAGAAAAGAATGCAACACCTCACCTACATCTAGGTATCTCTGAGTCTGCAACACACTCTATTCAACCTCTACTCTCTTCCTGAAGAGAGGAATTACCTTTTACATCTATCTATGGGCTTTTTTCCTTCCAAAGCAGGAAGACATTTCATGGTCCCTTGTGTAACTAAAACCCTTAGGGAGTAGAATACATCTTTCAAACAGGAATGGGCTTGAGGACATTTCACATTTCTTCCCCATTCCTGGCCACTCTAAACTGAGCCAACCCACACATCACATCACACCCCAACCAGATTCTATCTGTCTTCCCTCCCCCAGCCCCTACACCCCCCGCCCCTGCAAGACCTCCTAGGAGCCTGCTCTGGGCTTAGCCCCTTCCTTGGATCCACCTGCCTCTGGCCAGGACTCCCTACACCAGCCTCCCATCCCCACACAGGACCCTCTCCCAGGACTCCAGCTGCTCAGCCTCCCACCCACACAGGTTAAGGTGTGGGGAACAACATGGCACATACACTTCACAAGCTTCCCATGTGGCATGGCTCATCCTACTCTGGATCTCACGCCATCCAAATACCAGGATCTCAGCAAAAGGGATGATACTACAAACTTCACTACCTATCAGTCTGACTTGTCATTCCAGCCAACACAACAGTGGGTCTTGGTATGTTGATACTGCAGTCTGTTTGGGCACATGATGAGTAAGTGTGTGTGTGAACAAGTGGAGCAAATCCTAGACTCTCCCTGCCAACTAAAATCTAGCTCGTAGCTCACCTCCCCACTCACTCCTGACTTGCTGATGTGTGTAGTAGCAACTGCAGAAAATGCCTCGACAGATCAAATAATAAATGGCCAGCTGTGACTCTGAATGGCATCCTTCCAGCTCTGCAGAACTAGAAAATGCACTCAAACCAAAGGGGCCCCGGGTCTGAGACACATGTCATTTCCCCAGGATGGACCCACCTTTGAACTCCTCCAATACTTCAAAGTCAAGGCACAGAGATGGCATCATCAAGACCTTGACAGTCTGCAAAAACTCACACACACTGGGACTCTTTGCTCATGGATGTGTGTTTTCCTGTTGCTACAAGTGTCCCACCAGTTAAATGCAAAGTTTCATCTTAAGTACTTGACAGGTCATGTGGATCACTAATTTACATAAACCGAGAGGAGAAAAAAATCCAAAAGGATGGAAGAAGGAATCAATCAAATATTAAGATGTAGCCCAAACCTTCAGCATCTGGTACCAGTTCTAGAGGGAATACATAAACATGGCAGAGACCACAGCAATGACAGATGGTTGCAAAAACAAGAAATAACGCAACAAAATTTACTCACAGTGACACGAACAACACTCAACTTCTGCCGCTGAGGTGGCAAGTTGGTTTGCAACTGAAAAGACCCTTCATCAGGGAAGGTGAGAAACGCTACTGCAAACACTACTGTGCACACTACTGCACCTGCTCAACACATCACTCACTAATATGGGCCAACAGTTGACTTCTCATGGCCATGGTTTTATTCATCTGTGAAGGGGGAACGGCAATACTTGCAGAAACAGAGTAGCCCATTGCAAGCAAAGGCACATGGGCCTTTAAACAAACCTAGATCTGAATACAGTCACTTGATGAGTAACACTGAGTTACTTAAACTCCCTGAGGTAGTAAAATGGTGATAACACCCACCTCAGAAGGCTGCTGCAAACACTGAGTAACAGCTGATAAAAATGTTCCTAATAGTAGCAGGCATGTAGTGAATCCCCAGTAACTACAAGTGTCTATTAAGACTTGTTGAGTGTTTATAGTACTCCCCAACATGGTGCTGTGCACCTTGCCTAATTTATCTTGCTATACTTGGTTTGTCTACCTTTCATGTATGAAGATAAACATGTTTTTATACATAAACATGGACACGAGAAAACTTCCAGAAGGATATACATCAAAACTCTAATAGCAGTTACCTCTTGGTGCTAGGAATGTAATTTTTCTTTTTGCTTATCTTTTTCCAAAATTTTCTACCAACACTATTTCTATATGCCTCAATATCTGCTTTAACACCAAAGAAAATTACAATATAATGAAAAACTACTGCTCTTAGGTAACAACCCCCCAAACATAAGCCCCTTTTTTTAGAGGGAAGAACTAATAAAGCTTTGCTTTCCATGAGGAACCAATAAGTGTTTTTCTTTTCAATAAGAAAGCTAACTGACTTACTCCCCTCTTCACTTTGCCACCAGGAAGCTCAGAGCCAAAATTTTACTTCAGTCATTCAATTAGCTTTGTCCCTACATTTCAGAGGCTTCTTGGTTGGGACATTAATTGACAGAATTATAATATTTAAATTCCCTTTCTGAAATTAAAAAAAAAAATACAAAACTGCAACTCAAGGACATAATAATTTTAAAAGTCTTAGAAGTTCCATAACAACAAAAGTCAGTTTATTAAATGCTCAATTCTCAAAATTATATATATATATTTTTTAATTATTTAAAAAAACGTCCATGCCCTTCCATTCCCCTCCCTCCAAACTAGGTATTGTCCAAGTTGTATCAAATGCCACAAAGTCTACCATGTACCCAGAAGCAGAGAAGACAGGAGGTCCAGAGGACAAGGTATGCTGGGGTCACTACTCGCACTGCAGAGTTAACTCATGCTGGGGGCAAAGAATGGAAAGAGCTAATACACAGACAAAGCAAAAGAACGAAATGGGCAGCCTGACCAGAGACGTTTACAATTTATACCAACTTACAAATATTTCGGGTGCCCACCAACTCCGAGAGAACAGACCAAACTAACCACATGAAGGAAAACCTCTGCAGGGGGCCTCCTCTCCCTACAACCTCCTCTCAAGAATCATTAGGGAGCCCGAACAGCTTCACAGTTCCGGCTTCCCGGCTGCTGTCATATTTGCCGTCTTTGTCATCACAGGCAAACGCCAGCAGAGGCCTTTTGGGGTGCCACGCCACTGTGAAGGTCGGAGACTCACACTGTACCTCCCATAGTTTGTCCCCTATAGAAAACAACAGAGAGAAACCAATCAATACGTTCAAAACGAAGGACACATTCATTAAGTACTTACCTGTATTAACTCGTTTAATCCACCTACTAATCCCATGAGATAGATACAACTATTACCTCATTTTACAGAGAACCCCCAGGCACAGAGAGCCCACAAGCCAGCGGCGGGCAGAGCAAGTTCTGAGCACAAGTGGGTTAACTCAAGAGCAGGTCACTGAGCAGGAAAGTATCTCCGCATCACAGGGACATGCAGTTACATGAAGGATCTGCACGGCTGGATGCTGGACAATGTTCACCGCAACGTGGCTAATGGGGGCATTCTTTACACAGTGGAATTTCAAGTTCTTTACTTTCCTCTTCGAAGTTTTCTATATAGTTTTAATCTTTTTACGAAGAGTGTCACAGATTTCCGAAAACAATAAAGCAACATTAAAAAACAAATCTGAGGAAATTCTTTCATAAAATGAATACTCTCCTCCCATTTTTCTATTTCCAACTTCTGTTGTTTTTAAAGCAAAAACTTTATAATTCCTTAAATTTTAAAAAATATTTTTTCAAGTTCATATACAGGCAAAAGATAAAGAGAAATATAGCACAACATTTAAAACAGGTGGTATTTAGATAGTGGGACCCCAAGTGATGCTTTTTTCTTCCTCCTACTCTGTAGTTTAAAGTTTAAATAAATCTAACTATTTTTCTAAATCACTTTCCTCAGACCTGCCTGTTTATTTCTTAACTCTTTGCTTCCTCACCACCTGGCAGTGACAGTCAAAACAGAAACACACTTGTCTAAAGGAGACAAATTCATTCATGATCATGCTGGTGAAGTAGTCACGTGCAGAGATGAGATCACAAGAGAAGTCCTGACTGCCAAAGGTGAAAGACGGTAGACTCTCATGAAGTTACCTGTCTCCACTTCAGCAATGTCAATAAAATGATCTTCCGATGCTGACGCCAGCATTTTCCCATCATGGCTGAAACTGAGGGTCCTTACAGGCCAATCCAGCCTATGACACAGAGTGGACGAAGAGACAAGAGAATTACCAAATAAGAGGAGGGAACAATGTCACTCACGATGAAATAAAATTAATGTACCCAACAAGGAAAGTGCTGATAGAGTCACTTACCTGGAAAAGCACCGAACACACACTAACTCATCCACATCCCAGAGGCTGACCAAAGCATCTGCACTTCCTGTGGCAAAGTACTTCCCCATGGGGTCAAACTTGATACAGATGCAGTTGGAAGGATGGGCGTTGATAGACTGCACAGGCTTCAGTTCTGGGTAGCTGAGAAAAAAGACAGCGATCAAACTGCAGAAGAGGACTGTGGTGCTAAAACAATAATAGGAGACAATGAAGAAGAAAAGCAAAGATAATGGACCACCACCAAGAACTGTCATTCAAGATAACATTCCCGAAATAAAAAAAGATTTTGAACTACATTATTTAAAAAGCACAACACATACCTGAGACTACAGAACCAAAGCTACCAACATCGACACAGAGACTAGCAAAATTAGTGGACTTTAAAGAAAAAGAAAATTAGATTATCAGGCTTTCTGACAGTAACACTTAATGCCAAAAGAAAATGGAGTACCGTATTTAAGAAAGATACACAAGCAAGAAAATGAGTCAAGGATTTTTACATCCAGCAAAACTGAATTTCAAATATAATGATACAAACAATAAGCACAATAACGTTTTATAAAATCTGTAAGTTTTATAAGTACGTAAATAAGTTGTAATAAAAACTCCAGGAATAATGGTCCCATGAACGCTTCCCGAGGAATCTTAACTAGAGAATGAGCTTCCATAAAAAAAATGATTAGAGACTTATAAGGACTGGTGCTGAACACTGAATGTACAGTTTCTTGCAAAAACTATACATGGTTTAAAGGGAGGGTATAATATGTAACATCTGCACACGCTTACAATATATAGTACTATTTTTTTAATGGGGGAAGAATGGAAAGAGCATATGCAAAAAGCAAAAACATTTTGTTTCAAGTCATCACACTGGTGGTAGCGGCAGGAATATTGTTATTCTGAGACATCTATATGTTTACCATGGGATATAGGTAATAAGTAACCATCGGATATTCTAATTCTATGATCCCCTGTGCCCTTGAGAACCAGAATACTCAATTTGGAAGGAAAGAAACATATTTGTAATATAGAAGAGGTTTAGTAAAATCCCTGGAGTCCTCAATTTTGATTGGAAGTTATCAATGTGAATTCATAAGGTATTTTATCTTTAAATATATATATATACACACACACATGTAATTCCTAGGCCAACTCAGCGGTAATGAACATTCCTAACTTCAGTATCATTTCTCAGTAAAAGAATGTAAGGCTCCTTTTTTTTTTTTGAGGTGGAATCTCACTCAGTCGCCCAGGATGCTGAAGCGCAGTGGTGCAATCTAAACTTACTACAATCTCCACCTCCCGGGTTCAAGCAATTCTCCTGCCTCGGTCTCCCAAGCAGCTGGGAATACACACCTGCGTCACCACGCCCAGCTAATTTTTGTATTTTGAGTAGAGACGGGGTTTCTCTATGATTGCCAGGCCTCAACTGATCCACTCGCCTCGGCCTCCCAAAGTGCCAAAGTGCTGGGATTACAGGCGTGAGCCACCGCACCCAGCCAGAATGTTAAGGCTTCTTGGAGAATTTTCTGATTAAAGGTCTGGGGCAAGAAATGCACAAGATGAACTGGAACATCTTATCAAACCAGAGAGCAAAAAAACAGAAGACAATGGGATTATGTCAAAAAAGGTCTCAGGAACCAACTTGAAGAGGTTCTTATTGGCCAAAGATGGGATAATTTGAGCTTCAACAGGCATAACAATTACAAGAGATGGAAACACATCAACTATGTTTAAAAACATCAGCCCATAATGATTCTTTTAAAAAAAAAAAAACCTAACTGCTCATCTTTGGACGTAGCAGGAAACAAAATCATTATCTTGACAAACAGAGAGAATCAAAATTTTATCCTGCCTTCCCTAGATGAACTGCACTACTGGGTAACCAAATCGCAGATGAGAAGCAGCATCTCTTTATACAACAGTCCAACACATAAACAGCATATGGAAGCAGCAAAAGCCAAACCGGGAGAATCTCCACAGGTTAACAGTCTGGTTTTTCAACAGCTATGTTTTAGGAAGTTTCTTTTGAGTAATTTAAGAGATAAAAAAGACTTATCAATTTTTTTTTTTAATGAGCAAAACTAAGGTATCTAGGAGCTGCACATGTGGTAGATAAACTATGAAGAAACACTATAAAAGTCAGGATAGTGTTTGCTTTTGTGGAAGGGAGTTGTAATTAGGACAAAACACCTAGATGGACTTCTGGGATGGCTGGAAAGAACTACTTCTCTACTTGGGCGGGGTTGCACAAGAGTTAAGCCTATAAGAGTTCATTAAGCTATACATTTGTTTTATGTGGTTTTCAATATCTGTGTTTTATAATAAAAAGGTTTTGCTTAAAAAGTTATAGAAACCCCATTGCCTACAAAATAAAACCCAAGATACTCAGCATAAAATAAAGGCCTTTTATAATCTGGTCCCAAATTAGACTTCATCTTCCCATCATCATGCCCTCTCTTATTGCCCTTACCTGCCAACACTCCCCCAACAACCCCGACCCAACCATTCTCCAAATAAGTCATGCTCACTCACGCCTGCTTTGTCAGTTACGTGGTTCCCTTTTGCTTATTCTTAAAATTCTGCTCATCTTTCAGGATCAAGCTCACAAGCTCCCTCCTTCAACCCCCCATATAGTATGTATGTTCTTTCCGTGGAATTTCACAGCAAACTCCTGGCCTCCCACTCACAGAACCTATCTCACTTGGCCTTGCATTGTTCACCTGGGATAGTGGAAGGCTAGAACTGAACAGACCTGAATTTCAGCTCCACAGTTTCATTCATTTACAGAACAAATATTTACTAAGATCCTACTACGTGGAGCAGGTACAGGACTAGACATTAGGGATTCAACACTAAACAAGGCAAACACCATCCCTACCATCATGGAATTCACAGTCTAACAGGAGACATAGGCAAATAAACATGCAATTACAATATAGAAAGAAAAGTGCTTCCTACAGAAAGTATATAAAATAAGCCCCTAACCTACTTCTAACCTTGGGGTAGCAGGGGAGCTTCCCTGAAGGGAAAGTGATATTTAAGTTGAAACTTTAAGAGCACGAATTAGCCAGAGGTCAGGCTAATCACCTGAGGTCGGGAGTTGGAGACCAGCCTGACCAACATGGAGAAACCCTAAACTACAAAAAATACAAAATTAGCCGGGTGTGGTGGTGCATGCCTCTAATTCCAGCTACTTGGGAGGCTGAGGCAGGAGAATCGCTTGAACCCAGGAGGCAGAGGTTGCGGTGAGCCGAGATCACACCATTGCACTCCAGCCTGGGCAACAAGAGCAAAACTCTGTCTCAAAAAAAAAAAAAGAGAGTATGAATTAGCTATAATTCAAGGTGCATCCAGTTCTAGCACACACTAGCTGACTACTGATGTAACCTCTCACCCTCAGATCCTCATCTGTCAAACGAGAAACAAACCATCAACCCCTAGAATTTCTGTAAGGACTCAGTAAAATATAAAGTATATAAAATATACAGCTCAAATGTACTTAAGACAGGTTAGGATTCTCTCTATTTGTGTTTTAAGCTCCTTCAGGATAGGCTCATATCTAATTCATCTCCATATCTGACACAGCACCCAGCACAAAGACATGACAGTCCCCTAAGCTAGACCCCCTCACCTGAGGATGTTGATACAACCATTGCCATTTGTCAGGAAGAACATATTATTGTCATTGTTCCAGGAGATTTCGTTGACCTCGAACTTGAACTGCTCTTCTGCTTTGGAACGGTGTGTCTTGGCATCAATAAAGGTCACCACATCATCCTTGTTGCCTACAGCAATGGTCTGCCCATCAGGACTCCAGCAGATATTAATGTTCTCCCCTGGGAACCCAGACATAATCAGCAAGATAATCTGTTTGTTCATAATCCTCCACAAGTGTATTATGCTATCCTAGAAAGAAGACCAGAGCTTTCTTCAGGGCTTACTCATTAAAGTCCTAGACAATGGAAGGGAGCTACCACTTATGATTCAACAATGAGTCCAGAACATTCATCTACACATTTCCCCATTCGGTCTTCACAATACTCCTCTAACATACACGTTATTATCTCCATTTATAAAATCTGTAAGATTTTATAGATTTCCTTCATCTTGTAGATGAAGGAAATAGGAGATAAGAAGACAAGCCAAAGTGTCAAAGCTATGAAGTCACACAGCCAAGATTTTTTTTTTTTTTTTTTGAGACGGAGTCTTGCTCTGTTTGTTGCCCAGGCTGGAGTGCAGTGGTGCAATCTCGGCTCACTGCAAGCTCCACCTCCTGGGTTCACGCCATTCTCTCGCCTCAGCCTCCCAAGTAGCTGGGACTACAGGCGCCTGCCACCACGCAGGGTAATTTTTTTGTATTTTTAGTAGAGACGGGGTTTCACCGTGTTAGCCAGGATGGTCTCGATCTCCTGACCTCGTGATCCACCCGCCTCGGCCTCCCAAAGTGCTGGGATTACAGGCGTGAGCCACCACGCCCGGCCGAGCCAAGATTTTAAATCCAGATTTGACCCCAAAGCCCCCTTTTCTCTTACACCAGTATTTCTCAACTCTAGCCATTCACATGCCAACATCACAATTTTTGTCCTATCCATTAAACACTATACTTTTCTTTATTCAAGATTTTTCTTAAAATTGATTAAAAAAAATTTACTTAAATAAATTTAGCAGCCAGCTGTGGAGGCTCAAGCCTGTAATTCCAGCACTTTGGGAGGCCAAGGTAGGAAGATCACTTGAGTCCAGGAGTTCAAGATCAGCCTGGGCAATATGGCAAAACCCGTCTCTACAAAAAATTAGCCAGGCATGGTGGCATGTGCCTGTAGTCCCAGCTACTCAGGAGGTTGATGTGGGAGGATGGCTTGAGCCCAGGTGGAGGCTGCAGGGAGCCAATATTGTGCCACTGTACTCCATCCTGGGTAACGGGGCAAGACCCTGTCTCAAAAATAAAAATAAAATAAAATAAATAAAAATAAAATAAATTTAGCTTCAACTGAATAATAAATTCTATGTGCTAGTTCTTCTAGTAGACATTAAAATATTTGCAAAACTGGTTTTTAATGTTCACCCATGCATCACCTGAATCACTCATGGATCAGCAGCTGTATACTCGGGGAAAAATCACACCATTCTGCCTCCAGAGATAAGTCTTGCCTTGTCAACAAAGTCCAGTGGCCCACATTGAACACGTCAATTAAAAATCTCACCAACTTTTTCCATTCTAAAATGCATATTTTCTCACATTTTAGTATCTATACTGTATCTTAAAATGTATCAGAAAACATTTCAAAATTTTAGGTGTATCACAGTTATTTACCAACTTTCCTTCCTAATGGAACATCTTATGATCAATGAAGACTCAGAGTCCCATACAATACCGGCCTCAATACTTACAACAGAGCCTGTAAATGTACTGCACAACTTTCTCCCAGATCACCAAGACCATCCAAGTTTCAACCATTCTAACTCATCAGAATTTTCCAAATTCTCCATGCCTTTGCACATGCTGTTCCGTCCTGGAAATGCCCCATTCCCCACCCACTGCACCCTGACCACTCAATTCCTATAGCTACCCTAAAAGTTTGCTCAAATTTGGTGAGGCCTTCCCTGGCTCCCCTAGGCAGACTTTTGTTTTCATTTCTATTCTGGGTATCCACCTTGCAGACCTCTCCATTATAAAATGAACCATATCTTGCTATATTATTTGTATATATGTGTCTTCTCCCCGCAGGGGAGGCCCTTGGAGCTGGAAGCTCTTATTCAGCTCAGGATGTCTCATACACAGCTGAGTGCCAGGCACAGAAAAGATATTCGGAAAATGGTTGTTGAATGAATTCAAACAGCTTATCTTCCTATTGCCCTCTCTCTGAATCGTCACCTTTAGTGTTCACAGTGGCAATGCATTTTGTAGTCCTCACGTCCCAGATGCGAATGGTTTTATCTCCGGATGCCGTAACAAATAGGTCAGGATTACTTGGATGCCAACAAAGCTGGTCCACGCTATCCCCATGTCCCCGATAATTGTTTTCTTTGACCTGAAAGAACAGAATCCAGATGTGACTTCACACAGATGTAGCTGCCTCCGCATGTAACTTTATAACCTTGTTCAAACCAAAGTATGCTGGGACGAGTAAAGATCTGGGTAATTCAGAATCCAGTTCTTCCAAGCCCTTCCTCCCTTCTCTTCTCCGCAGTCCTTCTGAACTGTTTTTCTCAGCTTCCACACCTATGCCCTTACTTTTGTACCCTCCCTGGCCTCCTCCTTCCTGGTTTTTCACCCTTACTCTACCACCAACGCTCCTAACCCGGCCGCTCATTCCCACGGGACGCCCTATGACTTTCAAATGGGCCCTCCTCACCACCACCACCACCACCACCACCACCACAGCCCCTAGCCACTTCTTACCAGCACACGATTCGACTCCAAACGAGTAAGGCTCCCACCGCAGCCCCGTCCCATCCACCCTCTCCTCACCTTCACCCGCCATCGCCAACCTCCTTACTTCCACACTCTCCACACGCCCCCAATCTTCCTCTCCTCACCCCTCACGACCCCGTCACCCCCACACTCCACCTTCTCCCCACTCCCTCCTCATCTCCACACTCCCCCTTTCCCCTTCCCTCAAGCCCACTCTCCTTTCACCCCCGCGGCTCCGTTCGCCCCCATTCGCTCTCCCACTACCGCACCTCACTTCACCACGGCCCCTCTCCCTAGCCTGGGCCGAGCCCCGGCAGCTCACCAACCGGTCCTTCTCCAGCAAGAAGACGCTGGCCGTCTTGTCGAAGGACCCCGAGGCCAGGCGACGCCCGTCGCAACTCCAGGCCACCGAATGCACCTTGGCGCTGTGCGCCAGGAACTCGCGCGTCTTGCTGTGGCCCCGGAACAGCTCCTGCATCCCAAGCACGTAGCGCGACGGGCCGCTGCTCACTGAGCACCACTGGGCCATCGAGCCGGGGCCGCTCTGGCCCAACGCCGAGGGCCCCATGGCTGCAGCGGGGACCGCCATGCCAAGCTCCCAGCTTCCAGCTCACAACAGGGCAGCAGCCTCCAGGGTGCAATCAGTCCTGGCGCCGCTGTCGCACGCATGCGCCCGGAAGAGCGACGGCCCCTCTACGCAGGCGCGCTGTACCCCGCCCCGAAAGGGACTACAAATCCCGGTATGCAGCGCGTGCCCCCCTCTGCTTACTTAGTAATATTTGGTTCGTTTAACTCCAAATATGCTTCACACCTAACGATTCCGAGTTTTTTTAGGTTCTTATTTCTCCCTTACCTATTCTTTGGTAGATATATGTGGATCCCTGTTTAATCGAATAAAAGAACCAACACTAACCTTCTAAACAGTTAACTCATCACCTTTCTTCTGGGGTTGTTCCCTAATCCCTAGTCCCCTCCCTTAAAAGCAGAAAGCCCTGGACTTTTTGCTGGAGAAGGAGCAGCTGGTGAGCTTGTCCCATGAAAAGGGCTAGCGGGTGCGGAGTGAGGGAAGAGGTGTTAAGAAGGGGTCTGGAGGGTTTTTTTTTTTAAATAAAAATGAATTTTTTGTTTGTAAAAGGTAATGGTAGAGGCGTGTGAACCAGAGCAACTCTATCTTACATAGGAACTGGGTAAAATGAGGCTTAAACCTACTGGGCTGCATTCCCAGACTGTTAAGGCATTCTAATCACAGGATGAAATAGGAGGTCAGCACAAAATACAGGTCATAAAGACCTTGATGATAAAACAGGTTGCAGTAAAGGAGCCGGCCAAAACCCACCAAAACCAAAATGGCGATGAGAGTGACCTCGGGTCATCCTCACTGCTACACTCCCACCAGTGCCAGGACAGTTTGTAAATGCCACGGCAACGTCAGGAAGTTACCCTATATGGTCTAAAAAAGGGAGGCATGAATAATCCACCACTTGTTTAGCATATCATCAGGAAAAACCATAAAAATGCACAACCAGCAGCCCTCGGGGCTGCTCTATGGAGTGGCCATTCTTTTATTCCCTTTACTTTCTTAATAAACTTGCTTTCACTTTGCACTGCGGACTCGCCCTGAATTCTTTCTTGAGTGAGATCCAAGAACCCACTCCTGGGGTCTGGATTGGGACCCTTTTCCTGTAACAGTATTACATGCACATGATTGTAAATATAAAAATAAAAGATACAGAGTGAAAAGTAAATGTCCACCTGCGTATCCACCCCACCTCTCATATCTCCCTTAAACCAGTGGCTTCTTGCTGGAGAAAAAAGGGGTGGTGAGCTGCCAGCGCCAGTCAAGGCCCTGGAGAAGAGCTGAGGGGGGACGGTTTTGGTGGTGAGTAGTAGTGGTAAATGTGTTTAAAAACCCAATTTTTAAAACGCAACACGTGCACTTGGTAACAAATGTAAAAACTATAAAAGGGAATAGATTGAAAAGTTTCCCTCCATCCTGTGTCCCCAAACTTCTCTTCTGAAAAAGTTAAATTTCTTGTGTGGCCTTCCAGAGACAGTGTAAGTAAGCACCTTGGCAAGGTAGATAGGTGTGTGCATAACCTCCCCCAACCCACTGCCAAAAAGGTAGCATTCCTTACATAACTTGCTTTCTATGGTAAATATGTATAGGAAATCATTTCTTGTCAGAAAATGCAGACGTCTCATTCTTCTTAATGGTGGCAATCTTTATATGAATATATAATAGTTTATTCAACTGATCCCTTCATGAATTTGCTTTTAGAACAATATTGCAGTGAATATCCCTATAAAACCTTCATTGTGCACACCTGCACTTTTTTATTTGGATATATATTGCCAAAACACCTATGAAGAGGTTTAATAATTTATACTTCTACCAGCAACATAAGTAAGTGTCAGAAGGTCCTAGGTACTAAATGATTACACATATAAAGCATGTGGCTCTCAGAAGGACTGTAGGAAATAAGGTCCCTATCTTTCCCCAATCTTTTCCCTACCCCATTGCAACGAGAAATTCTTGGAAACTACAAAGCTTTTCAGACTCCAAGAATACCAGTGAAGTCTCTAAAATCTTGGAGTAGGAAACTATTTGGTGTCTAGTTTTCTTCCTTACCCCTTTTTCAGGAATCTTCTTCATATATAGATACTTTTAGATATTTTTCATACATTTTCTACTTTTTCCAATATTTTGTTTTTTTGTTGTTGTTTTTTTTTTTTTTTTTTTTTTTTTTTTTGCTGCATACACTGAGGATTTACAAGTCCCTGTCCAAGATACAAAAACTGAAATAGAAAGAGGTAAAATGTCCTGTTCCAGGTCACATGACTATCATGTGACACAGCAAAGGTTAGAACTCAGACGTTACTGACTCTAAAATCTACACTCTGATTTTCAGTATCTGAAATCATGTAAATGTGATTCTTTGTATTTCTGCATTCATTTTGTATTTTTGTATGTAATGTATATTTTTTAATTTTTAATTTTTTTTGAGATGAAGTTTTGCTCTTATTGCCCAGGCTGGAGTGCAGTGCAATCTTGGCTCACTGCAACTTCCGCCTCTCAGGTTCAACCAAGTCTTCTGCCTCAGCCTCCCAAGTAGCTGGGATTACAGGCACCGCCACCATGCCCGGCTAATTTTTTGTATTTTTGGTTGAGATGGGGTTTCGCTATGCTGGCCAGGCTGGTCTCAAACTCCTGATGTCAGGTGATCCACCCGTCTCGGCCTCCCAAAGTGCTGGGATTACAGGCATGAGCCACCGCGCCCGGCCTGTAATGTATATTTTTTACTTAATTTCCCCTTGTGTTCCTTTTCTATATTCTGTACACATGGATGTTAGAACCTCAGTTGTGATAAGTATATCCGACTGCTCTTCCCTGAGACAGAAACTGATATAACATTTCAAGTTGGACTAGCACACATCTTGCGGCAATGGTGAGACTGAAGTCAGAGTCTCTCAAAGGGGTGATCAAATTTAGGGGAACACAGTCATGGGCCATTTTTTAAAACTTTTTATTTGGAAAAATTCAAATTTACAGAAAAGTTGCAAGAATACTAAAAAGCACTGCTACTCCTGTGACACAGATTCACCAAGCTGTAGCATTTTGTTCCACTTGTTTTCTTTATTTTTATTTTTATTTATTTATTTTTTTGAGACACAGTCTTACTCTGTCACCCAGGCTGGAGTGCAGTGGCGCGATCTTGGCTCACTGCAACCTCCGCTTCCCAGGTTCAAGCGATTCTCATGTCTCAGCCACCTGAGTAGCTGGGATTACAGGCGTGCACCACCACACCCACTAATTTTTTGTATGTTTTGTAGAGATGGGGTTTCTCCATGTTGGCCAGGCTGGTCTCAAACTCCTGGCCTCAAGTGATCCACCCGCCTTGGCCTCCCAAAGTGCCAAGATTACAGGCCTGAGTCACTGCACCCAGCCTCCATTTGCTTTCTCTACATGTATCTACATTACTACTCTTTTGTCTAAACATTTGGCAATTGTGCATCTGTCCGTTCCCACATTGCTATAGGGAACTACCTGAGACTGGGTAATTTATAAAGAAAAGAGGTTTAATTGGGCCAGGCACGGTGGCTCACACCTGTAATTCCAGCACTTTGGGAGGTCAAGGCAGGTGGATCACGAGGTCAGGAGTTCAAGACCAGCCTGGCCAAGATGGTGACACCTTGTCTCTACTTAAAATTTAATAAAATTAGCCAGGCGTGGTGGCGGGTGCCTGTAGTCCCAGCTACTCGGAAGGCTGAGGCAGGAGAATGGTGTGAACCCAGGAGGCGGAGCTTGCAGTGAGCCGAGATCACACCACTGCACTCCAGCCTGGGCGACAGAGCGAGAAGCTGTCTCAAAAATAAAAAAAAGAGGTTTAATTGGCTTGTGGTTCCATAGGCTGTACAGGAAGTATGGCTGGGCAGGTCTCAGGAAACAGAGAGACAGGGAGGTGCCGCATACTTTTAAACAGCCAGATGTCATAAGAACTCAGTCACTGTAACAAGAACAGCAAGGGGGAAATTCGCTCCGATGATCCAATCACCTCTCACCAGGCCCCTCCTCCAACACTGGGGTTTACAATTGGAAATTTTCTCAGGGACACAAATCCAAGACATATCAAATTGTAAGTTATATACATCTTACCCTTTACCCCTAAATATTTCAGTATTTCCTAAGAAATAGGATGTTCTGTTTCCTACCCCCAGTATAGTTACTGATGTTGGTAAATTGAACACAAACATGGAATTTTATTTAATTTACCGTCTGTATTTTATTTGTGTCAATTTAGCCAGAAATGTTCTTTACAGCATTTCTTTTCTTTCAGTACATGTTCCAGTCTAGAACCTCATACTATATTTAGTTATTATATGTCCTTAGTCTCCATGAATCTATAAAAGTTCCCCAGCATTTCTGTGCCTATTATGACATCAACATTTTTGAAGAATGCAGCTGATGGACCATTTTTACAGTTCCTTCTCTCACCTAGAAATTCTCTCTTAGGAGCTGATCAAACTCAAACTAAGAATTTTTTTACACATGTGAGTCTTGGGGACTTCAGGGTCATTCAAGGCAGAATCAGGCCATAAATAGTAATGCCAGAGATGACAGGATGTGTAGAGGGACAGGGGAAAAATCTTACAGTGAAAGAAGAGTAGGGGAGTCTTGAAGTATAAGTCCTTTGGGGGTCAGAGGACTTTAGAGAAGCTGATGTTGTAAAAGAAAACAGACTTGTCACCTCTGGCAAAGCCTCAACATATGGGTATGTAGCCGCCAGGGTTCAGCCAGAGAAGCAGAACAACTGGAAGATAATTAGAATTATCAGGTAAGTGAAGAAATCAAACTAAAGAAAGGATACAGAGTTTCATTTCAGCAGCTTAAAATTTTAAATCACAAAGCTGATAATATTACAACTTAATTATATACCAGACTAATATTCAGAACTAAAGCAGATGTATATATGTTCTGCTTTAGTCATATATATGTGATTTTTAAATATAAATATATATTCATATATTTAAATGTTTATATGATAAAATACCTAGATATAAACTTATACAAAATATATAAAAAAAATTTTACCAAAAATTACTAATTTTAAGAATTATTTAAGCTGGCGTGGTGGCTCACACCTGTAATCCCAGCACTTTGGAGGCTGAGGCGGGTGGACCACTTGATGTAAGGAGTTTGAGACCAGCCTGGCCAACATGGTGAAACCCTGTTTCTACTAAAAATACAAAAATTAGCTGGGCGTGGTGGTGCGCAATTGTAGTCCCAGCTACTCAGGAGGCTGAGGCAAGAGAATCGAATGAATCCAGGAGATGGAGATTGCAGTGAGTCGAGATCATGCCACTGCACTTCAGGTTGGAGGACAGAACAAGACTCTGTCTCGACAACAACAACAACAAGAATTATTGAGAGGCCAATAGGAATTTTGGTGAAAAAACTAAAAAGGGGAAAATTAGGAAACCATTTATAGAGGAAATATCCACAGATGTAATTCAAAACAAACAAAAAATATTGCTCTACAGAATTCCTACTGCTCCCTTAAGTGTTTGGATATGCAAAACAGAGGCCTCACTGATTCTCCATATAAAGATGGGCTTAAGTGTTTAGATTGGGTATGGTCATGGGAGAGTTGAGTTGCTCTGTATGAAAATGAAAAGAATAGGCCGGGCATGGTGGCTCATGCCTGTAATCCCAGCATTTTGGGAGGCTGAGGCAGGCAGATCACCTGAGATCAGGAGTTCAAGACCAGCCTGGCCAACATAGTGAAACCCCATCTCTACTAAAAATACAAAAATTAGCCAGGCATGGTGGTACATACATATAGTCCCAGCTACTAAGAGGCTGAGGCAGGAGAATTGCTTGAACCCGAAAGGCAGAGGTTGCAGTAAGCTGAGATCGTGCCACTGCACTCCAGCCTGGGTGACAGAGTGAGACTCCATTTCAAAAAATAAAAAATTACATGAAAATGAAAAAAATAATTTAAAATATTTTGGGGGAATACCAAGACAGAGCAGCACAAACCAGCAGAGTGGAGCACTGCATAGGTAGAAAGGGGAGATTTTAGGTCCCTTAGGACAGGTGGCTGTTTTTTCAAATGCCTTCTTAAAATCACAAGGCACACAAAGAAACAGGAAAATATGGCCTGATCAAAGTCAACAAAATAAATCTCCAAAAACCAACTCTAAAGAAACACAGGTTTCAGGCTTACTAAACAAAGACTTTAAAACAATAGTCTTTATTAAATATACTCAATGAGACACTGAATTAAAGGAATCAGGAAAACAATAAATGAACAAAATAGGATATCAGCAAAGAGACAAACTATTTTTTAAAAGAACCATACAGACATCCTAGAGTTGAAAAATAAGCTAACTGAATTGGAAAATTAACTAGAGGGGTTCAAAATCAGAATTGAATGGGCAGAAGAATCAGTGAACTTGAAGAAACATCATTTGAAATTATCAAGTCTGAGAAGCAAAAAGAAAAAAACAGTGAAGAAAAGTGAACAGCGCCTAGGGAGCATATGGAACAACATCAAGTGGACCAAATTATAAGCTATTGGAATTCCAGAAAGAAAATAGAGAGACAGAGAGAATCACAGAGGGAAAAAAATAGACTTTTTTTTCTTTTTTTAGTTAAGATGGAGTCTCACTCTGTCACCCAGACTGGAGTGCAGTGGCGTGATCTCGGCTCACTGCAACTTCCACCTCCCAGGTTCAAGCAATTCTCGTGTCTCAGCCTCCCAAGCAGTTGAGACTATGGGTGCATGCCACCACACCCAGCTAAGTTTTTTTTTGTATTTTTTAGTAGAGACGGGGTTTTGCCATGTTGGCCAGGTTGGTCTCAAACTCTTGACCTCAGGTGATCCACCTGCCTCGGCCTCTCAAAGTGTGGGATTACAGGTGTTGAGCCACCACTCCTAGCCTAAAAATAGACTTTAAGTAAAAATAAAACTGTTACAAGAAACAGGAGAATATTATATAATGGTGAAGAGGTCAATTCACCAAGAAGATATAACAATTAAAAACATTTATGCAATAAATATTAGAGCCTAAATATACATAGCAAACATTGACAGAATTGAAGAGAGAAATAGACAACTTGAAAAAATAGGAGACTTCAGTACTACACTTTCAATAACGGATAGAACAACTAGACAGAAGATCAATAAGGAAATACAAGAACTTGAACAACACTATAGACGAAATGGCCCTAACAGACATAAACAACACAATCCACCTAACAATAGAATATACTTTTTTTTAAAGTGCATGTGAAACATTCTCCAGGATAGAGGATGTGTTAGGCCACAAAACAAGTCTTAATGAATTTTAAAAGATTAAAATCATACAAAATATTGTTTCCAATCACAGTGGAAAGAAACCAATAGCAAAAGTTGTGCTGAAAAATCCACAAATACATAAAAATTAAACAACACATTCCTTAATCCCAGATACTCAGGAGGCTGAAGTGGAAGGATCACTTGAGTCCAGGCATTTGAGGCTGCAGTGAGCTTTGATCATGCCACTGCACTCCAACTTGGATGATGGAGCAAGAGCTCATCTCTAAAGAAAACAAAAGAGAGAACAAAACAATACACTCTCAAATAACAATGGGTCAAAAGAAAAAAATCACAAGGGAAATTAGAAAATATCTTCAGACAAATGAAAATAAAAACAAATGTACCAAAATGTGTGGGATACAGCAAACATAGTGCTAAAAAGGAAATTTACAGCTGTAATTGCTTGCATACCAAATAAGAACCCAAATCAACAATGTAACTTTACACCTTAAGGAACTAGAAAAATAACAAATGAAACTGAAACCTAGCAGAGGAAAAGAAATAATGAAGATTTGAGCAGAGATCAACAAAATAGAGAACAGAAAACAACTTTTAAAATTAAAAAACAAGAGTTGGTTCTTCCATAAGGTCAGCAAAACTGCCAACTAAGAAAATAAGAGAGAAGATTCAAATAACTAAAATCAGAAATGAAAGGAGACATTGCTGCTGCTTTTACAGAAATAAAAAGGATCATAAGCTAGTAATGTGAATACTTACATGATGAAAAATTAGATAACTAGATGAAATGAATAAAATCCTAGAAATACTCAATCTACCAAGAGTGAATCTGGCGAAACAGAAAACTTGAATAGACTACAATTAATAAGGAGATTGAATCTATAGCCAAAAACCTTTCAACAACAACCAAAAAAAAAAAACTCCTAGAACAAGATGGTTTCACTAGTAAATTCTACCCAACATTTATGGAAAAATTAACAGCAATCCTCCCAAACTGTTAAAAAGACTGAAGAGAGGACACCTCCCACTTATTCTATAAGGCCAGCATTACCCTAATATAAAAGCCAAACAAATACACTACAAGAAAAGGAAACCACACAGACCAGTATCCCTGGTAAACACTGAAGTGAAAATCCTCAACAAAATACTAGCCAACAGAATTCAACAATGCTTTAAAATTACTACATACCACGACCAAGTGGGATTTATTTCTGGAATGCAAGGATGATTTAACATACAAAAAACAACCAATGCGGCCAGGTGCAGTGGCTCATGCCTGTAATCCCAACACTTTGGGAGGCCAAGGCAGGTGGATGACCTGAGGTCAGGAGTTTGAGACCAGCCTGGCCAACATGGTGAAACCCTGTCTCTACTAAAAATACAAAAATTAGCCGGGAGTGGTGGCAGGCACCTGTAATCCCAGCTACTTGAGAGGCTGAGGCAGGAGAATCTGAACCCAGGAGATGGAGGTTGCAGAGAGCTGAGATCGCACCAATGCACTCCAGCCTGGGTCACAGAGTGAGACTCCATCTCGAAAAAAAAAAATGCATTTCTCCACATAAATAGAATTAAACACAAAACCACATGATCATCTCAATTGATTCAGAAAGAACGTTTGACAAAATTCAACATATTTTCATGATAAAAAGTACCCAGCAAACTAGAAATAAAAGAGAGCTACCTCAATATAATGAAGGCCATATATGTAAAGCCTACAGCTAACATGTTAAATGGTTAAAGACCAAAAGCTGTAGGATCACGAACAAGAATAAAGATGCCTGCTTTTGCCACTTCTATTCAACATAGTACTGGAAGTCCTAACTGGAGCAAGCAGGTAAGAAAAAGAAATAAAAAGCATCTAAATTGGAAAAAAACATAAAATTATCTCTCTTCTCAGATTACACATTTTATGTAGGAAACCCTGAAGAGTCCACTAAACAAACAAACAAACAAACAAACAAAAACTGTTAGAACAATCACTAATCATTAGGAAAATGCAAATCAGGCCAGGCATGGTAGCTCATACCTACAATCTCAGTACTTTGGGAGGCCGAGGTGAGAGGATGGCTTGAGCCCAGGAGTTCAAGATCAGCCTGGGCAACAGGGTAAAACCCGGTCTCTACCAAAAATACAAAAATTAGCTGGGTGGGGTGGTGCATGCCTGAAGTCCAGCTACTCAGGAGGCTGAGGTAGGAAAAGCACCTGAGCCTGGGAAGTCAAGGCTGCGGTAAGCTATGATTGTGCCACTGCACTCCAGCCTGGGCAACAAGAGAGAGACCCTGTCTCAAAAAAAAAAAAAAAAGCAAAAATTAAAATTGAAATGATAATGAGATGCTACTTCATACCCATTATGATGGCTACTATTTAAAAAATAAACAGAAAATAAAAAGTGTTGGCAAGGGTGTATAGAAATTGAAACCATTGTGCACTATTGGTGGGAATGGAAAATGGTGCAGTCACATTGGAAAACAGTATGGCAGTTTCCCAAAAAGTGAAAAATAGAATTACCATATGATAAAGCAATCCTGTTTTGGGGTATAGACCCAAAAAGAATTGAAAAGCAGGGTCTCAAGGAGATCGCCATATACCCATGTTCACAGCAGCATTATTCACAATAGGGAAAAGATGGAAGAAATCCAAGTGTTTAGTGACAGATGAATGGGTAAATAAGATGTGATAAATACATACAATAGAATATTATTCAGCTTTAAAAAGAAATTCTGACACATGCTACAACATGAGTTTGAACTTTGGACACATTTTGCAAAGTGAAATAAGCCAGTTACAAAAACAGAAATGCTGTATAATTCCACTTATATGAGATTTCTAGAATAGTCTAATTCATAGAAACAGAAAGTAGAATAGTGGTTGCCAGAGGCTGAGGGAAGGGGAGAATTCCAGGGAGTTACTGTTTAATGGGTATTGAGTTTGAGTTCAGCAAGATAAAAAGTGTTCTGGAGACAGCTGGTGGTGATGGTTGCAGAACAATGTGAATGTACTTTGTAAACCAAAAATAAAATTCTAACCACCTCCTGCTCCACCATCTGAATGGACTTCTCTTGGCAAGAGCAGTCCAAGGCTAACCGGGGGGACTGGTTCTGACCATAATGCGGGGCAGGGAGCAGACATGTCTCATTATGCCCTCTTCCCTTTCAAAATTACTGATAGAACAGACTCTTGAAGTCTAATGAAAAACATTTACAATCTGTTCTCTCTGAAGCCTGGTACCTGGAAGCTTCATCTGCATGATAAAACTTTGGTCTCCACAACTCCTAATCATCACAACCCAGACATTCCTTTCTACCGACTCCAAGTCTTTAGATAATAACATAACTCTTTCAACCGATTGCCAAATAGAATTTTTTTTAATCTACCTATAACCTGGAAACGCCCCCTCCTTCAAGTTGTCTGGCCTTTCCAGACTGAACCAATGTACATTTTACATGTACTTTATTGATATCTCATGTCTCCCTAAAATGTATAAAACTAGGCCATGCCCCAACCGCCTTGGGCACATTATTAATAGAGACAGGAGGCAGAGAAATCATAGTCAGATAGGGTGGGTCCCTGGTGAAACCCCACCTTCAAGCCCAAAACAGCCTGAAACTCACAAAACAGAGTGAGACCTTCTATTCCTGCTTGCCTGCTCTCTCCCAATTAGATCTTTCTGAATAATGCCTTTTAACCAAACAAATGTTGCTTTTTCCTATACTACCTACAGCCTGTGCCACCCCCATCATGTGTCTCTAAAGACCCCAGACTCAGTCAGTAGAGGGGAGATGGCCTGACTTTGGGGAGGAGACAGCCTGACTTCAGGCAAGAGATGGCCTGACTTCGGGACAAAGACCTCCTGTCTTCGGGGGAAGACAACGAGGGGCCCTTCCCATCCCCTCTCCAACTCCCCTCTCCGCTGAAAGCTGTTTTCATCACTCAATAAAATTCTCTGCCCCCACCATCCTTCAATCAGCAAGTGTGACCTCATTCTTCTTGGACACTGGATAAGAGCTCAGGCCCCACCAAGTGTGGGTACCCAGAAAGGTTGTCACACTGGCCCTTTGCCCTGGCTGGCAGAGTGCAGCCACCCCATGCAACAGGGCCAGGGGCCGACTGAGCTGCTAACAATCTGTGGTCCATCAGGCTGTGGGCAGCAGACCTAAAAGAGCTAATTAGCACATTAACACACCCTCTGGGGCTTCAGGGTCACAGGCACCCTTGTCTGGGTGCCACAGCATTCCCCTCAAGGCAACATGTCTGGTCTGGCCACGGGTGCTGCATAGAGCTTGCTCCTGTGTCAGCACCCAGAGCAGCCAGCCGGATCCCGCACTCACTCACTCACTCACGTACTCCCTCCCACAAGAGGGCTGAGTGTGGCAGGCCAAGTAGATGGGGCACCCCTGCTGTGAGTCCGGCAAAGGGGCGGAGAAAAATCCTGCATCATTGTCGGAACTTCCTGAGGCTGTGTCACAGGCGCATCCTTAACCTTGGCAAAATAAACTTTCCACATTGATTGAGATCTGTCTCAAATACTTTGGGTTCACAACTTAATACCACTCAACTGTACACTTAAAAATGGTTACGATGGTAAAACTTATGTTGTGTGTATTTTATGACAATTTTAAAACTAAGAAAAAAATATATACTAAATTGTTAACAATGGTTACCACTAAAGAAAAAGACAAGGTGAGAAGGAAACACTTTCAGTTTTCACAATTCTAAATTGTTGGAACTGTTTTTATAATTAATAAACCTTGTATTAGGGAAACAATTTTAAACATAGAAAAAATTTCATGTACAAGATTGTTCCCTACAGTGTTAGTTAACAGTGATAAATTAGAAGCAAGCTAAAAGTCCTCCTATTGCAAAGTCATGGTTATGTAAACCATAGCATGTCCACTTAATTAAATGTCATATAGCCATCAAAATCCTCAAAACAGTAAAGGGAGGTTCATATGACGGGATATATAAATGTTACTTTGCAGCTCGGTTTTTAAAAAGGGTAGAAAACCAGCTAAATGGAAAGACACCAAAATGTAAAACATAATTGTCATTGGATAATGGCTGTTTATTTTCTTCCTCCTTTCTGTATTTTCCAATTTTAAAAATACAGACAGGTATTACTTTATTATAAACTGTATTTTAAAAAATGTTAGAAGATAGAAACAAATTGAACAAAACTGCAGGATACAAAATCAAAACACAAAAATCAGTTGGGTTTCTAAACACCAACAATGCACAATTTGAAAAGGAAATTAAGAAAACAATTCCATCTGCATAGCATCAAAAAGATGCAAATACTTAGGAATAAGGTAAACCAAGGAAGCAAAAGACACACTGAAAACTACAAAATGTATTTTAAAGAAATTAAAGAAGACACCCATAAACAGGAAGACATCCTGTGTGTGGATTGAATAACTTAATACTGTTAAAGTGTCAATACCACCCAAAGTGATACACAAATTCAATGAAATCCCTGTCCCAACCTCAATGACTATTTTTATAGATTTTTTTTTAAATACTAAAATTCATAGGCAATCCCAAGGGACCCCAAATAGACAAAACAATCTTGTAAAAATAACAACGTGGAAGATCCCATATTTCCTTATTTCAAAACTTACTGTACAGTAACCAAAACAGTGTCATGCAAGCATAAAGACAGACATGTAGAACAATGAAATAGAATAGAGAGCCAAAAATAAACCATTGCTTATACAGTCTGATGATTTTTGACAAGAGTGTCAAGACTATTCAAAGGGGAATGGGCAGTCTTTTCAACAATGGTGTTGGAAAAACTGGATATCCACATGAAAAATAATGAAGTTGGGCTCTTATCTTATACCATAAACAAAAATTAACTAAGAATAAATCAAAGACCTAAATGTAAATCTTGGAAGAAACTTAAACTCTTAGAAGAAAACATAGGAGGAATACTTCATGACATTGGATTTGGCAATGATTTCTTATACATGATACCAACAACACAGGTAGCAAAAGAAAAAGACAGGCTACATCAAAATTTAAAACTTCTGGGTATCAAAGAACAAAATCAACAGAGTGAAATAGGAACACATACAACAGAAGAAAATATTTGCAAAGCATATATCTGATAACGAGTTAATAGCCAGAATATATATAGAAATCCTACAACTCACCAATGACCAAAAAAAAAAAAAAATCTGATTAAAAAATAGGCCAAGGCCAGGCGTGGTGGCTCACACCTGTAATCCCAGCACTTTGGGAGGCCAAGGGAGTGGATCACCCGAGGTCAGGAATTCAAGACAAGCCTGGCCAACATGGGGAAACCCGTCTCTAAATAAATAAATAAATACATACATAAATAATTAGCCAGGTGTGGTGGTGGGCACCTGTAATCCCAGCTACTCAGGAGGCTGAGGCAGGAGAATCACTTGAACCCAGGAGATAGAGGTTGCAGTGAGCCAAGATGGCGCCATTTTACTCCAGCTGGGCAACAGAGTGGGACTCCATCACCAAAAAAAAAAAAAAAAAAAAATAGGCCAGACATGGTGGCTCACACCTGTAATCCCAGCACTTTCGGAGGCTGAGGCGGGTGGATCACCTGAGATCAGGAGTTCAAGACCAGCCTGGCCAATATGGTAAAACCCCATCTCTACTAAAAATTAAAAAAAAAAAAAAATAGCCAGCCGTGGTGGCAGACGCCTGTAATTCCAGCTACTTGGGAGGCTGAGGCAGGAGAAATGCTTGAACCCAGGAGGCAGAGGTTGCAGTGAGCTGAGATAGTGCCATTGCACTCCAACTTGGGCAACAAGCAAAACTCCATCTCAAAATAAAAAAAATAAAAAAATAGAACTTGAACAGACATTCCTCCAAAAAAGATATACAGATGCCCAGTAAACACATGAAAAGGTGCTCAATATTACCAGTGATTATGAGAAAGCAAATCAAAACCGTAATGAGATACCACCTTACACCCATTAGGATAGCTATTATCAAAAAAGAAAAACAAAAGAAAAAAGCAAATGTTGGCAAGGATGTGGAGAAATTGGAGCCCTTGTGCCCTGTTGGTGGGAATGTGAAATGGGGCATTTGCTATGGCAAACAGCATGGCAGTCTCTCAAAAAATTCAAAATAGAATTATCATATGATCTACCAATTTCTTTCTTCTTCTTTTTGAGGCAGTCTTGTTCTGTCGCCCAGGCTGGAATGCAGAGGCGCCATCTTGGCTCACTGCAGCCTCCACCTCCCAGGCTCAAGCAATTCTCCTGCCTCAGCCTCCTGAGTAACTGGGATTACAGGTGCCCACCACCACACTCAGCTAATTTTCATACTTTTTAGTAGAGACAGGGTTTCATCATGTCAGCCAGGCTGGTCTCGAACTCCTGACCTCAAGTGATCCACCTGTCTCAGCCTCCCAAAGTGCTGGGATTACAGGCGTTGAGCCACCATGCCCAGCCATTGATCTAGCAATTTCACTTAAGGAGATATACCCAAAAGAATTAAAAGCAGGGTCTCAAAAAGGTATTCGTACACCCAAGTCCATAGCCAAAAGGTGGAAGCAACCCAAGAGTTCAAGAGATGAACAGATAAACCAAATGTGGCGCAGACCTACAATGGAATATTCTTCAGCCTTAAGAAAATTCTGACACATGCTACAACATGAACCTCAAGGCTGTCACGCTAAGTGAACCTTGAGGACATTATGTTATGTGAAATAAGGCAGTACCAAAAGGACGAATACTATATAGTTCTTCAAAGTCATAGAGTCAGAAAGTAAAATGGTAGTTGCCAGGGCCCACAGGGAAGGAGGACTAGATGAGTTATTGTTTAATGGGTACAAAGTTTTATTTTTTGCAAAATGAAAAGTTTGAGAGAGAATAGTGGCCATGGTTTCTCAACAATGAGAACGTACTTAATGCCACTAAACTGTACACATAATAAAACAGCTAAAATGGTAAATAAGGAAAAATCAACTGTTTTTCCTCTTAATGCTTCATTTCTGTCAGCAGATATGTAGGGGTGGGGGTTCCCCCCAACAATCAATTCTCCAACATGAACCAATTCTCTGATACCTACCATTCAATTTAATTCTGACACTAAAGAGTTAGCACAAACCCCAAGGGTTAAGGACACAGTCCCACAAGACTGCTCCACTTCAGATGCCAATCACAAGTCCCACATTGTCACCTGTACTTCTGACCAGCTGGCTATAAAATCTGGGTTTCCACGATCCCATCCTCAAGTTCAATAATTTGCTAAGACAGCTCACAGAATTCAGAGAAACACTTACCCACATTTACGGGCTTATCTTATAATAAACGATGTGATAAAGGACACGAATAAATAGCCATATGAAGACAGACATAGGGCAAGGTCTGGAAGGGTCCCGAGAACAAGAGTCTGTCCCCATGGAGTTGAGGTGCACCACCCTCCCAGCACGTGGATGCATTCACCAACCTGGAAGCTCTCTGAACTCTTTTAATTCGGGGATTTTTATAGAGGCTTCTGATACCGAACCAGGCTTACGCTTCCCCCTTGTGCAGTAAGCCAATCACTGAGATGACAAGTTTTGCCATAGAGAAAACACTTTATTTGCAGGGCAGCCCAGTGAGGGGATGGGAGAACAGCTCTGGAATCTACCTCCCTGAATACAGGGCTTGAGGACATTTATGGGATAAAGAAGTGGGGTGGTCTAAGGCATGGGGAAAGGTGACTGGAGGTGGAAAAAATGAGGAAATCGGTGGTCTGCACAAGCATAGCCAGGGTTCTTGGCAGTTTAGAGGACACATATTCAGAAAATGGCAGTGTTAGCATGAGCTGAGGGAGGAATTTTTGGCCCTTTGACATCTCGCACACTTGTGCAGGCCCAGCCGAAGCTTCAGTCAGTGGTCTCAACTGGTTCAAATTGGACAAGAGCTTCCCCCTAGTTCCTGAGAAACAACTTTAAGCAACCATTACCATAGTGACATGTACATTAGAAACGTTACTCATAAGGAGCTAGTGGGAGTTTACTTAGATATTGTTTGGCTATGTGATTTTTAGCTATATAGGTTTTCAGGTCAACCAGAAGTCAGCGATGAAAAGCAAGCAAGGCAGGTTACATTTGGTGGGCTTAATCAGCCTAGCCCTCTATCTCACTTCATCACATAGGCATGATCCATTATTAACAGTCTCCAGTCCCTCCCTGCTTCCCAGAGAATGGGTGGTGGGGCTGAAAATTTCAAGCTTCTAATCATCCCCTAATCTTTCTGGTGACCAGCCTCTGTATAGGAGCCCACCAAGAGTCACCTCATTAAAACAAAAGACACCCCTATCACCCAGGAATGTCCAAGGGATTAAGAACTCTGTCAGAGACTGATGCCAAAGACCAACTATTACAACAAAAGATTCTCCTAGCACCCCTATTGCTCAGGAAATTACCAGGGTTTAAGGAGCTCTGTGCCAGGAACTGGGGACAAAGTCTAAAATATATATTTCTTATTATAAATCATAGTATCACAGGTGGTAAATTTTTGTTATGTATATTTTGCCACAAATTTTTAAAAACTTTCTTAAAAAATACTTGCCATGGGGACCTCGCTCCCTTTTTGCCAGTCTTAAAGTATCTTTAACAGAGGCCACGTTGGTCACTAAAGCTTTCTTGTAAAAGTGGATGTTTTGGGGAGAACCTGAAAGGCATGGCTGAACTCTATGTCTTCTTTATGCAAGGCAAAAACAGAAGCCAGAGTTGAAAACAAAGCAGGCTGAGAGTATAATTCCCCAAGAATTAACAAAAATTCGCAGACTTTCAAAGCTATAGAATTAGTAGGATCAAAGCTGAGAATTTTTAGGGACTAAAGCTGAATCGAGCTCTGGTTATACAAATAAGTAGAGAATTGCACTAAAATATATATTATGTGCTGAAAGGTTGGAGTTAGAAAATAGCAAGGCTCAGAGAAGAGTGGAGGGGTGCAGATGGTCCATGATGGGTGGTGAGATCTGCTAGGCTGGAGGGTAAGAGAGGTGCTTTTAGGTGCAGGCTCTTTCTTCTTTGTGTCCCCTCCACGAACCTCAAAAGACCATAGTGACTATTCCATAGCTGTGTGATCCAAGTCTGGAACTCAGCTAATGAACCTTCTCTGTGCCCAGGTGCCTGAGGCAGGTGTGTGGTTCAGATGATGGAGAAATCTCTCTTTCTTCTGAGAAACTCTAGTAGCCCATGAGTGAGTTCAAGCTTGACTTTATGGGACATTTTTCTACTTTCCAGCTCATTTGTCATGTGGGGATCCTCTGTGTTGGGAACCGATGCTTGGTATCACAAAAATCAACACTGAGACAAAGTATCTCTCAGCAAGGCTAGTTTACTTTCTGCAGAAAGGGTGCCGCTCACTAGCAGTCTTGCCATGAGAGCACACACGAACAAAGGAGACAGGGTCATTTATAACCTGATGTGTCCATCCTTCTGCTGTGTCCAGTTTCCACTGGCTGGAACAGGACCTCACATTCTGTACTCTACCCGAATGGCTAGCAACTTAGAACTTTTCAAAAGAGGCAAAGGCAGAGGAGAACAAAGGAAGAGAGGAAGTAACTTGTGGAATGCTGAGAGAGGCAAAAACACTTCCAAATAAGGAAAAGGAATAGGCTGTGACCTAATACTTGCTTGGACTGGTTCAGACATGCCAGGGCAAATATCTAGGCTAAAATGTAAGAGCTAAGAACAGAGTATATTGATTTCTTTATTATGGCTAACAGAATTTAAGAATATCAGCACAGGTCTTTGAGTAAATTTTGCTTCTAAGAGAGGTTACTATCTATTCTTAATTAGACTGGGAGGAAAGTCCCTTTGAAGAGGAACCTGTATTTATTTAATTTTCTACACTCTGTTTCTCCACTCCCTCCAGAGGAATCTGTTTCTATCAATATTGGGTAGGTGATCCCTAGACTTAGCCTCCGAAATGAACTGATTCTTGTTGCCTGTTCCTCTTCCCACCTTACTAAATCATTTACAGAGATGCCTCGAAGGGGAACGCACAAGGTACAGCAGAACATCACCCTTCTAGGGGAACAGGATAGAATGATAAGGAGTTAGAATGGCAACTAGAGCTTTGTTTCAAAGCCCACAGTCAAATCCAGAGGCTATAGAGAGAGAGGACTCGGTCTCAAAATCTCTGGTCTCTGAGATTCTGGATTGGATAATTAAGAAAGTTCAGGCTACTTGCAGCAGAACAGAATCCCACAATACTTGCTTCTCAGTTACCTTCCCATATGGAGTCTTGGTCTTTGGGCCAAGCCTTTGTGTCAGGGTTAATCTGGAAAGCAATTCTCATCCTGCAAAACTCTCTGAGCAGATGCCAAAAACTCACTCTGACCTTGGAGACTAGAATCGTACCTGCTGGAGCAAATTGCATCTCGAGTTTTGAGAATCAGCACCCTTATTAAGCAGAGAATGACTGAAAGATCATTGAGGATCACATATCAAAGGCATTTTATTTGAAATTTTCAAAGAAGAATCAACAGAAAATATTTTTGTATCTACTTTAAATGAATGACAGAAAAGAACACAGAGACCCATGAATTCAATGAAAAAGACATATTATTCATGAATAATGAATGACTGCTGTAGCCCAGAGAAAGGATGGTAAGAACTGATTCCCAGCCTTTCATTCTTGTCTTTTAGTGTCAACAAAGAAAAAGGATGGCCTCACCTGACCCCACACTGTCTCATGACATCAATCTCTCACCAAATGTGACCCACCCCTTGGATCCCTGATTCATTCACCTGGCACCCTCCACTTTTAAAGTATTCTATCCTACCACTGCCAGACTCCACCTTAAGTCCCAATCTGGTGTGATTTCCACATGACTGAACACCATTCCAGAGAGCTCATCTCTAGCTGGCACCCCTGGTGGGCCTCCTCTGTTCTAACATTTGTGAGCATGGACCACTCATACCTGCACGTTTCACATTTCCCTGAGGGCTGGCATCTCGTACCTCCTCCACCAGGTTTTCGAGCAAGAGCTTCTTTCACTTCAACCCCCTCTGGGGAGACTCTGTAACCAGGCCTATGGAAACAAACAGCATCTTTGTCCTCACCCTTTACATCCAAGTACATCTGAAGATATCAGTTATAAAGAGAGTGGATTTCCAAACTTTGGAAATTGGAAATTTCCTTAGTCCAATAATCCTTTAGGGGCACTATGGGTCATCCTGGCTATATCCCCGTCTCTTCAGATTGCCCACTAACCTAGATCAATGGGCCTACTAAAACAACTTTTGTTCTATTAACTGGGTTTTTGGTACATTTCTTATCTCCAAGCACCCACCTTGCAGACCAGTGGAAGTGACTGAGATGCTTCTCTCTCCTGAGTGTGAGACCTTGCCCTAGTTCCCTTTCTCATAATCCAAATCTTACAGGACTGGGATCTGTCTTGTCTCAGTCCTAATTTCTTTTCAAAACCCGGATTCTGTTTCTACTGGCCGGGCACGGTGGCTCACACCTGTAATCCCAGCACTTTGGGAGGCTGAGGCAGGTGGATCACCTGAGGTCAGGAGTTTGAGACTAGCCTGGCCAATATAATGAAACCCCGTCTCTACTAAAAATACAAAAATTAGCCAGGCATGGTGGTTTGTTCCTGTAGTCCTGGTTACTTGGGAGGCTGAAGCAAGAGAATCGCATGAACCTGGGGAGGCAGAGGTTTCAGTGAGCCGAGATCTCATTACTGCACGATCGCCAGCCTTGGCGACAGAGAGAGACTCTGTCTCAAAAACAAAAACAAAACTGGATTCTGTTTCTGAACGACAACTCTTTCTGTCAGTATTATTACTGTTTTTTGTTTGTTTGTTTTGTTTTTCACTAAACTGATTTTGCCACTACTGTGAGTTTTTGGACTTTCTAATGTCTTGTTTCTCCTGGCTGCTGGAGATTTGCCTATGGCTGAAAAGTTCTCCTATGAATGTTAATGTTATTTCATATATCCAATGACCTGATCTTCTAGTATTGCTTCTGGCAACAGTTTGAAGAAAAAAATGACCAAAAATCATTACCCAAACTTATTAATCTAGGGAGATGGAGGAAACCCAGCATAGAGCCAGGCTTTAGGGAAAATAAGGCCCTGGAATTTCCCCAAAAGAACATACACCACTTCCATCCACATCCCAGGAGCCCTCAGCATCCAGGCACAGGCCTCCATTCAAATGCAAGGTAGTCTGGGAAATGTAATCTTCCTCTGCTGGAAAAGGAAAATGGCACTGTATACTTACTCTACAACACTTACTTATCAGGTCATTCATTGAGAATAATGAGGTTGCTTTTACAGGTCAAAAAGAATAAGAAACTAGATACGATGGATGACAGAGGCAGTCAGGTCTCAACTTCAGTACTGAACTTAATCTCATCTTTTTTTGTTGTTGTTCCAAATATTATGAAAATCCCAGGTCACAAAGAATAGCAGTACTTAAAAAGCTAGCAGTACTTAAAAGCTTGCTTTACAATTTCAGGATCCTCTTTAATCACACAGAGACAGGAGGAGAAACTTTAGTGTCAAGCATCTACCCAGCCTAGTCAGAGGTATAAGAAACTGTGCTAGCCATCTCCAAAATGTTAATATTTAGCATGCAACATATCTGAAGATTCACACTGCATTAATTATGATGCTTGCTTGAATGTTATTTCAAATATGAAATTCAAGTAAAATGTCTGTGGAGACCTCTGCTTTGGAGATCAGCGTACCAAGTAACCTTTGAGCTTTACAGTCCATACACCTAAGTGGAGGTGGAGGCCTGTTGCATGTCCCTGGGGAAGATGTTTCCCTAATTAGGCATGAGTTAAAGATGGCTTATCTAATTCATAGAACTTTACCAGACCAAAAAAAAAAAAAAAAGATAGTTAGATTCTGTACTGAGCCAAAGACATATGTGAATAGGTTGACTGCCTACAGTTTTAAAACCTGCTGTTTCTATAGGTCAAACATAGCTGAGTATCTGGAGTTTTAGTATCATATAAGCTAACATATTAAAACCGATAACCCATAGCCCTTTCCTAGACATGTTTAGGAAGAAAACAGACATGTTTTGTTTTAAAACATTTACAAATTGAGCTACTTCACATGCAAACAAACAAACTTCTATTCTCTTTTTAAAAAAATAGTTCTTGGAAAAAAATAGGAGAAAATCTTTGTGACCTTGGGTTTGGCAAAGATTTTACAGATATGATACCAAAACCATGATCCATAAAATTATGAAAATTTAACAAGCTGGAATTCATCAAAATTAATTACTTCTGCTCATCAAAACATATTAAGAGAATGAATATGTAGACTGAATAAGTTCCAGGTTTCTATACCACTGTAGGATGACTATAGTTAATAATACATAGCTTTGAATAGCTAGAAGTATACTGAATGTTCCCAACACAAAGATATGATAAATGTTTAAGATGAGGGATATGCTAATTACCCTGATCTGATCATTATACATGATATGTATCGAAGCATCACTGTGTACTCTATGAATATATACAATTATTATTTGCCAACTTTTTAAATAACAAAAACGAGAATAAAAACATAATCCACAGACTGTTAGAAAATATTTGCAAACCACATATTTAACAGAGGAGATGTATACAGAACATATAAAGAACTCTCAAAACTCAATAATAATAGTGTTTAAAAAACCCACCGTAGATCAATACCCCTCATGAACAAAGATGTGAACATCCTTAAGAAAATACTAGCAGGGCTGGGCACGGTGGCTCATGCTTGAAATCCCAGCACTTTCGGAGGCTGAGGTGGGGGCGGATCAGGACTCCTGAGGTCAGGAGTTCAAGACCAGTCTGGCCAAAATGGTGCAACCCCATCTCTACTAAAAATACAAAAAAAAAAAAAAAACTTAGCCGGGCACAGTGGTGCATGCCTGTAATCCCAGCTACTTGGGAGGCTGAGGCAGGAGAATCACTTGAACCCAGGAGGCGGAGGTTGCAGTGAACCGAGATGGTGCCATTGCACTCCTAGGCCTGGGCAACGAGAGTGAAACTCTGTCTCAAAAAAAAAAAAAAGAAAAGAAAAGAAAATACTAACAAACTAAACCCAGCAATATATAAAAATGCAAGATCAAGTAGTTTATCCCTGTAACATAAGACTGGTTCAATATTTCAAAATTAATCAGTATAATCCACCATACAACAATCTAAAGAATAAATATGATCATATCAAGTGATATAGAAAAATCATTTGACAAAATTCATCATCACATATGGTATAAACTTTTGGCAAACTATGAATAATTTATCCCCAACTGATAAAGGACACCTATCTAAAAAAAAAAAAAAAAAAAAAAAAAAAAGCTGTAGCTAACACTTTTTTTTTTTTTTTTTTTCGAGACAGCATCTTACTCTATCATCCAGGCTGGAGTGCAGTGGCATCATCGTGGCTCACTGCAGCCTCAACTTCCTGGGCTCCAGTGATCCTCCCACCTTAGCTCCCTTGAGTAGCAGGGACCACAGGCATGCACCACCACGCCTGGTCAATATTTTTGCATTTTTGATAGAGATGGAGTTTTGCCATGTTGCCCAGACTAGCATTCATTTTTATCTTTTTTTTTTTTTGAGAGAGAGTGTTGCTCTGTTGCCCAGGCTGGAGTGCAGTGGTGTGATCTCGGCATACTGCAACCTCCACCTCCCAGGTTCAAGTAATTCTCGTGGTTCAGCCTCCCGAGTAGCTGGGTTTACAGGCAAGTGCCACCATGCCCAGCTAATTTTTGTATTTTTTTTTAAATAGTAGAAATGGGGTTTCCCCATGTTGGCCAAGCTGGTCTGGAACTCCTGGCCTCAAGTGATCCACCTTCCTCAGCCTCCCAAAGTGCCAAAGTGCTAGGATTACAGGTGTGAGACACCACGCCAAGCCCAGATTAACATTCTTAAATGGTGAAAGACAAATGCTTTTCCCCTGAGACCAGGGAATAAGGTAAAGACATCTACTCCCACCACTACTATAAAACAAATTCCAATCAAAATCCTGGCAGAGTATTTTGTAGCTACAGACCAACCAACTCTAAAATTTGTACAGAGAGGAAAAGAAACTAGGTAGCTAAAATAATTTACATAGAAAGGCAAAGGACCTAGAATACCAGGATTTTTGAAGACAGAAACAAACACGTACGAATTATACTGCCTGATTTTAAGGCTTACTATAAAGTTACAGTAATCAAGATATTGTGGTATTAGTGAACGGATAGAAAAATAGATTAATGGAATAGAATATGAAGATCAGAAATAAGTTCATAAAAACATGGCTATTTTTTGACAAAAAGTAAAAAAGCAATTCAGTACATTGCTTTTAATAACTGGTATTGAAACAATTAAACAAAAATGATCTTCAGTATAAATTTCACATCTTTTACAAAATTTAACTCAAAATGGATCATAGATCTAAGTATAAAACAAAATTATAGAATTTCAGAAAAAAAATGAGAAAATATTTATGACATACAATTTAGTCATGACACCAAAGAACAATGCATAAGAAACTGAGCATCATTAAGTTTTTTCTCAGCCTGACACAGCTGAGATTCTTTAAACATTTATTTATTTATTTATTTATTTATTTATTTAAAGTCTCACTCTGTCACCCAGGCTGGAGTGCAGTGGCACGATCCCGGCTCACTGCAACCTCTACCTCCTGGGCTCAAGTACAGGCTCACTGCAACCTCCACCTCCTGAGCTCAAGTGATTCTCCTGCCTCAGCCTCCTGAGTAGCTGGGATTACAGGTGTGCACTACCATGCCCAGCTAATTTTTGCATTTTTAGTAGAGAAGGGATTTCACAATATTGGCCAGGCTGGTCTTGAACTCTTGACCGAAAATGATCCGCCCACCTGGGCCTCCCGAAGTGCTGGGATTACAGAAGGGAGCCGCTGCACCCAGCCTCATTAAAAATTTAAAAAGACATTGTTAAGTGAATGAAAAGACAAGATACAGACTAGAAGAAAATATATGGAAATTTTGTATCTGGCAAAGAACTTTTATGCAAAATATATCAAGAACTCTTGCAACTGAATAATTTTAAAATGGGTGCAATATTTGAATAGACATTTTACCAAAGAAGATATATAAATGGTTAGTGGGTACATGAAAAGATGCTCAACATCATTAGTTATTATGGAAATGCAAATTTAAAAAGACAATGAGATATCACTTCACACCCACAAGTATGGCTATAATCAAAAAGACAAACAATAACAAGTACTGGTGACTACGTGGAGAAACAGAAACCTCATATCTTGCTGGTGGGAATGTGAAATAGCAGTGAAATAGTATTGAGACAGGAATCTCACTTAGACCACTTAGATCCCACCACGGAGCCACCAAGCTCCCAAAAATGAGTCTCCCTTGATCTCACGCCATCCAATCTGCTGTCGGCTTCCCACCGGCCCAGAGATCTGCTACTGTAGGAAAATCAGAGGCATATGTCCAACTTAAAGCCTTCAGGCAAAACTAGGGGAAGACATTCCAAACTGTGCATCTTCAGCTCAGACCTCTTCCCCTCATTGTCATCTATGCAACAGCCTACTCAGCAATCCAGTCTCTTAATATTCCAAAC
The DNA here is from genome assembly GCF_028885655.2 of Pongo abelii. Taxonomy (NCBI): domain Eukaryota; kingdom Metazoa; phylum Chordata; class Mammalia; order Primates; family Hominidae; genus Pongo; species Pongo abelii. The sequence continues at coordinate 184,921,946 of NC_071989.2, forward strand.
TGAAATCCGACTTCACACACACACACACCTATTCCCCCATCAGGCTGATGGCACCACCATCAACCTAGGTACTCAAGCCACAGTCCTGCAAACTGTCATTCTTCAGATGACTTTCCCTCAACCTTCCCATCCTCCAACAATTCCAACAGCAAACTGATAATTCTCCCTCTAAAATATACCAGCAATCATCCACTCCTCTCCATCCCACAGCCTCCATCGTCACCATCACCTCTGGCCAGCGTGACTGCAGTAGCCTCCTTACTGGTCTCCCTGCTTCCATTCTTGCCCCCTTCAATCCTTCTCTCCAGACACAGCAGCCCCAGTAAGTTTATTAAAACATACATAAAATCACATCACACCCCTTCTTAAAGCCTTTCATTAGCTTCCCATTTCATTTAGAATGAAATGAAAAGCCCACACCTCGGTTCACTAGCCCAAACTTGACAGAGCTGCATACGGCCTCTCTGAGCTCACCCCCCTCCACTCCTTCCACTCCACTCAAGCCACACTGGACTCCTTGCTGCCACTTGCACTCTCACGCTATGGCATGCTGTGCTTTCCAAACACAGTCACATCACCTCCCATCCCTTATGTTCTTATATATTTTTTCTTAACAGTCTCGCTCTGTTGCCCAGGCTGGAGTGCAGTGGCACAATCATGGCTCACTACAGCCTCACCCTCTCAGGCTCAAGTAGTCCTCCCACCTCAAGCTCCCACGTAGCTGGGACCACAGGTGTGCACCACCACACCTGGCTAATTTTTTCATTTTTTGTAGAGATGGGGTCTCTCTATGTTGGCCAGGCTGGTCTCAAACTCCTGCACTCAAGTGATCCTCCCACCTCAGCCTCCCGCAGTTCTGGGATTACTACCATGCCCGGCTCTTATGCTCTTCTTAGCAATGTGTCTTGGACGTGTTTCCTATTGATGGGCGGGGGTCTCTGTTCCCACCCTATGAATCCTGAGAGACCTTGCGACTACAGTGGCAGTGATCGGAAAAGGTGATGCAGCTTCCACTCTGCTGCCTGGACACTCCTATTGTGGCCCAGAGCAGCTTGTGGACGATCCAGTGGCCTTGAGCAGTCACACTATTAAGAAGCCTTCACTACTCATGCAGACCAACCACACAGCGAGGCCCTGAGCTGACATGAAGAGGTAGACAGGCTCAGCCAGCTCCCAGCTGGCCTGCCCCTCCACTGTTCCAGGTGTAGCCACTGTCTGAATAAAAGCGTAAGTGAAATCCAAGCCAGAATCACCCAGCCAAGCCCTTCCAAAATGCCTCACAGGGAAATCTAAGACCATACGTTGATTGTGGTTGTTATAAGCCCCTAAATTTCAGTATGATTTGCTACATAGCAATAGATAGCCAGACCATTTACCATGAGTGAACTTTCTTCAGGATGCAGACCCAGATCTTATATGGGTTTAATTTTAAAGAATATCCTCTTAACTAGGATCTGGTGGAGGGTGCCCCGAGTACAGGCTTTGGAGTCAGAAAGGCCTCAGCTTAAATTAGTGGCTCTTAACTCTTTGAGAATCACAGACCCCTTTGAGAATCTGTCCAAAGTTTTAGGACTTTTACTCTGAGAAACAGACAAAAGTGCAAATATAAAACATTTTTCAGATTACCTCAAGGAGTGCATGGACACACTTTGGTACCTTTCTTGAGCTTCCTGGATGTGTGTCTTTGGATGAGTCGTCTCATCTCTCTGAGCTGTCCCCACTTCCCCCTCCCTATCTGTAGTAAGCTGGGAAACAGACTCAGGAGGGCTGGGTCCCAGGCTGGCCTCTCCCTCATCCCAGCCTGTGTGACTCTTAGACACTTATTTCCCTTGAGCCTTAGTTGCCTGCTACCCCTCGACCCCCAGGAAAATGGGATTATCGCTCATTTAATGGAGTAACTCAAATGAGATAGGGAAAGTCCTTAGGAAACTCAAAAGCCCTTGGGGGGAAAAAAAAGCCTGCTGCAAATTGTTTTACTTTTTCCATTTCAGCTACAAAAAGCATTCTGCAGATTCATGCCTAAGGAGCTCAAGGATAACGTGGGTCAAATCCCATGACACCAAATCCTATTACAGTGCTCCTTTCCCATGTAGAAGGCTGCTCTCACCTGTGGATCAAAGCTTCGCAGGGAGTCCTGGCTGACTTGCCTTTGTCCCCAGCCAGCCTAGCACAGAGCCTGGCACTGCAGGAGCTCTGCTGCCAAAAACTCCTTTCGCCTGCAGTCAGGAACTACATGTGAAGAACTGCAGTAGAGAACTGCACTGTTTGGTGCACATGATTTTTTTTTTCAATTAGATGCCAACATTTAAAAATTGGGACAATGGGGCCAGGTGCGGTGGCTCACGCCTGTAATCCCAGCACTTTGGGAGGTCAAGGCAGGTGGGTCACCTGAGGTCAGGAGTTCAAGACTAGCCTGGCCAATATGGCAAAACCCCATCTCTACTAAAAATACAAAAATTAGCCGGGCTTGGTGGTGCGCACCTGTGATTCCAGCTACTCTGGAGCCTCACGCAGGAGAATTGCTTGAACCCAGGAGGCGGAGGCTGCAGTGAGCTGAGATCACACACTGCACTCCAGTCTGGGTGACATGCGAGACCCTGTTGAAAAAAAAAAATTGGGACGGTTGACATACAAATACTAACAGAAGCTCTAGCTTCCCATAGAAAGAGGAGTTACTATTGGAGTAGTCAAAACGATACCAGTTCACTCAATAGTATCTACTATGCAGAATGTATATAGGAACCTAATACTGTGTTTGGCACAGTCTTAAATATTGTATTCTCTTCTCTCATCCCTTTCCAAATCTGCTAAGCTGAAGTCAAGGCCCTCCCACAATTCTGTCTAAACAGACTCCAGCCCCCTATGAACATCTTGCGTTGAAAGAAGTAAGCTCATGACTGTAATCCCAGCACTTTTGGAGGCAGAGGTGGGCAGATCACTTGACCAGCTGGGCAACATGGTGAAACTCCATCTCTACAAAAAATGCAAAAAATTAGCTGGGCATGGTTGGTGCATGCCTGTAATCCCAGCTACTCAGGAGGCTGAGGTGGGAGGATGGCGTCAGCCCAGGAAACTGTACTGAGCCAAGACTGCACCTCTGCACTCCAGCATGGGCAAAAGAGCAAGACCCTGTCTCAAAACAGCAATAACAACAACAAAGCAGGCTGGTGGCTCACATCTGTAATCCTAGCACTTCGGGAGGCTGAGGCAGGAGGATTGCTTGAGCTGGGGAAGTTGAGGCTGCAGTGAGCTCTGAGCTATGATTCTGCAACTACACTCCAGCCCAGGTGACAGACTGAGCCCGTCTCAAAAAAAAAAAAAAAAACCCCAACACACACACAACACAAAGCGCAGGGTGCTTGAGTAAGTCATCCCCACGGCCTGGGCCTCCAGTTCTGCACCTATGAAATGGAATTAATAGTACCACCTTATGTGAGAAGGAAACAGGTTGATGCATGTGAAATGGGTTCCGAGCATACAGTAGGCACTTAATAAATGGCACTATTCTGTGCCATTCCACACTTTAAAAAACTCGGTCTAAAAATGATCTCACTATAAAAGAAATTCTCCAAGAACCTTTCAAAGCCTCCCCCATGGCCAGGAAAAGACCACATCTCCTTCTTCCCAGGAAACACCTGTGCCTCAGGTATCAGCCACCAGTGCCCCCACCTGCCACTCTGCATGCCACGTTGGCCCCCTCCACCTTGTTTCTCAGAGATCTGAGGATCTGCACATTCACGTCCCACCACCTCCCTCCCCACCCGACAGTCATCTGTGCTGCCCACCCTGGCAAGCTGTCTCCCTAACACCTCACCTACTCACGGCTTCATGAATTTATTTCCCCACCTTTTTCACCCAGAAGTGGGAGAAGCAGGGATAATCACAAACCAGGAGATGGGTGGAGAGGGGTGGAGAGCGGTGGAGAGCTGGTGTAGCCCCACCTCAGTGTGCTCTGCCCACAGCTTCCACCAGACTACCCTCTAACCTTCTGGTGCTCCTCCCTCCCCTCACCCCGCCCTCTTTGCCAGTGGGTGCCAGTAACTCCCCACTATCCCTGAGATTTCAGGGGTTTCAGACTCCCAACTCCACAGCTCTGGCAAGAAGCCTGATTCTCTGGCAGATGCATTAGATAAGAAGACACACTCTCTGACCAGGCGCGGTGGTTCACGCCTGTAATCCCAGCACTTTGGGAGGCCAAGGTGGGTGGATCACTTGAGGTCAGGAGTTCAAGACCAGCCTGGCCAACATGGCAAAAACCCATCTCTACCAAATATACAAAAAATTAGCTGGGCGTGGTGGCATGCGCCTGTGATCCCAGCTACTTAGGAGGCTGAGGCTTGAGAATCACTTGAACCTAGGAGGCAGTGAGCCAAGATCGCACCACTGCATTCCAGCCTGGGCAACAATGTGAGACCCCCATCTCAAAAAAAAAAAATTTCCTTATCTTCTGAATGGGGCGCAGTCAGAAGACCACTCACAGAGATCCCTGATTCCCTCCAGGCACCCCAGCTCGGTAACGCTGTCATCCTAGAAATATCACTCTCAAAGCCCACCAAAAAATAAAATTAAATTAAAATTAAAAATAAAAACAGTAATACCAACCCTTACACCATATGGCTCTGTTTTCCCTGCTGGGAACTATAGCAGGTCACACAGTCTGTACAATCTGTACAGCTGGGAACTACCAAGGTCACACAGTCTGTACAGGCGGAGCCGGGATCAAGCCCATATCCCCACTACAGTGGCGGTCTGTGTGACCTTGGAAAAGTCTCTTAACCTCTCTGAGGCTCTGTCCTCTCATCTGTAAAATGGGGATATAGCATCCACCTTGCAGGCTTGCTTTGAAAAGCAGAGGAGTGACAGAACAATGGGAACACACTTTGTAAAGCTGTCGGTTGTTGTTATAGAGGAAGGGTTTCTTCTAATGCGGGTTTTGAAAGAAAAATATTAAAAGTCAGTGGACACTTCTGCTTCTAGCAGATGGAGTAAAAGGAAATGGATTTACCCTCCCACTTGACACAACCAAAATCCTGAAAAAATACAGGAAACAACAGCTCTCAGGCCAGTGGGCAAGAGGCAATAAAAACTAATGATCCCTGTGGCAGCCCTGTGACTGCCCGGCATACCACCTCAAGCAAGTGCCTAGGCATAGGGAGAGGAAACAAGGAGGAGGGCAGGCTCCCTGAACTGGAGAGGCCAAAGCAGCGGGTGTTCACAAGACAGAGTAATAGGCAACAGAAAGCAGGAAAGGAGAAAACTCCAGACTTCTGTGGAGGGTCTGTTTGAGTACTGATCAGTGCAAGCGTGTCAGGAAACTACCAGAGATCAGAGAAGGAATGATCGGAAAGGACTAGTAAGAACAGCACCTGGGTTCACAGAGGGCTGAGAAGGGAACCTGTTTCTACCAGCCAGACTAGAAACCTAATAATTCAGGGACACTGGTGGTAGAAGCAAAAAGCTCTTGCCTCAGTGACAGGGAATAATTAGCCCTAGGAAAAAAAAAATGTTGCTCTGATCTGATCTAACAAATCTTGACAGCCAGACCTGAAAGGATCAAGCTTCTTCTAAGCAGCTTAATTACATCCCAGAACAAAGCTAAAGAATATTTATAGGAGTAATAATATATCCAGCAACACAAGGTAAAATCCACCGTATCTAGCATCCAGTTGAACTAACAGCACACAAAATGGCAAGAAAAGACCCACAATGAGGGAGAAATCAGTCACCTTAAACTGATCCAGAAATGGCACAGATGTTAGAATTAGCAGACAAGAACATCAAAAAACAGTTACTATAACTGTAGTCCATATGTTCAAAAAGTTAAGAAGAGACATAGATGATATTTCTATTTTTTCTTTTTTTCAGCTCTAACTCCAATGGATGATATTTTTTAAAGACCCAAATCATACTTCTAAAGATGAAAAATATAATTACTAAGATGAAAAAACAGTGGATGAGATTAATGGCAAATTAGACATTGCAGAAGGAAAGATTAGTGAACTTGAAGACAGCGATATATATTACCCAAAATAAAACAGGGAACAAAATAATTTTCAAAAACAGTTATCAGTGAGTTGTGTGACAGCATCAGACAGCCTAATATATGTGCAAATGGAAAGAGGGAGCAAGGGGTACAGAAAAATAGTAATTGTTCAGATTTTTATGAAATGTACAAATTCAGCTGTGCGCGGTGGCACATGCCTGTAATCCCAGCACTTTGGGAGGCCAAGGCGGGCGGATCATGAGGTCAGGAGTTCAAGACCAGCCTGGCCAACATAGTGAAACCGCATCTCTACTAAAAATACAAAATTAGCCAGACATGGTGGCACGTGCCTGTAGTCCCAGCTACTCAGGAGGCTGAGGCAGGAGAATCACTTGAACCCGGGAGGTGAAGGTTGTGGTAAGCCGAGATCGCACCACTGCACTCCAGCCTGGGCCAGAGCAAGACTCCATCTCAAAAAAAAAAAGAAAAATAGAAACTTACAAATTCACAGATATAGGAAGATCAAGAAACCCAAGCACAAGTAATGAAGTTTCCTTACTATAAAAGAAGCCACCTAATAATAAGAGAGTGCAAAATCAGTGAGAAAACACAAGTAACCAGAGAGAAAAAAGGCACTGCATATAGAGAAACAAGGGAACAGATGACAACAGATTGGTCATCAGAAACCATGCAAGTGATAATACAGGAGGGCAATAGCTTTAAAGTACTGAAAGAAAAAGAAACTGTCAGTGTAGAATTCTAAATCCAGTATAAAACAAATCCAAAGTGAAACACACTGTCAGAAAAAGAAATGCTGAAAGAATTTACTACCAGCAGACCTGCACTAAAAGAAATGTTAAAGGAAGTCTTTCAGGTAGAAGAAAAATGACCCTATATGAAAATGCAGATCTATACAAAGGAATGAAGAACACCAGAAGCGATAACTGCACAGATGAATATATGACTGTTTTCTTATTTAAAAATCTGTAAAAGAGGCCGGGTGCGGTGGTTCATGCCTGTAATCCCAGCACTTTGGGAGCCCAAGGCAGGTGGATCACCTGAGGTCAGGAGATCGAGACCAGCCTGGCCAACATAGTGAAACCCCGTCTCTACTAAAAAAAAAAAAAAGGTAGCCGGGCGTGGTGGCACATGCCTGTAATCCCAGCTACTCAGGAGGCTGAGACAGGAGAGTCACTTGAATCTGGGAGGCGGAGGTTGCAGTGAGCCGAGATCGCACCATTGCACTCTAGCTTGGGTGACAAGAGTGAAACTCCATCTCAAAAAAATAATAATAACTGTAAAAGACAGATGAATGTAAACAAAAATAATAATAATGCCATATAGTGTTTGTAACATGAATAAGACAATACAGCTTAAAGTCTGAGAGAGAAGAAATAGAAATATAACACAGTAAGTTTCTTATATAGGAGATGGTATAACATCACTTGCAGATAGAGCGATAAGCTGAAGAAGTATATAATAAACCCTAAGGCAACCACTAGAAGAACAAGAGAAATAGTTATAGCTAATAAGTCAACAAAGGAGATCAAATGAAAACATTAAAAATATTCAATTAATCCAAAGGAAGTTAGACCAAGAGAAAACATAGAACAAATAACAGAGGGAGCAAATAGACAACACGTTGCAGGGTTTGTAGACTCAGTCCTAACTATATGAATAATCACATCAAATGTAAATAGTCTGAATATCCTAATTAAAAAACAGAGATTGGGCTGGGCTTAGTGGCTCACCCTGTAATCCCAGCACTTTGGGAGGCAGAGGAGGGCGGATCACCTGAGGTCAGGAGTTTGAGACCAGCCTGGCCAACATGATGAAACCCCATCTCTACTAAAAAAAATACAAAAATTAGCCGGGTGTGGTGGTGGGTGCCTGCAATCTCAGCTACTCGGGAGGCTGAGGCAACAGAATTGCTTGAACCAGAGAAGCACTGGTTGCAGTGAGCCAAGATCACACCATTGTGCTCCAGCCTGGACAACAGAATGAGACTCCATCTCAGAATAAATAAATAAAAGCAGAGATTGATTTTAAGATTCGATTTAAAAAAGTAAGACCCAATTTTATATTCCCTACAATAAATGCACTTCAAATATACCTATCAAAATCAAACAGTGGAAAAAGATATACCACGCTAACACTCATCAAAAAGAGTGGCTATTTTAATATCAGACAATGTAAACTTTAGAGCAAGAAATATTACCAGGGATAAATAAGGTCATCTGATGATGATAAAGGGGTCAATTAATCAAGAGAATGTAACAATCCCAAATATTTACACATCTGTGAAAGCTGATCATACAAATTGGGTTATTCTTGTCATACCCAACTAAAACAGAGTCAAGAAGCCAGAGAAATAAAAGCAATCAGGGCACGTAACATTGCTCCAAGAATGTAATTCTCTGCAAGCCTAGCTGTTGTAAACTGAAGCCAGTTTATCTCATTAGCTATTAAAATAACCTGGCACAATTCTAAAACTAGTTTGACCCACCGCCATCACTCACCAATCAGAACTTGCCAGCTCCCCAGAACCTTACCAGTGACAATGCACTTTCTTGCAAAACAATATGTAACATTTCTCTTTTTCATAAAACCTCTAACCTTCTCTTTTTTCTTCAGACATACCAAAAACCACCTGGTCTGTGTGTATGCCCCAACTGCAATTCTTGCTTCCAAAATAAAACATTTTAAATTTAGAGATTCATCTCTTGATTTTATCTGACTTCAACACATCTAATAACAGAGCTTCAAAATATATGAAGAAAAATCTAATAGAACAGCACAGAGGAATAGACACATTTATAATTACAAACAAGATTTCAATCTCCCTCTCCCAATCTTCCAGAGATTTCATTGTCTTCCAGATAATGAGCAGGATATAGTATATTTGAATGGCATTATCAACCAACTTAACCTGACATTTATAGAATACTCCACCCCAACACAACAGAATACACATTCTTTCCAACTGCATAAGAAACTTTAACCAAAATATCCATGAGTATGAACTCATGGATATTTACTGTATACTCTGGGTGATAATCCAATACTACTCTCTTTATTCTGCTGCTCCAGTTGTTCCAGCTTTGACCATTGGGAGCTCTTTCAGTCGGCTCCTGTCATGTAACCCCATCAAATAGGGTTTTCCTTCTTCAGTACTTCCTTACTTTCTGGTGCTACAAGATGTTCCAAGCTCATCTTGTGTATTTCCTGCCTCAGTCCTAAAATCAGCCACTTCAAGGAGCTCTAGATTGTTTTACTGAAGAATGGTTTTAAAAACCAAGATCTGGGTACTAGGTGTGCTAACTGCTATTGAAGCGAACAATCAATTTTGAGAAAGGTGCAAAGGTAATTCAGTGGAGAAAGCAATCTTTTCAACAAATTGTGCTAAAACAACTGGATATCCATATGCAAAAAAAAATGAGGCTGGGTACCATATCTCATGCCTGTAATCCCAGCACTTTGGGAGGCCCAGGTTGAAGGACTGCTTGAGCCCAAGAGTGTGAGACCAGCCTGGGCAACATAGTGAGACCCCATCTTAAAAAAAATTTTTTTTTCTAATTAGCCAGACTGCAGTGCAGTGGCACAATCTCGGCTCACTGCAACCTCCACTTCCCACGTTCCAGCAGTTCTTATGCCTCAGCCTTCCAAGTAGCTGGAGTGACAGGTGCCCACCTCCATGCCTAGCTAATTTTTGCATGCTGAGCCTATTTTCAAACAGATCATCTTTTAGCTGCTCTGAACTTCATGTTTATTGTGTTGCTGGTCAAAAATTACTGGTTTGGGCTCCTTGAATAAATGGCTGATTCTAGGCCTGAGGCAGGGAAAGCGTAAGATGAGCCTGGGGCATCTTACAGTGTAAGAAAGTAAGAAAGCACTAAAAAAACCAACAGGCCAGGTGCAGTGGCTCATGCCTGTAATCCCAGCACTCTGGGAGGCCGAGGCAGGCAGATCACCTGAGGTCCAGGAGTTCAAGACCAGCCTGGCCAACATGGCGAAACCCCATCTCTACTAAAAATACAAAAATTAACTGGGCGTGGTGATGGGTGCCTGTAATCCCAGTTACTTGAGAGGCTGAGGCAGGAGAATCACTTGAACCTGGGAGGCGGAGGTTGCAGTGAGCCAAGATTGCACCACTGCACTCCAGCCTGGGAGACAGAGTGAGACTCTGTCTCAAAGAAAAAAACCAACAATGAAGAAACAGAAACCAGAACAGAGCATGGGTACATGTCAAAGAGATACAGCAGCCAATGTAAAAAAGCTACCAATGGTCAAAACTGGAACAATTCAAGCAATAAACAGAGTAGTATGAGGGGCTTTAAAAAGTTCATGGAAAAAACGCAATTGAAAGGTAAAAATTAGGACTGGGCACAGTGGCTCACGCCTGTAATCCCAGCACTTTGGGAGGCAGAGGTGGGCGGAATACCTGAGGTCAAGAGCTCGAGACCAGCCTGATCAACATGGAGAAACCCCATCTCTACTAAAAATACAGAATTAGCCAGACGTGGTGGCACATGCCTGTAATCCCAGCTACTCGAGAGGCTGAGGCAGGAGAGTGGCTTCAACCCAGGAGGCAGAGGTTGCAGTGAGCCAAGATTGCACCATTGCACTCCAGCCTGGACAACAAGAGCAAAACTCCGTCTCGAAAAAAAAAAAAAAGTAAGAAACATAAAAATTAAAAATACAAACTTTATTTCTTAACAGACTCTCCATCAAGTTCAAGACACTTTTATAAGTGATGATGCCAGCCATTTAGTCCATCCCTAAAGAACTGAGGGTCCTGGGAATTCAACTGTGATAATGTAGCATTTTTTACGTTATTAATAGAAGAAAAAATGGGTGCCCTTTAAAGATTTTTGTAAGATTAGAAAACACCTCTACGCAAATAAACTAGAAAATCTAGAAGAAATGGGTAAATTCCTCGACACATACACTCTCCCAAGACTAAACCAGGAAGAAGTTGAATCTCTGAATAGACTAATAACAGGAGCTGAAATTGTGGCAATAATCAATAGCTTACCAACCAAAAAGAGTCCAGGACCAGATGGGTTCACAGCTGAATTCTACGAGAGGTACAAGGAGGAACTGGTACCATTCCTTCTGAAACTATTCCAATCAATAGAAAAAGAGGGAATCTTCCCTAACTCATTTTATGAGGCCAGTATCATCCTGATACCAAAGCCGGGCAGAGACACAACCAAAAAAGAGAATTTTAGACCAATATCCTTGATGAACATTGATGCAAAAATCCTCAATAAAATACTGGCAAACCGAATCCAGCAGCACATCAAAAAGCTTATCCACCATGATCAAGTGGGCTTCATCCCTGGGACACAAGGCTGGTTCAATATACACAAAATAAACGTAATCCAGCATATAAACAGAACCAAAGACAAAAACCACATGATTATCTCCATAGATGCAGAAAAGGCCTTTGACAAAATTCAACAACCCTTCATGCTAAAAACTCTCAATAAATTAGGTATTGATGGGAAGTATCTCAAAATAATAACAGCTATCTATGACAAACTCACAGCCAATATCATACTGAATGGGCAAAAACTGGAAGCATTCCCTTTGAAAACTGGCACAAGACAGGGATGCCCTCTCTCACCACTCCTATTCAACATAGTGTTGGAAGTTCTGACCAGGGCAATTAGGCAGGAGAAGGAAATAAAGGGTATTCAATTAGGAAAGAGGAAATCAAATTGTCCCTGTTTGCAGACGACATGATTGTATATTTAGAAAACCCCATTGTCTCAGCCCAAAATCTCCTTAAGCTAATAAGCAACTTCAGCAAAGTCTCAGGATACAAAATCAATGTACAAAAATCACAAGCATTCTTATACACCAGTAACAGACAAACAGAGAGCCAAAAACTCCCATTAACAATTGCTTCACAGAGAATAAAATACTTAGGAATCCAACTTACAAAGGATGTGAAGGACCTCTTCAAGGAGAACTATAAACCACTGCTCAATGAAATAAAAGACGATACAAACAAATGGAAGAACATTCCATGCTCATGGGTAGGAAGAATCAATATCGTGAAAATGGCCATACTGCCCAAGGTAATTTATAGATTCAATGCCATCCCCATCAAGCTACCAATGACTTTCTTCACAGAATTGGAAAAAACTACTTTAAAGTTCATATGGAACCAAAAAAGAGCCCGCATTGCCAAGTCAATCCTAAGCCAAAAGAACAAAGCTGGAGGCATCACGCTACCTGACTTCAAACTATACTACAAGGCTACAGTAACCAAAACAGCATGGTACTGGTACCAAAACAGAGATATAGACCAATGGAACAGAACAGAGCCCTCAGAAATAACGCCACATATCTACAACTATCTCATCTTTGACAAACCTGACAAAAACAAGCAATGGGGAAAGGATTCCCTTTTTAATAAATGGTGTTGGGAAAACTGGCTAGCCATATGTAGAAAGCTGAAACTGGATCCCTTCCTTACATCTTATACAAAAATTAATTCAAGATGGATTAAAGACTTAAACGTTAGACCTAAAACCATAAAAACCCTAGAAGAAAACCTAGGCATTACCATTCAGGACATAGGTATGAGCAAGGACTTCACGTCTAAAACACCAAAAGCAATGGCAACAAAAGCCAAAATTGACAAATGGGATCTAATTAAACTAAAGAGCTTCTGCACAGCAAAAGAAACTACCATCAGAGTGAACAGGCAACCTACAAAATGGGAGAAAATTTTCACAACCTACTCATCTGACAAAGGGCTAATATCCAGAATCTACAATGAACTCAAACAAATTTACAAGAAAAAAACAAACAACCCCATCAAAAAGTGGGTGAAGGATATGAACAGACACTTCTCAAAAGAAGACATTTCTGTAGCCAAAAGACACATGAAAAAATGCTCATCATCACTGGCCATCAGAGAAATGCAAATCAAAACCACAGTGAGATACCATCTCACACCAGTTAGAATGGCGATCATTAAAAAGTCAGGAAACAACAGGTGCTGGAGAGGATGTGGAGAAAGAGGAACACTTTTACACTGTTGGTGGGACTGTAAACTAGTTCAACCATTGTGGAAGTCAGTGTGGCGATTCCTCAGGGATCTAGAACTAGAAATACCATTTGACCCAGCCATCCCATTCCTGGGTATATACCCAAAGGACTATAAATCATGCTGCTATAAAGACACATGCACGCGTATGTTTACTGTGGCACCATTCACAATAGCAAAGACTTGGAACCAACCCAAATGTCCAACAATGATGGACTGGATTAAGAAAATGTGGCACATATACACCATGGAATACTATGCAGCCATAAAAAATGATGAGTTCATTTCCTTTGTAGGGACATGGATGAAATTGGCAATCATCATTCTCAGTAAACTATTGCAAGGACAAAATACCAAACACCACATGTTCTCACTCATAGATGGGAATTGAACAATGAGAACACATGGACACAGGAAGGGTGACATCACACTCTGGGGACTGTTGTGGGGTGGGGGGAGGGGGAAGGGATAGCATTAGGAGATATACCTAATGCTAAATGGTGAGTTAATGGGTGCAGCACACCAGCATGGCACATGTATACATATGTAACTAACCTGCACATTGTGCACATGTACCCTAAAACTTAAAGTATAATAATAATTTTTAAAAAGTAAAAAAAAAAAAAAAAAGATTAGAAAACAAAAAAATAGAAGGAGCCAAATGAGAACTGTAAGGTGAATGCCTAATGATTTCCAATAGAAACATTTGCAAGGCCAGGTGCAGTGGCTCATGCCTGTGATCCCAGCACTTTGGGAGGCTGAGGTGGATGGATGACCTGAGGTCGGGAGTTCGAGACCAGCCTGACTAACATGGAGAAACCCTGACTCTACTAAAAATACAAAATTAGCCGAGCATGGCGGCACATGTCTGTAATCCCAGCTACTCAGGAGGCTGAGGCAGAAGAATTACTCAAACCTGGGAGTCGGAGGTTGTGGTGAGCCAAGAGTGCGCCATTGCACAAGAGCGAAACTTGCAAAATTGCCCTTGTTTGATGAGAGGAATGAGCAGGAGCATTGTCGTGGTGGAGAAGGACTCTCTGGTTAAGCTTTCCTGGGCTAAAGCTTTTTTTTTTTTTTTTTTTTTTTTAAGCTTTCTGCTAAAGCTTTGGCCAACTTTCTGAAAACACTCTCATAATAAGCACGTTATTGTTCATTGGCCCTCCAGAAAGTCAACAAGCAAAATGCCTTGAGTATCTCCAAAAACCAGTTGCCATGATCTTTGCTCTTGACTGGTCTGCTTTTGCTGTGACTAGACCCCTTCCACTGCTTGGTAGCCATTGCTTTGATTGTGCTTTGTCTTCGGGATTGTACTGGTGAAGCTGTGTTCCATCTCCTGTTACATGTCTTCGAAGAAATGCTTCAGGATCTTCGTCCCACTTGTCTATAATTTCCATGGAAATCTCTGCTCTTGTCTGCAGCTGATCAGGGTGCAATGGTTTTGGCACTGATCGAGTAGAAAGTTTTCTTAACTTTTTCAGTCAGAATTGTGTAAGCTGAAGCAGTTGAGATGTCTATGGTGTTGGCTATTGCTTTTGCTGTTAATTGCCAGTCCTCTTTCATTAGGGCAAGACCAAGATGAATTTTTTCCTTGCAAATTGATGCAGATAGTCTGCCACTGCAAGCTTCATTTTAAACATCATCTTATCTCCTCCCTTCTTAAAACAATGTATCCATTTGTAAACTGCTCATTTCTTTGGGGCATTGTCCTCATAAACGTTTCACAAAGCATCAACGATTTCACCATTCTTCCACCCAAGCTTCAATTTGATGTTTCTGTTCCACTAATTTAATGTTTGTCCCTGTTTCAAATTTAGCAGAATTCATGTTTTTCTGATAGGGGCTCTTTTCAAACTGATGTCTTATCCTTCCTAGTGCCTCAAACTAGATTCTGTTCAGACATGTTATAACATGTTAGTATGAGTTTATTTTGATGCAAAAAAATGTTTGAAATCCGTGTATAGTTTTTTTCATAATATTAATACCTACTTTCCATGAACTTTTTGAAGAACTTCACATTGGATTATAACCCAAAATATGAAATAAATATAAGCGAGTCCATACTGATGAAAACAGGTGATTAAATAAATCAGTGTGGGAGAAGAAACAAATCTTCCTTACAGAAGAATTCCAAGTAATATCTGTGAACACTTTTCCCACCCCCAAACCCACCCACCAGAAGGTGAAGCTTAAACCTCTCCTCCCACTTGAGGATGGGCTGGACTTAGTGACTTGCTTCCAAAGAACAAAGTATAGAATATGGGGAAAAACAACCTTTACAGTGGAAAAGCCTGGGAAACATTACCCTAAACAAATGAGGAAGGTTAACATTATCAGTGATAAGTCATGCTGATAATCACGTACCTCTGGTATGATAAAAATATTTCACCTCTCTGGGGTTCTTCCCCCAAAACCATAATGGTAGTTAACGGAGTCAAGGACATGCTATCCCCAAATACACTTAATCAGTATACTGATTATTTTGAATGAAAAACATTGGAGAAATTGTAGCTTCAGAAAGGGCTAGCTGACATGTCTCTTCCTGCATGCAGCAAGCCATAAAGATTCCTCCAGTGACATGGCAAGAAAATAGTCCCTTATCACCAGAGACTGAAAACTAGGGCTGCAATGAACCTGAAAAATAAACTTCCTGCAATAACCCTTATCTATTTATTTATTTATTTATTTAATTATTTTAGACGGAGTCTCGCTCTGTCACCAGGCTGGAGTGCAGTGGTGAGATCTCAGCTCACTGCAACCTCCCCCTCCTGGGTTCAAGCCATTCTCCTGCCTCAGCCTCCTGAGTAGCTGAGACTACAGGTGCATGCCGCCACGCCCAGGTAATTTTTGTATCTTTAGTAGAGAAAGGGTTTCACCATGTTGGCCAAGATGGTCTCGATCTCTTGACCTCTCTTGACCATGATCCACCCATCTCTGCCTCCCGAAGTGCTGGGATTACAGGTGTGAGCCACCGTGCCCAGCAGCAACCCTTACTTTCCACTGGCTTGACACCTCCCATATCTCTCCTAGTGACTCACTAGAATAAACTCTCCCAGCAGGTCCCCTTTGGCCTGTCATTTCTTCATAATTTAATCATTCTTTGTCTATAAAGTATGAAAGCATCTTGCTTTGGCCACTTCTTCAGACATCACTCCCTTGTGAAGAGCCCCATGTTGGTGCAAAAATAATTGTGGTTTCAGACCATGAATTTAAAAATCATTACAACTAGGCTCAAACACATCTCTATTAATCAAAATAGGAACCATTACAATCAACAGTTTTTTGACAACAATAAGTAGGTTTGTTTAGTTCTGTAGCATAAACATCTGTGCTTCGGGATTCAACGAACTCTTGGAAAGCATTTTCTGCATCCTGCTGGTTGTGAAAGCATTTTTCTGCATCCTGCTGGTTGTGAAAGCATTTTTCTGCATAAGGCTGCCCAGACGCTTGAAGAAGTGATAGTCGGTTGGCAAGAATTCAGGCGAATATGGTGGATGAAGCAAAACTTCATAGCCCAATTCATTCAACTTTTGAGGCATTGGTTGTGCGACGTGCAGTCGCGAATTGTCATGGAGAAGAAGTGGGCCCGTTCTGTTGACCAATGCTGGCTGCAGTTTTTGGTGCATCTTGTCAATTTGCTGAGCAAGCTTCTCAGATGTAATGGTTAGGCCAGGATTCAGAAAGCTGTAGTGGATCAGACCGGCAGCACACCACCAAACACTGGCCATGTCCTTTCTTTGGTCCAAGTTTGGCTTAGGAAGTGCTTTGAAGCTTCCTGTCGGTCCAGCCACTGAGCTGGTGGTGGCTGGTTGTCATATAAAATCCACTTGCTGTCACATGTCACAATCCGATGGAGAAACAGTTCATTGTTGTTGAGTAGAATAAGAGAATTCTTGAAAATAATGATTTTTAAAATTTTCACTCAGCTCATGAGGCACCCACTTTTTGAGTGTTTTCACCTTTCCAATTTGCTTCAAACGCCAAACCACCGTACAGCGGTCAATGTTGAGCTCTTCGGCAACTGCTTATGTAGTTATAAGAGGATCAGCTTTGATGATTGCTCTCAGTTGGTCGTTGTCAACTCCCCACAGCCAGCCACTACGCTCCTCATCTTCAAGGCTCTTGTCTCCTTTGCAAAACTTCTTGAACCACCACTGCACTGTACGTTCGTTAGCAGCTCCTGGGCCAATTGCATTGTTGATGTTGCGAATTGTCTCCGCTGCTTTACGACCCATTTTGAACTCGAATAAGAAATTGGTCAAATCTACTTTTTGTCTAACATCATTTTCATAGTCTAAAATAAACATAAAACAAACAGCAAGTAGTGTCATTAGCCAAAAAAGCAAGAAATGTGCATTAAAATGATGTATAACATAACCACATTTATTTAAGAATGTATTCCAATATCAAATAGCAAATTTCAACAATGCCAAAACCGCAATTACTCTTGCACCATGACATGTAAAACTGATCAATTTTGTATGCTTTTCTCTTGTCAATCTGGTTGGTGTCCATTTGGTTCCTAGATCCAGTCTGAGAGCCCACATAAGAGGTAAGGGGAAGTTGGAGGTGATCTTCCCGTGCACAGTCCAATCATGAGAAAAGTTAGAGAACCCCTAATAGAAAGACATTGTACAAAATTCTTAACCAGGACTCTTCAGAAGTGTTAGGGTCACAAAACACAAGGAAAAATTGAGAAACTGGCACAGACAGAAAGAAACTCAGGAGACGTGGGTTTTAATGATCTCTAGGAATGAAATGGGAAAGATTCAGATGCTGTGCATTTCTTTTCTTTCTTTATTTTTTTGAGACAGAATCTCACTGTCACCCAAGCTGGAGTCTAATGTCACAACCTCAGCTCACTGCAACCTCCGCCTCCCAGGTTCAAATGATTCTCCTGCCTCAGCCTCCTGAGTAGCTGGGATTACAGGTGCCCGCCACCACGCCCGGCTAATTTTAGTAGAGATGGGGTTTCACCATGTTGACCAGCCTAGTCTCAAACTCCTCACCTCTAGTGCTCTGCCCGCCTCGGCTTCCCAAAGAGCTGGGATTACAGGTGTGACCCACCGCACCCAGCCCAGATGCTGTCCATTTAAATGCTGCTGACACTGTAATGATTCCAGATGAGATGACATGCAGTGCTCACCAGCCAGCCCTTTGATGAGCTAGGACGTGAAGTAACAGGATGGAAGAAAATCTTTCCAGGATGTACCATGGCCACTGAGTTAACTGAAAGAGTTGTCTTCTGACTAATTTCTGGAAGCAAGAGCTGAACCACTCAACAGGTGGGTCCCCAGAAGATAAAGAGGATGTGGTAGATGTTCATGGGGTGACCCTTTTGATAACCTGGCTACTCTTTTTTTTTTTTTTTTTTTTTGAGATGGAATCTTGCTCTGTCACACAGGCTGGAGTGCAATGGTGCAATCTTGGCTCACTGCAATCTCTGCCTCCTTGGTTCAAGTGATTCTCCTGCCTCAGCCTCCTGAGTAGGTGGGATTACAGGCATCCGCCATCATGCCTGGCTAATTTCTTTTTGTATTTTTGTAGAGATGGGGTTTCACCATGTTGGCCAGGCTGGTCTCGAACTCCTGACCTCAGGTAATCTGGCCGTCTCGGCCTCCCAAAGTGCTGGAATTACAGGCATGAGCCACCGCACCTGGCCCCAAACATTTCTCATCAAACACCATGTCTGCATTTTACACAGGTAGATTTTGATGTACAATGCCTTTGTAATCGTTTATTCTTTTATTTGATGAATGTGTTGAGCACCTACCATGTGCCAGGTATTGTTCCTGTCACTGAGGACACAACAGTGAGTAAGACAGATGCAACCCTGTTCTCAGGAGAGCACAGCCTCATGGGGGAAACAGGCCATAGAAGAATCAGTGAACAGGATCACCTTGCACAGAGATACGTGCTACAAACACAATAAAGCAGGATTCAGAGAGACATACGGGAGGAGGGGCCACTCCGAATTGCACAGAATGGACCTTCCAAGGAGGTACTATCTGAGTGAAAGCAGAGATGGCAAGAGGGCACCAGCCCCATGAAGGTCCAGGCAGAGACAATGCCAGCTGAGAAAATGTCCAGTGCAAAGGCTCAGGGGCAGGAAGGTCCTGAATGGCTGGCAGGAGAGACAGTCAGGAGAGTACATGGGAACAAGCCAAGAAGGGACTGATTGTCTGAGGTCAGGAGGCTGGGCCTTAGTCTGAGTGTGATGAGCTTCTATTGGGGAGTTTTGGGCAGAAGAGCGTCAGGATCCCTTTGTGGGTTTGGTTTTGTTTTGTTTTGAGACGAAGTCTCGTTCTGTTGCCCAGGCTGGAGTGCAGTAGCATGATTTCAGCTCATTGCAACCTCCGCTTCCCAGGTTCAAGAGATTCTCATGCCTCAGCCTCCTGAGTAGCTGGGATTACAGGCTTGCATCACCATACCCAGCTAATTTTTGTATTTTTAGTAGAGATGGGGTTTCGCCATGTTGGCCGGGCTGGTCTCGAACCCCTGACCTCAAGTGATCCACCCGCTTCAGCCTCCCAAAGTGCTGGGATTACAGGTGTGAGCCACCGTGCCCGGCCACCTTTGTGTTTTTAGCAGATGATTCCAGCTGCTGAAGGGAAGAAAGCCAGTATCCTGGCATGGGTGGAAACAACGTCTGCAGTGTCCTGGGTGAGAGAGGCTGGTATCGTGCACCAGGGTGGACAGCTGTAATTCTGGGCTTTCTCGAAACTCTACTAGGTAAGACAAGGGTGATGCAAGGTTGGTTTGTTGGGTTTCATAGGATGGAATCTTGAAAGTGTGAAGGTCTGGCCCTTTAGGGACTTTGGGGGTCACTGTATACAAGGCCTTTGCAGACAACACAGTGAGGCCTAGAGCAGAGCAGAGAAGGAGCAGTCCAAGATCACACAGCTGGTCAGTGGGGAAGGCCAGTCTGGGAACAGCATCTCCAGGCTGTGAAAACATACATTTTCTTTTCTTTTCTTTTCTTTTTGAGACAGAGTCTCGCTCTGCCATCCAGGCTGGAGTGCAGTGGTGCGATCTCCACTCAGTGCGATCTCCGCCTCCCGGGTTCAAGCAATTCTCCTTCCTAAGACTCCCACGTAGCTGGGATTACATGCACGTGGCACCACGCCTGGCTATTTTTGTATTTTTAGTGGAGACGAGGTTTCCCCCTGTTGGTCAGGCTGGTCTTGAACTCCTGACCTCGTGATCCGCCTGCCTTGGCCTCCCAAAGTGCTGGAATTACAGGCGTGAGCCACCGTGCCCAGCCCTGAGCATGCACTTTCTAGTGGCCAAAACCCAGACAGTCTAGAAGAGGTTCATGGACACCACGGTCTGCAGGCTTCCAGCCAGTAAAGCCTGCTCCAGGCCTTCACATGCTCATCACATCTTTCACCGTAACATTTTGGGAGTGTTTACCAACATCTTTTCACACTAGGCTCTGCCTACCTGTCAGAGCTTTTAAACAAGGGCCCATCTCCAATTGCCATTGACTCCCCTCCACTCACAGTTATGTGATGAGGGCACCCTGGCCGAATTGAGGTCAAACACAGGGATGCTGCCTTCAGCCCCAGTGTATGAGAACCAAGCAGGCTGGCCCTCTGTAGCATGATGACTGAGGCACAGGCTCAGGATTCAACCGAGTAAGGCTCTTCAGCAGATGAAAGTAACTGAGCAAATCACTTACTCTGATTTGCTCAGTTGCTTTATCTAAAAAATGGGGATAAAGCACCTATTTTATAAGGTGGGGATTAAAAGCGATAGTGTATGTAAAGTCCTTAGCATGATGGCACTCAAATAACACTGAGTTGGCCAGGCACGGCAGCTCACGCCTGTAATCCCAGCACTTTGGCTGGCTGAAGTGGGTGGATCATCTGAGGTCAGAGTTCGAGACCGGCCTTGCCAACGTGGTGAAACTCCGTCTCTAGTAAAAATATAAAAATTAGCCAGGCATAGTGGCAAGTGCCTGTAATCCCAGCTACTCGGGAAGCTGAGGCAGGAGAATCGCTTGAACCTGGGAGGCAGAGGTTGCAGTGAGCTGAGACCGTGTTGCTGCACTCCAGCCTGGGCAACAAGAGCAAAATTCCATCACAAAAGAAAAAAAAAAAAAGCACTGAGTAAAAAGCGACAGTTGTTACAGATTGAAGCTCTGTTCATTTATATAATTGCAAATGAACTGCAATCTGATTCTGAACATAAAGCAAGCCTGGACTCTGCTAAGTGATTTTCCCCTGTGGTCTGTGTAGCCTGCTATCTCCCTGAGCTGTAGTGGGATGTCCAGGGGTAAAGAGAATGAGACAAGAGTTGGTGAGTTCCTCTTGCTCGGCATCACCAGTGACTCAGGGCGGCAGCAGGCCCTCTTCTGGCTCTTCCTGTGTATGTACTTAGTCACTGTGGCTGGAAACACACTCATCATCCTGGGCATCGGCTCCAACCCTCGCCTGCACACCCCCATGTACTTCTTCACCCATCTCTCCTTTGTCAACATCTGCTTCATCACCAAACTGATCCCCAAGCTCCTGGTCAACCATGTGGCAGGAACATGGACGATCTCCTTTTTTTTTTGAGACAGTCTTGCTCTGTCACCCAGGCTGGAGTGCAGTGGCCCGATCTCAGCTCACTGCAAGCTCTGCCTCCCGGGCTCACGCCATTCTCCTGCCACAGCCTCCCGAGTAGCTGGGACTACAGGTGCCCGCCACCACGCCTGGCTAACTTTTTTTTTTTGTATTTTTAGTAGAGACGGGCTTTCACCCTGTTAGCCAGGATGGTCTCCATCTCCTGACCTCATGATCCGCCCGCCTTGGCCTCCCAAAGTGCTGGGATTACAGGTGTGAGCCACCGCGCCCGGCCTATGGACGATCTCTTATTCCCAGTGCCTGACTCAGATGTACTTCCTCATCTCCTTTGCCAACGTGGACACCTTTCTGCTGGCCATCATGGCACTGGACCACTATGTGGCCATCTGCAGTGCCCTGCAGTACTGCTCCATCATCACCCCCGGCTCTGTCAGGGGCTGGCCGTGCTAGTGTGAGTAGGCTCCAGCCTCATCTCCCTGGTCCACACGGTCATCATGAGCAGACTGGCCTTCTGCTCCTCCGTCCAGATATCACACTTCTACTGTGACGCCTACCTGCTTATGAAGATTGCCTGCTCACACGCACGTCAATCAGCATGTGTTCCTGGGGGCTGTGGTCCTGTTCCTGGCTCCCTGTGTGCTCATCTTGGTCTCCTACATCCGCATCGCTGCAGCCATCCTCCGGATTCCATCTCCTACAGGAAGGCGCAAGGCATGTTCCATATGTAGCTCCCACCTGTCTATGGTCACCCTGTTCTATGGAACTGTCCTGGGGATCTGCATACGACCCCCAGACTCCTTCTCAACCCAGGACACCATAGCAACCATCATGTACACTGCGGTGACCCCTATGCTAAACCCCTTCATCTACGGCCTGATGAACAAGGAGGTCCAGAAGGCCGTGAGAAGGCTCTTCAGTAGGAGCTCACACCCATCATGGTGCTGGTGAGTGCTGGGCTGACATCTGGGGAGGTTCAAGATAGGAGGAAACAGAAACTGACTCTGGATGTCACCTCAACACCACTTCCTTCCACACACCAATTTAGACTATTTTTAGAGAAGGGAAAAAAAAACTGAAAGTGGGAGAAGAATTAGAAGAGAATTTTACTATTATTAGAAGAGATATGTCTATCTCTGGGAATCTAAATCAGCTGCAGGTAACAGAAAATCCCAATTACATCTATTTAAACAAGACAGGGATTTATTTTTGTCTTCCATAATGACAGTTCCAGAATGGGAAGTCCAACGCCAGAAACGTGGCTCCTTCTAGATCCCTCCTCCACCAGCCATAGAGTGAGGCTTTCATCCCTGTGTTTCCAAAATGGCTGCTGGGGATCCCACCATCTTGTCCTGTCTCAGCGGAAGGATGAGGAGAGAAAGGGCAAAGAAATTTATCACTTTCCAGGGATTTCCCAGAATCACCACTCAGCATCTTCTTTTCACATCTCAATGGCCACCTGCCTGCCAAGCAGGCTGGGAAAGGTCGTTGTCATGTGTTGCTGTTGTTTGTTCACTTGTTTGTTAGGGTTAGATACATCGCCACTTCCAATAAAATAGAGATTCTCTTAGAAAGGATGAAAAGGAAGTGGATAATGGACAAACAAAGGGAAGAAATGCTGCAATACCTGACTTATTTTGCCACATTCACAGATGTGAGGTCATATTGTTATTTTAGGAGTTTTGTACATGGATGCCCTCTGGACTGACTGTGTGTTAGGAGACAAACCAGACGGGTTTCCACACTCCTGAGGCTACAGAATCTGAAGACAAATCCTGCAGTTCTCCTAAACATCAGAGTGAGGTTCCTTCTGGTGGAGACAAGCAGTGTGAGAAAAAGTGATGGGCAGATTTAGTGGCATTAACTTTTTGTGAGACTATAATTTTTTTGAGGAGGAGTAGATTTTATTTGAGATTTGTTTTTCCTCTGTGGGAACCTCTGTGTTTTGTTTGTTTGTGACAGAGTTTCACTCTTGTTGCCCAGGCTGGAGTGCAGTGGTGCGATCTTGGCTCACCACAACCTCTGCCTCACGGGTTCAAGTGATTCTCCTGCCTCAGCCACCCAAGTAGCTGGGATTACAGGTACACCCCACCATGCCTGGCTAATTTTTGTGCTTTTAGTAGAGACCAGGTTTCGCCATCTTGGCCAGGCTGGTTGCAAACTCCTGACCTCAGATAATCTGCCTGCCTTGGCCTCTCAAAGTGCTGGGATTACAGGCATGAGCCACCGCGCCCAGCCCCTCTGTGGGAACTCAATATGGGGAAAAACTTATACTGTTAAAATTTTGCACATTGTACTATTGATATAAACTGCTCTTAAAGCACCAAAATACTCCAAATGTAATAAAGGAGACAATGAAGCATATAGTAAAATAGCAAATATTTCACAAGGCTTTGTGGAATATATATTTCTAGGTCCAATATCAAGGGCTAAATCAATACAATTTGTAAAAAATCAGCTGCATGAGACTTTTTAATTGCTATGCTTTCTTATTCTGATGTTTTGACATTGAGGGCCTCTATAATGGGAGAGGGACTGCCCCTCTGAGAGTTAGGTAATTCCTAGAGATAGCAAACAACTCAACCAGGGTGGTGCCTTTGACATGCAAGCTCATCATCCCAGAACCCAGACCACTCCCAGCTCCTCACTCTGGGCCAACACTCCTGTTCCATAATCATCCCAGGTCCAGGTATCAGGCCACTAGGTACAGATCCTATGCCCAGAGCTCACTGAAATTACTCAAACCAGCCAATCCTAAACCTGTGTAGCCTGCCTCTCCCATTCCTAACTGCAGAAACCATAACAAAGGATCTTCCTCATGTTTTCTTCTTGCTTCGTCTACCTCCTGACCAATGCTAGTACTTCCCAAGTGGCCCACCGTGGCATGCCGTGCCTCCTGTTTCTAGCAATCTCTGATAGAAAAACTTCTTCCTTCAAGACAGTCATTTCTGTGTCTGTGTGTCTTACCATACCTGATGAAAACAAACCCGGGAAAATGTTTATCCCGACGTGATTGTTTGTTTTTGTATTTTTAGTAGAGACAGAGTTTCACCATGTTAGCAAGGCTGGTCTCGAACTCCTGACTTCAAGTGATCTGCCCACCTCGGCCTCCCAAAGTGCTGGGATTACAGGCGTGAGCCACCTCACCCAGCCCTGATGTGATAGTTTTATAATTGAGAAGATCCAGTATGCTTGGAGTGGTGAAGCAGGCACTTAAGGTGTGAATCAAAGGTTAATCAAACTGTGATTGATGGTGATACAAACAGGAGACAGGGAAATACTGGGTAGAAGAGGGTGGTTCCCTGGCAAAGGCCCCACCCTCAAGCCTGAAGACCTGCAGCCCTAAGTGAGGACAGGCATTTCTGTTTTCATGCCCCAAAAGTTGCCTTTTGGCCCTCCATGCCCCCCATCCTGTGCTCATATAAACCCAAGACCTGGGGGTACAGACACAAGTGGCTGAATGTCGAGAGGAGCAGAGGAACAGACCAGCAAACACCAGCAGACCAGCAATGGCGGAATGACACAGCAGAGAAAGGGAGAAGAGGACGTCTAGACACCGAGGGGAGTTCAGCTGCGGACAGTCGGGCTGACTCCAGGGGAAGACACCTTCTCACTCCATCCCCACTTCCAGCTCCCCATCCATCACACTGAGAGCCACCTCCGCCACACAATAAAACCTTGCACTCATCCTTTCAGCCCACGTGTGATCTGATTTTTCTGGTACACTGGGCAAGAACTCAGGCTGTCACACTGGCCCCCTGCCCTTGCAAAAAGGCAGAGAGTTTATTGAGCCGATTAACACAAGCCGTCTGCAGATGGCAAAGCTGAAAGAACACACTGTAACACATCTCCACATGGGCTTCAGGAGTCGTAGACACCCCACCCTAGGCACTGCCATGGGGCCAGAGCCCAAAAGCACTCCCCACAGCCTCTGCACCTGCCCGTCTGCATGCTCCCTCTACGGGCTGGAGCAGCCATACCCCTGTTGCATGTCCTGCCAGGGGGATAAGGGACCTCTCCAGTTTCAATGGGAGAGTAAACTGGGACAAACTTTCTAAAAGAAAATGTAGCAATTTTTACTAAAGCCAAAAAAACCTGGCTCAACAAATCATATTTTAGGAATTTATCATTAAAGAAACATAACAAGTTGTTACGATGTTCATTATACTATATTGATAATAATAAAAAGAAAAGATTTAGATGTCCATTGGTTTGGGAAGTGTTAAATAAATTATTATTTTGTTCTTAAAAATCATGACAATCTATACTTACTAACATGGAAGGATGTCAAAGATACGCTCAGTTTTTTAAAAAAGCAAGTAAAAGGGCAGAATAAATGACTCTTTGTACACATAATCATGCACAGAAAAATGTTAATAGATATATATAAACTCTTAAGGATGAGTATCTCTTAGCGAAGGGTAATTTTCATATAAAGTACGAAAATTTCATCCAAATATTTCATCCAAATATTTTAAGGGAGTGTTTTTTCTCTTATAATCAGAAAAAAAGCAGTTTCATTTATTTAAAAACTACAAAAATACTGAGGGTAGTACACAGAAGCCTGTCACGTACATGTTCCTTCCAGTTTGCCTGACCCAGGAGGAAGGCCCAGCTGTGATAGGTGATGGAGCAGCACGCTGGTGGTTGGCTTGAGGAAGTAGTTCTACAGGGCAAGCCAGAATGGAGAGAGGGATATCATGCAAAAGGGCAGAGTAGGGAGCTCCAGGGTCAGCACCCCCACCAAAGCAATGACTGACCTTGAAAGAGCAAATGGAGTCAATGATTTTGGAATCCTGGAACCTGATTGGACCCTTAGAACAACCAGTGGAGTGCTTCACAAAGCGGGAGGCTACTGCGCTTTGGTACGAGAGCAGCATGTATAATCAGCTACCACCCCTCCTCCCACCGTTTCTCAGCCCCACTGGAGGGTCAGGCTGCTGCTAGATAAGAAAGCCGGGACCTTGTCTTGCAAATCTGGGGATTGTATAATACGTATTGGGTGATCTGAATAGTATTCTGAGGGACCAAAGCAGACATCAGCCTTGGTTTCATCCCACTTCGCTACAGTAGCTTCTCCAAACCCTTAAAGAGATAAAGCCCCTTTTTGTCCCCTTTTTGGAGCCAGGCACTTAAGGGACTCTCATCAGTTGATGCAAATGGAGGGCTCACTTCGTTTCTTTCCTTTTTCTCAGGGATTACTGTCCTTTACCGTTTGATGCCCAGTGTCCTGAAACCATCAACTCATACATTTTGTCCATTTTCAGCCAGAAGATAAGTTCACTGTTACTCCATTCTAGCCAGAAGTGGACGTCCAAATAATTTTTATTTTTTTGAGACAGAATCTCTCTTTGTTGCCCAAGCTGGAGTGCTATAGCGTGATCTCAGCTCACTGCAACCTCTGCCTCCTGGCTTCAAGTGATTCTCCTGCCTCGGCCTCCCAAGTAGCTGAAACTACAGGCACGCGCCATCACGCCCAGCTAATTTTGTGTGTGTGTGTGTATATATATACATATACACATATATTTTAGAGGAGACGGGGTTTCACCATGTTGGCCATGCTAGTCTCAAACTCCTGACCTCAAGTCATCCACCAGCCTTGGCCTCCCAAAGTGCTGGGATTACAGGCATGAGCCACCACGCCCTGCCTAGATAATTTATTTTTGACAAAGACCTCAATGCAATTAATTGAGGAAAAGGGCAGTCATTGCAACAAATGGTGCTGGAACAACTGGATTTCCACATGGGAAAAAAGTAAACTTCAATCCCTACCTCACGTCATACACGAACATTACCTCAAAATGGATCACATGTAAGGGGCAAAACTGTAAAGGTTCTAGAAGAAAACAAAGGAGAAAATCTTTACAACCTTAGTGGGTGTAAAGGTTTCCTAAATAGGACACATAACTTCTAACTATCAAAGAACAAAGTGATAAGTTGGACTCTATCAAAATTAAAAATTTCTTTTCACCAAAAGATATCCTTGGCCTGGCGTGGTGGCTCACACCTGTAATCCCAGCACTTTGGGAGGCCAAGGTGGGCAGATCACCTGAGGTCAGTAGTTCAAGACCAGCCTGGCCAACATGGTGAAACCCTGTCTCTACTTAAAATACGGAAATTAGCCAGGCGTGGTGGCAGGTGCCTCTAATCCCAGCTACTCAGGAGGCTGAGACAAGAGAATTGCTTGAACCCGGGAGGCGGAGGTTGCAGGGTTGCAGTGAGCTGAGATTGCGCCATTGCACTCTTCTCCTGGGGGACAAGAGTGAGACTTCGTCTGGAAATTAAAAAAAAAGAAAAAAGATATCCTTAAGAAAATGAAAAGGCAAAAGCAAGCCACAGACCAGGAGAATGAATATGAGTATATATATATAATATATATAATATAAAAATCGTTTATATAATGTATTCTGGGAGGATTTTTACCTATAATATATAAACAATTCACACAAATAATTAAGACAAACAATGTAATAAAAATGGGCAAAGGACTCCTTGTAATTTGGGTCAGGGCAGACTAGCTGTGATTCAGGTCCCTGAAGGACATGAAGCTATGCCAACATTGGATATACGTAGTGCCTGCTCACAGTGAATGATTGCTAGTAAAGTTCATAAACAACATGAAATATTCGGTAGCAGTGCACATGCACCTGCTAATGTATACAATCCAAACAGGCATTTCAGAGGGCTTCTCATCTGTGATGCCCAGAAAAGACAAATAAATTTGTCAAGAAAAAGCTAAGGGAAGTTAACTATTAAGTAAATCTGCCCAAAAGGCAGTTTAAGTTCATAGACTGTCATGAGGTTCGGTGAAGTTGAATTGATGGCTAGGGAAATAGAAAGCCACAGCTCTAATTGGGGCCTCCAGCATCAGCAAACTCCTGACTCTCTTTAGACAGGCTGAAACCCTTTGCTGTCAACTAACCCACATTTCTAGAAATATTTGGCATTGATTTTTTTTTTTTTTCTGAGACAGAGTCTCACGCTGTCACCCAGGCTGGAGTGCAGTGGCATGATCTCAGCTCACTGCAACCTCCACCTCCCAGGTTCAAGCAATTCTTCTGCATCAGCCTCCCAAGTAGCTGGGATTACAGGTGTGTGCCACCACGCCCAGCTAATTTTTTTAATTTTTTTAGTAGAGACGGGGTTTCACCACGCTGGGCAGGCTGGTCTTGAACTCCTGACCTCAGGTAATCCACCCGCCTTGGCCTCCCAAAGTGCTGGAATTACAGGAGTGAGCCACCGCACCCAGCCTGGAATCGATATTATTTTGATATTATATTCTGGGATCCATGGAGTAGCAAGTTGAGCTCCAAACTGATCCCACAGTTCATCCGATTAGTGGGTGAGATCAGATAGTGACCAGAGGTGGAAAGCATGCAATCTTTGATGATAAGAAGACAAAGAATTATTGCCTCATTAGTACGGTGTAAAGGCTATATCATGGGCCAGGCAAGGTGCAATCCCAGCACTTTGGGAGGCCAAGGCGGGTGGATCACCTGAGGTCAGGAGTTTGAGACCAGCCTGGCCAACATGGTGAAACCCCGTCTCTACTAAAAATATAAAAATTAGCCAGACATTGTGGTGGGCGCCTGTAATCCCAGTTACCCGGGAGGCTGAGGCGGGAGAATTGCTTGAGCTTGGAAGGCAGAGGCTGCAGTGAGATAAGATCACACCACTGCACTCCAGCTTGGGTGACAGAGCAAGACTCCATTTCAAAAAAAAAAAAAGAAAGAAAAGGAGGGGGGGCAACCACAAGGTGGTTCCAGTCACGCTTGGGCTCATCCCCATGTGAAAGCCTCAGAGAGTGGCACCTGGCAACTACATCTCACCCCCATCATTCCCACCCTGCAATGTGCAAGCCGAAAGGACCAGGCATGCGGATGAAGAGCAAGGAGGGCAGGAGGCCTAGGACACCATTGTCTGGTGTGCTATATATGAAATGGCCGGGTCCTCTCTAACCTCCAATCCACTAGGAGAAGCACCCAAGAACTCTCCATGAAGGGTATGCAAGAGAGAAAGAGCAGATGTCTGCCAGCTGCACACAGTGCTGGGTGGACTGCAGAATGGCCTGACTCAAACAGCTGCTCAGTGTGATGTGATCCTGGCACCACAGGTGGGAATGTGGCAAAGGTGCCTGAGCTTCTGTGGATGGCGGTAACCTGAAAAGCCCGGCAAGAAGTCTGGCGAAGTTGGCTGGAATATAACCAATGATCTGTGCTGCCATGTAAGGAAAAATGTTGCTGATGCAAACTAAAAAAAGAAAAGCTTTCCTGAAGTAGTAATTAAAATAGGCTTTTGAGAGACTAAAAATATTGACTGGGTATTTTAACAATATGAACCAGCAAGATGTGAACATAACTTTGTTCTTTTCGGACTGGGGAGAGTTGTGTTTCCAGATTTGGAAACATCCTACTTTACTCCTGGAACAACATGGAGTATGAGAAAGGAGTGAGACCAAGGAGAATCTCAAATTTCTGACCCGAGTAGCTGAAAGGACAGAGTTGTCATTAACTGAGTTTTTTTAAAAAGTAAGCCAACACCGGGCGCAGTGGCTCACACCTGTAATTCTAGCACTTTGGGAGGCCGAGGCAGGCGCATCACAAGGTCAGGAGATCGAGACCATCCCAGCCAACATGGCGAAACCCCGTTTCTACCAAAAAATACAAAAATTATCTGGATGTGGTGGTGCGTGCCTGTAGTCCCAGCTACTAGGGAGGCTGAAGCAGGAGAATCGCTTGAACCCGGGAGGCAGAGCTTGCAGTGAGCCGAGATCCTGCCACTGCACCCCAGCCTGGTGACAGAGCGAGACTCCGTCTCAGAAAAACAAAAACAAAAACAAACACAAACAAAAAAAAGTAAGCCAACACCAAGTCCTGTCCTAATGTCAACAGGACTTTGGGTGATACTGACATGTCAGTGTTGGTTATTCAGTTGTAATAAACATACCTCTTTATTTCTTTTCTTCCTCCCTTCCTTCCTTCCCTTCCCTCCCTCCCTCGTTTCTCCTTCTTTCTTTTTCTCTTTTTCCTTCCTTTCTCTTTCTTTTTCTTTCTTTCTTTTCCTTCCCTTTCTTTCTTTTTCTTTCTTTCTCTTTCTTTTCTCCCTCTCTCTTTTTATTTTTCCTGGGTCTTGCTCTGTCACCCAGGCTCTCGAAGCTTTCATCTCCCAGGCTCAAGCAATCCTCCCACTGCAGCCTCCTGAGTACCTGGGACTACAAGCACATGCAGTCTCGCCATTTTGCCCAGGCTGGTTTCCAATTCCTGGGCTCAAGTGAGCCTCCCACCTTCGGCATCCCAGAGTGCTGGGATTGCAGGCATGAGCCACAGCACCTGGCCACTCAAATGTACTAATCTTGCAGGATGTTAACAGGTAGGCTGTGAGTGTGTGGGACAAGGGGCTATGAGAACTCTCTGTACTTCTGGCTCCATTTTCCTGTAAACCTAAAAACAGCTCTAAAAACTAAAATCTATTTTTTTAAATATGGGTAAAACTGATTTGGGAGACAAGACAAAATATCCTATTTTAAAAACATGTTAATTTTGAGATACCTAAAAGAGACACTTGCTAAAGTATGAAAGTGATCAAGGAAATGGGGAGATGTGAGTCAAAGGACACAAAATAGCAGATATGTGGGATGAACGAGTCTAGACTTCTAATATACAACATGAGGGCTAAGGTTAATACAATTGTAATGTACTAGGGATTTGTGTTCAATAGATTCTAGCTGCTCTTGTCACAAAAGTAACTACGTGAGATGATAGATACGTTAATCAGCTTCACTACAGTAACTGCTGTACTAGCTATATGTATCCCATAATATGTTGTAATCCTCAAGTGTACACAATAGCATTTATTTTTAGAAAACAAGTGATACTATACTCTGGTTTGATATGTTATTTCTGTCAATTAATACTACATTTTGCAAGTTAAGCATTGTCATACTATTAGATAACACTGCTTACAAAATTATTATGGATACTATGGAATTATTTTGACCCAAACAATGACCTAATTTTCTTTTTTTTCTTTTCAAAGAGTCCCCCTCTGTCACCCAGCCTGGAATGCAGTGATGCGATCTCAGCTCACTGCAACCTCCGCCTTTGAGCTTAAGTGATTCTCCTGCCTCAGCCTCGCGAGTAGCTGGGACTACAGGCATGCACCACCACGCCTGGCTAATTTTTTTTTTTTAATTCTTTTTAAATTTTTGAGGTGGACTCTCACTCTGTTGCCCAGGCAGGCTAGAGTACAGAGTACAATGGCGCAATCTCGGCTCACTGCAACCTCCGCCTCCCAGGTTCAAGCGATTCTCCTGCCTCAGCCTACCGAGTAGCTGGGATTACAGGTGCACATCACCATGCCTGGCTAATTTTTGTATTTTTAGTAGAGACAGGGTTTTACCATGTTAGCCAGGCTGGTCTCTAACTCCTGGCCTCAAGTAATCCTCCCGCCTCGGCCTCCCAAAGTGCTGGGATTACAGACCTGAGGCACTGCACCTAGCCACAATGACCTAATTATTTAAGGAATAAATGGGATGTTAATGGCCCATTTTATAATTCAAATCCTGGTGATCATGAGTATATTAACTTATATTTTTTTCTATATTAAAAAAAAAGCAGTGTGTTATTACACTACAGTTTTGCAAGATGTTGCCATTGCAGAAGCTGGGTGAAGCATACATAGGATGTCTTTGACTATTTATTATACCAGCATGTGAACCAACAATTATCTCAAAAATCAAACTTTAATTTAAAAAAAACAAATTAACCAAAGATCAAAGGAATAGATGATAGGGATAGGTAATGAGTTAACAAAATCCTTTATCCATCTCTGTAAAACAATTTGACCTTGGGTTAGCTTACTACTGCAGTTCCCCTACCTACCAAGAAAGCATGTCAAAACTATGTTCCTAAAGCAACTTATTTATAGTTCTGATTGCCTTGGTAACCTGCTAAAAACACTCATCAGTTTCACTACTAGGCAACACTGCTTATGACAAACCTGACTCCTGATTGGTAAACTGTATCTGAACTTGGCAAGTCCCTTGCAGGAACACTGAAAACCACACTCAATATATTCACAGGTTATTATAAGATAGTGGGTCTGGTAGGGCTTAGGGCTTCAAAGCCAGTGTGAGTTCTTCTTACCTGAGCTGTCACTTGACACATCAGAAGAAACAGCTGCTGAATATGCTGAATACCTGTGCGTGCTTTTTTTGTTTGTTTGTTTGTTTTTTTGAGACAGAGTCTCACTCTGTCACCCAGGCTGGAGCACAGTGGAGGGATCTTGGCTCACTGCAACCTCCGCCTACTAGGTTCAAGCGATTCTCCTGCCTCAGCCTGCCGAGTAGCTGGCATTACAGGTGTGTGCCACCACACCTGGCTAATTTTTGTATTTTTAATGTAGGCAGGGTTTCACCATGTCGACCAGGCTGGTCTCAAACTTCTGACCTCAGGTGATCCACCTGCCTCGGCCTCCCAAAGTGCTGGGATTACCGGTGTAAGACACTGCACTTAGCTGCTTTTTTTTGTTTGTTTTTTAATTTAGATTTTCTTTTTTTGGAATCAGGGTCTCTCTCCATCACCCAGGCTGGAGTACAGTGGCACAATCATGGCTCACTGCAGCCTCCAACCGCTGGACTCAAGCAATCCTCCCACCTCAGCCTCCTGCATAGCTGGGACTACAGACACACGCCACCGCCACATCCAGCTAATTTTTAGGTGTGTGTGTTTGTGGTTTTTTTTTTTTTTTTTTTTTAGAGACAGGTTCTCACTATGTTGTCCAGGCTGGTCCTGAGCTCCTAGGCTCAAGTGATCCTCCCTCCTCAGCCCCCCAAAGTGCTGGGATTACAGGTATGATCCACAAGCCCAGCCTGTATGTGCTTCTTAAAAGACTACTCTCACTGATGGACAATGTCTGACACAGACAATCTCACATGCTGTGCTCCCTGCATTTAATCCAAACATCATTGAAGCAATGTAATAGTGTGAGGCAATGTAATAGGTGAAGTTGTGGCTGCTGAGCCAGAAGATATTTCTGAACACTTGGTCAGGAGGATGATCACCCAAAAGTTACACCTATCTAATCTTTGAAGGTCCAATCCATCATCTAAGCTCTTCATGTTAAGATGCATGGGTATGTTTATTAACCATATTTATTAACCTCTCCCTCTTGGGACAGAAAACGTTTACCTCAACTTAAAGACTGTTGTTCAGATTTGTCCTTCTGTGTGGGTCCCAGCTGCCTGGTGTCTGGAAGCCTTGGGAACACCCTGGCTCTGTTCCTCCAACACAGAATCATGCGCTTTGTGAATGTGCTGCTTTAGGCATTCAGCTGCAGGGGAAAACTTTAAAGGTTGTCTTGAAATATTTGCAGAGAATATTCTGTGGTAGCAAGACATTAACATAACACAATTTGCTGTTACTTGGTCTTTGCTAAACAAGCTATTGCTACTTGGTGTTTGTTAATGAAAGGAGCTCTTAAGACTCCTGTGAATTTGTCCTGCTTAAAATATATTATATTGGGCTAGGCGTGGTGGCTCACGCCTGTAATCCCAGCACTTTGGGAGGCCAAGGCGGGCAGATCATGGGGTCAGGAGGTTGAGACCATCCTGGCTAAAATGGTGAAACCCCATCTCTACTAAAAATACAAAAAATTAGCTGGGCATGGTGGCACGCACCTATAGTCCCAGCTACTAGGGAGGCTGAGGCAGGAGAATTGCTTGAACCCAGGAGGCAGAGGTTGCAGTGAGCCGAGATGGCGCCACTGCACTCCAGCCTGGGCAACAGAGCGAGACTCTGTCTCAGAAGAAAAAAGAATCATATCATATCAAACAGGCAGCTAAGATTGAAATGCTGCCACCCATAGGATTCCTCATTGGAGGTGACTAAGACCAGCATAAGTCCGTGTTATTTGTACCACTAAGTCATAGTTCTCAGACTGATGTATTGCCAAACCAAGAAATGGAAAGTATTAAGATAATGTCAATAATAATGTGAATGAGAATAGAGTAAGTGTGGACCACTTGTTAGAACTGGCTCGATTACAAATGTGTTGCTCAAACCTAATAGCTTTAGTCTTCTTCAATAAGATTAGATTTGGATTTCAATTAGTGTTATTAACTGGCATGGGTATAATGATATGCTGAACCTGTAATATGATTACAGGTTCAGGTCATTATTTGTTATATTATTAGACAATTCCTGTTAAATGTCATAGAAGAAAAATGTAAAAGATAATTGCAGAATCGGAACCGTGGGATGAAGTGGAACTTGACACACTGATGTCTCATGGGTGGTAGAGCAATTTGCTCCCAACTGGGACCATCTGAAGGCACAAGGCTGTGCCCCAGCTCAGGTCCACAGCTAAACAATGAGAAACATATCAGCAGAATGCAGAGCCTCTCCTCTGGTAAATTACTTGAGATGAAAGTTCTTAACCAACATGAACTAACTGAACTGAGTTTGATAAAATTCAGCTGGGCCTTTCAGAGGCATTTCCCACTAGTAGAACCCTCATTTGGGAAAAGTAAATTTGCCAGGAGAAAGCTAAGAGAGGCTACGTTGAGTTAACTTGAACAAGGGGCTAAGGGACAGTTTAAGTTTATATGGCATCTAGAGGTTTGATGAAATTTAATTTACAGCTGGGAGAATAAGAAATTGCTCTGTCTACTTGGGGACATCCAGCATCACTGCAATTCTCGACTGTCTTCAGACCTGCTTGTATCCTTTCCTACCAAATAAGCATGTTTCATAGAGACTTCTAAGACTGAGTTGCTAATTTGCAAGAGACTTGAGCAGACATTTTGCAAAGGAATATATACAAATGGCTGTAAACACATGAAAAGCTGCTCAACATCATCTGTCTTCCGGGAAATGCAAATTAAAACTACAATGAGATACTACTATATAGTCAGGCTAAAATGAAAAAGATGCCACTAGCAAGTGCTGGTGAGTATATCAGCAGTCAGAACTCTCATACACTGCTCTTGGGGGTGTACAGTGATATAACCACCTTGGAAAACTATAGCAGTTTGGAATAGAGTTAAACATCACCTACTGCTATGGACAGAATGTTTGTGTCCCCTCCTAAATTCATATCTTGAAGCCCCAACTTCCACTGTGATGGTTTTGGTGACAGGGCTTTTGGGAGATAATTAGAGTTAAAGCAGGTCATGAAGATGGGGCCCTTGCAATGGGATTAGCATCCTTATAAAAAGAGACTCCAGAGAACTTGCCTTCTCTCTTCCTGTGTTGTAATTTCTTTCTAATGTGGGCTTGAGGCATCTCTTTTTGGAGAGTGGCTACAAATTATAACCCTGCCCTCACAGGGCACCAGGGATATTGCTCATAAAAGGAATGTTTACAGTTTACCTTTCACAGGATCCTTCTTGATCCTGGCAGGTGGCCTCATGCCCAAGTGCCCAACCTGTGACAGATGTCCCTTTCACAGGAAGCTTGTATATAGGTGACGATGCCCTTATAGCTGTTGCCTGACCTGTGTTCAATTTATTCCTACCAAGACGGCCACTCTCTAGGGCAGCCCTGATGAGGAGGGTTGGGTTCGGGTGTGTCAGTCAGGTGAGACACAGAGCGTGTGCAACAAAACACGTGAAATAGCAGGAGTAGTTGATTACTTACAGATCCCAGAGAGAGGAGGGCACGATGCCTACCAGGGCCAGCAGGAAGTGGGAAGCCATTCAGGATACCCACATTTAGCCAGCAGGTGGGGACTGAAAGAAACGGGACCTCTAGGACTAAAGCCTTTATTGGGGTCCAGGGTGTGACCCCAGCAAGTTTCCCATAGGAAGCTCTAATTGATGTGTTTACAGCAAGCAGGCACGAGCTCCAGGTGGTCATGCTGTGACTGGGAAGTGGGCACTGTGGTGTATCTGGGCAGACCACCCAGGGTGAGGGGTCAGAGGGTGAGTCAAGTACGTTGGATCTAGCTGCCCTCCAGGGAGGTGGTGCCCGGGAGGCGGCTGTACATGGCAGATATCTGAGTTGACCACTTTGAGGAACTGGAAGGAGTTAAAGAACTGGCAATGGTGTTAAGGGTAATTATGCCATGCTTCTGGTATGAGAAAGTCCAACTTAAATTCAAAACGGGGGCTGGGCATGGTGGCTCATGACTGTAATCCCAGCACTTTGGGAGGCTAAGGTGGATGGATCACTTGAGGACAGGAGCTCGACACCAGCCTGGCCAACATGGTGAAACCCTGTCTCTACTAAAAATGTAAACATTAGCCACGCGTGGTGGTGCACGCTTGTAATCCCAGCTACTCGGGAAGCTGAGGCAGAATCGCTTGAACTTGGGAGGCAGAGGTTGTAGTGTGCCGAGATCGCGCCACTGACTCCAGTGTAGGTGACAGAATGAGACTCTGTCTCAAAAAACAACAACAACAACAAAAATGGATTCCATGGCAACATAAAATTGTAGGAATTCACTACACCATGCACCTGCACAAAGAAGTAATCACATGTACACACATAGGGAGACAACTTGTAGGCACAAACCAAGAGAAGAGGCCTCAGAATGAAATCCTCCTTGCCAGCCCTTGACCTTGGACTGCCCAGACCAGAACTGTGAGAAATTTCTGTTAAGTTACCTAGTCTATGGCATTCTGTTATGGCCACACAAGCAGACCAATATGCCTAACCAACAACCATCAATTCTGTCTTCGGTATTTGTCCACAAGAGATGACATCCATGTCCACTACAAGACTTGTACACTAATGTTCACAGCAGCCTTACTCACAATAACTTCAAAACAATGCAAATATCCATCAATGGTAACTGGAGAAACAAACTGTCTGTGTGTGCAGTGCAATACTCCACAGCAATGAGAATGGAACTACCGCTATGCAGGGCAGCACGCATGAATCTTGTGAGTGATATAATTTCATGAAAGATACCAGACGCAAATAAAGCACAGACTATATGATTCCATTTGTAGGAAGTTTTAGAACTGGTGACATTAACCTATGGGGGAAGAAGTCGGTCACCGATTCAAGAAGTACCTTCTTGGAGAGCACCAATGTCCCCACGGAGAGCTGCCAAGAGTCACCAACCAAAAAAAATAGAGAGATGGATGGAAAGCTCCCAAGCTGCAGGGCTCTTCCCACGCAGAACCAGAACGCAAAGGTGTCCTTTTCTGGACACCACAGAAAAGGAACCAACACCACAGATGTGGACAGGGGCCGGGAGGAGGAGGAACAGGGGTCCCCAGTGGGAATCGGTCCTCCAGGGATGGTTGGGGATTGCATGCAGTGGCTGTGCTTCGAGCGCTCTCCCCAGCCCCCACCACTGGACAGATTGTTTTCAAGATGTTGGAAGAACTTTTCTTAAGACAAAGAGAATAATCTACGGGTTTCAAAGTCAATGGCATCACATATTTCAACATCATCCAGAAAACAGCCTATCCTGGTAAATCCTGTCTCTGGTTATTCCTCACAGACTCAGCCCAGCTCCCAAGCAACGTCAAAGTCAGCTTCCCCTGGGAATCCAGTGAGTGTCTGCTCCCATCTTCTCCTTAATGAACAGCCAGTCTGTAGGCTTTAAATGTAGTCTGCCACTGTCTGTTTAAATTGTTGTGTAAATTCACACACACAGGTGCACACGTGCACACAACAGCTTCTGTCAGCTTGTGGGGACATCCATTTTGTAAGCAATGCAAATTAAAGCTGTGATCCAATCTGGGTGAACCTCCTCCTCCCCGACTTAGAATCGAAGCACAGCGTACTGGGGCCAGGAGCTGGGGGACGACAAACGCAACCTTTGAAGACCTGCCTCTAAAAAGAGTCAAGTCTTGTCTGTATCAGCAGAACTTAAAATTAAAAGGAAAGAGCCACAGCTCTCAGCAGCTCTTTAAAAGGTTAAAATTGGCTGGGTGCAGGCTGGGTGCGGTAGCTCACTCCTGTCATCTCAGCACTTTGGGAGGCCGAGGTGGGCGGATCACGAGGTCAGGAGCTCGAGACCAGCCTGGCCAAGATGGTGAAACCCTGTCTCTACTAAAAATACAAAAATTAGCTGGGCACAGTGGCAGGCACCTAATTTTTAAAAATCAGCCAGGCGTGGTGGCGGGCACCTACATGTAGCCCTAGCTACTCAGGTGGCTGAGGTGGGAGGATTCCTTGAGCCCAGAAGTTCGAGGCTGCACTGAGCCGAGATCGTGCCAGTACACTCCAGCCTGGTGATAAAGTGAGGCTTTGTCTCTAAATAAATAAATAAATAAAGTGTCTGGAAATTGTCCTAAGGGCATACAGCAAATGAAGAAATATTTATTCAAGAAAAGGAAATCTACAAAAATTCAGAAAGAACCGTGAGTCTCTGTGATGCTGAGCTACAACCCACTCCCTTCTCCTCCTTCCTCCAGCTCAGAGTGATGGAGGCTCTGCTCCAGGTAGGTCGGGTTAAGAGTAGGTGGTTCCCTCCTTGCTCAGCTGCCACTCAAGCTCACCATGTCACACTGGGAGGCATGGGCTGCCAGCATTTCTCATCCCCTCTCTTGAGGAACCACACAGAAAAGAACTGAAAAATATAGTTAAAGAATCATTAAAGTAACCAAAATGTGACACTGGAAAATATTTACTGAATGCAAAAGAAAGTAGTAAATAAGGTAGGAGAGAACAAAGAAAGACATGAGACATACAAAACACGAATGACAGACACAGATCCAACCAGATCCAACCATATAATAA
Organism: Pongo abelii; assembly: GCF_028885655.2. Classification (NCBI taxonomy): domain Eukaryota; kingdom Metazoa; phylum Chordata; class Mammalia; order Primates; family Hominidae; genus Pongo; species Pongo abelii. Next base: position 184,961,252 of record NC_071989.2, read on the forward strand.
AATCCTTAAATGTGAACAGATTAAACAATCCAATTAGAAGGCAGAGATGTCAGGCTTGGTTAAAAAACAAACTATATGCTGTCTACAGGAAACACACTTTAGATTCAAAGATACAAACAGGCTGAAAGTAAAAAGATGGGAAAAAGACATACCGTGAAAACAGCAACCATAGCAAGCTGGAATGGCTATATCAATATGAGACAAAATAGACTTTAAAAATGTGACAAGAGGCCGGACGTAGTGGCTCATGCCTGTAATCTCAGCACTTTGGGAGGCGGAGGTGGATGGATCACTTAAGGTCAGGAGTTCAAGACCAGCCTTGCCTACATGGTGAAACCCCATCTCTACCAAAAATACAAAAATTACCTGGGTTGGTGGCAGGTGCCTGTAATCTCAGCTACTAGGGAGGCTGAGGCAGGAGAACCACTTGAACCTGGGAGGCGGAGCTTGCAGTGAGCAGAGATGGCACCACTGCACTCCAGCAGGGGTGAGAGAGCGAGAGACCCTGTCCCCAAAAAATAAATAAATAAATAAATAATAAAAAATAAATTAAAATGTTACAAGTGATAAAGAGGGACATTTTATAATCAATAAAGTGTCAATTCATCAGGAAGACACAACGGTTATAAACATATGCAACTAACAAAAGAGACCCAAAATATGATGCAAAAATGAACAACAGAATTGAAAGGAGAAATGGACAGTTGAACAGTAATAGTTAGAGACTTCCATACCCAACTTTCTTTTTTTTTTTTTTTTGAGATGGAGTCTCACTCTGTCGCCCAGGCTGGAGTGCAATGGAGCTCTATCATGGCTCACTGCAAGCTCCACCTCTGGGGTTCACACTATTCTCCTGCCTCAGCCTCCCAAGTAGCTGAGACTACAGGTGCCCGCCACCATGCCGGGCTAATTTTTTTTTTTTTTTTGTATTTTTAGTAGAGACGAGGTTTCACCGTGTTAGCCTGGATGGTCTCGATCTGCTGACCTCGTGACCCACCTGCCTCTGCCTCTGAAAGTGCTGAGATTACAGGCATGAGCCACCACGCCCAGCCTTCCATACCCAACTTTAGAGAACAGATACAACAGCTAGATGAAAGATTAACAAGGATATAGAAGATGTGAACACTGTTAATCCAACCAGACTAATAGATATCTACAGAACACTCCAACCAACAGAGGCAGAACATACATTCTTCTCAAGCACACACAGTACATTCTCCAAGACATACCATGTGCTAGGCCATAAAAGAAACCTCAATAAATTTAGAAAGATTGAAATCATATAAAGTACATTCTGTGGCCACAGTAGAAATTAGAATTCAATAACAGAAGACCATTTGGGAAATTCACAAACATAGAAAAATTAAATGTCACACTCCTAAATAACAAATAGATGCTATGGTTTGAATGTATCTCTCAAAACTCATGTGTTGAAAGTTTAATGCCCAATGGAACAGTATGGGCAGGTGGGGACCAATGGGAGGTGTATAGATCACGAATGGAAACGCCACTATAAAAAGGGCCCATGGAAACGGTTTCTCTCTCTCTCTCTCCCCGCCCCCACCTCCTGCCATGTGAGAACACAGTGTTTCTCCTCTCTGGAAGACACAGTGCTCAAGGCACCACCTTGGAAGCAGAGAAACCAGGCCCTAACCTGCCAGCACCTTGATCTTGGATTTCCCAGCCTCTAGAACTATCAGAGAATAAATTTCCATTCTTTTTTTTTGAGACGGAGTCTCGCTCTGTCGCCCAGCCTGGAGTGCAGTGGTGCAATCTCGGCTCACTGCCAGCTCCACCTCCCGGGTTCATGCCATTCTCCTTCCTCATCCTCCCGAGTAGCTGGGACTACAGGTGCCCACCACCACCCCCAGCTAATTTTTTTTTTTTTTTTTTGTATTTTTAGTAGAGACAGGGTTTCAATGTGTTAGCCAGGATGGTCTCGAACTCCTAACCTCATGATCCGCCCGCCTCGGCCTCCCAAAGTGTTGGGATTACAGGTATCAGCCACCGCACCCGTCCAGGTTTGTTTTAAATTTATTGAGGCTTGCTTCATGACTGAGCATGTGATTGATCTTAGAGAGTCTTACCTGTGCAGATGAGAAAAATGTACATTCTGTGGTTGTTGAGTGGAGTGTTCTTTAGAAAACTATTAGGTCTAACTGGTCAAGTGTTGAGTTTAAGTCCAGTTTCCTTGTTAATTTTCTGTGTTAATGATCTGTCTAACGCTGTCAGTGGGGAGTTGAAGTCTCCCACTAGTACCGTGTGGTTATCTAAGTCATGTTGTAGGCCAAGAAGAACTTGTGTTATGAATCGGTTGTTCCAACGTTGGGTGAATATATATTTAAGATAGTTAAGTCTTGTTGGATTGTACCCTTCATCGTTATGTAATGGCCTTCATTGTCCTACTTAATTTTTATTGCTTTACCGTTTGTTTTATCTAAGAATAGCAATGCCTGGGCTGGACGCGGTGGCTCAGACTTGTAATCCCAGCACTTTGGAAAGCTGAAGCAAGGGGATTGTTTGAGCACAGGAGTTGGAAATCAGCCTGGGCAATGTGGCAAAACCCCATCTCTACCACAAAATACAAAAATTAGCCGGGTGTGGTGGTGCACACCTGTAGTCCCAGCTACTCGGGAGGCTGAGGTGGGAGGATCACTTGGGAGGTTGAGTGCAGCGAGCCATAATCACACCACTGCACTCCAGCCTCAGTGACAGAGCCCATCTCCAAAAACAAAAAAAATAGTGACTTTTGCATGATAGATATTTCTCCATCCCTTTACTTTGAGCCTGTGGACGTTGTTACACGTGAGATGAGTCTCTTGAAGATGGTGGGTCTTGCCACTGGATCAGAGATTTAAGTGTAGGGCCTCAAACCATAAGAACTCTAAAAGAAAACCTAGGAAATACCATTCAGGACATCAGCCTTGGGAAACAATCTATGACTAGGTCGTCCTCAAAAGCAATTGCAACACCAACAAAAGTTGACAAGTGGGACCTAATTAAATGAAGAGCTTCTTCATAGCGAAAGACACTATTAACAGAGTAAATATACAACCTATGAAATGAGAGAAAATATTCTCCAACTATGCATCTGACAAAGGTCTAATATCTACATCTGTAAGGAACTTAAATCGACATGCAAAATATAAATAACCCTATTAAAAAGTGGGCAAAAGATATAAATGGACACTTCTCAAAAGATACACAAGCAGACACACATGAAAAAATGTTCAGCATCACTAATCATCAGACAAATACAAGTCAAAACCACAATGAGATACCACCTTCCTCTTGCAAAAATGGCCATAATTAAAAAGTCAAAAAACGGTAGATGTTGGTATGAATGAGGTGAAAACGAAACACTCTTACTCTTCTAGTGGGGAATGTAAGTTAGCATAACCACTGTGGAAAACAGTATGGAGAGTCCTTAAAGAAATAAAAGTAGAACTACCATTCAATCCAGCAGCCCCACTACTGGGTATCTACACAAAGGAACAGAAGTCATCATGTGAAAAAGGCACATGCATATGCACGTTTGCACAATTCACAATTGCAAAGACGTGGAAGCAACTTAAGCGCCCATCGACCAACGAGTAGACAAAGAAAATGTGGTATATATACACCACAGAATACCACTCAGCCATAAAAAGAAACAAAATAATGCCCTTTGCAGCAACTTAGAGGGAGCTGGAGGCCATTATTCTAAGTGAAGTAATTCGGGAATGAAAAACCAAAAATCATATGTTCTCACTTAAAAGTTAGAGATAAGCTACGCCGATAAAAAGGCCTAAGAATGATATAACTGACGCTGGGGACTCGGAGAGGAAAGGATGGGAGTGGGATGAGGGTTAAAAGACTACATATTAGGTGCAGTGTACACTGCTCAGGTGATGGACCCACTAGAATCTCAGAACACATCCACGTAACTGAAAACCACCTGTACCCAAAAACTGTTGAAATAAAAATAAAATTTAAAAAGTAATTATTCCTGGGGATCTGTTTAAAATGCACTCTGTTAATATTCCATGACCCGACTCTTTTAAATTCCCATTCAAAACCCTACAAATACTCAGAAACAGATTTAACATCTCAAACCATTGCAAAAACAAATTCGCTGGGCATGGTGATAGGCACCTGTAATCCCAACTATTTGGGAGGCTGAGGCAGGAGAACTGCTTGAACCTGGGAGGTGGAGGCCGCAGTGAGCCAAGATCACCGCACTGCACTTCAGCCTGAGCGATAGAGTGAGACTCTGTCTCAAAAAAAACCAAACTTAAAATTAAAAAATCACCCAAAGACAATGACTGTTAACATTCCTGGCTGGTGTATTTTCTTCCTGCTCCTGTTCCTTGTTTTATTTTATTTTATTTTATCTATTTATTTATTTATTTATTTTTTTGAGATGGAGTTTCAATCTTGTCATCTAGGCTGGAGTGCAATGGTACGGTCTCGGCTCACTGCAACCTCTGCCTCCCAGGTTCAAGTGATTCTCCTGCCTTAGCCTCCCCAGTAGCTGGGATTACAGGCACGTGCCACCACGCCCAGCTAATTTTTTGCAGTTTTAGTAGAGATAGGGTTTCTCCATGTTGGTCAGGCTGGTCTCGAACTCCCAACCTCAGGTGATCTGCCCTCCTTGGCCTCCCACAGTGCTGGGATTACAGGCGTGAGCCACCACACTCGGTCCCTGTTCCTTTTTTTACATGGAGGTGACATTTTCTGCTCCACCTAAGGAAGGTCATGGCCTACACATTAATCTACATCACTTTATTGAAATATCATGACAGCCTGGCATGGTGGCTCATGCATGTAATCCCAGAACTTTGGGAGGCCAAGATGGTAGATCTCTGCATATGCGGGTTTGAGACCAGCCTGGCCAACATGGTGAAACTCTATCTCCTCTAAAAATACCAAAAAGTTAGCTGGGCGTGGTGGCGCATGCCTGTAGTCCCAGCTACTTGGGAGGCTGAGGCACAAGAATTGCTTCAACCCAGGAGACAGAGGTTGCAGTGAGCTGAGATTGTGCCACTACACTCCAGCCTGGGTGACACAGTGAGACTTCAAAAAAAAAAAAAAAAAAAAAAAAAGGGAAAGAAGAAAGGAAAGAAAGGATCAAAGAAAAGAAAGGAAAGAAAGGATCAAAGAAAATAAAAAAGAAAACAGAAATATCATGACAGGCACCATCACTCTAATTTCACCAACAGGGAAATTAACGCCTGGGGTAGGTTAAAGGTCACAGAGCTTAGAAGGGCCAGGACTGAATGTGAATGCAGGTCCCTGAGGCCAAGTTCCAGAATCTCACCACGCCAGGATTCTTTCAAGGAAGTTCATTCCCTCATTCCTGTACACTTTCACTTAAGCATGCCAAGGGCCTTGTGGGTCCTGGCCTGTGACAGACCAGGGGTGACAGAGTCTAGCTGGCAGTAGTCCTGCCATCAACCAGCTTCCATTCTAAAGGCTTAATGTCTGCAGCCCAGGCCCAGCATGAGTGAGTGGGGAAGGCGATATGCCCCTTCAAAAGGACTCACTCTCTGCCCAGCTGTCAGCACCTTCCGGGTCCCCTCAGCTCTCAGATCGAGGTCACCCTCTTCCCTGGTGGCCAGTGACTGAGGAAGTGGTATCAGGGCCTTTTCTGTCTAACAGGGGACTCCTCTGTCAGGCACTTAGATCCAGAGCTCCTCTGCTGGTGCCCTCTGCCCAATCCAGTTCCTCCCCATTTTTTTTTTCTTTTTGAGACAGGGTCTTGCTCTGTTGCCCAGGCTGGAGTGCAGTGGCATGATCATAGCTCACTGTGGCCTCCAACTCCTGGGCTCAACAGATCCTCCCACCTTAGCCTCCTGAGTAACTGGGAATACAGACACCACCACACCAGGGTAATTTTTTTTATTTTTTTATTTTTTGTAGAGACAGGGTTTTGCTATGCTTCCCAGGCTGGTCTCAAACTCCTGGCCTCAAGAAATCCTCCCCCCTTGGCCTCCCCAAGTGCTAGGATTTACAGGCATGAGCCGCCAGGCCCAGCTCCCTTCCTCTCCTTTGCTCTCCTAACTCCATCTCAGCATCTGCCCCTGAGGACCAATGCAACAGGGCACTCAGTGCATCTGTGAACCTCCCATCAGTCCTGTGATGGACTACTGTCCCCTCTGGTGCATTCTTTGTCCCCATCAGCCTAGTAAGCTCCAGGGGCTGGCAGCTGGCACAGAGTAGGAGGCTGCACTCCCTGACTTTTCTATGCTGCACACAGTCCTGTGCCCATCCTGTCCTCAGACCTGCCAGGGCCATGACCAACCTGCCAAGGGTGTGAGAAACTATGTGACCCTCTAGGTGGAGGTGGAGCAGGCAGAAGGTAGGGGCAGCTGCTGCCCCAGTAGGTTTAGAGGGAGGGTGGGGTGGGGGTGTGGCAGGGCCAGGCAGGTGAGGGTGTGTGGGTGGGGGTGTGTGGGTGAGGGTGTGTGGGTGAGGGTGTGGGTGAGGGTATGTGGGTGGGGGTGTGTGGGTGAGGGTGTGTGAGTGGGGATTTGTGGGTGGGGTGTGTGGGTGTGAGGGTGGGGGTGTGTGGATGAGAGTGTGGGTGGGGGTGTGTGGGTGGGGGTGTGTGTGTGAGGGTGTGTGGGTGGGGGTGTGAGGGTGGTGGTGTGTGGGTGAGGGTGTGTGGGTGGGGGTGTGTGGGTGAGGGTGTGGGTGGGGGTGTGTGGGTGGGGGTGTGTGTGTGAGGGTGTGTGGGTGGGGGTGTGAGGGTGGTGGTGTGTGGGTGAGGGTGTGTGGGTGGGGGTGTGTGGGTGAGGGTGTGGGTGGGGGTGTGTGGGTGGGGGTGTGTGGGTGGGGGTGTGTGGGTGAGGGTGTGTGGGTGAGGGTGTGGGTGGGGGTGCGTGGGTGGGGGTGTGGGTGAGGGTGTGTGGATGAGGGTGTGCGGGTGAGGGTGTGAGTGCCTGTCTGGCTCTCCTGGGTGGGGCTGGATGAATGTTTGGGAACAGGCAGCAGCTGTCACACGGCCTGGCTGTGGGTTTGGGACGGAAACCAGGTAGGTGGGCTGTGTCAGGCACAGCTACAAACTGTGCCAAGGAAACAGCCAGAGCAGGGGCCCGAGGAAACTTCTGCCTTGGCAGAAGATACTGGGACAGGATGATTTGGGGAGGTCTTCCAAGGCTCATGGTGCTTCATGGAGCCAGGTCCCAGGGCAGGGAGAGCTATAACCCTGGCTTGCCTGATTGGCTGAACACAAACAGGATGGAAGGGGGTGTGAGCAGCCCGCTACATGGATGCCTAAGTGAGGAAGGAATGGATGGCTAGGTGGCTGAGACTCCCAAGACCAGGACCCCACTGTCAGGCCTGTGGCTTCCACAGGCCAGTGGGAAGCATTCCCCTTTGGGCACTGAGGCCATCAGCTTCAGCTTCACACCCTTTTCCAAACAGACAGAAGTCCTTCAGGTAACCTCAAAAGTCACTTCTCCTGGCCTTCCCCAGGGGGAAAGGAGAGAGCGGTGCTCGTGGGCAGGGGGCCCTCAGCGCTGGTGGAGGGCACAGCAGAGAGACTGCCTGTATGTGGGAGGCCCCCAGCAGACCTTGCCTAGACGTCAGCCCTCGTTTGAGGCAAACTATAAAATTATTACAATTTAGGCCAGGCGCAATGGCCCATGCCTGTAATCCCAGCACTCTGGGAGGCCGTGGCAGGAGGATCTCTCGAGCCCAGGAGTTTGAGCCTGCAGTGAGCTATGACTACACGACTCCACTTCAACCTGGGCAACAGAGGAAGACCCTGTCTCTAAAATAAATAAGTAGGCTAGTCATGGTGTCTCATGCCTGTAATCCCAGCACTTTGGGAGGCCAAGACAGGTGAATCACCTGAGGTCAGGAGTTCGAGATCAGCATGACCAATATGGTAAAGCTTCATCTCTACTAAAAACACAAAAATTAGCCGGGTGTGGTGGCGCTTGCCTGTAATCCCAGCTACTCAGGAGACTGAGGCAGGAGAATCGCTTGAACCCAGGAGGCAGAGGTTGCAGTGAGCCGAGATCACGCCACTGCACTCCAGCCTGGGCGACAGAGCAAGACTCCACCTCAAAAAAATAAAAAATAAATAAATAAATAAACGATGGGAAAGCTATGTTCTTAACATTTTTGAAATGATAATTCATACTAAAAAATATTACCAATATTAATGCACAAAGCATTTTATAAGTTTTACACTATTAATAAAAGATACTAAAACTGAATTTAAGTATTTGTAGCCATGCTTAATACTGTAAGTTTGTATACCTATAATGTAGCAACTGATTATACAAAAATTTAATAAATGACAAAATAAAATTTTGCAAACAGATTTGTAATAACCAGAAAGAAATCTGTATTGGCAATTAATGTAACATAATAAAAATAATTTGTTATGGTCATCTGCTAAATGCTAATTAATGTAAAATGTTAAAAGATTATCTTAATTATGACATCTTAATTTTTAATGGTTTTAAATATTATAAATATAATAAGGGGTTTCTAAATTTAAAAGAAGAATGACTAAATTTTTCAGAATTAGTTCATATTTCTTGTTGTACAATATAAGAACACCATTCCACCTTTCCTGTTAGATTACGAACCCTCCCTTATTATCTCACTGAAGGAGAATGCTGGATGGTGCTAGAAAGAAGACAATCTAAGGACGCCAGCACTGAAGGAATTGTTTTGTGGCATTGCATGTCACTTCCCTAACTCAACTGAAAAACGAGACAAAAACCTAGCGTTTTCTACCCTCAAGCCAGCAAGAAACACAGTCCAGGTAAGCTCGTTTCTTTCCCAGTGGAGCAGGAGTCTATCCAACAAGAGGCAACCATTCTGCCATGACCTTAGAGTAGAACTATTCGGAAGTTTGCTAACAATATGCAGCCAACATAGACACATTCTTTCTCTAGTCAATCTAAAATTCCCTTTTTCCCCAGAGGCACTGGGGTGCCTGAGGGGCATGTAGCAAAAGTGACCCCAACCACACCACGCAAACTAGCCAGGAAACCTTTTTGTCTTCACAGATCTGAGAGTCCCTGAGAACCCAGAGACAACACAGAGGCAGCAGGACACCAACAGGAGAGTCCCAGCATCAGTTCCTGGCCATAGAAGCCCTCCCGAACAGCAGGCAGGACAGAACCCCTTTCAGCAATCAGTCTGCCAGAGAAGCCTCTGCCCCTGTGGTGTGAGGATCCACTTCCCTCAGGTGACACCATGGGCAGGTGGGCTAAAGAAGTGGGAAGGTCAAATCAACTGGCCCAGCCAGGATACCTCTTTGATGATACAGGTGATACAGGTCTAAGCCTCCCTTCTTCCACAGGAGAAGGTAGGTGGCCCAGAGGCTGCCCAGAGGTAGGGGATCTGCCACAGCAGCCACCCTCCTGGGAGGTTCCCTTTCTTCTCCTTGGTGAACTCCCTCCAACACACACCTTCCCAGGAAAGCACCCTTTGTCTTGCATGGGAAGGGGATCCCACCATACCAAAACCCAGCCAAAGAAGCCTTTTGTTCCTTAAGGGATAAATTATCAAAACAAAAACAAGCAAAAAGACACACAAATAGTCACCCCCTAAATTCTGTTAAGAATGAGACAATGCGGCCACTCACTCCTGGCTCAGGCACCAGCAGAAGGAGGACAGCCTCCAGAGACTGCAGAAGAAGGGGGAGGACTCCTCCTTGCCCTGGCTGCACCTCCACCACTGTCACTGAGGCCTGCGGTACAGAATCAGCAGCTTCCTACACACCCCAGGCCAGGCCAGGCCCCAAAGAGCTCCTACTCCCCCTTCCCGGCCCCCAGACTTGCTGCTGCTACCACTATTAGTGCCGACGCCAACACAACCAGTGCTGCTGTCACCTTCCATGCACCCGCCCACCCTCCAGGGCTCCTTCCACCTGGCCTCCACGGGCGCCCTCCTACCATTCCTGTCGAGCGGCAGTCTCCATCGCCGTCGCTGCCGCAACCACAGGAGGTGAGCCACAGAGCCACGCCGTCTACAGGCTCCAACCTCCAGCTCACCACAGGTGACTCCTACTTCACCACCCTGGCTTGGAGCAGTTGGAGAGGAAAAGCCAGAAAAACCTACAACAGGATGCAGAAAGTGGTAGTGTTAAAGCCTCGCCTTGTCATGCTGGCCACTGGGTGGCAGCGGCCAGTTTCAGCAAAGGCATTCACACTCACCCGCCAAAGTCCAGCCTCTCCTCCTGGCCCAAGCTGGCCTCCTGACCTGGGGTGGGGACTGGAGACACCACAGTGCCCGGCGCTCCCTGGGGAACAGGAACAGCAGAAACTCACACTCAGCCAGTCCTCCCCACCCAAGTACTGATTCCCATTCCTGACTCCTCCACCCACAGGGCCCTGAGCCCCCGTGGTGCCCACTACTCCTGCTCCATGCCTGGGGGTCCCAGATGGTCTCCACAACACAGAGCGAGAGGGCAAGGGCTGGGGAACCACAGTGGGTGTGGGGGCCCTGCCATGCTTAGAGGATTGGCACAAAAACTCTGTGCGCCCGCCACGCTCCCACACGAGCAGGAGAAGTTCTCCCTCTAGAGCCCTGAGTCTGAGAAAAGGAGAAGGGCCCCTTCCTCGGAGGCCACCGTTGTCCCGGCCACCTCCACAACCTGCCACTGGCAGCAGCAGTGCAGACCCCGATAGCGCCCCTAACCTGGCCCCCGCTGCCGGCAATGCAGCCCCCGGATTGCACCCACAACACACCCAGAGACTACCATAGTAGACAGTGTAACCCCGATAGTGCCCCCAAACCACCACTCTGCCCCCAGCAGTGTAGCATTTGATGGTGTCCACAGCCCGTCCGCACTACCGGCATTGCAGCACCTGATAGCGCCCCAAACCAGCCCCCCACCAGGGCCGCAGGCAGCACAGCCCTGGATAGCGCCCCCAACCTGCTCCCGTTGCGGGCAGTGAACCCCCGGGAGAGTGCACCCAACCAAACCCCCCACCCCACCTTTCCCCTTCCCCCTTCCCCCACAGGCAGTGCAGCATTTGACAGCTCCCCTAAACCTCCCCCGACTGGCAGCCGGCATTGTTGCTGGCATTGTAGCCCAGGATAGCACACCCAACCCACCCCCTGCCTCCGGCAGTGCAGCAAATGACACCCCTAACCTGCCCCCATGAGCCGCTGGCTGTGCACAATAGCGCACACAACCTGCCTCCAACCCCTCGACCTTGGGTAGTGTAGGCCCTGCTAACTCAGCCAACCTGCCCCCACCCCCACAGCAATGCAATGCCAGATAGCGCCCCCCACCAGCACCCCCCCTTCTCTGGCGGCAGGCAGCGCAGCCTCAACAGCTCACCAAATACGCCCCCCCACCCCCCTGCAGGAGGGCAGTGCAGCCGCAAAGAGTGCACATACCCAGCAACCTTTCTACCACTCTAACAGACCTGCAGTCTTGGTCGCCACCACCAACCGCAGCCAGAGGAGCCTCGGTGGCTGAGGCTCCAGCCTCCAGCGTGGGGCAGGGGGCCCCCCTTCTTCTAGACCTCTAGCCAGTCAAGAGCAGCTTCCGCTGCTATCCTCTCTTCTACCGCTCTGGCCCTGCTGCCTGCCGTCTCTGTCACCACTGCCAACCTTAGCGAGGCGAGCCACAGTGCTGCAGGCTCCAGCATCCAGCTCCCCCTTCTCTTGATCTGCTAAGCTGGGAACAGAGTAGCTCCGCCGGCCGATATAGTAAAGCCTAGGAGGGCGTGAGGCCTCCTCAGCATGCACATGGGGTTATGCACAAGGATTCTGAACTACATGTTCTGATTGGATGAGAGAAAACCTCTAGGCCTTCTGTGATTGGACTTTATTTTCATATGCTGATTGGTTGTCCTAAGACTTGCTGTCATCCAATCAGAACATGATAACAAAGTCCAATCAGAGTAGGCCTCTGCGTTTTCTCTTACCCAATCCTGGAACATGTAGTCCAGGAACCTCATATGTATAACCTCAGTGTATAAATGGTACCGAAGGGGAGTCAAGCCGTTCTAGGCTCATTCGTGTCTGTACGATGGGCTGCCCCGTTCCCGGCTTAGAGGACCAGGACAAGGGCTAGCCACCGCCGCATGCTGGAGGCTGTGGCTGCGGCACCGCAGCTCGCCTCGCTGCAGTTGGTGGCAGCGACGGAGACTACAGTGTGGCTGGAGCGGTAGGAAGGGGAAAATAGTTTTGGGGTAGATGGAGGGGTAAAGAGGGCGGTTAGTGCCAAAGGGAAAAGAGGATGGCGAGCAGGAGAAGGCGTTGCAAAAAGACAGTGAGGAAAAGATGGTGGGGAAAAAATGTTGGGGGTAGGTGGAGGGGGAAAAACAGGGTGGTGAACAAGAGGGAGAGAAGGTTTTGTGGAAAGACGGTGGGGAAAAAGTTTTTGGGTAGATGGAAGGGGGAAAGAGAGGGTGGTGGGGGGGAACAGGGGTGAACAGGAGGGAGGAAAGTTTGCAAAAATACAGTTGGGAAAAAAAGAAAGGGAAAGAAGAGGGTGGGTAAAAAGATTTTGAGTAGATGGAGCCGGGGAAAAGGGGTGGCAAGTGGGAGGAGAAAAGAGGGTGCAGAGAGGGAGGGGGAGGAGAGAGTGGCGAGCAGGAGGGAGAGAAGGTTTTGTGAAAAGGCAGTGAGGAGAGAAGCTTTTAGGTAGATGGAGGGGAAAAGAGGGTGGTAAGCGGGAGAAGGATAAAGAGGGTGGCAAGCGGGGAGAAAAGGTTTTGCGAAAAAACCGGTGGGCAGAAAAGAAAGTGCAGAAAGAAAACACGGTGGATAGAGAGTGGGTAGATGGAGGGGGAAAAGAGGGTGGCCAGGGGGAGTGGGGAGAGTTGGGAAAAAGATGATGGGGAAAATAGTTTGGGGTAGATGGAGGGCAAAAAGAGGGTGGCAAGCAGGATAGAGGAAAGAAGAGGGTGAGCGGGAAGCGGGGAAGGCTTCGTGAAAAGACGGTGGGGGGAAAATTGCGGAGGTAGATGGGTAAACGAGGGTGGTGAGAAGGCGTAGGGAGGTGGCTTTGCAAAAAGATGACTGGGAAATGTTTTTGGGTAGATGGAGAAGGGAAAGAGGATGGCAAGGAGAAAGGGAGAAAAAGACGATGGGGAAACAGTTTTTGGGTAAATGGAGGGGGAAGGAGGGTGGCGAGCAGCAGGAGTGGAGAGAAGGCTTTGGGAAGAGATGGGGGAAAATGTATTTGGGGAGATGGAGGAACAAAAGAGGGTAATGAGAGCGGGAGGGGCAAAAAAGGGTGGCCAGGGAGAGGGAGAAAAGACGGTGGGGAAAAGTTTTTGGGTAGATGGGTGGGGAAAACGGTAGTGAGCGGGTGAATAGAGAAGGCTTTGCGAAAAGATATTGCGGGGGGGAAAGTTTTGGGGTAGATGGAGGAAGAAAAAGGGTAGCGAAAGAGAGAGAGCCAAAGGTGGTCGGGAAAAAAAGATGGGGAAATAATGGTGGGGGACAAAGGTTTTGGGTAGATCTTTTTCTGATTTTTAAATCAGATTATTTGTATTTTTGCTTTTGAGTAGCTTCAGTTCTTTATATGTTTTGTGTATTAACCCCTTGCCTGATGTATAGTTTGCAAATACTTCCATTGACTGGTTTGTTTCTTCATTCTATTGATTGCTTCCTCTGCTTTGCAGAAGCTTTTAAGTTTAATGTAATTGCATTTCTCTATTTTGGCTTTTGTTGCTTGTGCTTTTGATGTCTGTTTCAAAATCCCTTGTCCTAACCAATTCCATGAAGCATTTATCCTATGTTTTATTCTCTAGTGGTTCCATAGTTTCAGGTTCTACATGTCAATCTTTGAGTAGATTTTTGTATATGGTAAGATAAAGGTCTAAATTTATTCTCGTACATGTGGGTGTTGTGTTTTCCTAGCGTTTACTGAAGAGATTGCCCTTCCCGAAGGTGTGTTCTTGGTGCCTTTGTTAAAAATGAGTTGACTGTAAATGCGTGAATTTATTTCTGAGTTCTCTATACTGTTTCATTTGTCTTTGTCTCTGTCATTCGTCTATGTCTGTCTGTCTGTCTCTGTCTCTCCTTGCCCCTTTTTGGCCAGTACCATGCTATTTTGGTAGTAAACCAGGTATTGTGTTGCCTCCAGCTTTTTTCTTTTTATTCAAGATTCTTTTATCTGAGGTATTTTGCATTTCCATGTGAATTTTAGAATTTTTTTTTCTATTTCTATGAAGAATGTGTTTTGTAATTTAACGTGGATTGCATTGATTCTGTAGATCACATTGGGTGATACAGATATTTTACCAATATTCTTCTAGTGCTTGGACATGGGATATCTGTCCATTTACATGTGTCTGCTTTAATATATTTCATCTATGTTTTATAATTTTGTTGTGGGATCTTTAACCTTTTTGCTTATCTCTAGGTATTTTTTTGGTGGTAGCAGTAATGAAATAGCTTTCTTGATTTCTAAGTCTTAGGTGTTTCACTCTTGGCACATGCGTGTGCTACTCATTTTTGTATATTGATAGTGTGTCTTGTAACTTCACTACATTTATTTATTGTTTCTATTAGGTTTTTTTGTATAATCTCTAGGGTTCTCTCTATGTGTAAAAGATCATGTCACTTGCAAACAGAGACAATTTGAATTCCTTTTTTCCCATTTGGATGCCGTTTATTGCATTCTCCTGTCTAATTGCTGTAGCTCAGACTTCCAGTACTATGATGAATAAAAGTGGTAAAAGTAGCCACACTTGGGCCGGGCGCAGTGGCTCACGCCTGTAATCCCAGCACTTTGGGAGGCCGAGGCAGGCGGATCACGAGGTCAGGAGATCGAGACCATCCTGGCTAACAGAGTGAAACCCCGTCTGTACTAAAAACACAAAAAAAAAAATTAGCTGGGCATGGTGGCAGGCACCTGTAGTCCCACCTACTCAGGAGGCTGAGGCAGGAGAATGACGTGAACCCGGGAGGTGGAGCTTGCAGTGAGCTGAGATCGCGCCACTGCACTTCAGCCTGGGTGACAAGAGCAAGACTCCATCTCAAAAAAAAAAAAAAAAAAAGTAGCCACACTTGTTCCAGATCTTAGAGGAAGAGCTTTTAACTTTTTCCCATTGTTTATGATGTTAGCTGTGTTTTTGTCATATATGCCCTTTATTGTGCTATGTTTTTTTCTGTACTCATTTTGTTGAATTTTTATTATGAAGGAATGTTGAATTTTTTTCAGCATCTACTGAAATGATTATATGGTTTTTTCTTGATTCACTGAATGTGGTGTAGCACATTTATTTATTTCTGTTTATTGAATCATCCTCATATTCCTGGGATGAATCCCACTTGATCATGGCAGATGATCTTTTTATTGTCTTGTCAAATGCATTTTTCAAGTATTTTGCTGAGGATTTTTTGCATCTGTGTTCATCAGGAGTATTTCCCTGTGGTTTTCTTTTTGTGTTGTGTTTTGGTCTGCTTTTTGTACCAAGGTAATTCTGGCCTCATAGAACAAGTTTGGAAGTATTCCTTCTTCATTCTTTGGGGGAATGTTTTGAGTAAAATTGGTATTAGCTCTTCTAAAAACATTTGGTTGAATTCAGCAGTAAAACCATAATTCTTGTGGGTTTCTTTGACGGGAGACTTTTTATTACTGTTTTAATTGCATTACTCATTATTGGTCTGTTCAGGTTTCTTATTTTTCTATCATTTTATCCACACCAGCCCAGGGATGCAGGGGAGGCCCCAGCAAGTGGCCACACCAGCTGCTGCCCTTCTCCCCTGGCCATTGATACGTCTGGTTCACCTCAGCATCCCTAGGTGTTACGAGGAGGGCAGAGTGTAGCCAGCCCTGGCCTGGGAATGCACCAACACAGGGTCCTTGGTGAGTCCAGAGCTGGGGCTGCAGCTAGAACTTCAGGGCAAGAGAGACCCCATGCCCCTCACTTCCTGGTCCCAGTCCTGAGGTTCCAGGAGTGGGATCAGAGTGGGCACCCATGAGAAGCTGGTGGCATGGGAGGGCTGTGCGTTCTGCTGAGGCACCCTGTCCCCTCTGCTGTGCTGTCTGACAGGCCCCTGTCTCTCTTGTTGCTCCCGGGTGATAGCTGTGGTCATGGACATGTTCACCGATGTGGACATCTTCAAAGACCTGCTAGACGCCGGCTTCAAGAGGAAAGCAGCTTTGTACATCATCATGGACAAGAGTAAAGTCAAGTACGTTCTGCATATGTTTGAGCGGACCCGCATGCACCTGGGGCGCCTAAAGGTGAGCAGGCTCCTCACTTGCCTACGTGGCCAGATGGCAGGGGTCATTCAGTTTGTCAAACACCTCGAGTACCTGCCTGCTCTGGATGGAGTGCTGTGCCAGGCACTCAGAGTCCAGTAATCCTAGAGCCTCTGCTTGAATTCCCTGAGGGACAGGATACTCGCTATGTCTGATGGGACAGAGATAAGATAAACATTGATGAGGTGCTTGCTGACCAGGTGCCGGAGCTCATGCCAAGTGCTGCATCGTATGTTATTTCAGAGCAGCCCATGCCACATTGGTTACTTGTCCGCTTGCATACCTCTGGTCATAGTGTGCTCACTACGTCCTCAGGTAGCTCGTGGCCTATCTGGAGAGCTTCAGTTCCCAGGAAGTCTTTCTTGAGTTAAGCCAAAACCTGTCTCCTTAGAATATTCATTTACTGGTTTTAGGATCTGGCTCAGACAGAAGCAGCTCTCCCTCAGGCTGAGGCCAGGGAAGGCTTCTTTGATGTCTGCACAGTTGAAGTGAGTTTGAGGCACATGAGCAGAGTAGAACCTTTAGGGTGGGGAGAAACCACGGAACAGAGGTGGATCAGAGACGGCTGCCAGTGGGGTCAAGGTGGGCTGCAGGTCCCCAGCACTGCTTTACTGTGTGTCCCTGGGCATTTCACCTCTGCTTTCTGGGCTATACAAGATCTCATTGCTCCAACTCTCTTATTCCCAGTCACCCTGGCATTTGGTGTCTGGCTTTTTTTTTTCTTTTGTTTTTTTGAGACCGAGTCTTGCTCTGTCACCTAGGTTGGAGTGCAGTGGTGCGATCTCGGCTCACTGCAACCTCTGCCTCCTGGGTTCAAGCAATTCTCCTGCCTCAGCCTCCCAAGCAGCTGGGACTACAGGCGCGCACCACTACGCCCAACTACTTTTTGTATTTTCTGTAGATACGGGGTTTCACCATATTGGCCAGGCTGGTCTCGAACTCCGGACCTCGTGATCCACCCGCCTCGGCCTCCCAAAGTGCTGGGATTACAAGCGTGAACCACCGCACCCAGCTAGTGTCTGGCTAATTTTTTTGTATTTTTAGTAGACACAAGAGTTTCACCATGTTGGGCAGGCTGGTTTCGAACTCCTGACCTTGTGATCCATCCGCCTCGGTCTCCGAAAGTGCTGGGATTACAGGTGTGAGTCACCGTGCCCAGCCAATAAAAGCCAGTTTTAAAACTGAAAAAACAGCTTTGAAATTGAGGGCTGCATTTTTAGAGAGAATATTTTTCAGCATGTGCAATCTAACATAGTAGCACTGTACCCCTCACTTAAACAGACTATCTTTTATAACGAATGATTTTGTTTTAAAATGTGAGTAACAGCACACCAGGGGCTGTGACAGCATGATCGCTTCTGTTAACATCCCTTTCTAATACCGTAGTCCCATGTAAGGTGCATTTGGCTTTCACGGTTTCACTTACCTACAGGCAATCCTGGTCTGAAAATATTAAATGAAAAATCCACAGATAAACAACTGACAAGTTTTAACTTGCTGTGCTGTTCCAAGTAGTGTGGTGGGAGCTCCTGATATCCCCCTCTTACTCAGGCCCACCCAGGATATGAATCATCTCTTTGCCCACAACATCTACCTGTCTACCTTCCCACTTGTTAGCCACTTAGCAGCTCTCTGGGTCATCAAATCCACTGTTGAGATATCACGGTGTTTGTGTTCAAAGAAATCTTGTTTTACTTAATGGCCCCAAAGTGCAAAAGTACTGATGCTGGCAATTCAAAAATGCCAAAGAGAAGCCATAAAGTGTTCCTTTTAAGTGAAAAGGTGAAAGTTAATCATAGGGCCTGCATGTGTAGAAACCAAGATAATCTATATTGGATTTAGTACTATCTGTGGTTTCAGGCATCCACTGAAGATCTTGAAATGTATCCCCTATGGATAAAGGAGGACTACTGTATTCCCAATGGATTTTGCAAGAAGAAAATTAATCATTCACAAAATATTTTAACCTTAGAATTCAAATAAATGTGTGTATTCTCTACAAGTTAAACATAAATATTGTAATAACCTATGGCCACTTTTTCTTATTTCTATGCCATTTAAGTAATGGCTGGTATTGATTTGCTGAGGTTCAAATTTTGAATTCTAGTTTTTCTTAAACATGACTTACATTAATGAGAATATGTTCAACTCCGGTGTGCTTTATCAGTCAAAAACACAAATTGATTATGCAGAGAATATTATTTTCTTTTTTGAGACAGAGTCTCCCTCTGTTGCCCTGGCTGGAGTGCAGTGGCACAATCTTGGCTCACTGCAAACTCCACCTCCCAGGTTCAAGCAATTCTACTGCCTCAGCCTCCCAAGTAGCTGGGATTACGGGCATGCCCCACAATGCCTGGCTAACTTTTCTATTTTTATAAAATCTAAAACCTGGGACCTGGTATAAGGCCTGGGTATCCACCCGGGGCTTGATTTTAGCAGGGGCCTGAAGTTCTTCTAGCACCTGGTGTCCACCTGAGGCCTGGGTGTCAGCTTGGGACCACATGTCCAGCTGGGGCCTGAGTGTTTCTCAGTGCCTGAGGACTTCCTGGGCCCGGATGTCCACGTGGGACCTAGATGTGCACCTGGGGTCTAATGTTCACCAGGAGCCAAGGTATCCACCTGGGGCCTGTGTCCACCCAGGGCCTGATGTCCATTTGGAGTCAAGTGTCCACCTGAGGCCCCATGTCCACCTGGGGTCCAGGTGTCCTTCAGGAGCCTAGTTTTGACCTGGGGTCTCAGTGAACACTTGGGGCCTGATGTCCACCAGGTTCCTAGGTATCCTCCTGAGGCCTGGTGTGCTTCTGGGGCCTGGTTTCGGCCTGGTTTCTACCTGGGATATGGGTATCCACCTGGTTACTGTTGTTTACCTAAGACCTCGTGTCCACCTTGGACCTCTTGATCCTCTGGGGCCTTGTGTCCACCTGTGCCCTGGGTGTCAGCTTGGTACCTGATAGCCACTTGGGGTCTCCATAGCCACCTGGGGCCTGGTGGTCCCTTGAAGCCTGGAGCCCTGGGTATAGGTATCCACCTGGGTCCTGGGTGTCCACTTGGGGCCACTTGTCCAGCTCTGGTCTGAGTGTCCCCATGGGGCCTGATCCGCACCAGGGGCCTAGGCATTTACTTGATGCCTGGTGTCCATATGGAGCGTGCTGTCCCATGAGGATTGATACTCAGATGGGGCCTGGTATCCACTTCGGGCCTATTGTACTCCTGAAGTCTGATACCCATCCTGTGCCTGCTGCCTACATACGGCCTCATATTCCCCTTGAGCCTGGATGTCCACCTGAATCCTTGGTATCCTCTGTGGGATGGCTGTCCACCTGTGACTTTGTGTCCAGCTATGGCCTGGGTGTGAGCCTGGTGCTTGATGGACACCTTGAGTCTGTGTGCACCTGGGGCCTTATGTCTATCTGGGAACTAGTGTCTACTTGGAGCCTGATGTCTACATAGGGACTGTGTATTTATCTCGGGCCCGATGTCCATCTGGAATCAGATGTTCCCCTGGGGTCAGGGTGTCCATCTGGGGCATAATTTTCACCAGGGGCCTGGTGTTCACCAGGAGCCTCAGCATCCACCTGTGGCCTGGTGTCCACTTGGGGCCCTCTGTTCACCTTGGCCCTGATACTTACCTGGGGCCTGGACATCCACTTGGAGCCTGGGGTTCAAGTGGTGCCTGGTGTTCCACCAAGATGCCTGATGTCCGTCTGTGGCCAGGTTTCCACCTGGGGCCTGGTACGTACCTGGGGCCTTGTGTCCACCTGGGGCCTGGTATTTACCTGAGGCCTGGGCGTTCACCCGGGGCCTGATGTCTAGCTGGGGCCTGGTATCCACCTGGGGCCTCCATGCCAAACTGCGACCTGATGTCCAGCTGAGGCCTGATGTCCATGCAGGAACTGGAGTCCCTCTGGGACCTGTTGTCCACCCGGGGCCTGGTGTCAACCTGGTGCCTGATGTCCAATGTCCACTTTGAGTCCAGTGTCCCCTTGGGGCCCGATGTTTTCCTGGGGCCTTTGTGTCTGCTGGGGCCTTATGCCCACCTGGAGGGAATGTGTCCCCATGTACCCGCCCTTGTCCTGGGGAGAGTGTGTAGAGAGTTGCTCTGGCCCTGCCCCTTGTCATCTGGGAATTGCCCTTCCTGCCCACGCGGTGGGGAAGGTGTCATCTTGGCTCAGGTGGGTGCTGGGTTTCAAACTGGGGCCTTATATTTACCTGGGGACTGCTGTCCATGTGGGGCCTGGTGTCCACGTGGGTGCTGGGTATTCACCTGGACCCTCACTTCCACCTGGGGTCAAAGTGTTCACCTGGGGCCTGATGTTACTTAGCATAGGCGCATTGCACAGGATACACACAGACTGGAAAGGAAGAAGGAAGGGAAACGTGGGACCTATGTATGCAGTATAAGAAAAGTGAAAATAGCAACCAGGAAAGAACACAAAGAAAGTACGAGAAGGGTGGTATGAAGAAGACACAAACCAACCTAGGCCCAGTTCCCTAAGAAACATTGGAAACCACACTGAAATGAAATATCAGACGGAATCAGGCCATCTCTGGATTTTCCCCTGTGGGCCGCTCAGTGTTAGCGGGTATGGGAGCAACTGGGACTCTCCTATATCACTCTTAGGCCTAGAAATTGCTAAGGCCACCCCGAAAACGTTCTACTCACTTTTCAGAAAATCACAACTTGGAAAGTACAGCAAAACCAAAGAAGACCAAGAGCTTACCTTGGAGAAAGTTCTCGCAGCCCTGGGCGCCCCTGGCTGGCTGACTCTGTGGTTGCTTTGCCAGCAGGCAGTCTTTTTTCAGCCGCCTTTCTTTATATCAGGTGGCGGTGGCCGATGACTCGTGTGGCCTTTGCCCTTGAGGAGTAGCCCAGCAGGTTGACCTAGGCCTGGGGCAGCAGTAAGGGCAGCGTTCTCTGGCGCTGCCCTTTTCCCGTTGGCAGCAGGATGGGGCGAAGCTCCAGGGCCCCACTTCCAGCACCTGATTTGGAAGCACCCAGCAGCCTGTGGCACAACTTGGTGGAGGGGAGCCTGAGCGACTGCAGCTGCATCTCTGTTCCCAGTGCCGTCTCCAGATCTTCACGCCCTGAGCAGTGACCTGGGCCAAGAAGTCACTTTCCTGGATGATGTCTTCAGGAGGGCATGTTCCTGCACTGTGAGGGGTGGGTGTACAGCAACTCTCCACAAACTTTTCCCAGGAAGTGGGCGAGGTGCATTGTGCCACAGCCCTTTTTGGGTAGGCATAAGGCCCCACGTGGACACCCAGACCTCAGTCAATATTCAGGAGCAAAGTGTGGAGACCTAGGCTCCAGGCAAACATCAGGCCTTAAGTGGACAGTCCCAGGTGAACGTTGGACATCAAACACCAGATTGACGCTATGTCTTAGGTGTATGCCTGTTCCCAGGTGGACTCCAGTTTCCAAATGGACATCAGGCACCAGGTGGACATCAGGTTCCCAGTTGACAAATAGGTTCCAGATGGATACCAGGCTCCAGTTGAACATCAGGCCCCAGGTGATGCCTAAACCCCACATTGACACCTGGGCCCCAGGTAGACATGAGGCCCCAGGTGGATAGTTATGTTCCTGGTGAAGATCAGGCCCCAAGTGGACACTCTGGCTCCAGGTGGATATATGGCCTCAGGTGGCCATCGGGTCCCAGCTGCACACTGGACTTGAGGTATACATCAGGCACAAGGTTTACACCCAGGCCCCAGGTGAACTGAATGTCACAGATGGACTTCAGGCCCAAGGAGGATACCAAGGCTTCAGGCGGACACCCAGGCCTCATGTGGATATTAGGTCTTAGGTGAAACTCAGGCTCTAGTTGGATACCGAGTCTTCAAGTGGACATAATAATGCCCCAGGCGGAACCCAGGCTTTAGATGGATACCAGGCTGCAGGTGGACATTAGGCCCCAGGGTGACACCAAGGCTCCAGGTGGACAATAAGCCCCAGGTGAACCGCAGACCTCAGGTGGACATCAGGCCCCTAATGGATGCCTACACCGCAGGTTGACATCAGGCCCCAGGAGGACACCAGCCCTCAAGTGACCACCAGGTCCCAGGTGGCTGTGTAGGTCCCAGGTGGATATCAGGCATCAGGTTGACTCTCAGGGCCCAGGTGACTGCCAGGCCACAGATGAACAGCAGGCCCAAGGGGTGGACACAGGCCCCCGGTGAACACAAGTTCCCAGATGTATACCCAGTCTGATGTGCACCTGCAGACCAGAGTTCGCCTAGGGTCTGATTTCTCCCTGGGGCCTGGGTGTTTTCCTGGGACCTATAATCTGCCTGGGGTCTGGTGTTCACCTAGGAATGGGTATTTACCCTGGTTCTGATGTCTGCCTGGGGCCTGGTATCCATCTGGGGCCTGGGTGTCACCCTGGGCCCTGATATTCACCTGGGGCCTTCTGTTTATCTAGGGCCTGATTTCCATTCTGAGACTGGGTGTCCACCTGGAGTCTGTGTCCCCATGTGACTTGGTGTCCAACTGGGACATTGGACACCGGTAAACACCAGGCCCCATGTGGATTACTATGGTACACCTGATGTACACCTTGAATCCAGTGTCCACTTGGTCCTGATAGCTACCTTAGGCCTGTTGTTCACCTGGGGCCAGGCGTCGTGCTGGGCCCTAATGTCCACTAGCAGCCTGGTGTTTAGCAGGGGGTCTCAATTCCCACTTGCGACCTGGGTGTTTACATGGGGTCTGATACCTTTCTGTGGCTTTGGTTTCAATCTGTGGCCTGATGTTCACCAGGCATCTAGGTATCCACTCGAGGCCCGGCGTCACCCTGGGACCTGATGTTCACCGGGCATCTAGGTATCCACTCGAGGCCCGGCGTCACCCTGGGACCTGATGTTCACCGGGCATCTAGGTATCCACTCGAGGCCCGGCGTCACCCTGGGACCTGATGTTCACCGGGCATCTAGGTATCCACTCGAGGCCCGGCGTCACCCTGGGACCTGATGTTCACCGGGCATCTAGGTATCCACTCGAGGCCCGGCGTCACCCTGGGACCTGATGTTCACCGGGCATCTAGGTATCCACTCGAGGCCCGGCGTCACCCTGGGACCTGATGTTCACCGGGCATCTAGGTATCCACTCGAGGCCCGGCGTCACCCTGGGACCTGATGTTCACCGGGCATCTAGGTATCCACTTGAGGCCCGGTGTCACCCTGGGACCTGATGTTCACCTGGTGCCTGGTGTCAACTTGGGGCATGGGTGTTCACCTGGGGCCTAGTAGTTTACATGTGCCCTCATGTTTACCGACTTCCTAAGTGTCAACATTTCTACCATGAGCCTGGTGTCCACCTGGAGCCTGGGTGTCACCCCAGGGCCTGAAGTCCTGGGGACTAGCTGTCCAATTGGAGCCTAGGTATCCACCTGGGTCTGAACTTCACCTGGGGTCTGATGTCCATTTGGAGTGAAGTCTTCACTTGAGTCCTCGTGTAAACCTGGGGCCTGGGTGTCAACCTTGAGCCTGATGTTCACCTGTGGTCCTGTGTCCACATTGGGACTGATTATTCACCTGGTGCCACATGTGCACGTGGGGCCTGAGGGTTTACCTGGCTGATGCCCACCTGGGACCTTAAGTGTTCCTGGGGCCTAGGTATACTCCCTAGGCCAGGTGCCCACCTGGGTTTTCTTATCCACGTCGGGCTTGGTGTTCACTTGAGGCCTGGTGTTCTTCTGGGGGTGGGTGTTCACCTGCGACCTCATACCTACTTGGGGCTTGGGTATCCTCCTGGGGCCTGATATTCCCCTATGACCTGGGGTGCGGTGCAGCTGGGGCCTGGGTGTCAGCCCGGCAGCTGAGTTCAGTGTCCACTTGGGGCCTGGTATTTAGCTGAGGCCTGACACCCACCTGAGGCCTGGGTGTTTAGGTGTGGCTTGTTATCTTTCTGTGGCCTGGGTTTTTATCAGGAGCCTGATGTTCACCAGGCCACCTAGGTGTCCACCTGGACCAAATGTCTCTTTGGGGCCTGATGTTCACTTGTCTGGTGTTTACCAAGGGCTTGGGCATCCACCTGTTGACTGATGTTCAGCTGGGGCATAGATATTCACCTGGGGCCCAAGGGTACACCTGGTGCCTGACATCTGCCCGGGTCCTAGTAATCCACATGGGCTTGGTGTTTACCAGAAGCCTAATGTTCACCTTGGGCCTCATGTTTACCTGGAGCCTTGGTGTCAAACTGGGGCCAGATATCGACCGGGGGCGTAGTATCCACCTGGAGATGGGATGTCCAACTGGGTTCTGATGTCCACCTAGGATTGTCCTCATGTATGGTGGATGACATTTAGGGCCTGGTGGTGAAATTTAAAAGTGAGCCTTAAAAGCTATCAAGCCAAGTGAAGCAAGCAGAGGAAGCTCATTCCATTCCAGCAATGGGAAGAATGTAAGCCCGGCGATGGAGCCATGAACAGCTCAGTATGTGTTGGGATCTGCAAGAGGGAGGTAAGTTGTGGGTGCACTGGAATACCAGACCAGGGACGGGAGGATGCTTTTCAAGCTGCCTTTCGCTTTCTCCTCGAATGTCATAGGAAGTCAGACTTATTCTTTGTAGGTCAGAGTTGAGTGTTACGTAATACCAACGTTTGCAGGAAATGAAGTGGAAACACTTTTCTTAGATAGAAGAGACAGCACTTGCAAAAATTTAGAAATGTGAGGCAACCTAAATTGGAAATGATTTTGTTTTTAAAACAAGTAGTTAATAATACTTTACTTTATATTTATTTATTTATTTATTTTTTTTTTTGGAGACAGTCTTGCTCTGTCGCCCAGGCTGGAATGCAGTGTCGTGATCTCAGCTCACTGCAACCCCTACCTCCCAGGTTCAAGTGATTCTCTGCCTCAGCCTCCTGGGTAGCTGGGATTACAGGCACGCACCACCAAGCCTGGCTAATTTTTTTTGTATTTTTAGTAGAGAGACGGGGTCTTGCCATGCTGCCCAGGCTGGTCTCAAATTCCAGAGCACAATGTGGTCGTCCCACCTTGGCCTCCCAAAGTGCTGGGATTACAGCCAGGAGTCACTGCACCCAGCCAGGATGTTTATTTTTTAACCTTATATTTGTCTGATGTCTGGGCTCTATGGGGAGTGGCAAGGGAAAGTGGTATACATTTAATGACACAGAGGAGACTTTGACCTAAATGGTGAGACCCTGAAGTATGAATGCTTTGGAGGAGAATATAGATCAGAAGTTTATGATCAAAGTAATTATTTACAAATAGATATTTTCATTAGTTTATTTTTAATTTACAGTTCTATATAACATTGGAAGTAATATTCCTTATGTACAACTACAATGGATTTTATCCTTTTTCTAATACTTCTGCTCTAGTTACAGAACCATGAACGACCTCTTTGATAACTGGAATGAAAATGTTGCAGCTGCTTATAAGATTTTTTAAAGATAATTCTTTACAACAGCCTTGGGGGGTGCATATTGGTGTGAGAGAGGAGTAAGTTAAGGGGATGATATGAATATCAAAGAGAAACTAATGAATAAAGAAGTCCAACCTTAAGATTAGTTTCAGAAGAAGTAATTTTCCCCCAAATTTTCAGATTACCTTTTCACTTATATAGGAGTGTGATTAATTAGGGAAGACATTTGTAACACTTGCACTTTTAAAACCATATTTATTATGCAGCATTGCAAAGCAGTCTTTCCTTCCACAGCCCCCAGTCCCAGGACAAAAAAAACGTATGAGGGAAAGCACCTCAGAAAACCCAGTCAGAATGTGCTTTATTTGAAAATAGCCATTTTGTGGAGACCTTAGCTGGAATTTGGCCTTGAAATCATCTGGGGGCATTTTAAAATTCTTACTGTATTAGATTCACTAGTTTAGATGTTGATACCGTACTATCATAGCCATGCATCTAATGGCGGTAAGCTTTAAGGTTGAATATAGTATGTTTCCCTGAATTTACCTAGATTTGGCTGATCTTTGAGGAAATGTTTAGATGACGCCAGTTATGATTTCACCCTGTGCTAAAGAACATGTATATGTTTTTGCCATAGGTGTGTTTTCTTTACATTATTTATACAAATGGTTTTCTATAATATCTGGGGGCAAACTGGGGAATTTGGCAGTCCAATTGGCAGGTCCCCTCAGAGACCCACGGGCCGATGGCATTGGTGCCGAGTGACCAGGTTCACAGTGCAGCTTGTGGCTCCTGTCCAACTTGCAGGTGGCTCTTCCTCCACATCCCAGCTGCCATTTTCATAAAACAATCCGTGGTGTCCCACTCCGAGACTGGGCTCCTGGTTCTCCCACTCGCATTGCTGTAGCAAGAGATCCATAGAACATATTTTAAAATGTTACTTGCTATTAGCTTAAATGTAGACTTTTCAAGGCTATTTCTTTTGCTTACTCCATTACTGAACAACTCCCTTACTTCCTCCTCCCCCCAGTATCACTCCCAAGTAAGGGATTGGTTTTAGACCCAGAACTGAAGTACCCTGAGCTCCATTCTAAGCAGTACTCTACAGAGACCCACATTTTATTTATATTTTGCATTTAACAAGTTTAGTGAGTAGTTATTTTTGCTGAATTTATGGACTCTTTCTTTTAGATTTGCAAGACAAGAAAAACTTTTACAGACTTCTTAATGTTTTATTATAATGCAGACCTATACAGTGTTGTATGCTGAAGATATTGGAATGCCTATGTGCTCTTCTACCGGAGAGTGTCTGATCAGAACTCTTCAGTATGACCAAAGAAACTTAAGTCAGCATTGTCTTGCAGGAAGCTGAGGATCTGTAAGTTTTTCTTCTGTATAATTTCTTCTGTGTGCTTTGAGTAGATACAGTGTGATCTTTAA
Organism: Pongo abelii; assembly: GCF_028885655.2. NCBI lineage: Eukaryota > Metazoa > Chordata > Mammalia > Primates > Hominidae > Pongo > Pongo abelii. The sequence continues at coordinate 184,988,266 of NC_071989.2, forward strand.
AAAGATCAGGCAAGGCTAGGCACCGTGGCTCATGCCTGTAATCCCAGAACTTTAGGAGGCCAAGGTGGGCAGATCATGAGGTCAGGAGGTCGAGACCATCCTGGCCAACATGGTGAAACCCCATTTCTACTAAAAAATACAAAAAAATTAGCCAGGCATGGTGGTGCACGCCTGTAGTCCCAGCTACTCGGGAGGCTGAGGCAGTGGAAGTGGAGGTTGCAGTGAGCCGAAATTGCGCCACTGCACTCCAGCCTGGCAACAAAGCAAGACTCCATCTCAAAAAACAAAACAAAAAACAAGGCAGTTCCTCAGAGAGTGGATCCAGGGTCAGAACGAAGAACTTTCTACATGGACACACCACAATCTTTATAATATCTGACCTACAGAATTCCACTATTGCAATGGATCAGTAATTTCTGTGTTTTTTTCCCATCTTCTATTTTCTGAATGAAAAATTGTATTGGGACTGGGAGGGTTCCAACATAGCCGAATAAGAACAGCTCCAGTCTACAGCTCCTAGCGTGAGACACGCAGAAGATGGGTGATTTCTGCATTTCCAACTGAGAGTACCGGGTTCGTCTCACTGGAGCTTGTCGGACAGTGGGTGCAGGACAGTGGGTGCAGCGCACCGAGCGTGAGCCAAAGCAGGGTGAGCCATTGCCTCACCCGGGAAGCACAGGGGGTCAGGGAATTCCCTTCCCTAGCCAAGCAAAGGTGTGACAGACGGCACCTGGAAAATCAGGTCACTCCCACCCTAATACTGCAGTGTTCCAACAGTCCTAGCAAACAGCACACCAGGAAATCACATCCTGCGCCTGGCTCAGAGGGTCCCATGCCCACGGAGCCTCACTCATTGCTAGCACAGCAGTCTGAGATCAAACTGCAAGGCGGCAGCGAGGCTGGGGGAGGGGCGCCCGCCATTGCTGAGGCTTGAGCCAGGTAAACAAAGCATCCGGGAAGTGCAAACTGGGTGGAGCCCACGCAGCTCAAGGAGGCCTGCCTGCCTCTGTAGACTCCACCTCTGGGGGCAGGGCATAGCCAAACAAAAGGCAGCAGAAACCTCTGCAGACTTAAATGTCCCTGTCTGACAGCTTTGAAGAGAGCAGTGGTTCTCCCAGCATGCAGTTTGAGATCTGAGAACGGACAGACTGCCTCCTCAAGTGGGTCCCTGACCCCTGAGTAGCCTAACTGCGAGGCACCCCCCAGGAGGGGCAGACTGACACCTCACACGGCCAGGTACCCCTCTGAGATGAAACTTCCAGAGGAACGATCAAACAGCAACATTTCCTGTTCTGCAGCCTCTGCTGCTGATAACCAGGCAAATAGGGTCTGGAGTGGACCTCCAGCAAACTCCAACAGCCTTGCAGCTCAGGGTCCTAATGGTTAGAAGGTAAACTCACAAACAGAAAGGACATCCACACCAAAACCCCATCTGTACGTCACCATCATCAAAGACCTAAGGTAGATAAAACCAAAAAGATGGGGGAAAAACAGAGCAGAAAAACTGAAATTCTAAAAATCAGAGCACCTCTCCTCCTCCAAAGGAATGCAGCTCCTCACCAGCAATGGAACAAAGCTGGATGGAGGATGACTTTGACGAGTTGAGAGAAGGCAGCTTCAGACGATCAAACTTCTCCGAGCTAAAGGAAGAAGTTCAAACCCATCACAAAGAAGTTAAAAACCTTGAACGAAGATTAGACGAATAGCTAACTAGAATAACCAATGTAGAGAAGGCCTTAAATGACCTGATGGAGCTGAAAACCATGGCATGAGAACTACGTGACAAATGCAAAAGCTTCAGTAGTCGATTAGATCAGCTGGAAGAAAGGGTATCACTGATTGAAGATCAAATGAATGAAATGAAGCAAGAAGAGAAGTTTAGAGGAAAAGGAATAAAAAGAAACTAACAAAGCTTCCAAGAAATATGGGACTATGTGAAAAGACCAAATCTACGTCTGATTGGTGTACCTGAAAGTGACGGGGAGAATGGAACCAAGTTGGAAGAAACTCTGCAGGATATCATCTGGGAGAACTTCCCCAATCTAGCAAGGCAGGCCAACATTCAAATTCAGGAAATACAGAGAATGCCACAAAGATACGCCTCGAGAAGAGCAACTCCAAGACACATAATTGTCAGATTCACCAAAGTTGAAATGAAGAAAAAATGTTAAAGGCAGCCAGAGAGAGAAAGGTCGGGTTACCCACAAAGGGAAGCCCATCAGACTAACAGCTGATCTCTCGGCAGAAACTCTACAAGCCAGAAGAGAGTGGGAGCCAATATTCAACATTCTTAAAGAAAAGAATTTTCAACCCAGAATTTCATATCCTGCCAAACTAAGCTTCATAAGTGAAGGAGAAATAAAATCCTTTACAGACAAGCAAATGCTGAGAGATTTTGTCACCACCAGGCCTGCCCTACAAGAGTTCCTGAAGGAAGCACTAAACATGGAAAGCAACAACCGGTACCAGCCACTGCAAAACCATGCCATATTGTAAAGACCATCGAGGCTAGGAAGAAACTGCATCAACTAATGAGCAAAATAACCAGCTAACATCATAATGACAGGATCGAATTCATGCATAACAATATTAACCTTAAATGTAAATGGACTAAGTGCTCCAACTAAAAGACACAGACTGGCAAATTGGATAAAGAATCAAGACCCATCAGTGTGCTATATTCAGGAAACCCATCTCACATGCAGAGACACACACAGGCTCAGAATAAAGGGATGGAGGAAGATCTACCAAGCAAATGGAAAAGAAAAAAAGGCAGGGGTTGCAATCCTAGTCTCTGATAAAACAGACTTTAAACCAACAAAGATCAAAAGAGACAAGGCCATTACATAATGGTAAAGGGATCAATTCAACCAGAAAAGCTAACCATCCTAAATATATATGCACCCAATACAGAAGCCCCCAGATTCATAAAGCAAGTCCTTAGAGACCCACAAAGAGACTTAGACTCCCACACAATAATAATGGGAGACTTTTAACACCCCACTGTCAACATTAGACAGATCAATGAGACAGAAGGCTAACAAGGATATCCAGGAATTGAACTTAGCTCTGCACCAAGCGGACCTAATAGACAGCTACAGAACTCTCCACCCCAAATCGACAGAACATACATTCTTCTTAGCACCACATTGCACTTATTCCAAAATTGACCACATAGTTGGAAATAAAGCACTCCTCAGCAAATGTAAAAGAACAGAAATTATAACAAACTGTTTCTCAGACCACAGTGCAATCAAACTAGAACTCAGGATTAAGAAACTCACTCAAAACCACTCAACTACATGGAAACTGAACAACCTGCTCCTGAATGACTACTGGGTACATAACAAAATGAAGGCAGAAGTAAGATGTTCTTTGAAACCAACGAGAACAAAGACACAACATACCAGAATCTCTGGGACACATTTAAAGCAGTCTGTTAGAGGGAAATTTATAGCACTAAATGCCCACAAGAGAAAGAAGGAAAGATCTAAAATTAACACCCTAACATCACAATTAAAACGACTAGAGAAGCAAGAGCAAACACATTCAAAAGCTAGCAGAAGGCAAGAAATATCTAAGATCAGAGCAGAACTGATGGAAATAGAGACACAAAAAACCCTTCAAAAAATCAATGAATCCAGGAGCTGGTTTTTTGAAAAGATCAACAAAATTGATAGACCACTAGCAAGACTAACAAAGAAGAAAAGGGAGAAGAATCAAATAGACGCAGTAAAAAATGATAAAGGGGAGATGACCACCGATCCCACAGAAATACAAACTACTATCAGAGAATACTATAAACACCTCTACACAAATAAACTAGAAAAACTAGAAGAAATGGATAAATTCCTCGACACATACACTCTCCCAAGACTAAACCAGGAGGAAGTTGAATCTCTGAATGGACCAATAACAGGATCTGAAATTGAGGCAATAATTAATAGCTAACCAACCAAAAAAAGTCCAGGACCAGACGGATTCACAGCCGAATTCTACCAGAGGTACAAGGAGGAGCTGGCACCATTTCTTCTGAAATTATTCCAGTCAATAGAAAAAGAGGGAATCCTCCCTAACTCATTTTATGAGGCCAGCATCATCCTGACACCAAAGCCTGGCAGAGACACAACAAAAAAAGAGAATTTTAGACCCATATCCCTGATGAACATCGATGCAAAAATCCTCAATAAAATACTGGCAAACCGAATCCAGCAGCACATCAAACAGGTTATCCACCATGATCAAGTGGGCTTCATCCCTGGGATGCAAGACTGGTTCAACATGCGCAAATCAATAAATGTAATCCAGCATATAAACAGAACCAAAGACAAAAACCACATGATTATCTCAATAGATGCAGAAAAGGCCTTTGACAAAATTCAACAGCCCTTCATGCTAAAAACTCTCAATAAATTAGATATTTATGGGACGTATCTCAAAATAATAAGAGCTATCTATGACTAACCCACAGCCAATATCATACTGAATGGGCAAAAACTGGAAGCATTCCCTTTGAAAACTGGCACAAGACAGGGATGCCCTCTCTCACCACTCTTCTTCAACATAGTGTTGGAAGTTCTGGCCAGGGCAATCAGGCAGGAGAAGGAAATAAAGGGTATTCAGTTAGGAAAAGACGAAGTCAAATTGTCGCTATTTGCAGATGACATGATTGTATATCTAGAAAACCCCATCGTCTCAGCCCAAAATCTCCTTAAGCTGATAAGCAACTTCAGCAAAGTCTCAGCATACAAAATCAATGTACAAAAATCACAAGCATTCTTATACACCAATAACTGACAGAGAGCCAAATCATGAGTGAATTCCCATTCACAATTGCTTCAAAGGGAATAAAATACCTAGGAATCCAACTTCCAGGGGATGTGAAGGATCTCTTCAAGGAGAGCTACAAATCACTGCTTAATGAAATAAAAGAGGATACAAACAAATGGAAGAACATTCCATGCTCATGGATAGGAAGAATCAGTATCGTGAAAGTGGCCATACTGCCCAAGGTAATTTATAGATTTAATGCCATCCCCATCAAGCTACCAATGATTTTCTTCACAAAACTGGAAAAAAACTACTTTAAAGTTCATACGGAACCAAAAAATAGCCCGCATCACCAAGTCAATCCTAAGCCAAAAGAACAAAGCTGGAGGCCTCGCGCTACCTGACTTCAAACTATGCTACAAGGCTACAGTAACCAAAACAGCATGGCACTGGTACCAAAACAGAGATATAGACCAATGGAACAGAACAGAGCCCTCAGAAATAATGCCACATATCTACAACTATCTGATCTTTGACAAACCTGACAAAAACAAGAAATGGGGAAAGGATTCCGTGTTTAATAAATGGTGCTGGGAAAACTGGCTAGCCTTATGTAGAAAGCTGAAACTGGATCCCTTCCTTACACCTTATACGAAAATTAATTCAAGATGGATTAAAGACTTAAATGTTAGACTTAAACCATAAAAACCCTAGAAGAAAACCTAGGCAATACCATTCAGAACATAGGCATGGGCAAGGACTTCATGTCTAAAACACCAAAAGCAATGGCATCAAAAGCCAAAATTGACAAATGGGATCTAATTAAACTAAAGAGCTTCTGCACAGCCAAAGAAACTACCATCAGAGTGAACAGGCAACCTACAGAATGGGAGAAAATTTTTTCAATCTACTCACCTGACAAAGGGCTGATATCCAGAATCTACAAAGAACTCGAACAAATTTACAAGAAAAAATTGAATAACCCCATCAAAAAGTGGGTAAAGGATATGAACAGACACTCCTCAAAAGAAGACATTTATGCAGCCAACAGACACATGAAAAAATGCTCATCATCACTGGCCATCAGAGAAATGCAAATCAAAACCACAATGAGATACCATCTCACACCAGTTAGAATGGTGATCATTAAAAAGTCAGGAAACGACAGGTGCTGGAGAGAATGTGGAGAAATAGGAACACTTTCACACTGTTGGTGACTGTAAACTAGTTCAACCATTGTGGAAGAGAGAGTGGCAATTGCTCAGGGATCTAGAACTAGAAATACCATTTGACCCAGCCATCCCATTACTGGGTATATACCCATAGGATTATAAATCATGCTGCTATAAAGACATGCACACGTATGTTTATTGCGGCACTATTCACAATAGCAAAGACTTGGAACCAACCCAAATGTCCAACAGTGATAGACTGGATTAAGGAAATGTGGCACATATACACCATGGAATACTATGCAGCCATAAAAAATGATGAGTTTATGTCCTTTGTAGGGACATGGATGAAGCTGGAAACCATCATTCTCAGCAAACTGTCGGAAGGACAGAAAATCAAACACTGCATGTTCTCACTCATAGGTGGGAATTGAACAATGAGAACACATGGACACAGGAAGGGGAACATCACAGACTGGGGCCTGTTGTGGGGTGGGGGTAGGGATAGCATTAGGAGATATACCTAATGTAAATGACGAGTTAATGGGTGCAGCACACCAACATGGCACATGTATACATATGTAACAAACCTGCATGTTGTGCACATGTACCCTAGAACTTAAAAGTATAATAAAAAATATATATATAAAGAAAAATTGTATTGAGACTATTTTGATTCTATGCCACTATTCTTTATTGGGTGTAACCCAGGAGGTCAACGAATTATTATTATTATTATTATTATTATTATTATTATTATTATTATTACCTTTTTTTGAGACGGAGTGTCACTCTCGTCACCCGGGCTGGAGTGCAGATACGCAAAAGAGTGAGACTCTGTCTCAAAATAAATAAATAAAACAAAAACAGGAAAATATATTTGTTGACCTCCTCGGTTGTGCCCAATAAAGAATAGTGGAGTTTAATAGCGGTTCACTGCAACCTCCACCTCCCAGGTTAAAGCGATTCTTCTCCCTCAGTCTCCCAAGTAGCTGGAATTACGGCACCCACCACCATGCTCAGCTAATTTTTGTATTTTTAGTAGAGACGGATTCACCATGTCGGCCAGGCTGGTCTCAAAACTCCTGACCTCAGGTGATCTGCCCACCTTGTCCTCCCAAAGTGCTAGATTACAGGCGTGAATCACCATGTCTGGCCTAACATGATTTTTCATAGGTCACTGGACATCAAGGAGCCACTTGTGAACCAGGGGGAATGCATAGCACATGACCCACAGGATCTGCACGGTGGGTTGGATACAGTAACGGAAGCGGTCTTTGGTCTTTTTTTTTTTTTTTTTTTTTGAGACGGAGTCTCGCTCTGTGGCCCAGGCTGGAGTGCAGTGGCGTGATCTCGGCTCACTGCAAACTGCGCCTCCTGGGTTCACGCCATTTTCCTGCCTCAGCCTCCAGAGTAGCTGGGACTACAGGCGCCTGCCACTGCACCCGGCTTTTTTTGTATTTTTAGTAGAGATGGGGTTTCACCATGTTAGCCAGGATGGTTTCGATCTCCTGACCTCATGATCCACCCGCCTTGGCCTCCCAAAGTGCTGGGATTACAGGTGTGAGTCACTGCGCCTGGCAAGGGACTTTGGTCTTTCTTGCTTGGGGCTGGGATGTGTCCTCTGTGAGAAGAAGGAGGCACAAGGCAGATTGGGTGGCCACAGCTGTAACCTGGGGGCACAAAGCAGGCTTCTGTTACATATTATTCTTTTCTTCATTTCGACAGAACCATCCCTTGAGGTTTAGCTGGGCACCTGGCTGCCCAGCTACAGATTAGATTTTCCAGACTAATTTATATCGATTTTCTTTATTCCTTTAAAAGTTGTTTATTTATTGCACTTACATACTAAGATACCATTCTCAAAGGACCATGAAAGCAGAAATGCTTAATATATGAAGCTGTCTATAAGCATGATAGAATAAAAAGATTAAAAATTATTTGGGTCAGGCTTAAATAACAGGTAAAAAAAAAAAAGCGTTTGACAATATTCAACAAATAATTCTTCACCTAATTTCTTATTGAAGCAATCACCGTAATATTCATTGGCCTTGGTAAATGTCAACACTGGTCATATTTATGTAAATAATGGTCATGTGGCTTTCTTGGCATATCTAAATTTATGTTAGATCTGGCTTAACCTGTGCTTACATATGTATATATTACAGTTATGTACATTAAATGTGTGTGTAAGAGCTGGAATTATTTGAAAGATAGCAAAATTTTAACTAGAAAAAATAAGTTAATATCCAATAACAGTTGACTTGTTGATTAAAATAAGTAGTTATTATGAAAGAGAAAAAAGGTGATTTCAAATTGATTCAGAAGAACTGGCCCAGCAACTAAGATTGTGTGCTTTCCTTTAAAAAAGAAAAAGAACTGATATAATGTTATGTGACAATTAAATACAGAAATTACAAAACTAGTTAAATTGATGTTGCCATTAAAGTAACATTAAATAGTTTTGGGGGAGAAGAAAGAAGCCGAGAAGATGGTATCTGTGCAGTTAAGATGGTCATGTCATTTGATATATGTAAATAGAAAGTAGCCTGAGGCCCACACCTGCACGATGCTGAAAAAGCTGACCAGTGACCAGCGTTATATGTTCAGTTCTAGATGAAATGCTGCATTTATTTTTTAAACACTGGTATGCATTGTTTTAAAAATGTATAAAATAACAGTGAAAAGTTAAAGAATCGTAAGAATGTAGCTAAATGTAAAATTTTGCAAAGCCATAATTTTTATGATGAAACATATATTTTTTATCTTTTATGTATAATGTTTTAATGCTTTTTTAACCCAATGAAATGTGGAAGTGTTTTGTGATTTTTATCTTACCATAGCGATTGTTTTATAAACAAAAAATTAATTCAGGATTGCAGAGATGGCAAACTATTAAAATAGTTTGGGTATTAAATTATGAAATAATTGGGTATTAATTCAAAATCCAAGAGTTGCGATTGAACAAATCTGCAGGCATAGGTAAGTGCTGAGGTGAAAGTGCCAACCAAAGTCGTTAGATTGAACATTTATGCCTGGAGGGAATCAGTAGAGGAACTGGCTATGGACCTTCACCTCTGCATCCCCTTTGCTTTCTGCTGTAGCTGGGTATCACAAAAACAACAACGACAAAAGCCACTTATTTCTTAAAGACAGAGAAAGGATGGTTCCTTCCATTTAGGCATTCCTAAATTGCCTCCCCGGTGGCCCCTGCGCTCTTGGAGGAGGTCAAGGCAGAGCAGACCCTCAGGTGGGTGAGCGATGCACTTGACCCTGAGGACATCAGGTACCAGGCCCGCCAGCCCCCGCAGGCGCGGAGTTGCGGCTGCAGCCACCAGCCTAGACGTGGCGCGCCCGCAGCAAGTGGCTGGACACCGCAGACCAGGCCCACGTCCCCAGCAGCGCGGATCCCGGGGCCAGCCGCCCAGGCAGCAAAGCAGGCGGTCGGCTTCGCCAGCAGCCGATCAGTCTCATCCTGTGGATTGCCCAGCGCCGGGGATCAGGATCCGGAGAGGTGTCCAGGAGGAGCAGACCCTCAGACCAGGTAGGCTGTGCACTCGGTGACCCTGACGCCATCCAAGGGAAGCTCCGCCATCCCGCGCCAGTGCCAGAGCTGCAACTGCAAACTGCGCGTCCTGGCACGAGCGGCGGTGGGGGCGGGTGGGGGAAGGAGCGAGTGACTCTCCAGGCGTCTTCCGCTACCTGACACCAGCCAGGCAGCCCCCAGGGCCAGAGCGTCAGCGCTGAAGCCAGGCTCATCCGGGAAGCCACTCCGGTGGCCGCGGGGTGCCCATGCCAGCACCAGATCTCTCTTCGGAAGGAGGAGCGGGGCGGGCCGCACGGCCAGACAGGCCGTCCCCCTCAGGCGGGGTGGGCCGCGCGCCTGCGACTTTCCGCCTGTGGTCCTGGGGCAGCCCGGACCCGCCCAGGAGAACCCGCGAGCCCAGCGGCGCCTGCACCTGCGGCTTCCGGGAGCCGGGCGCCCCTCGCGGTGCAGGCGCGCGCCTAACGGCTTTGCCAGGCTCACTAGGTCCCAGAGGTCGGAGGCTGCCGGTGTCGCTGCTGAAGGGTGGACCAGGCGGGATCGCGGATTCTGGGCTAGAACGCAGACTTGGAATCGCGGATTGGGATTTGGATCGGGGATTTGGAGTTGGATCACGGATTGGGGGTTGGATTGCGGATTGGGGGTTGGATCGCGGATTGGGGGTTGGATAGGGGATTTGGAGTTGGATTGGGGATTTGGGGCTGGGTGTGGGGCGGGGGCGGTGAAAAGGTGACAGGGAGCTGCCGCGGCTCAGGAGCCGGTAGTTGGGGGTCTGAGAAGAACTCACTACCTTGAAGAAGAAGTTCTTCGGCTTTGGGAGCTGCAGGGGCCGGCGGTCGTGGGCTCCCTAGGCCACGTCTGCAGGGGTTCGGGTTACCGAATCGGAAGATCCACAGGGCGCTGTCAAGGGCGAAGCCTGGCGTGCAGGAGCAGAGACCTGGAAGCCTGGGACAGGCAGCACAGGTAGTGGGGTGGGGGCTCAGCCCAGGGTGGGAGGGGGTCCCCAGGCCCGGCTCCCCCGCAGCCCCTGGGATGGGGCCTTGGAGGGCACCCTCAGAGGGGGGTTGCCAAACGGAGCCTCAGCTGCTCTGCATCCCTCATAATTCCCCGGCTGGAGCGCTTGGTGGAGAATGTGAGTGATTTAACTCACAAAGCTAAGCATATACAGTGTTATTTTTAACCTACACGTTTAAGACATGGTGTTATATACGTTATGGGAGGTGCCTAATAAGAGAACTCATTCCTCTATCAAAAAATACCGTGAGTCGGCCGGGCGTGGTGGCTCACGCCTGTCATCCCAGCACTTTGGGAGGCCGAGGCGGGCGGATCACGAGGTCAGGAGATCGAGACCATCCTGGCTAACATGGTGAAACCTCGTCTCTACTGAAAAAAAAAAAAAAAAAAAAAAAAAATTAGCCGGGCGTGGTGGCGGGCGCCTGCAGTCCCAGCTATCCGGAGGCTGAGGCAGGAGAATGGCGTGAACCCGGGGGGCGGAGGTTGCAGTGAGCCGAGATCGCGCCATCGCACTGCAGCCTGGGCGACCCAGCGAGACTCCGTCTCAAAAAAAAAAAAAAAAAAAAAAAAATACCGTGAGTCATTTTCAGTAGCGAAAAACTCTCACCTAAAACTGTCCGTTTTACATCCGTATCCACCTGTGTAGATCGGTTCTTTATTGAAGGTTCTTAGAGGGAAACTTGGAAGTGGGAGGTGGGTTCTGTGTTCCTGAATGGGAAGACACATTTTTCTCAAAATGTGAGCTCTTTCTGTGATTGTCAATTTTACATAAGCCGAATGAAAAAATCAAGGTTTTAACATTTTTGCGTGACACCTACTGTCTTTTACTATTGTAATGACATTTTTAAAAATTTTAGGGCTGGGCACGGTGGCTCACGCCTGTAATCCCAGCACTTTGGGAGGCCGAGGTGGGCGGATCACGAGGTCAGGAGATTGAGATTGAGACCATCCTGGCTAACACGGTGAAACCCTGTCTCTACTAAAAATACCGAAAATAAAAAATAAAAAAATAGCCAGGCGTGGTGGGGGGCGCCCATAGTCCTAGCTACTCCGGAGGCTGAGGCAGGAGAATGGTGTGAACCCGGGAGGGGGAGCTTGCAGTGAGCCGCCATCCCAACGTGCTGGGATTACAGGTGTGAGCCACCGCGCCCGGCCTGAAAAAGTGCATCTTCATTTTACAGGGAATTCTTTCCAATCAAATAATCAAAAACTCTAAAAGGGGGCAAAGTACTTTTTTGCAGATCTGCAAGTTTCTTATGTACATAGGAAAAAAAGCCTTTGCGTTTCTGGTATAAGAATTTAAATTAAAAGAGGAATGAAACTGTTTTCTATCCACAATATGTGTGAGGATGTTTTTTATACTGCTGCCTGAAGTTTAAGTTGCTGATTACTTTTTAAATAGATTTTAAAAGATTTAAATAGATTTGGTGGTAAGTACTACATTTTAAAAATGTGTATGCCCGTTACCCTTCAATTCCGTTATACTAAAACACCCTTGGGAAACAGAGATATATGCACTTTGTTTTTCACAGCATTTATTTTAAAAAGAACCCATAGAATGGGTCTTATAAGTGAATTTCAGTTGCATCCATAGGATGGAATAATGTGTGACCATTGAAGGTGACAATAAGATATACAAGTATGTTGATGTGCGAAGATGTGTATTTTGTTATAGCCAGCGAGGAAAAAAGAATCAGTTTGATTATACATTTACCAAACATTAAGAATTTAATATGGTAGTTTTTATTTCAGTATTAAAATAGCAATTTGACTTATTACTTTTTTATACATAGAATTCGACACCAAAGTTTGGAACATAAAAAGAAGGTTCTTAAAAATTACAATCCAGGTAAGACTTCTGATAGTGAATTTCTCATTTCTCGTGGCGGTCCTACTCTTGATTTAAAAAAAATTAAGATGTAAGATTAAGGTAGTTTTGAAGGAAAAAGAAAAGTTTAAAAATATGTGTAAATTGCATGTATGTATACATATATACATATATGTGAATTAGTTTCTTAAATTTAACTTTTTTAGTTTGGAATTCAGAGTTATTTAAGGAGGTAGTTGTGGCTAATCTATAACCTGAAACACTATTATCTGAAAAAAATTCGTTTACTTATGATCCTGAAAATCCTATATAATATATATGTTTTCTCTATACTCACATTGTAACAAATTGGACTTGTTATACATATGGATCTTCTAGTTCATTTTTATAATAAATTGTTTATTTTTATAATAAATTGTTTATATTTAGTAAATAATTACAGTTGACCCATGAATAATGTGGGGGTTAGGGACTCTGATTCCAGTGCAGCTGAAAATCTAAGTATAACTTGATTTTCTCAACTTAGCTACTAATATCCCACTGTTGACTGGAAGCCTTCCTGATAACATAAACGGTCGATTAACACCTATTTTGTTTGTGCTGCATTATTATGTACTGTGTTCTTACAGTAAAGTAAGCTAGAGAAGTGAAGCTGTTAGAAAGAAAATCAGCAGGAAAAATACATTGACTTTTCATAAAGCGTAAATGGATCCTCACAAAGGTCTTCATCTTTATCATCTTCAGGTTGATTAGGCTGAGAAGAAAGAAGAGAGCTTGGTCTTGCTGTCTCTGGGTTGCAGAGGCAGAAGAAAATCTGCATATAAATGAACTCCTGCAGTTCAAACCCTTGCTGTTCAAGGGTGAACTGTATTACCTGTTAATTTGTGTCACTAAGAAAGTATCTTTAGAACCGGGAACTCAACAATCCCTTTCTCGTGGAATAAATAAACGGCAGTAAGAACTGTAAAAGTGAACCAGTGTGCACCCATACGAATAGGAGATTATTTTTTGAAGATACCTACTGAGTGCAGAAGACAGAAAAGTGATTCCTTTGTGAGAAGCACAAGTTATGTTACATATTCTTACATAAGCAAAATGGTTTTATCTGTCATAGTTCACACACACACATACACACACACATACACACATGAGCGTTCGGGTGCGCACACACACACACGCACACAAAGTTAAAAGTCCTGCTGATTCTTAATGACCAAATCCACTGTTTGCAGGGAGTAGTGGATAACACATCCTACAGTTTGGATGCAATTCTTTTGGCTTTTTGACTCGTTCTGTGACGAACTGCCTTTAATGGGTCAACCATGTTTTAGTTTTATAAGAAATGAAAAGATTAGAAGCAAGTAAAAGGAACTCTATGATCAGTAGTAGACTATTATACTATATTCAATGGTTATGTTTTTTTCCAGTTATACAAGTTACTTGAATGATGCACAATTAATTTATTATCATTATTATAAGAGATGGGCTCTCTCCATGTTGCCCAGGCTAGAATATGGTGTCTATTCAGTGGTACAGTCATAGCTCACTGTAGCCTGGAACTTCTGGGCTCAAGCAGTCCTCCTACCTCATCCTCCTGAGTAGCTGAGATTATAGCCACGTGTAGTTACATCTAGCTGGATACACAATCATTTATTTATTTATTTGTTTATTCATTTTTATTATTATTATTTTTTGAGACAGGTCTCCCTCTGTTGCCAGTACTGGAGTGCAGTGGTGTGATCTATCTTGGCTCCCTGCAACTTGTGCTTTCTGGCCTTAAATGATTCTTTCACCTCAGCCTCCCAAGTAGCTGGGACTACAGGCGTGCACCACCACGCTTGGCTAATTTTCCTTTTAAGGTTTTTTTTTTTTTTTTTTCCTCGCTATATTACTCAGGCTGGTCTGGAAGTCTGGAACTTCTGGGCTCAAGTGATCCTCCTGCTTCAGCCTCCCAAAATGCTAGGATTTTACGGATGTGAGCCACCACACCTGGCCTGCACAATTATTATAAAAAGGAATTAACCCCAGTTGAGTTGCAGAAAATTGACCACCTTTTCATTTTTTTTCCTAGAAACATTCATATTGTAGAACATATTGTCAATCATCAAGATTCCCTATTTTTTATTCTGGTAAAACTAGGATTGCTGCTTATTTCCCATTATTTTCTAACAATTGTTTCACTTATTTCTTTTATGGCTTTAATCAGTTGAATATAGAAATACAAGAACCTCCAACTCAAATATCAAGGAAAGAAAAGAAAAACAGATTAGGGAAAGTTATTCTGTGAAATAACCATCTGATTATAGTCACGTATATCATGTCAACTTAATAAAAACCTTCTATAATGCATTTGTGACAAGGGTTCCCAAGACCACCCCCAGGTTTGGTGATTCACTAGAAGGACTCACAGGATTCAGCAAATAATCATATTGAGATCTTTAATGATTACAATGAAAGGGTACAAGCAAAATGAGAGGGAAAAGGTGCATGTGGTGGTCAAGTCTGGAGGAAACCAGGCACAAGCTTCCAGAAGTTCTCTCCTGTGGAGTTCCCAGGATCTGCTTAATTCTCCCAGCCTCACATTTTGACAACCCATGTGCAGTGATGTCTACCAGTACCAGAATCTCATTAGAGACTCAGTACCGAGTGTTTTTTATGGAGGTTACTCTCCTTCACATGTACCCACATTCCAGACTCTCAGAAGGAAAGCAGCTGTTCAGAGTAACCACATTGTTTCTATAAACACTTTAGACACAGTGAGCCAGTCTTAGGGCATGGTGGGAACCCTCCCAATTCCAATTTCCTAAACAGCCAAGGGCCAGTCTTGCATGTGGGTCTTTCTAAGGACGGCAGTCTCTCGCCTGCTGTATGAAATCTTTTCTGCACAACAGTTTTAGCCCCAACTTAATTTTTGGTGCTGTTTTAAAATTTCATTTTAACAGCAAATAATATTGTAAGGTAACCTGGTACTAGTTTCTGTTGTATGATCCATCCTGTGTTGCATGCTGGCTACTTTTTTGACTTCTGGTGACTCACAGGTATTTGAATGAAAGTTACCATGGCAATATTAGGCAATTATAATCTGTCCTCCTTATCTCTTTAACCTTTCAGTGAAAGTGTTAAATTGAACAAGCATAATAATTTCTGAGTTAAAATTAGAATAAAAATGGTCTTTTATTTTGATTATGTGAATCTAGTTTTCATATCGTGCTAAATTCCTGTTTAGAGTTACGAAATAAGACAAGGTATTCAATCATTTTATCAATATTTTCTTGCCTAAGCTTGCAATTGAATTTATTTGTTTTATGTATTTTCTGTACTGCGATTTGAGAAATCATGCCCACATGCTGTTACTTTGGTCTTTAATGATCTCCAATTTTGGGGGTTACCACTGTGTCCTGCTTAAATATATCATCATAACAGATTCAGTGAATATCTTTTATTTTTTATTTTTGTTCTGGAAATCCTGGGATGCATAGACAGTGAATATGTTTTTTAAATCAATAACTTTATTTCTTATAGCAGTTTTAGGTTCACAGCAAAATCGGAGGAAGGTACAGAGATTTCTCTTATGTTCCATGCCTCCCACACATGCACGGCCTCCCCCATGATTAGTATTTTCCACCAGAGTGGTACATTTGTTACAACTCATGATCCTACATTGACACATTATAATCACTCAAAGTTCGTAGTTGACATCAGGCTCCATTCTTAATACTGTACATTCTGTGAATTTGGACAAATGTATAATGACATGTATCTATTTATTATAGACAGAACAGTTTCACTGCCCTAAAAATGCTCTATTCTGTGCCTGTTCATCTCTCCCTTTCTCCCTAGCAACTGCTGGAAACCACTGATCTTTTATCTGTCTTCATAGTTCTACTTTTTTCAGGAGAGTCACATAGTTGAAATAATACAGCGGATATCTTTTTGAATAGTTAAAAAAGTAAACTTCCATGGTAATTGAATGTAGTCATTTAAGATGTTCCTTGTCCTTTTGTTTTTCTTTAGCTTCTTTGTCATTGTAAGGTCTGATGACATACGCTTTACATACTTAGGAAACATGATTTGTATAGACCTTTGCCACATAATGGAAAAGGTTGAGGAAAATGACACCACGCAATACCACACAGCACAAACTGGAGCATCTTGCTCTGTGAGGTGGGTCCAGATAGACTCCCTAGCAATGGAAGGGGAGAAGCTCAAGAGGTTGTACTTTAAAAAAATGGAATCACAAAGTCTTTCATACTTACTTTGGGTTGGAAATAAGACCAGGCAGTGAATGTTACAGGTAAATACATATGTTCCTCACTGATCCTCTTTCTTTGAGGGATGAGTTTGAAAACAGTCTGTGTTATGATGACACGACTCACCTGCAACTAGATTCTCTGTCATGAGGGACGGCAGTTTTGCTTTATGTGAGGTGAAAAAGAATTTTTTTCTCCTACTAGGGAAAGGGGCAAGCATTGGCACATTCTGGCAGCAAGAGGGCATTGATAGTTTTCTTTCTATATATTTTTCACATCATATAGTACTGCCTGGCTGCCTGGCACACCTCGCTAGTGTTTCTTAAGCTTCTCTCTGAATGTGAGGTGTGGTTCAGAGTGGATAAGCTCTTAAAGGAGTGATCTTTCCAGTGGTTCTTTCTGTGGGAGGTAAAATGGCAGGTGAATTTGGGCCTTGTTATACATAGGGCAGAGTATATAGCTACAACTAAGGAAACCACCCAGCACCTTCCCCAGAAGAGTAGTATCCAGAGTAACACATTGATCTCTTGAGCTCTTCTCCACTGGCAGCTGGAAAGTTTTTGCAAGGATCCCTGTTGCTGGTCTGATTCCTATGTTCTGCTGGCTTCTGGTGATAGGGTGTTTTATTCTAAACTGAAAAGTTTTAACTGAAGAGCTAGAGAGGCTGTGTTGTGTTACAACAAAATAAGTGCGGTAGTTCCCCGTTAACTCTGTGAGATAATATTCTAAGACACCCCCAGTGAATGCCTGAGACCACAAATAGTACTGAATCACACACTGGTTTTTCCTACGCATACATAACCGTGATAACATTTAATGTATAAATTAGGCACAGTAAGAAATGAACATTAAAATAAAAAATTATACTGTAATAAAAGTTACTTGAATGTGGTCTCTTGAAATATATTGTACGGTTCTCACCCTTTTTTTTCTTTTTTTTTGAGACGGAGTCTCGCTCTGTCACTCAGGCTGGAGTGCAGTGGTGTGACCTCGGCTCACTGCAACCTCCACCTCCTGGGTTCAAGCAATTCTCCTGCCTCAGCCTCCAGAGTAGCTGGGACTACAGGCGCCTGCCACAATGCCCGGCTAATTTTATTTTTAAATTTTTTTTGTAGAGACGGGGTTTCACCGTGTTTAGCCAAGATGGTCTTGATCTCCTGACCTCGTGATCCGCCCGCCTCGGCCTCCCAAAGTGCTGGGATTACAGATGTGAGCCACTACGCCCGGCTGGTGCTAACCCTTTTTCTTGTGATGATGTGAAGTGATACAATGCCTGTGTAATGAGATGAACCGAGGTGAATGATGTGATCCTAGATCGTCAGGCCTTGATGCTGGTGGCTGGGTACAGGAGGAGACCGTGTTGATGACTAACGGGTGGACAGCATGTGCAGTGTGGATGCATTGCAGGACGATTCACACCCTGGGCTGGATAGAGTGGGCTGACGGTTTCACTGTGCTTCTCGGAATGGCACACTAAAACTTACGACCTCTTTATTTCTGGAGTTTTCCGTGTATATTTTTGGAATACAGTTGACTATTAGTAACTAACCACAGAAATCAAAACTGCAGATGTAAAATCTCTGGATCTTAACTCACTTCTTGGGTAAAATTCTTAAAGTCCTTAGGATTTCCAAAGTGATGTTTTTTTGTATGCTAATGATCGACGGCTGGAAGCCCCTAGGTAGCTTCAGGATGGGAACTGGTCACCATCCTGAAGACATGATTGATTAGAGTGTTGAGATCTTCTGTCTCACTCTGGAGACTCTGGGGAGGAGAGAAGAGCTGAAGGTTGTCAGTCACCAAAGGCCAGTGATTATGATGCCAATATAATGAAGCTTTCATCAAGACCCAAAGTGACTGGGCTTGGAGAGCTTCCAGATGGCTGAATGCATGGAGGTTTCTACAGGGTGGTGTGTCCTGGGAGGGCATGGAATCTCCGTGCCACTTCCCCCATACTTTGCACTATGCAGCTCTTCGTCTGTATCTTTTGTAATGTCATTCATAGAAAACTGGTAAATGTGTTTCTCTGAGTACTTTGAGCCACTCCAGCAATTCAGTTTAACCCAAAGAGGGAGTCCTGGGAACCCCAATTTGAAGACAGTTGGTCAGAAGTTCTGGAGTTTCAGACCTACGACTGATGTAGGGAGGCAGTTTCATGGGACTGAGCCCTTTACCTGTGCAATCTACGACTGATGTAGGGAGGCAGTTTCATGGGACTGAGCCCTTTACCTGTGCAATCTGATGCTATCTGCAGATAGAGTGTGAGAATTGACTTAGAGGATGCCCAGTTTGTGTCATTTGCAGAAATGATTTCTTGCTTGTTGGTGGGGAAAAACCCTCCACACGTTTGGTCACAGGAGCCTTCTTTGTTGATGATTGTTGCTGTGATGTGAGAGCAGAGAAAAACAGGTCAAATGTGTCTTTTCCACACATATAGTGGATAAGGGGTACTACTGTATACTCTGTTTGAACTGCCCGTCATGTTTTGGTCCTGAAATCATGCTCTTTGACACTGTTCATTCATCACACCTATTCTGCTAACAATACCACTTTTAGTCAGTCTCATAGGGTTTGGCTAGGATAACTTGTATACTGCGGTTCACTTGTAGATATCAAATTTTATAAATTTATTCTTCTTTGCATTTAATAAATACAAAGTAAGGGAAGTAAGAGTTCTTACTGCATTAATTATCTACTAATAGGTATAATTAATATTAATTCTAATAAGGTCCCAGTTATGCTCCCAAAGGAATGCTTTATAACAAAGCATCAGTCCTATGCTTTAAAAAAAAAAAAAAAAAAGAAAGAAAAGAAAAAAACATGGTCTGAAGTCTGCGCACAAGTGTGCATAACTTTTTGGTGAAGGTAGAGTCTTGCTGTTTGCCAAGCTGGCCTCAAACTTCTGGGTTCCTCAAGTGATCCTCCTGCCTCAGCCTCCCAAGTAGTTGGGAATACAGGCATGTATCACTGTGCTTTCTTATGCTTTTAATATTCTATACAATTATTATTTATTTATAATGCATTATATACCTTTTTCTTCAATAGATTCTGGGAGTTCTGATGAATCTGCAGTCAGGTAGGATTTTACAGATTTAAAAAATTATGTTAACTAAGGAAATGTAGATGGAAGAGATTAATATCTGTTGAGTGTTGTATTCTGGGTTAAACCCCTATTGCGTGCTATGCATTTATCATCCCATAAAGCCATCGCAACATCTGTGTTCTTATAACCTGCTGTTTATTACATAGGCAACTGTGGTTTAGAGGTTGATTAATTGGCTCATGATCCCGTAGTTAACAAAGTAGCTGACCCACAGTTAAACCATCAGCCTGTCTGGCTTCCAGATCCCTTATCTTGCTCCTCAGCATAGACTGATAGAGATCTGTGCAGCACTTGGATCAAGGTATATGTCTGAATCAGATTAATTTAGACAGTCAAATCTAGTTATATGTTAACTCTCATTTAAGGTTATTGTTAGAAATGTGGTTAGTCCAAGAGTTTCTCCTAATAAATTTGACAGTTTCAGTGGTAGCCAATATCTTATTTTACCATCAAAGGCTTTAGGGCAAAGTAAAGGTTTGGCCATAGGATTATAATTTTACAAAAGCAAGATTAGACAAGTCTTAGAAATTATTTGACTTCCCAGTTTGGTTTTCCCTTCAGGCTACTATTTCTGCTTACTTCCATAATACTTTTTTTTAGACTTTTTTCTTTTTCCATGACATTTCTATAATCCTGTCTTGATGTTGTAAAACTTTTTCTTCTCTGCTTTTCTTGGTCTTTCTTTTGTTATATTATTTTTTCAAAATCTGCTGACTGTGTATTCCCAATTTTCTTATAGACAGAATCAAAAGCACATAGAATTACAGAATTTTAAGGAATTATAGGACCAATTAAAATAACCTCTAGTACTTCAACCTGTGTTAAACATTCTGGTCAAGTGTTTCTCTAGTTAGAGAACATGAGACTCAAAGAGATTAGGATAGTTTTTTTATATATAGAAGGTGGCAGAAAGGAGATTTCAACTCATTTTAAAGCTCAGTACTTGTCTTTTTTTTTTTTTTTTTTTTTTTTTTTATCCTATTGGCATGTTTTTCTGTTTGTTTTTTTTGAGACAGTCCCGCTCTGCTGTCCAGGCTGGAGTGCAGTGACACAATCTTGGCTCAAGGCAACCTCTGCCGCCCGAGTTCAAGCGATTCTCCTGCCTCAGCCTCCTGAGTAGCTGGGATTACATGCACCTGCCACTACACCCGGGTAGTATTTGTATTTTAAGTAGAGGTGGGGTTTCAGCATCTTGGCCACACTGGCCTTGAACTTCAGACCTCGATCCACTCGTCTCCGCCACCCAAAGTGCTGAGATCACAGGCATGAGCCACGACGCCCGGTTTGGCAAGTGTTTTAATAACACAAAGTAGGGTGGGGCACAGTGGCTCACAACTGTAGGTCCTCATTTGCATGAGCTAAGTTTTTCATAACAATCAAAAGCAAAGCAAGCCCAGGTGTTCGCCATTCTCCTTAATGGCATCAAGCCCAGGGTTTGAGAGCCATTTTCATTGGCCCCAGACGACCTGTTCATACCTGTCTTCATTGTGCCCAGCTCAGGGCTTCAAAGCTGGCTTCATCCAGGCCTGCAAAGGTGTTCACAGTGGTCCTCATCTAAGCCAGCCAAGGTGTTCTCTTACCATCCACAAGACAGCCAGCCCAGATGTCCATAGCCATCCTCATCGAGGCCAGCCAATAAGCCATCGTGCTTATTGGGGCCAGCCACCTTCATAGAGGTCATCTCAGGTATTTACAGGCATCCTCACTGGGGCCAGCCCATGTGTCTACAGCTGTCCTCAGTGGGCATAGCCCGCATGTTCATAGTTTTCCTCACTGGACTTAATCCAGGTGTTCCAAGCAATTCACACGGTCCCAGGCCAGGTGTTGACAGGTGTCCTCAATGGGGACGGCCCAGATGTTCACCGTTGTCTTAATTAGGCCAAGTGCAGATGCCCATTGCTGCCTCACAGGGCTCAGCCAAAATGAACAAGGCTCTTCTCCTGAGCCCACACCAGGTATTTATAGCTTTCCACATTGGGGTCAGTCCAGATGTTGGTAGCCATGCGTTCTGGGCCAATCCGTTATTCCAAGCTGTTTCCTTGGGCCCAGCCCAGGTGTCCACAGCCATCCTCATTGGTCCAGCACAGGTGTTCAGAGCTATCCTCCTTGGCCCCAGGCCAGATGTTGACACTCGATCTGACTGGGCCCAGACCAGGTATGCAAAGCTGTCTTAACTGGGAGCAGCCCATGCTTTCACAGCGGTCTTCACTGGTGTCAGCCAGGTTTCTCAGAACTGTCACTTGGCTGAATCTTGGTGTACGTTGCCATCTCCATGGAGCACAGCTCAGGTATCCATAGCCGTCCTCACTGGGGACAGCTGAGGTGTTCCCAGCTGAGGTGTTCCCAGCCATCCTCATTTGTCTCAGTGCAGGGGTTCATAGCTGTCCTCATTGGCTGAGCCCAGTTGTTCCTCGCAATCATTATTTGAGCAAGACCAGGTGTTCATGGCTGTTCTAATTGGGGGCGAGCCCAGGAGTTAATAGTGCTCCTCATCTGGGCCAGCCCAGGCATTCACAGCCATCCTCATCACGATCAGTTTCAGTGTTCAAAGCTGTCCTCCTGAGGCCAGCCTGGTTGTTCACTGCTGCTTTTACTGGGCCCAGCCCAGGTTTTCCCAGCTTCCCTCACTGGGGCTAGCACAGGTGTTCACAGCTTTCCTCATTGGGCCCAGGCCATGGGTTCGTAGCCATCTTCATCAGAGAAAGCCAAGGTGTTCACAGCCATTTTTTCCGGGTCCAGCCGAAGTCGCCCTCGCGTGGGCCCAGCCCAGGTGTTAATAGTCATCATCAGTGGGATTTCCAGTTGTTCACAGCGTCTTTCTTGGGCTGAGTTTAGGTGTCGAGAGCTATTCATCTTGGGCCCCGCCAGCTGTTCGTAGGCATCCTCATGGGGGCAGGCCCAGGTGCTCACAGTGGCTCTCACTGAAACCAGGGCAGGTGTTTTTGGCTGTCTTCATTGGGCCCAGCCTAGACATTCATAGCTATGCTCAAGGCGACCAGCCACGATGTTGACAGCTGTCTTCAGGGCAATCGTCCCTGGTGCCACAGCTGTCCTTATTGGCTTAGCCCAAGTGTTCTCAGCTGTTCTCGTTGGACCCAGGCCAGGTGCTCACAGCTGTCCTCACTGGCCCAGCCCAGGTTTCCATAGCCACACTCAGTGGGCCCAGCTCAGGGCTTGACAGCTGTCTACTCTGGGCCGAGCCCAAACACTCCAAGCTGTCCTTAGAGGGCCCAGCCAAGGCATTCACAGCTGTCCTCATTGGTAGCTAGCCCAGGTGTTAGTCCTTGTCCTCAGTGGGCCAGACCAGTGTTCACAGACATCCTTATTGGGCCAGCCCAGGAGTTCCATGCTGACCTCGCTGGG
This sequence comes from Pongo abelii, assembly GCF_028885655.2. Classification (NCBI taxonomy): domain Eukaryota; kingdom Metazoa; phylum Chordata; class Mammalia; order Primates; family Hominidae; genus Pongo; species Pongo abelii. Next base: position 185,011,310 of record NC_071989.2, read on the forward strand.
CCCTGCCTAGCCCTTCATAGCTGTCCTCACTGGGCCCAGGCCAGGTGTTCGCAGCCATCCCCATCAAGGTCAGCCCAGGGGTTCACAGCCTTCCATGTTTGTATGAACTCAGTTTATTATAGCAACAGTTTTTGATGGCTGTCAATATCAAGGCAAGCCCAGGAGTTCACGCTACCCCTCAATAACATCAAGCCCAGGGTTAACAGCCATTTTAATTGGCCCCAGGCCACCTGTTCATAGCTGTCTTCATTGTTTCCAGCCCAGGGCTTCCCAGCTGTCTTCATCCAGGCCTGCACCGGTGTTCACAGTGGTCCTCGTCTAAGCCAGCCAAGAAGGTCTCTGTCATCCACGTGACAGCCAGCCCAGATGTCCCTAGCGGTCCTCATCGAGGCCAGCCAGTTTGCTTACACGTGTGCTAATTGGAGCCAGCCACCCTCATAGAGGCCATCCCAGGTACTGACAGCCATCCACACTGGGCCCAGCCCAGGTGTCCACACCTGTCCCCATTGATCCTAGCCCTGGTGTTCATGGCTTTCATCACAGGCCTTCTTCCAGTTATTTCCAGCAGTTTCCATGGTCCCAGGCCAGGGTTTCACAAACATCCTTAATGGGGACAGCCCATCTCTTCACCATTGTCTTAATTAGGCCCAGTGCAGATGTTCACACGTGTCTTCCTTTGGCTCAGCCAAAATGAACAGAACTCCTGAGCGCATACCAGTGGTTTCTAGCTGTCCACATTGGGGCCCGCCCAAGTGTTCGTAGCCCTACGTTCTGAGCCCATCCCAGTTATTCCAAGCTGTCCTCTTGGGCCTAGCCCAGCTGTCCACAGCCATCCTCCTTGGTCCCGGCACAGGTGTTCACAGCTGTCCTCCTTGGCCCCAGACCACATGTTCACGTGCCATCTCACCGGGCCCAGAGTAGCTATGGAAATTTTTGCTCTTGAAGTTGAGATCTGTTTTAATTGAGGTTTCTGACGTTGCATAGCAGTGTGCAGATGCAGGTGACTTGTGCCCCAGCACTGGGCTGCCTGGCTGTGCCCTGGGCTTGTGTGACCTTCAGTCTGTGCTGGAATCTGCTCTAGAGGTTTCCAGACTTCTTTTTACCCTCCACCCCAACAGACCCTCAGGCCTTTTTGTGCTCACTTCCCAAGCTCCCCTTGGACTCTGCTCCAGAGTCCATGTCAGCCCCGCCTGGGTCCTTGACTGCCACTTCACCCACATTGCTCCTCTCAGCCTGCGATGACGATATATCCAGACCCCTTTCTGCCCCAGAGCTGCAGTGGGTCTCAGAGGAGCCCAGCTTTACCCCACAGTCTACCCTGGGAAGGTGGAGACACATCTGATACTGTCACAGCAGGGGGTGCCCCATGTGGCAGCTGTTCCGCCAGGGCTGCCCTGACCCATCCCCAGCTGTAAGTCCCATGTCACTGGTGTGCACAGGCACTCACCTCTTTAACTTTGTCACATCCACACTCTTAAGTGTTTGGTGGCACCAGGACCCGGCAGGGCTGAGGGAAGGACCCCTCGAAGCCCAGTTAGTTCTCTATGTCCAGCAAGGATGAGTGAGGCCCCGAGCATGGAGCATCGGGAAAACCACGTCAGGTGTTCCTCCCGAGCAGGTGCCCATTGCAGTGCCTGCCCCTGCCGGAGGGCACTGCCTGAGCTAAATCCCCCTTCTCACCTTCCCAGACCTTCACCTGGTTTCAGGGCTCCTCAGCCACCCGCATATCGCTGAAATGTCAAAGAGCTTGTGAGGAAGCTTCTGGGGCACCTGCCTTCTAGAGGAGGCTGAGAGCAGCTGTGGATGGTTATTTATGGGGATGTTTTTGGCCTGGGCCGCAAGCAGGTGGGTAAGTGGCACAGGGATGGCAGCTTAAGGTGCCCCGGCTTCTCTGCATGCCTGTCACTGAGCAGAGAAGTCCAGGCCTGCCACCAGGTTCCATCCTAGCTTATTCTCTGTGTGTCCTCAGTTGGGGTACCTACCCTGTCTCTGCCTCAGTTTCCTCCTCTGTGAGACAGAGATCCTAACAGGCCCCACCTCTGACAGTGGTTTTGATGAAGTACGCGATGTGGGTGAAGCACCTGGAGCCGGCCCACTCGCGAAGAATGCACCACAGACTCTCAAGGTTAATGTTGAAAAGGGGCTGGGGTGGGGCAAAACTGGGCAGGCCATTTCAGCTCCAGGTGCCTGGGCTGACAGATTGGATTAAATTAGCATGTGCCTTGCTGAGTGCACAGGGGACAGTTGCCCAGGCCAGAGGCACCAGGGTCAAAGCTGGTGATGCCTTGGCCTCATCACCCCAGACAGACTAGGGCCAGTGCATGATGTAGTCGGCCAGGGGAGGGCTCTGGAGCCCTGCAGCCGAGGGGGCCTGGTGACCCTCACAAGGTCGTTCACAGGCCACTAGGATGGCCCGCCCTTTTCCTGCCAGCCTCACTCTAGGAAAAAAAAAATTGATCGTAACCTCGTTGGCAGTTTCCTTTGCATAGAAATGAGAAGTCACTGCTAGCGAGGCTGGTGATGAACTCCGCAAAAGCTGGGAAATCTCGTTTGAGCAGGAGCGCCCATTATCTTGGCCAAGCTGCTGCAGCTGGGCTGAGCGGGTGTGGAAGTGTGGGTGGTGGTCGTGTAAGTTCTCCATCCAAGGCCAAGTTCGTCTGCAGACCTGTGCATGACGGCATATCCAGATGATTCCAACCTCCTGCTGTGGATTCAGTCCCGCTCCATAAGACTTCTCTGCAGTCCCCAGACATCAACAAGGACCAATAAGCTATCTTTTCTGTGTCTTGACTGAATTCTTGTCCCTGTGAAGCATTAGCAAATTGAAATGTTTGTTTTCTACCAGCATTTGGGGGTATTAGTTTTTTTTATTTAAAAATAATCACAGTAAAGACATCAGGAATAACACACTTGTAGGACATTCACGAGGTACAGAAGAATGCACACCGAAATCTGGACTTGTCTTTTCCTCTTCTGTAGCCTGCCGGCTTCTGCCTCTGAAAGTAACAACTGTTAAGTTTCTGCACATTTTTCCAGATTTATTAATTGAACAATCGTATAGCACTGACACCATGACAAAGCATTGTCAAAGGACTTTGGCTACCAGTGTAAAAGACTCATTTATTTTCATTTACTGTGAACACTTAGGTGGCACCAGGGAGGAAAGCCTTATGCTCATTCCTTTTTATTCTTCCTAACATATTCTGTTTTTAAAAATGTCTTTTCCAGGGGCCGGGCGCAGTGGCTCACGCTTGTAATACCAAAACTTTGGGAGGCCGAGGCAGGTGGATCACTTGGTCAGGAGATTGAGACCATCCTGGCTAACATGGTGAAACGCTGTCTCTACTAAAAATACAAAAAATTAGCTGGGCGCGGTGGCGGGCACCTGTAGTCCCAGCTACTCGGGAGGCTGAGGCAGGAGAATGGCGTGAACCTGGGAGGCAGAGGTTGCAGTGAGCCGAGATCATGCCACTGCACTCCAGCCTGGGCGACAGAGCGAGACTTCGTCTCAAAAAAAAAAAAAAAAGTCTTTCCCAATTTGGCATTAAGAGATATAAATCTGTGGTCTAGTATTTTTTAATTGAATTTTCTCACTCTTATATATGTGTATATTTATATGTGCACACCTGCCCAATTTTCTATTCAGTTGTTGACAATTAAAATTCTCCATTTACACAGGTAATATGTGTTCCTTCCCAAATTCTGTTAACCACCCATTCAATTAGATAATTCCTGAAAAAAATTGCAACATCTATATTAATGCAGTTTTTTTTTGTTTTTTTATTATACTTTAAGTTTTAGGGTAGACGTGCACAACGTGCAGGTTTGTTACATATGTATACATGTGCCATGTTGGTGTGCTGCACCCATTAACTCGTCATTTAACATTAGGTATATCTCCTAATGCTATCCCTCCCCCCTCCCCCCACCCCACAAGAGGCCCCAGTGTGTGATGCTCCCCTTCCTGTGTGCATGTGTTCTTATTGTTCAATTACCACCTATGAGTGAGAACATGTGGTATTTGGTTTTTTGTCCTTGCTATAGTTTGCTGAGAATGATGGTTTCCAGCTTCATCCATGTCCCTACAAAGGACATGAACTCATCCTTTTTTATGGCTGCATAGTGTTCCATGGTGTATATGTGCCACATTTTCTTAATCCAGTCTATCATTGTTGGACATTTGGGTTGGTTCCAAGTCTTTGCTATTGTGAATAGTGCCACAATAAACATACATGTGCATGTCTTTATAGCAGCATGATTTATAATCCTTTGGGTATATACCCAGTAATGGGATGGCTGGGTCAAATGGTATTTCTAGTTCTAGATCCCTGAGGAAACGCCACTCTCTCTTCCACAATGGTTGAACTAGTTTACAGTCCCACCAACAGTGTAAAAGTGTTCCTGTTTCTCCACATCCTCTCCAGCACCTGTCATTTCCTGACTTTTTTATGATCACCGTTCTAACTGGTGTGAGATGGTATCTCATTGTGGTTTTGATTTGCATTTCTCTCATGGCCAGTGATGATGAGCATTTTTTCATTTCCACATGTCTGTTGGCTGCATAAATGTCTTCTTTTGAGAAGTGTCTGTTCATATCCTTCGCCCACTTGTTAATGGGGTTGTTTTTTTCTTGTTAATTTGTTTGAGTTCTTTGTAGATTCTGGATATTAGTCCTTTATCAGATGAGTAGATTGAAAAAATTTTTCTCCCATTCTGTAGGTTGCCTGTTCACTCTGATGGTAGTTTATTTTGCTGTGCAGAAGCTCTTTAGTTTAATTAGATCCCATTTGTTAATTTTGGCTTTTGTTGCCATTGCTTTTGGTGTTTTACACATGAAGTCTTTGCCCATGCCTATGTTCTGAATGGTATTGCCTAGGTTTTCTTCTAGGGTTTTTATGGTTTAAGTCTAACATTTAAGTCTTTAATCCATCTTGAATTAATTTTCGTATAAGGTGTAAGGAAGGGATCTAGTTTCAGCTTTCTACATAGGCTAGCCAGTTTTCCCAGGACCATTTATTAAACAGGGAATCCTTTCCCCATTTCTTGTTTTTGTCAGCTTTGTCAAAGATCAGATAGTTGTAGATATGTGGCATTATTTCTGAGGGCTCTGTTCTGTTCCATTGGTCTGTATCTCTGTTTTGGTACCAGTACCATGCTGTTTTGGTTACTGTAGCCTTGCAGTATAGTTTGAAGTCAGGTAGCGTGATGCCTCCAGCTTTGTTCTTTTGGCTTAGGATTGACTTGGCAATGCGGGCTCTTTTTTGGTTCCATATGAACTTTAAAGTAGTTTTTTCTAATTCTGTGAAGAAAGTCATTGGTAGCTTGATGGGGATGGCACTGAATCTATAAATTACCTTGGGCAGTATGGCCATTTTCACAATATTGATTTTTTCTACCCATGAGCATGGAATGTTCTTCCATTTGTTTGTATCCTCTTTTATTTCATTGAGCAGTGATTTGTAGTTCTCCTTGAGGAGGTCCTTCACATCCCTTGTAAGTTGGATTCCTAAGTATTTTATTCCCTTTGAAGCAATTGTGAATGGGAGTTCACTCATGATTTGGCTCTCTGTTTGTCTGTTATTGGTGTATAAGAATGCTTGTGATTTTTGTACATTGATTTTGTATCCTGAGACTTTGCTGAAGTTGCTTACCAGCTTAAGGAGATTCTGGGCTGAGATGATGGGGTTTTCTAGATATACAATCATGTCATCTGCAAACAGCGACAATTTGACTTCGTCTTTTCCTAATTGAATACCCTTTATTTCCTTCTCCTGCCTGATTGCCCTGGCCAGAACTTCTAACACTATGTTGAAGAAGAGTGGTGAGAGAGGGCATCCCTGTCTTATGCCAGTTTTCAAAGGGAATGCTTCCAGTTTTTGCCCATTCAGTATGATATTGGCTGTGGGTTTGTCACAGATAGCTCTTGTTATTTTGAGATATGTCCCATCAATACCTAATTTATTGAGAGTTTTTAGCATGAAGGGTTGTTGAATTTTGTCAAAGGCCTTTTCTGCATCTGTTGAGATAATCATGTGGTTTTTGTCTTTGGTTCTGTTTATATGCTGGATTACGTTTATTGATTTGCGTGTGTTGAACCAGTCTTGCATCCCAGGGATGAAGCCCACTTGATCATGGTGGATAACCTGTTTGATGTGCTGCTGGATTCGGTTTGCCAGTATTTTATTGAGGATTTTTACATCGATATTCATCAGGGATATGGGTCTAAAATTCTCTTTTTTTGTTGTGTCTCTGCCAGGCTTTGGTGTCAGGATGATGCTGGCCTCATAAAATGAGTTAGGGAGGATTCCCTCTTTTTCTATTGACTGGAATAGTTTCAGAAGGAATGGTACCAGCTCCTCCTTGTACCTCTGGTAGAATTCGGCTGTGAATCCGTCTGGTCCTGGAGTTTTTTTGGTTGGTAAGCTATTAATTATTGACTCAATTTCAGAGCCTGTTACTGGTCTATTCAGAGATTCAACTTCCTCCTGGTTTAGTCTTGGGAGAGTGTATGTGTCGAGGAATTTATCCATTTCTTCTAGTTTTTCTAGTTTATTTGTGTAGAGGTATTTATAGTATTCTCTGATGGTAGTTTGTATTTCTGTGGGATCGATGGTCATCTCCCCTTTATCATTTTTTATTGCGTCTATTTGATTCTTCTCTCTTTTCTTCTTTATTAGTCTTGCTAGTGGTCTATCAATTTTGTTGATCTTTTCAAAAAACCAGCTCCTGGATTCATTGATTTTTTGAAGGGCTTTTTGTGTCTCTATTTCCTTCAGTTCTGCTCTGATCTTAGTTATTTCTTGCCTTCTGCTAGCTAGTTTTTGAATGTGTTTGCTCTTGCTTCTCTAGTTCTTTTAACTGTGATGTTAGGTTGTCAACTTTAGATCTTTCCTGCTTTCTCTTGTGGGCATTTAATGCTATAAATTTCCCTCTACACACTGCTTTAAATGTGTCCCAGAGATTCTGGTATGTTGTGTCTTTGTTCTCGTTGGTTTCAAAGAACATCTTTACTTCTGCCTTCATTTTGTTATGTACCCAGTAGTCATTCAGAAGCAGGTTGTTCAGTTTCCATGTAGTTGAGTGGTTTTGAGTGAGTTTCTTAATCCTGAGTTCTAGTTTGATTGCACTGTCGTCTGATAAACAGTTTGTTATAATTTCTGTTCTTTTACATTTGCTGAGGAGTGCTTTACTTCCAACTATGTGGTCAATTTTGGAATAGGTGTGGTGTGGTGCTGAAAAGAATGTATTTTCTGTTGATTTGGGGTGGAGAGTTCTATAGATATGTGTTAGGTCTGCTTGGTGCAGAGCTGAGTTCAATTCCTCTATATCCTTGTTAACTTTCTGTCTCGTGGATCTGTCTAATGTTGACAGTGGTGTGTTAAAGTCTCCCATTATGATTGTGTGGGAGTCTAAGTCTCTTTGTAGGTCTCTAAGGACTTGCTTTATGAATCTGGGGGCTCCTGTATTGGGTGCATATGTATTTAGGATAGTTAGCTTTTCTTGTTGAATTGATCCCTTTATATCCCTTTACCATTATGTAATGGCCTTCTTTGTCTCTTTTGATCTTTGTTGGTTTAAAGTCTGTTTTATCAGAGACTAGAATTGCAACCCCTGCTTTTTTTGTTTTCCATTTGCTTGGTAGATCTTCCTCCATCCCTTTATTCTGAGCCTATGTGTGTCTCTGCATGTGATATGGGTTTCCTGAATATAGCACACTGATGGGTCTTGACTCTTTATCCAATTTGCCAGTCCGTGCCTTTTAACTGGAGCATTTGGCCCATTTACATTTAAGGTTAATATTGTTATGTGTGAATTCGATCCTGTCATTATGATGTTAGCTGGTTATTTTGCTCGTTACTTGGTGTAGTTTCTTCCTAGCCTCGATGGTCTTTACAATATGGCATGGTTTTGCAGTGGCTGGTACCGGTTGTTCCTTTCCATGTTTAGTGCTTCCTTCAGGAGCTCTTTTAGGGCAGGCCTGGTGGTGGCAAAATCTCTCAGCATTTGCTTGTCTGTAAAGGATTTTATTTCTCCTTCACTTATGAAGCTTAGTTTGGCTGGATATGAAATTCTGGGTTGAAAATTCTTTTCTTTAAGAATGTTGAATATCGGCCCCCACTCTCTTCTGGCTTGTGGAGTTTCTGCCGAGAGATCAGCTGTTAGTCTGATGGGCTTCCCTTTGTGAGTAACCCGACCTTTCTCTCTGGCAGCCCTTAACATTTTTTCCTTCATTTCAACTTTGGTGAATCTGACAATTATGTGTCTTGGAGGTGGTCTTCTCAAGGAGTATCTTTGTGGCATTCTCTGTATTTCCTGAATTTGAATGTTGGCCTGCCTTGCTAGATTGGGGAAGTTCTCCCAGATGATATCCTGCAGAGTCTTTTCCAACTTGGTTCCATTCTCCCCGTCACTTTCAGGTACACCAATCAGACGTAGATTTGGTCTTTTCCCATAGTCCCATATTTCTTGGAGGCTTTGTTTCTTTTTATTCTTTTTTCTCTAAACTTCTCTTCTCGCTTCATTTCATTCATTTGATCTTCCATCACTGATACCCTTTCTTCCAGTTGATCGAATTGGCTACTCAGGCTTGTGCATTTGTCACGTAGTTCTATGCCATAGTTTTCAGCTCCATCAGGTCCTTTAAGGAATTCTCTGCATTGGTTATTCTAGTTAGTCATTCGTTTAATCTTTTCTCAAGGTTTTTAACTTCTTTGCCATTGGTTCGAACTTCCTCCTTTAGCTCGGAGAAGTTTGATCATCTGAAGCCTTCTTCTCTCAACTCGTCAAAGTCATTCTCCATCCAGCTTTGTCCCATTGCTGGTGAGGAGCTGCGTTCCTTTGGAGGAGGAGAGGCGCTCTGATTTTTAGAATTTTGAGTTTTTCTGCTCTGTTTTTTCCCCATCTTTGTGGTTTTACCTACCTTTGGTCTTTGATGATGGTGATGTACAGATGGGGTTTCGGCGTGGATGTCCTTTCTCTGCTTGTTAGTTATCCTTCTAACAGTCAGGACCCTCAGCTGTAGGTCTGTTGGAGTTTGCTGGAGGTCCACTCCAGACCTTGTTTGCCTGGGTATCAGCAGCGGAGGCTGCAGAACAGCGAATATTGCTGAACAGCAAATGATGCTGCCTGATTGTTCCTCTGGAAGTTTTGTCTCAGAGGAGTACCCGGCCATATGAGGTGTCAGTCTGCCCCTACTGGGGGGTGCCTCCCAGTTAGGCTACTCAGGGGTCAGGGACCCACTTGAGGAGGCAGTCTGTCTGTTCTCAGATCTCAAACTGCGTGCTGGGAGAACCACTACTCTCTTCAAAGCTGTCAGACAGGGACATTTAAATCTGCAGAGGTTTCTGCTGCCTTTTGTTTGACTATGCCCTGCCCCCAGAGGTGGAGTCTACAGAGGCAGGCAGGCCGCCTCGAGCTGCGTGGGCTCCACCCAGTTCAAGCTTCCCGGCCACTTTATTTACCTACTCAAGCCTCGGCAATGGCGGGCGCCCCTCCCCCAGCCTTGCTGCCCCCTTGCAGTTTGATCTCAGACTGCTGTGCTAGCAATGAGCGAGGCTCCATGGGCATAGGACCCTCTGAACCAGGCGCAGGATATAATCTCCTGGTGTGCCGTTTGCTAAGACCGTTGGAAAAGCACAGTATTAGGGTGGGAGTGACCTGATTTTCCAGGTGCCGTCTGTCATTCCTTTCTTTGGCTAGGGGAGGGAATTCCCTGACCCTTTGCACTTCCCGGGTGAGGCGATGCCTCGCCCTGCTTTGGCTCACATTCGGTGCGCTGCACCCACTGTCCTGCACCCACTGTCCGACAATCCCCAGTGAGATGAACCCAGCACCTCAGTTGGAAATGCAGAAATCATTCGTCTTCTGCGTCACTCACGCTGGGAGCTGCAGACTGGAGCTGTTCCTATTCGGCCATCTTGGCTCCACGACCCTATTAATGCAGTTTTTATGCCTCATTAATGACCCATTGGATTTAATAGTTCTTAAAACTTGTGATGAATCAACAGTGATGGAAAGTTGTATTGAATCATTTCATATCTTTTTTTTATTACTATGAATTATATTGTTAGAGATTGGCTTTAAAATTGAAGTTACACTAATGCATTTTAAATGTAATTTGGAACTAGTTTAGAATTGTTGAAACCAGGACTGTCTGGTGACTCAGGAATAGTAGAAATTGGTGGGGAAGGCATTTCACATTGAGCCTGGAATCTCCCTTTATTCTCAATTTATTAGCTTTTCTTATCTTTACCCTGAAATTTTCACTATCAAATATATTTGAGAGGCAAATCTTTTTCCTCCTTTAATGTTTGTTTCATACACACAGAATAATACTGTGTGTCTGAGATTCAGTTTTTGAAATGAAACATGGAGTCTAAGTGACCCCTTGTTGATGTGACAGTGGACTGCTCTAGATCACAGCAGTTGGGCCCCATATTGTGACATGTATGCTTGTGAAAATGCTACTGTGACCTGTCGCTGAGGTGATCTGATGATGTAGGTCTTGCCTTTCATTTTAACTGCCATTCTGGCAACTGAACGTTGGCAGTAAACGCAGCTTAGTTGTCCCAGAGGACTCACAATGGGAAGTGCTTGTTGTAGTTGTTGCCTCAGAGCTATGTATGTTCATTTCTATCTTCTGACTGCAATTTCTTCAGATGGGCCAGTTTTCCTGTGTGTTAAAGGTCATTCTGATTTTTTTTTTATTTCCCCAGCCCCTATTTGTGTACAGATTTATAAATATGTTTTAGAGTTTTATTACTCAATTTGTATTTTTTTATTCTTCTATCAAGATTTTTGCCTCAAATACTTTTCTCTAGAAAATACACTGTTTCCAATGCCAATTTTTTTTTTTTTTTTTTGGACAGAGTCTTGCTCTGTTGCCTAGGCTAGAATGCAGTGGTGTGATAATGGCTCACAGCAAACTCTGCCTCCCAGATTTAAGCAATTCTCCTGCCTCAGCCTCCTGAGTAGCTGGGATTACAGGCATCCACCACCACGCCTGGCTAATTTTTGTATGTTTAGTAGAGACAGGGTTTTAGCATGTTGGCAAGGGAGGTCTTGAACTCCTGACCTCCTGATCCACCTTCCTTGGCCTCCCAAAGTGATGGGATTACAGGCATGAGCCACAGTGCCTGGACTTTTCTTTTTTTTTTTTTTTTGTCAGAGTCTCGTTCTGTCACCCACGCTGGAGTGCCGTGGCACAATCTCAGCTCTCTGCAACCTCTCCATCCCAGGTTGAAGCGATTCTCCTGCCTCAGCCTCCCAAGTAGCTGGGACTACAGGTGCCTGCCACCATGCCTGGCTAATTTTTGTATTTTTAGTAGAGACAGGGTTTCACCATATTGACCAGGCTGGTCTCGAACTCCTGAGGTTGTGATCTGCCCACCTTGGCCTCCCAAAGTGCTGGGATACATGTGTGAGCCACCACACCTGGCCTCCCCCCGACACACACACTCTTTCATAGACTAGATACAGAATGAACCACTGAAAAATCAACTGGGGTGCCACATTTTCAGTTAATTCCCATTAATTGCTTGTTCAGGATGGTTCAGTTGAAGGGAAGTTTATTCTTGGCACAGCCATCAAGTGGTAGTTAGTTTGGAATGTCCTAAGTTCTGAACTACCTTGGAGGCCAAGTAGAACTTGGTCCCTTGGTGTGGTCAGTTGGTCATGGAGGGGTGCTCACTGCCAGACAGCTGACAATACAGGGCAATGGGTAGGATGACCAGACATTTGAATTTGTTCCTCAGAGAGGCTTCCTTTGCAGGAAAGCGCCATATTTTAGCCCAGGAGTTAAAACCTAGAGACAGGAGTTTTGTTTTGTTAAATGATTTGAGCTTTTTTCTGGACTCACCACCTCTTCCAATACATCAACCTTCCTGAAGAGCCCTTGGTGCAGGAGGATTGAGAAAGGGAGTGGAAAGAGCTCCAGGTTCAGGGTCCAGGCCATGATTTAGAGGCCTCAGGTGTTCAGGGATCTCTGTCCCCAGAAAACCAACCAAATTCTTGTCCCAGATCTATCATTCGTCAGTGTTGTGACTCTAGGCAGGTCGCTTCAAATCTCTTCATTTCACTTCCCTGAACCGTCAACTCTGAGTGGCAGCCCCTGCTCTGCCCATCTCTCTGGGCCCATGTGGGCATCACAGGAAATTCGAACAAAAACTCTTCATGAGTTCTAAAGCATGAGACCCATGTCAAGAATGAAGAGAATTTTACCCTCCACTGCCCTGGAGTCCCCCAGGTGGCTTCTCTATTAACCTCTACCAAGGGCCTGGCTTATTCTTCCAGACATGAAATAATTGAACACTTTATGGCATTTAACTATTTTTACCCTTTTAACATAACGTAGGCCATTAGGAGGAACAGAGGGATCTATAGGAGTTCCTCAGGTTCTAGTAGCTTCTCAGAAGTCCCTGAGCCCAGATCCTATGCACCAGACCCTATGCTCTTGGTCACTCCAATCTACTACCTTTCTGTAATGTCTCATCTCAATACAGGCATTTTCCTGCACAGTTATACGTGCAACCCACAGTGCAAGTCTTTCTGAAGCCCAACTCAGATTCAGGGGGCTTTGCTCTGCAGATGATGAACAATGGAATCAAACATGTAAGCTGTGAATAATTACTCATTTCTCTAATCTTTTGCGGCAAGATACCAAAACCTGTCTTTATTTTAATTCATTTCCTAGCGTGTTCTGCAGGGGATGAAACAGTGGATCCCGGGGTGCCAAGGGAATCCACCGTCTGCCACCGCAAGCATAAGAAGCGAATCCTCCATCGCTGGCGTCACAGCCATGTACGCCCTGGAGTTGCATCAACGGAAGGTGTTGTGGAAATTCAGTCATTCAGTTCATTCATGACATGATTTCTAGATTCTTCAGTGTCTCATATTTCAGACAAGTATAAAATTGCGATGCTGTATTCTTTATTTCATGTGCGCATATTTAAATGTGTTAAGTCAATCACTAGTGCTACAACCAGAGTAGTAAAGGTGTATTTCCATTCCAGGTTTGGGTTTACTTTTAATAGTAAATAACATCTCAGTGCAAATTGTAGACATTTTGCTGATTGTTAAAACATTAATTAAAAAGGATCTTTTTCTGAGACAGTGTTGCCAGGTTTGTAAAGTAATGGACATCACTTCAAACTGTTTGGAAGTAACCAAAAAATGGAGGAAGTGGCAACAAAAATTTCCATATACCCACCTTCCTCAGTGTTTTTTGGTGATCCCATCTTTGTGAGGGTGATAACGCTTGTAACAATGACTGAGCCAATAATGATACATTCTTATGAACAGAAGTCTAGGGTTAGCATCAGTGACTGAGCCAATAGTGATACATTCTTATGAACAGAAGTCTAGGGTTAGCATCAAGGGTCACTCTGTGTTGTCCAGTCTATGGGTTTTGACAAACTGACAATGTCTTTTGTCACCCTGATGGAATAATTTCACATCCTAAACATGACCTGAGCTGCATCTACTAATTCCTCTCCTTTTCTGAGGATTCCTGACAACCAAGGATGATTTTACTGCCTCTATAGGTTTCCTTTTCCAGAATTTTATAGAGTTGGAATCATAGAGTATGTAGCTACGTATAACTAACTTATTTTACTTAGCAATATACATGTAAGATCTTTTGTATCGTTTTGAAGCTTAACAGCTTAATAATTCTTATCAGTGAACAATAGTCCATTGGTTTCATCAAACAGTGTTAGTTGGTTCACTCACCACCTGAAGACCATCTCAGCTGCTTCCAGTTTGGGTAATTATGAATATAGCTGCCTACATTCTTGTGCAGATTTTAAGATGAACATAATTTTCTAATTTAGCTGGGTAAATATGTAGAATTTTGATCACTTGCTGGTAAGACTACGTTTTCCGTTGTGTTAGGCAGAATTCACCAGTACAATTATGTGGGCCTTTTTTTTAAAGTTATTACTTCCTGATTAAATTCTATAATGATAGAGGCCTACTCAGATTATCTGTCTCTCCTTTGGGTGGTTATGGTAGTTTCTCCCTTTGAAGGCATTTGTCCATTTCATCTAAGCTAGGAAATTTGTGGGTATAGACACTTGAATCTGACAAGTTGCCTGCTCGGTTCTCGTCAAAGGCTACTGTGCTTCCTGTCATTCCTACTCTCAAACTTTTCAATAGACTTTCACTCCTGCACTTAAAAAATTGCAGGCATAGATTTGTTGAAAGTATTCTGTTATTATTTTCTTAACGATCATGGGATCAGCAAGGATAATTCCTCTTCTATTCATATTGTTTGTACATCGTGTCTTCTGTATTTTCTTTGTGATTAGCCTGGCTGGAGGTTTACCAATTCTATTGATCTTTTCTAAGAAGCAGCTTTTGGTTTTGTTGAGTTTCTTTGTTTATTTTATTATTTCTATTACATTGATTTCTGCAAATATTGTTATATTTTGGGGGAGGAGGGTTGCCTGGTTTACATTACACTATACTTTTTTCTCCAGTTTCCTAAGGTGGAAAGTAAGACATCTGGACTTGGATTATGTTTAGTTTACTGCACAGAAATGTGAATGGCACTGATGCCCCTGAAGTGTAATAAATATGATGTATTTTGGCCACAATACTGATTTTAAAGCCAATTAAATGGATGATAAGTACAGGAGGAGCCTTTGTAGATCAAGGAAAGATAAATGACATTATAACATTTCAACAACAAAAAAAGGAAATTTACCAGGCCTCAAAATGCACAAGGGGGTGATGGGACACTGTCATGAAATCAGCAGTGCATTTGTGTGCCACCCTGTGTGAACTCTGCCTTTTTCAAAGTGGTGAGGGGGGCTTAGCCAGAGAACAAGGCCCTAACTTCTGTGGCTTTCCTGATGGTCTCATTTGCCTTCCCTCATCACCCAGGAGGGTGTCCCAGTGGCAGCCAAGTTTCTACCCTTAACCCACCTCCTTTACACACGCCAGCCCCCTGTCCTCAGCACCCAACGTTGCCTAAGGGATTCCTTCGGTGGAACCAACATGCTGACAGTTACTCTGTGTTTCCTAGATCACGATGAGGACTTGGTGCAGGAAACTTCATCTGAAGATGTCCCAGGCGTTCACATGATAAGTTCTTTATGTTTCTGAGATGGAAATTTTGTTGCTCTTGGTTCTTTTTTATTTTATTTGAATTGAGATATGAAAATCTTACCATGTACATTATAGAGGACTTACAGAATGTTTTGGTGGGAAAATGTGAGGGTTCATTACCAGGTAAGAAATGATCTCAGATGGCATTCTTAGATGACACCTTCAGTTATGAATTATATGGCAGAAAGAATTTTCTTAGGGGAAAAGCTTTCTTCTTACAACATTGTGACTATACAACCAAAACAATCTTGAAAGTCTTGCATAAAAATCTTGTGCCTTTCCAGAAGTGTCTTCAAGGCTTTATTTTAGGACCTCAACCACTGTCTCCCATCTGCTTTTCTAATGTCACCAAGTAAAGAAAAGACTTGTATGGTGAAACCCCATCTCTACTAAAAATAAAAAAATTAGCTGGGCATGCTGACCGGCTATTGTAATCTCAGCTACTGGGGAGGCTAAGGGAGCAGGATCGCTTGAGGCCAGGAGGTGGATGTTGTAGTGAGCCGTGATCATGACACTGTACTCCAGCCTGGGTGACAGAGCGAGATTCCAGCAAAGAAAGAGAGAGAGGGAGAGAGAGAGGGAGGGGGGAAGAGAGAGAGAGAGAGGAAGGAAGGAAGGAGAAGGGAAGGGAAGAAGGAAGAGAAAAAAGGAAGGGAAAGAAGGAAGGAAGGAGAAAGAGAGAAAGAAAGAAAAGAAAGGAAGGAAGGAAGGAAGAAAGAGAAAGAAAGAGAAAGGAAGGAAGGGAGGGAGAGAGGGAGGGAAAAGGAAAACCTGTGCACACAGGACACAGCATGGTCTGACCCTTGTAGTGTTTTGTTTTTCTCTAAATGCAGGTGGACAAAGACACACAGACAGACAGTACGTATTCTGGAATCACCCCTATGCTGAGGAAAAATTCTAGTGTTGACAAAGGTGACACTTTCTTGCCTCATTTTTTCTGGAGAGCCACTCTGGTTTGAACTTCCTGCCAGAAATGTGGTTCAAGCACTTTTGTCTTGACCAGTGAAGAACCTGGTCAAGAAATGTGACCGTTGACTCTGGTGCCTGGAAGGAACAGTGTCATTTGGATAGAAGAGGGTGTTGTGCATCAGGGTTGGGAGGTATGGAGGAATGAGTCAATGTGGAGTGATTGTGAATGTCTCTGCGAGTTTGTGTGCTTTTCCCCAGAAAATATGTTCCCATATGCGAAGCACAACACAAAGATTGATATTCTAGAAACAAAATTTGATCACCACTGCATTTTTCCAAAAAAAACAACCCATTCATTCCTCACCACAGCTGTAGCTGAAGGTAAGTTTAATATCCCAAGTCCTCACATGGAGATGATGTAGGGTTGAATTTTTCAGGCTTTTCCTAAATGGAAATGGCATAGATGAACTCGGGAATGGGTGGAAGGGTGATGCTGTGGGCTACTAGTCTGAAGTTATAACATGGCCCTGGTGTAACTTGTCACTATATCAGAGAGTCCTTAGCATCTATATGTATATGTGGAAGTATGTTGGCCTATAAAGATCTCCAGCACTGTATACCACAATAGAATGGTCTCAATGGTCAGCTGACCCAGAGTTTGAGTAGGTTCATTGTACAGTGAACTTTGGTGCGGTCATTAATATGAAACATACAGAGGGAGCTGCCAGGCCTTTGGTCTTAAGTGATGGGGTATTCCTCAGTTCCTGGTCAAGGGCAGAGAACATTCAGAGATATATTCTATTGTATTTAATGAGATCATCACCACAAACACTAGAAATGCTCCAATTCAGTAGCACACATACCCAAGACACAGCACCCAACAAGATCTCAAGGAGCCAATTGGCTGTTAGCCTGGTGCCCATCTCCTCTGCTGGAATCTTCTGCACAGCTGGGTAACAGAGGGTCAGCGCCGCCACCTGCTGCCACCCATGAAGGGCTGTCCCATTCCTGGAGCCAGTGTGAGTATGAGCAGCAGCGGGCCCCATGACACACGCACACTGTGTTAAAAGAAAGAGCAGAAGGACAAATATCACAGGCCAAGTACAGGTCATCTTTAAACGGTATGATAATTGAGTATTTTCAAATCTTGGTTTAGTCTTCTTTGAAACAAAAGGTTAGTGAATACGTAGAATATTTTGGCTACAATTAAATCACCTCTTTGAAGAAAGGTTGCTTATTACCTCGTACAAAATGTTCTGGCTGGAGACGGTGGCTCATGCCTGTAATCCCAGCACTTCGGGAGGCTAGGGAGAGCGGATCACCTAAGGTCAGGAGTTCAAGACCAGCCTGATCAACGTGGAGAAAGCCCATCTCTATTAAAAATACAAAATTAGCTGGGCATGGGAGCACATGTCTCTAATACCAGCTACTCAGGGAGCACATGTCTATAATACCAGCTACTCAGCTACCCATTCATCGTCCACCATGGCTGTACCTGAAGATAAGTTTAATCTCCCCAGTCCTCAGATGGACATGCTGCAGAGTTGAATTTCCCAAGCTCTTGGTCTTTTAAATGGAAGAGGTACATGTGAACTCGGGGATGAGTAGAAGGTTAATGCCATGGGCTACTACACTGAATTTGTCACAAAGCCCTGGTATGATTTCTTGCTAGGCCAAGTTATTCCAGCACTTCTGTGTGCATGTGGGAGAATGAAAAGGTTTTCAGATCCCAAACACTATCGTTATCGGATGGCCTCAATGGTCAGCTAACCCAGGGTTTGTTTGAGTAGGTACATTGCACAGTGGGCTTTAGTGTGATCATTCATGTAAAACACACAGAGTCCTCAGGCTTTTGGTCTAGAATGGTGAAGTCATTCCTCAGCTCCTTTTCAAAAGCTGACAATAATCAGTGGTGTATTCTATTGTATTTAATGAAATAATCATCAGGCAGGATAGCTGCCGCACACTAGTTGCAGGGGAGGTGAGAAGGGACCCTGTTTCAGTGCAAGGTGAACTCAGCAAAGGGAGAGGGGCTGCTCCAGGGTCCAGGTGGTCCTTGCAACTCTCCTGTGTGACCTATAAGACATCACTTTGCCTTTTTCTCTGAGATAGTCTTGGAATTGTTAGTCCCATATTCCGTTTTGTTTTACTCATGTGTGGATGAATCCTGGCTGTGGCTGGTCACTGGGAGGGGAAGGACTATGTCCTCCTCGTTCCTTCTCATCCCAGAGCTTAGCCCTGGGCAGCCCATCTTGGGCCCCAGTAATGTTCCAATGCTTCCAACCGCTTTGCTGAGATCCAGCGCCAGTGTGAAAAGGCTTCCTGCTCATCTTCTTCAATCCTTGTCTCTCATGGTAATTTAGAAACCTGAGTGGATTCTGATCCAAGGTCCCAGGAGAATAGGGTGGGCTCCTGAAGTCAATGAAGTGTCCCCCTCATCTCTACCCTGGCCACTTTGGTTCAGCTTTTCTCTTTGCACAAGATGCTCTGTTTCTGTTTACAAGTCCTCCCTTGCTGAACAAGGCTTTTTTATTTTTGTTGTGGCATCCCTGTACTTCACAGGGGGCCTGGAGCTTGTTCCTGTGCCCCTGAAGTACCCATCCATGAATGATCAGATCAGAGCAGCAAACCACTCTGCCAGGAATCACCAGGGGGGAGAGTCACATCTTCCTCATCTTTGGGTTTAGACCTGTGCATTCCGGTGTGGTCCTCAGTGGCATATGTGCCCATTCATGTTTAAATAAATGAAAACATTCATAGCCTCCTCACAAGAGCCATGCTAGAAGTTCCCAGTTGCCAAAAGTCTACTCTTAAGAGAGCATCTCCATTCTCCCAGAATCACCTGGGAAGCAGCTGCTGTGAGTCTGGCCCAGGTTCTGTTCTCTTCACCCACCTAACTCAGTGCATTTGCATCAAGGCTGGAATCTCAGGTTCTCAGATTGGAGGTAAGAGATGCTATGAGCCAGTGTTGGTGAACCATTGAAAGGGATTATTTCAGGTCCTCTGTCTTACCTGAAGGCTCACAACTGTGAGCAGTGCCTTCATAAAGGCCCCTGAGTTCACAGAGTCCAGGGAGAATCACAGTGGACAGAGCAGTAGTGTTGATGTTTGTGTCTCTGTACATGGGCTCATGGGCACCACCTCTGGATCCATCCAGGAGGAAATAGACTGGTCAGGTAGGGACCAACACTCCAGGGTTGACCAGTGACAGAGGGTTCTTGGGAACTGGGTTATTCTTGTTTTGGAGCCTAGGATGGGATCAGTGAAGTGACTAAAAGGAAACAGGTGTAGAAGTCTGACTTGGGATTTTTTTGTATCTTAATGAGAAAGTCCTAAGAGTTTTGTTCTCATGGGCTTTGTGCGAGTTGTGTTTGTCACCATCATTTCTTGCTCTGGTGTTTAAAGATTACATTTTGCAGAAGACCAGATCATTCCTGCCTTTGCCACAGCAAGCACCAGAGCCCTGGGTTTTGATGAGGTAGCATTTTTTTGTGAATAGAGATGACAAGATGAGTATGCAGGTGTAAAGTTGAGTGTGGGATGGGACACGGCCCCACACAGGTGCTATGTGCTCCTGAAGACAAATCATACATGTGCCGGAGGTGAAAGGAGCCCACTGTCTTTCTCTACACTCTCGGGACCTGCAACAGCACCTTCCTGTCCCGTCCTCACTGTCTGCTCGTGCTCTAAGGGTGCTCCCTCGGTCGGATGACATAGGGAATCCTTCCTCTGGGATTCCTACGTATGTCCCAGCATCCTGGAGTCCTGAGGGCAGAACACATGATTGAGCACAGTTTTGGCCTCCACCCCTCGCCCAGTCCCATCCAATCCCAAATCCTTGTGCTTTGAATGAAACCTAAATTGGCTTTCACTGGAGAGGCCCAAGTCCAGCTGTTGCTCAGGGCCCTCTGTGGCTGGTAGGAATCCTACGGGATATGTGTGGAGGGGCTGCTGCGTTGCTGTAGGCAGTGGCTCTCACCCTCCCTGCAGCCTGGTCCCTGGAATCCACTGGGCCCAGGGCAGAGCCTCTGGGCAGCTGGCACAGTGGTCACTTGTCTTGTCACACCCTTCTCTCTGGCGCAGTAGCCTTGTCCTGCTCCTCACACTCCAGTCAGGCCCAGCTTGTTCTCTGTGTCAGGCCTGCCAGGTGCCTTTCCTCCTAGTCTTCCCACAGCTCAGGCAAACCCTGGGAGGGCCCCCTCATTTCTGTGCTGGCAACTGCTGGCCTCACCTGCAGATTAAGGCAACTGGGACAAGGGGTTTACCTTGAATTCTGTTCCATCGCTTCCAAATATTCAGAAGCTGGTGGGATTCTTTTGAGGGCTGAATATTTTCCAAGTCTCTAAGGTCATTCCAGGCATAGAACAGTCGCTGTATCAGTGACATGGGCCATCATGGCCTCCCACAGGCCTCAGCACAACCCCAGGCCTGTCGGAGGTGCTGCCAACCCAGGGTGCGATCCATGGGTTGATTGGAGGCCCTGGCAGTGCAGCCTTGACCTTCTTTCCAATGTTCTTATATTGGAGAACAGTAGGACTGGTGGAGGTCCACAGGGAGAAAGGAAATGGGATTCATGAGGGAACAGAAACAGGCCCTACAGGAGGAGGAGGGAGGCAATTCCACGTCATGCACAACGTTGTGAAGAGGGCGGCCGCCTCTTGGAGGAACAGAATGACACGGCCTCCCCTCCCTTGGCTCAGTTATGGAATGTGAGGGCTGGAAAAGTATGTGGGAAGTCAGAGGTCCCTCCCTCATAGCACAGAGGAAATGATACAGGCTGTGGAGAAGGCTCCAGAAATGAGCACATCAGAGGCTCTGGGGTGGGCTCCACAGCCCTAGGACAGCGGGGTCTGAGTGGTTCTCTCGACTCTAACTCTCCCCTTTCCTTCTTATGGCCACCCCATCACTGCTGCTCCTCCGGACACTCTGATGCTTGCTTCACAGAATTGGAAGACTCCACCATTACAAGGCAGCCACCGGCAGATAATTGATCTCCTCATATGCTGTCTGTCTTTTATCCTCTTTCTGACTCATGAGCTCCTTTCTTAGCTCTAGCCCTTTTCCTCTTTCCCTCTCTTGTGATTGTTCTCCTGAAGGACCTGGTCTCATCCCACAGTTGAGATCCTCGGGTCTTCAGTGTCGATAAAATCCCTCTCCAGCCCTCCTGCCCACTGCCTTGGCATTGCCCTGTTTACTGGCCCCCAGGTTGCAGCTTTGAATCTTGCTGAATAACCCTACAGGGTCCAGGGGAGGGGGCTGGGCTGGGGTCAGAAGAGCTGGACCCCACCCTGCTGGAGGGACCCCCAGTGACATCTGGGTCTGCTCTGGGCACCCCCTTCACAGATAGGACTTTTCCTGCACTGGCGTCTCTGGACATGCACAATTGTTCTCTTCCTCACAGATGTCAGCAAGTCCTTCCTCTGCACCTGCAGAAGAAGCAACAGGAAAGACCAAAGTGGAAGAGGAAGTGTGAGTGTGCGGCAGGCAGAATGATGAGGGAAGCAGGCACGTGCCCACATTCTTCTTGGCTATGCTCACTTTCTTGTTGTCCCATCAGGAAAACCAGAAAGCCCAAGAAAACCAGGAAGCCCAGGAAGAAAACCCGGTGGAATGTCCTGAACTGTTGGGACATTTTTAATGTATTTTAGAGACCTCTGAATGTAAGTGAAGGATGCCCTGAGAACATGCTCCAGGAAACAGACACCCACTCCATAGCAGCCCCTGAGCCTGCTGGGCTGAGCCCTCCACAGGCTGTTTAGTGAGGGAGACACTGAGGTGCTGGTCGCACCCCCATGTGCAGGACTCCAAGGGCTGTGCGCTGTGTTATTTGTCTGCAGTGACACTTCAGCTCACCAACATCTCATTTGGGGGGACCTAGCTCTGTCCTCTCAGCCCCTTGAGGACAACAGGCAGCATCACTAGTTCATCCTGAGGAGACACTAGGGTTGACATGAATCCCCCTGGTTCAGGCCTCCTGGGAAAGGTGTGAGAGGGATGGAGGCACCCCCAGGCTCCTCGTCACACAAGCAAGCAGCCCACCCGACCCAGTATTGCAGGCCAGCTGGCACTCAGTAGGTCCTGGTGTCAAGCAGGGGACACGGCAGGATCCAAGAAGCACTGAAATGTGCCCAGTACCAGGAGTCCTTCAGCCTCTGTGGGGGTCTGGGGGCCTCCAGTCCCAGGGGTCCTTCAGCCTCTGTGGGGGCCTGGGGTGGCCTCATGGCTCCATTTTTCAAGATGAGGTTGGAGGCTTCTGTATGTAGAGAGCACTGGCTTGGGCCAAATGCCAACAAAACAAACCCCTGAAGACATTTCAGGGCCATGCTCACTTGGGAGGGTTTGACGGCATGATTTAGGGAGCCTCTGTTTTTTTAATATATTTTCCAATCTTAAAATAAGGTACACATATGAATGTGTGTGTGTGTGTACATATACACTGTTTTTCACGCTTTCAAATGTATGTCTTCTGTAACCCTTTTATGCTAGAATATATGAACATGAGAAATTTATGTCTTACCAAAGCATAATTTTAAAAATTACTAAGCAAAGACAGGTCCGGTGGGGATGCTAGAAAGACCAGGTCTTATTAGGCAATAACAATGACATGCTCCAGGAAACTATGCATATTCAACGTGCTCAGCTCTTCTGTGTGGATGGCACAGAGGATCTGGGTGGCAAGGCAGGGTCACCACCTCCACCCTGTGTCATGAGACCTCCTGCTTCTCTTAGGGCCCAGGGGCATGGGACTCTGCCTGTTGATCCTGGTATCCTCGAAATTCCCCCGTTTCTCTGTGTCTGTTTTACCCTCCGGGGAACCAGCCCCTGAAGGTGCCCGTGTGAGCGCCCAGGTTCAGTTTTTCCTCCATGATACTCACAGACACTCTCTGTGGACAGATAACTCCTCAGCAGAGAGCAGCACACAGGGCTCAGTGCCTTGACATCTGAGTAGACCTGATTGTGGGGAGCTCAGGGGCCCAAGGTCACCTTCCAGGGCCCAAGGAGCTCTCTCAGAACTGCACACCCATCCCAGGGAGCCCCTTCCCCCTCCACCTCTGTGCCTCCCCAGTGACCCCTGCACCTGTGTCTGTGTTGCAGATTCCTCGAACACAGGAAGGGCCCCAATGTGGGGACATCAACATGGCTCAGACTTGATGTGGATCGTGATCATTTCGGGAACTGTGTTATTCCAAAAACTTTTTTTTTTTTTTTTTGAGACGGAGTCTCACTCTGTCGCCCAGGCTGGAGTGCAGTGGCGCTATCTCGGTTCACTGCAAGCTCCGCCTCCTGGGTTCACGCCATTCTCCTGCCTCAGCCTCCTGAGTAGCTGGGACTAAAGGCACCCGCCACCACGCCCAGCTAATTTTTTGTATTTTTAGTAGAGACGGAGTTTCACCGTGTTAGCCAGGATGGTGTCGATCTCCTGACCTCGTGATCCACCCGCCTTGGCCTCCCAAAGTGCTGGGATTACAGGCGTGAGCCACTGCACCCAGCCAAAACTTTTATAATCTTTGCTTAATTTTTTTTAAAATATTTTCCTGGCTGGGTGTGGTGGCTTATGCCCGTATTCCCAGCACTTTGGGAGGCCGAGGCGGGTGGATCACCTGAGGTCAGGAGTTCGAGACCAACCTGGCCAACAAGGTGAAACCCTGTCTCTACTAAAAATACAAAAATTAGCTAGGCGTGGTGGCACACTCTTGCAGTCCCAGCTATTTGGGAGGCTGAGGCAGGAGAATCACTTGAACCCAGGAGGTGGAGGCTGCAGTGAGCCAAGATCATGCCACTGCACTCCAGCGCCTGGCAATAAAGTGAGACTTCGTCTCAAAAAAAAAAAAAAAAAAAAATTCTGACTTTAACCTCTGTTTTTCAGAGGGCACAAATTGTTCTTGTATTGTTTCCATTTTACATTTTTATCTGAAGTTATTTTCCAATTGTTTTCATTCTTTCCGAAGTTTTATTTACTCGGTTTTAAGTTTTTGTAATTTTGATAGACTTCTTTCGTGCTTTCATTTTCTTAATGACTTTTACCTCATTTTTAAAACAAATCCATAGTACGGTAAGTTACATCAAGATGGAGTATTTTTATGTTTTGTAGTGATTTATATTCTGTATGTATTTTACATATATAAGTGTTAATGGCCTGGTGCAGTGGCTACCGCCTGTAATCTCAGCAGTTTGGAAGACCAAAGCAGGAGGATTGCTTGATCCCAGGAGTTTAAGACCAGCCTGGGCAACATAGTGAGACCTCATCCCCACCAAAAAAAAAAAAAAAAAAATTCTTTAATTAGCTGGGCACGGTAGAATCCATCTGTAGCCCCAGCTACTTGGGAGGCTGAGGCAGGAGGATTGGTTGAGCCTAGGAGGTTGAGGCTCCAGTAAGCCATGAATGCACCACTGCACTCCAGCCTGGGTGACAGAGCAAGACCCTGTCTTAAAAAAGAAAAAATATTAATATTAATATCAGTTAGAAATCAAGTTGTTCATTGCAAAACTTAACAGTTTATAGCAGAAATAAGCACTTGGAGGGAAATGTTACATTTTCACTGCAGGCCTTGAATCCTTAGCCACTAGCTCTGTGTCCTTCAGGGTTCTGTGGTTCCTGGTTCCAGAGAGATCACTTGCTCCAATGTAACGAGTGAAGAGTTCTTTAGGTGATGGCTGCTGGGCCCAGCTTTGCTGTTGTCTTTGCTGTCTTGTAAGCCTCGCGTTGCTCAAGTTCAGTTGTGTATGAGTGTACTAACTACTGTGAGCCTCTCCATGCGTGTGCAAGCAATTTGAGAGGAGCCTAATATTTGCAAGGAATTTGAGAGGAGCCTTTTAAGGATGTTTTATTGGGGGGGTCAGGTGAGGGAGATAACACGGGGGCAAGAAGGAAAGTTATTAATTCATGGGAAACTACCAGCCCTTCATCACCTAACTTGTGATTTACAGACACTGAGCGCATTGCAGGTTGAGAAGGTGCTTGGTCCTTTTTGTAGCCTTATGCTGTGCTCTTCAGAGCAATGAGTGCTGCTTTTTCTCACCATTTTGTTTCTTGTAGATTGTTGTCCTTGATGCTGGAAAATATTTTGAAGACAAGACTCTAAACAGTAACCTATGCCACACTAGTTTATTGGAAAATGAGAAACTTACATTACTGACAAGCTTGGAAGTTTCTTCTGTCCTGCGGTGACCTGTGTTTCCCTGGTATTTACCTTACCACTCTGCTTGATTCGCCTTTTCTGTGGCAGTAGTTATGATGCCAACTTTTGGGGTTCTTTGTCCTCCTCTTTTCTTCCTACCTGCCAGCATTCAAATGGCCACTTCTATTAAGTGATGGAATTCAAGAATTTATTTATTTATTAATCCTGATATGGTTTCACTCATCCCTCAGTTTAACATTTAGGGTACAAAGTAGTCACCTAGAGGTGCCACTCAATATACAGCACTGTGTTTAGAAACTGAGGGAGCCATGAAGTATTTAGTCTCTGCTCTCTGAGACCTCAGCCGGGTGCAAAGAAGAGATGCAGAACCGCATTGCAGATTGTGTTATGTACACCCAGCAGCACCAAAATGTGCCTGGGAATCATGGGGCTCAGAAATTTACCTCTGAGGCAGGTATGGCTGAAGCTTTATGAAAAGAGATGGGGCCTGTGCCAGGCCTTAGACATGGGAGAAGGAGGGCGTGTCAGGAAGCAGAAACGGTATCAGCAAAGGTGCTGCTGTGAGGCATGTGGGCAGTGTTTGGGGTACAGCCAGGGGCTTTCTGTGTCAGGTTTACAGCATCTGTGGGAGGCTGCATTGGTAAATAAGCCCAGAGAAGTAGGCTGGGGCTACTTACATTAAAAGTATGCATGGCTTTCAAGGCCAGCTGAGTGGTATAAATAGAAACTATAAATAGTATCACATTTATTGAGGACAGCTTTTGCTGCCAAAAGAGTTTTTAAAATTTTTTTGGATTGTGTAATTGGTGGATAAAGAATTATTGACCTAAATGTATCTGATCTTAGAGTGTTTTAGTATACTAGACTATTGGAGGTGAAATGGCTAAGTCAAAGGTGATGAGTGTTTTTGAGACTCTTAATGTTAATTGCAAAATTAACCTCTAAAAAGGTAGGCTGGGCGCACTGGCTCACGCCTGTAATCCCAGCACTTTGGGAGGCCAAGGCGGGCGGATCACGAGGTCAGGAGATCGAGACCATCCTGGCTAACACGGTGAAACCCCATCTCTACTAAAAATACAAAAAATTAGCCAGATGTGGTGGCAGGCGCCTGTGGTCCCAGCTACTCAGGAGGCTGAGGCAGGAGAATGGTGTGAACCCAGGAGGTGGAGCTTGCAGTGAGCCGAGATCACGCCACTGCACTCCAGCCTAAGTGACAGAGTGAGACTCCATCTTGAAAAAAAAAAAAAAAAAAGCCAGTGTCAGCTTAGACCGTGACTGAGAACTCTTGGTTTACCTTATCTTTGCTGAGCTGGGTGTTACAACATTGAAACCTTCTGCAGTGTCCTCCCTCCCTCTTTCTCTCTTTCTCTCTCTCTCCTCCCTTTCTTCCTTTTACTTCTCTTAGGATAGGCTCGTCTGTACTTTTTTGATAGAGGTAACCATTTGCCACACCATTTTCTGAAGGGCCTGCTCTCTTCCCCATTCTTTGTGACGGCACATTTATCCTACCCTAAGCTTTGATAACGTGTCAGGATCTTTCTGTCCTGTCCTCTCAAAGAGGTTAAATATTTTTTTATAATGACTTATAATTGACTGAAGTTATAACAGTTTTCTCATGTCAAGTATAAAAACAGGCCAGGCGAGGTGGCTCACGTCTGTAATCCCAGCACTTTGGTAGGCCAAGGTGGGTGGAACGCTTGAGTCCAGGAGTTTGAGACCAGCCTGGACAACATGGGACAACCCCATTTCTACAAAAAAAAAATACAAAAACTATCCAGGCGAGGTGGTGCACGCGTGTAGTCCCAGTTACTCGGAAGGCTGAGGTGGGAGGATGGCTTGAACCTGGGAGGTGAAGATTACAGTGAGCTGAGATCACACCACTGCATTCAGTCTGGGCAATAGAACGAGACTCTATCTCAAAAAAAAAAATTGTATACTTTATTGACTCATTTATGTCTGATGGGTATTTTTGATTACAAATCGTTTAGTCACTACTTTAAAGCCTGCTTTATTTTTTTCTTAATTTTATTGACTCATTTATGTCTTAGTCTTTTTTATTACAAATAATTTATCGTTTAGTCAGCACCTTAGAGCCTGTTTTATTTTTTCTTAATTTTATTGACTCATTTATATCTCAGCAAATTATTACAAATTATTTATTGTTTAGTCACTGCCTTAGAGCCTGTTTTATTTTTTCTTAATTTTATTAAAGGATGATATTGATGATGAAATGTCTTACAATGATCATTTAGAGGTTTATTTTGAACAACTGGCAATTCCAGGAATGATGGAATAAAACATATGAAGTAGAAGGACTGGAACCTCCAGAAAAAGTACTTAAAGTTACCTACAGGTGATCCTCGTCAGGTATGTTACAGTCTTAATGGCTTTTCAGAAATTTGACAGAAAATCACTATTGATCTCACTGGATGTTTACATGAATTTTAAACCTTTGGTTTTCTTTTAACTCTGTTTTTTACAGGTATGAATTGATAAGAAATGCCTGCACCTTCCCTCCTTCCTATCTTTCCCTTGCCTACAGAAAATTAAAAGGCAAAACAATAGACATCTACATATTCTTCATTCAGATCAACCAGTGGCTAGCATTTGCCACCTTTTGCAGTTTCTTTTTCTTTCCGTTAGTACTTTCTTCTCTGAATCATTTGAAAGTAAGTTGCAGAGAGCATGATGTTTTACCCCAACACTTCAGTGTTTATCTCTTGTGAATAATGACATATTTCTACATAATTACAGTTCTACCATCTAACTATAATACAGTAATTTGATGTACAGCCCATATTCAGATTTACCTAATTGTCTCCAAAATGTTCTTTATTTTTGTTTTAGATCCAAAGTTTAATCAAAGATCAACCTTGCCTTTGGTTGTCACGTCTCTCTATTCTTTTACTTTGGAGTAGTTCTTTTAATACATGAAACATTTTGAAAAATCTAGGCTCTTTGTTTTGTAGAGTGACCCATAATCTAGATATATCTGGTTGCTTTTTTCTTCTCCTGACTAGAATAGATTGAGCATTTTGGCAAGAATACAGATTAAACAGTGTTCTGATGAGTGGATCCAGATTAAACAGGGATACTGCCTAATTCAGATTAGGCAGTGTTGCGTACTTACCACCTCACACCAGGAGATGTTTGCGTCTGTTTGTCCCACGATTGCTGATGCTATGTTTAATAATTTCGGTTGAGGTAGTGTCAACTGGACATCTCCTTGTGAAGGTAGCTTTTCCCTTTTGTTATTAGTCATCTGGGATGAGACATCAAAGCACTGTGAACATCTTATTCCCCGACAACCTTCACAAGCTGGTTTCAGCGTCATTGCTGAAGCCTCTTGGAAACATTGATTACACCCGTGGTTCCAATGGTGATTTTTCTCATTCCTTTTACATTGATTACCTGCCTCCTTGAGTAAGGTAGATGTTGTCTGCTCCCCATGTTTTCCCCTTCAAAATGTTTAATTTTAATTTAAATGATTAATACAGCTAAGTTAGTCTTTCAACAGGCAAATGAAAACAGTAGCCTGAAGTGTCAGTTTCAACCAGAAAATAACAGCTCTGATTTCTCATGGCTCACACTCTTCTGAAACGACTCAGGAAGAGGCTGAGGAAGGTCATGTTGTTTGTCTACCTGGGACTAGTAAGTATAGAAATAGAAGTCCTTTGTTCTTAAATTCTACCTTTGACTTTACTTTTAAAATATCATTTCTTTGGTACAATTTAGCTCATGCCTGTAATCCTAGCATTTTGGGAGGCCAAAGAGGGAGAATTGCTTGAGCCCAGGAGTTTGAGACCAGCCTAGGCATCATAGGGAGACTCTGCACACACACACACACACATACACACACTAACAGGGAATGGTGGCATGCGACTATGGCCTCAGCTACCTGGGAGGCTGAGGTTGGAGGATCATTTGGACCCAGGAGGTGGAGGCTGCAGTGAACCATGATTGCACCACTGCACTCCAGCCTGGGTGACAGAGCAAGACCCTGTCTCACAAAAGAAAAAGAAGAAGAGATCATCTATTAGTCTTCTTGATTTCTGTTAAAATGTGATATGTGATAGTTGATAAGCATTATGCATATGTCAATCTGTGGCCATTTAATTTTGGGCTAGGGACTTGTTCTATTATAGCACAGTAATCATTTTACTAAATAGTGACTATTTGTCATTAAAAACAATATATTTAGTTTTAATACAGTCGAGTACTCACAAATTTCTGGGGGAACTTGGTCAGGACATTTCAACTGAGAATTGTCAGGCACCTTCTCACTGATAGGCATGCTGCTCGGTGGTGCAGCTCATAAGCAGACAACCCGCTTCATGTAATTTAGTAGGAAAATGACAGAAATACTTGTATAACTATAAAGTAAAGCAGAATTCTGGTTATTGAATCACAGCACCTACTGAAAGATGTTCTCAAGTTCTGATTGAGTTCTAAAATTTTTTGAAGATTGGAATTCTTCATATGTAAGTAAAAACAATTTCTGATGACCCATTTCTAGTCCATCTTCTAAAGAAGTATTTAACCTGGGCTATGCATGGTGGCTCATGCCTGTAATCTCAGCATTTTGGGAGGCTGGGGTGGGTGGATCATGAGGTCAAGAGATCAAGACCATCCTGGCCAACATGGTGAAACCCCATCTCTACTAAAAACATGAAAATTAGCTGGGCATGGTGGCGTGTGCCTGTAGTCCCAGCTACTTGGGAGGCTGAGGCAGGAGAATCACTTGAACCCAGGAGGCGGGGGCTACAGTGAGCTGAGATTACACCACTACACTCCAGCCTGGCAACAGAGCAAGACTCCATCTCAAAAAAAAAAGAAGAAGTAGTATTTAATCTGAGCTCGGCATGATGGCTCACTCCTGTAATCCCAGCCCTTTTAGAGGCCAAGGCATGAGGGTTACTATAAACCAGGAGTTTGACACCAGCCTAGGCAACAATAGCAAGACCCAGTTTCTACAAAAAAAAATTTAAAAATTAGCTGCGCAGGAGGCTGAGTGGGAGGATCACTTGAGCTTAGGAGTTGGAGGTTGCAGAAAGCTATGATCATACCACTGCACTCCAGGCTGGATGGCAGTGGGACCCTGTCTCTAAAACACAAAACTAACAAAAAAAGTGTTTAATCCATAAGATGACCACATTTATAGGAGGCTCCCGGCAATCTTAGCCTGAAGCCATAAAGGAAGACACAGTGTGAAGGCAAGTGCAGGCTGGCCTCTGGCAGCTGAGGATCAGGACAGGATGTGGAATGAATATTCGCATCAAAGCTTTATTGCTTGGATTGGAAAAAAATTTCCTATCCGTAGGTCAGCCTTAAAATACACCATTTCATAAAATATTGATTGTCTTTCCCATATTTTGAGGCCATGCAATTGGTGCTACCTGAGGGAACAGTATTGTGTCCTTGATTTGATGACATCAGTAGCTTTCTTATCTTATTGAGTGACATCTATAGAACTCAGAAACAGAAGCTGCATATTAAGCAAATTTATATCTTTCTTGTTATAAAATTATTGTGTATAAGAAATAGAGATGGCCGGGTGCGGTGGCTCACGCCTGTAATCTCAGCACTTTGGGAGGCTGAGGCAGACGGATCACAAGGTCAGGAGTTTGAGACCAGCCTGGCCAACATGGTGAAACCCCGTCTCTACTAAAAATACAAAAGGCAATAAAAGGTTCTGTGTGGACTTTGAAGGTCGTCTTTATCAATTTGAGGTTGGGAAGAACGCTTTTGTTGACACCCTTTAGCTGTGTTACAAGTACAATTTTGTTTTTTACTCAGGCAAAAGAAAATGTGTGTGTGTGTTAAATAGTCAGCCCTCTTTATCTGTAGGTCCTGCATTCTTGCTCTCTGCCAACCTCAGATCAAAAATATTCCAGAAAAAAAAGGATGGTTGCGTCTGTACTGAACATGTACAAGCTTTTTTTCTTGTCATTATTCTTTATGCAATAAAGTGTAACAACCATTTAAGTAGCATTTCCACTGTATTAGGTATTGTGAGTAATCTAGAGATAATTTGAAGGATATTGGAGGGTGTGTCCAGGCTGCAGGCAAGTACTATGGCATTTTATGTCAGGGACACCTACAAATTTTGGTGTCCAGCCATGGTTCTTGTATAGTTTAACATTTCCACACGCTGAGGGTGTGATGGGTCTGAGTTGGGTTGGTCCTCCATGTTTGAGGAAGTGAGTCCATCATGATTGCACACCCTTGTTGTAAACTTCGGATATGTCTATTTTGGTATTTAAAACATTTTCCGATTAAGTCTGAAAAATGCCAAGATAGTAACAATATTTTAAAAGGGAATTCAGAAGTATTATTATAACAACAGAACTCATTATTAGAACTTTCTAATAGTAGAAAACGAAGTCTATTTATTTTATAAAATTGTCAGTTCATCTTAAGATCTAATAGTCTTTTCCAATTAGCAGCAACTTAATTGAGACTACCTCAAAAGAAGAATTTAACATTTATTTTTGTAGAAAAAAAGCAATTTTAAAATAGCCTGGGAAGACTTAGGTAAGTTTTCCTTAATCCTGACTCCTAATTTGTGGCTGGAAGTGGCAATGCTATGAACATAAGTTGTGCTATTTGTTAATATATTGCTTTTCATAAATCAGTCCCTTTTTTGTAATTAGGTAAAAAGAGAAGAGAAAGACATTCTTGATTTCGGTGACGAGAGTTGTAGATGCTGGAAGCTTTGCCACTAACATTGATGAACCAGATGCACGTCACCGGCCAATCACGCTGATTCTTAATGCCGTAAGTATGAACATACAGTAAAAAACTGTTGATGGAATACATTGCTCTTATGAAATGAAATGTTTTGGTTCAGGATTTTTTAAACGAATTTCACATTACACAGCTGGCTTTACTAAATCTGAGTCTTGTATTTCTGAATAGGGCACCATGGCCCGGCACTGCCGCGTTTTCCAAGGAACCTGCCGGAGCTCCTGCGGAAGCTGCTCCTGGGGCCAATGGAGTCCCTTAGCTGGTAGGCCCTTCTTTAGTCACCACAGGACGCCTGCCATTCAGGAACAGGAAGGAGAGGACAGGCTTTGAATAAAAAACAGGTAAGTTTCCAAACTGCTTTTTTTTCATCAAGATTTCAGTCTTGGTTGCGCAAAGTGGCTCACATCTGTAATCTCAGTATTTTGGGAGGCCAAGGCGGGCAGATCATGAGGTCAGGAGATAGAGACCATCCTGGCCAACATCATCTCCTCAGCACCCAGCTCAGTCTTTTAGACAAAGAAAACATGTAAGATGGCTGGGCACGGTTGCTCACGCCTGTAATCCCAGCACTTTGGGAGGTTGAGGTGGGCGGATCACGAGGTTGGGAGATCAAGACCATCCTGGCTAACATGGTGAAACCCCATCTCTACTAAAAATACAAAAAAAAAAAAATTAGCTGGGCATGGTGGCGGGCACCTCTAGTTCCAGCTACTCGGGAGGCTGAGGCAGGAGAATGATGTGAAGCCAGGAGGCGGAGCTTGCAGTAAGCTGAGATCGCGCTACTGCACTCCAGCCTAGGCAACAGAGCGAGACTCCTTCTCAAAAAAAAAAAAAGAAAAGAAAGAAAAAGAAAACACGTAAGAAATAGTTGCCAAAATAATTGAATACAGGATCTTCAACTGAGATTATTTTCTTTGTTAGGATCCAGGAAATATTTGTGAGACCATTTGGACTTCAGTGTGAAATGGTGTTAAAAGATGAAGTCATTTATTCAAGAAGTAAACCTCTGCCACCTGGACTGTGCTCAGACATTGCATTGATTTTGTTTAATAAAGATTTTCTGGCTTTGGGAGGTGTCTCTCTTGGTAGAACACAGTGTCAAAGATGGACAAGATGGACACATAGTCCATTATTTGGTATTATTTGTGTATGGGAGCAGACCACAAATTAATGTTTGGAGAACAATTTTGTCATAACAGACACTGTTGAGGCTCAGTTGTACAGAACTGGAAAAGTCTTTCAGCTTGGCACATGTCCTGATTCAGCCTCTGTTTAACACATATTCCAATCTGGATTCTATCTTCACTGGCTACAAAGACCACCTGATACGTGCACCACGACACAGGAGCTGCTGGAGAGGGGGTAGTGTTATCACCTCAAACTCACAGCCACATTTTTCAAAAGCCAGCTTAGAGAGAGGTGTACTGATAGCTGCATAGAGAACACGCAGTCCATCCATTCTTCTCAGTGATGTACATTTCTCAATCAGTAACTACGTGGTTTTGATGTACCAGCCTTGAGTGTTACATCTCCCAACCATACCAAATGGATCACCTAACTGGGGCTTGGGGGGCCCTCAGAAATGAAATTTCGTATTTACTGTAAAATTGCATTATTTTTTCTTTTGAGATGGAGTCTCACTGTTGCCTGGGCTGGAGTGCAATGGCGTGATCACTGCTCACTGCAACCTCCACCTCCTGGGCTCAAGCAGTTCTCCTGCCTCAGCCTCCCAAGTAGCTGCAATTACAGGCGCACGCCACCACTCCCAGCAAATTTTTATATTTTTAGTAGAGACAGGGTTTCACCGTGTTGGCCAGGCTGGTCTCCAACTCCTGACCTCAGGTCATCTGCCCACCTTGGCCTCCCAAAGTTCTGGGATTAAAGGTACGAGCCACCGCACCTGGCTGAGAATCTTTTTATTTGCTGATTTGTCCCTTGTGTATTTTCTTTGTTCAGATGTCTCTTCAGATCTTTTTCTCACTTTTAAATTGTTTTTTTTAGTTGTTAAGAATTTTCTATCTAGTTTAGATATAAGCCCTTTCTCAGACATGTGTTTTGCAAATATTTTCTCCTAGTCTGTGGCTTGTATTCTGTCTCTTAACACTCATTTTATTTTTACTTTTGGAACTAAAGAAGAAGAATGGTCAGCTTTCTGTTATTCTTGTAATAGTAATGGCAGAACCAAGTCTGCTAATGCTACATTGAGCAAAGAAAGTCACGTGGTCAAGTCCAACATTAATGAAATGGGGTAGTACATGCAGGTGGCGTTGGGGGCGGGGAGGGAACAAATGCTTCTTAAGAGTAATATAATCTGCCATACCATCCAGGAACATACAGTGGCTATCTATTACCTTATTCTCTGGTTTGTTTAATGTTAGAATCTTTCCGAAAGATCCTTCAACCTTTGTGGAAGAATCTAATCTGATAACACCATCAAAAACACATTTCTTCTTTTGGCATAATTTAAATTGTAAGACATCATTCACATTTATCAATGTTACATATATACGAACTCACCCACCATATTCCTCCTTGAGGAATTACAGCAAGTAATTCTATAACCATTTTTATAATCGTCTAACAATTTTATAATGGATTGGTTGCTTACTGTCAATTTTTTAAAAGTCATGGCTTCTCCAGTCATTTCTGGCTTATCAAAATTGTTTCATGAGATGGGTCTATCCTTGTATATTTGAAAATGAGGTTTGCTTCCTTCTACTTAAAAAACAACTTGAATATACCTGTTTGGATCACATGGTTTTGTCCTGATAACTTGGAAGAGGTTGCTTCAGCATTGTTCTTATTGTTGCGGTGGTTATTATTAATATTGTTTCATATTCTGTTGAAAAAATTAAAATTTTACACAAGACCAATGTCTTTTCAATTCCAGTACATTTTTCAGACGCAACTAATGCTATTGGCTTTGTGCATTGTAATTTCAGACCATTTTATATGTCTTTAGTTATATGTACAGTATACACACACGTGTCATATTATTCCATTTTTTCTAGCATTAAACATTGCTATGGAAAACTCTGAGAAAAAAATATATTTGAATAAAACTTTTTCTTTTCTCAGATGTACCCTCCTTAGGAATCTTTCTTTGATCCTTGAAGTTTGGTAACAACTTTAAATATGTGTATCCCGGCCGGGAGCAGTGGCTCACACCTGTAATTTCAGCACTTTGGGAGGCCGAGGAGGGTGGATCACCTGAGGTCAGGAGTTTGCCTGGCCAACATGGTGAAACCCCGTCTTTACTGAAAATACAAAAAGTTAGCCAGGTGTGGTGGCTGGCACCTGTAATCCCAGCTACATGGGAGGCTGAGGCAGGAGAATCACTTGAACCTGTAGAGACAGGGTTTCACCATGTTGATCAGGCTGGTCTCGAACTCCTGACCTCAGGTGATCCACCCACCTCAGCTTCCCAAAATGCTGGGATTACAGGCATGAGCCATTGCACCCAGCCATACAGGAGCAAGTTTAAAAATTAAATATTTATTTGAATAACAAGCTTACATTGTAGCTGCAATGTTGGCAATGCAGATTTTGAACACGGATCACAAAAAGCATGCATAAAATCCTGCTGGCCCAGAGAACAAAACACTGCTCAGAATTAGGCGAAATAGCTGCTACTGTTAAGAAAATAACAGGCCTGAAATCAATATACAAGATTTTTAAAAATGTATTGTCCGGATGCAGTGGCTCATTCCTATAATTCCAGCACTTTGGGAGGCCAAGATAGGAGGATCACCTGAGGTCAGGAGTTCAAGAACAGCCTGGCCAACATGGTGAAACTCCGTCTCCACTAAAAATAAAAAATTAGCTGGATGTCGTGACACATGCCTGTAGTCCCAGCTACCTGGGAGGCTGAGGCAGAAGAATTTCTCGAACCCAGGAGGAGGAGGTTGCAGTGAGCCGAGATCATGCTATTGCACTCCAGCCTGGGCTACAGGTGAGACTCCGTCTCAGGGGAAAAAAAAAAAAAAAAAAAAGGTATTAAACACTACCATATACAGAACAATCTTTGTTATTGACTATATTTAAAAATCATTTTGCACAGTTAATTATATATTGCAAATGAGCATAATACATGAACTTCATTTTGGAAGGCAATTCCTTGTTACACTAAAAAACATCTAATTTCAGCTGGGCGCAGTGGCTCATGCCTGTAATTCCAGCACTTTGGGGGGCCAAGATAGGCAGATCAACTGAGGTCAGGAGTTGGAGACCAGCCTGCTGAACATGGCGAAAACCTGTCACTGTAAAAATTAGCCGGGCATGGTGGCGGGCGCCTGTAGTCCCAGCTCCTTAGCGAGGCTGAGGCAGGAGAATCGCTTGAACCCAGGAGGCAGAGGTGGCAGTGAGCTGAGATTGTGCCACTGCACTCTGGCCTGAGCAACAAGACCAAAACTTGGTCAAAAAAAAAAAAAAAAATGGCTGGGCACAGTGGCTGACGCCTGTAATCTCAGCACTTTGGGAGGCTGAGGCAGGTGAATCACGAGGTCAGGAGTTTGAGACTAGCCTGGCAAATGTGGTGAAACCCCATCTCTTCTAAAAATACAAAAAATTAGCTGGGTGTAGTGGCAGGCGCCTGTAATCCCAGCTATTCGGGAGGCTGAGGAAGGAGAATCGCTTGAACCTGGA